>NC_083897.1:121000276-121750276 GCF_032452875.1 Bos javanicus
GCCATCCAACAATCTCATCCTCCGCTGCCTTCTTTTATTTTTCCCTTCAATCTTTCCCAACATCAGGGTCTTTACCAGTGAGTCGGATCTTCCCAACACGTGGCCAAAAGTTTGGAGCTTCAACTTCAGCATCAGATATTCCCATGAATATTCAGCCTTGATTCCCTTCAGAAATGACTGGTTTGGTCCCTTTTCTGTCCAGGGGACTCTCAAGAGTCTTCTCCAGCACTGCAATTAAACAGCATCAGTTTTTCAGCACTCAGCATTCTTTATGGTCCAGCGCTCACATCCACACATGACCCCTGGGAAAATCATAGCTTTGCTAGACACACCTCTTTTACTACTGTGATGTCTCTGCTTTCTGTTATGTGATCTATGTTTGTCATAGCTTCTCTTGCAAGGAAAAAGTATCTTTTAATTTCATGGCATCTTTTAATTTGGGGCTTCCCTCATAGTTCAGTCGGTAAAGAATCTGCCTGCAGTGCAGGAGATCTGGGGTCAATTCCTGGCTCAGGTAGATCTCCTGGAGAAGGAAGTGGCAACCCACTTCTGTATTCATGCCTAGAGAATCTCATGGACAGAGGAGGCTGGGAGGCTACAGCCCATGGGGTCACAAGAGTCGGAAACGACTTAGTCACTAAACCACCACCACCGTCATGGCTGCTTCCACCATCCACAGTGATTTTGAAGAAGAAAATTAAATCTTCCATTGTTTCTACTTTTTCTTCATCTGTTTGCCATGAAGTGTTGGGACCAGATGCCATGATCTTAGTTTCTTGAATGTTGAGTTTTAAGCCAGCTTTTTCATTCTCTTCTTTCACTCTCATCAAGAGTCTCTTTAGTTCCACTTCACTTTCTGCCATAAGGGTGGTATCATATGCATATCTGAAGGTATTGATATTTCTCCCGGCAGTTTGATTCCAGCTTGTGTTCATCCATCTGGGAATTTTCATGATGTACTGTGCATATAACTTAAATAATCAGGGTGACAATATGCAGCCTTAATGTACGCGTGTCCCAATTTTGAACCTGTCTGTTGTTCCTTTTCCACTTCTAACTGTTGCTTCTTGACCTGTACACCGGTTTCTCAGAAGGCGGGTAAGGTGGTCTGGTATTCCCATCTCTTTAATAATTTTGCAGTTTCCTGTGATACACACAGGCAAAGGCTTTTGCATAGTCAAACAAGTAGAAGTTTTTCTGGAGTTCTGTTGCTTTGCCTGTGACCCAATGGAAATTACCAATTTGATATCTGATTCCTCTGGGTTTTCTGAATCCAGCATGTACATATTAAAGTTCTCTCTTCAGATACTGTTGAAGCATAGCTCAAAGAATTTTGAGCATTCCCTTCCTAGCATGTGAAATGAGCGCCGTTATATGATAGTTTGAACATTCGTTGGCATTGCACTTCTTTGGGATTGGAATGAAAGCTTACCTTTTCCAGTCCTGTGTCCTCTGCTGAGTGGTCCAAATTTGCTGGCATATTGAGTGCAATACTTTAACAACATCATCATTTAGGGTTTGAAATAGCTCAGCTGAAATTCCATCACCTCCACTAGCTTTGTTCTTAAGAATGCTTCCTAAGGCCCACTTGACTTCACACTCCTGGATGTCTGGCTCTAAGTGAGTGATCACAACATTGCTGTTATCTGGGTCATAAAGACCTTTGTTGAACAGTTATTCTGTATATCCTTGCCACCTCTTAAAATCTTTTGCTTCTGTTGTGTCCCTATAGTTTCTGTCCTTTATTGTGCCCATCTTTGCATGAAATGTTCCCTTGGTATCTGTAATTTTCTTGAAGAGAACTCTAGTCTTTCCCATTCTATTTTTTCCCTCTATTTCTTGGCATTGTTCACTTGAAAATGCTCTCTTATTACTCCTTGCTGTTCTTTGGAAATCTGCATTCAGATTGGTATATCTTTCCTTTGCCTTTTGCTTCCTTTTGTTCTCAGGTATTTGTAAGACTTTCTCAGACAACCATTTAGCCTATTTCAATTTTTTTCTTGTGGATGGTTTTGGTTACCACCTCCTATACCTTGTTCTGAACCTTCATCTTTAGTTTTTCAGGCAGTCTTCCTACAAGATCATATCCCTCGAAACTATTCCTCACCTCCACTGTATAATCATAAGAAACTTGATTTAGGTCATATTTCAATGGCCTAGTGATTTTCTGTACTTTCTTCAACTTAAGTCTGTATTTTGCAGTAAGAAGCTTATGATCTGAGCCAGAGTGAGCTCCGGGTCATGTTTATGCAGACTATGTAGAGCTTCTCCATCTTCAGCTGCAAGTTATTCCTTTACTTCCTACTTTTCCATTCCTGTCCCCAGTATGAAAAGGACATTTTTGGGGAATGTTAGTTCTAGGCTGTGATGTACATCTTCATAGCACCACTGGACTCTAGCTTCTTTGGCATCAGTGGTTGGAGCATAGACTTGGATTACTGTGATGCTGAATGCTTTGCCTTGGAAATGAACCAAGATCATTCTGTCCTTGTGGACACTGCACCCAGTACCTGCAGTTCGCACTCTTTTTGACTATGAGACTGCTCCATTTCTTCTAATGGATTTTTGCCCACAGGTACAATGGTAATCTCAATTAAATTCACCCATTCCTGTCCATGTTAATTGTCTGATTTCTAAAATGTTGACGGTCACTCTTGCCATCTCCTGCTTGACCAATTTCCATTGATTCATGGACCTAACATTCAAGATTCCTATGTAGTACTGTTCTTTACAGCATTGGACTTTACGTTAACCACCAGACACATCCACAACTAAGTGTCATTTTGACTTTGGCCCAGTCTCTTCATTCTTTCTGGAGCTATTTCTGGGCTCTTCCCCAATAGCATATTAAACACCTACTGACCTGGGGGGCTCAGGTATCTCCCCCTTGTATGATCTCCTGGTATCATATCTTTTTGCCTTTTCATGATGTTCATGGGGTTCTCGAGGCAAGGATACTGAAGTGGTTTGCTGTTCTCCTCTCCAGTGGACAACATTTTGTTAGAATTCTCCACCATGACCTGTCCACCTTGGCTGGCCCTGCAAAGCCTGGCCCATAGCTTTTGAGTTACACAAAGGTGTGATCCACATGATCATTTAGGTTAGCTAAGTGTGATTGTGGTTTTTGTTCTAGAGAATAGGGCATTGTAGTTCTTCTGTCTGCCCTCTGAAGAATGAGTTGAAGAGGCTTGTGGAAGCTTGCTGATGGGAGGGACTGGTTATGAGGAAACCTGGCTCTTGCTCTATTGGGCGGGGTAATGTTCAGTAAATAAATAAATAAAAATTAGAAAAGCATAAAGAAACATGTAATTATATCAATATGAGTAAAATCCTTAATGACATTCGTAGCCATTAGTTTGTTATTGAAGACCTCATTAAGTATTTTGAACACAGAGAGAAATATGTGAGATGTAGCTAATATGGAGGAGGATGATACATCCCTCTGCCATTCTAGGTTTTTGTGGGTGGCTGAAGAATTAAACTGATGTGAGACAGATTAATAGGATAAAATAAAAGTATAATAACACATAGGCGTGAGAGAGACCCAGGAAAACTGAATAACTCATCAACATGGCCAAAGCCCAGAGCCAAAGAGAAAAGAAAGTTTTAATGGTAGTTCTTTGGGACCTGAAAAGATAGGAAGACAGTTCACATGGCAATGGGAAAGGGAATGTTGGTAAATGGATGTATTCTGTGCCAGGCAGAGACCCCGGGCCACAGAATGGACTCTCATCTCTAGGCCCTGCCAAGATTTCCCCACCACACCTTGCCCATAATCTTTGCAGTTATGTCTGGTCATAGTTCTCTTCAGGGAATAGGAACTTTGTCTAAGTTCCTTCAGGCAGTTAGGCCAAAGGTCACGTTCCTTTCTGAGTCTTTTGGCCTTGAATGTTTTCAGTTAGAACAATCTGTGTATCAAAAGAGACATTTTGAGATTGCATGTTTTGCTCTCCCATACTAACTAGGAAAGTAAAAACAATTACAGTAAAGACGAGAAATTTTAAAAGTTAATCCTAGTTTCCTTTGTATGATATTTACATTTTGAAAGGTACATGTTAACATATAAAAACACTGTGTGAAATAACAGCCTATGAAGGAAAATCTGATTTACTTTGCATTGTTCTTTGGAAAATCAAAAAATGTTTAAATAAAAGTACATTTACAGTCACTGTTTAGAGTCAATGGCAGCAAATATTTCTTGCAGTATATTGTTTTACAATGTTGTATTAGCTTCTGTTCCATACTAAAAGTAATCAGACATACATATACATATATCCTCTCACTTTGGATTTCCCTCGCATTGAGGACATCCCAGTGAATTAAGGAGAGTTCCCTGTGCTATACAGTATATTCCCAACAGTGGTCTATTTTATACATAGTGTAAATAGTGTGTATGTGTCAATCCCAATATTCTAATTCCTCCCACCCTAACCCTTTGGCCCTTGGTACCATACATTAGTTCTCTATATCACTGTCTTCATTTCTGCTTTGCAAATAGTATCACCTATGCCATTCTCAATCCCACATATATACGTTTATTTTCAATCTTTGTTTTTCTCTTTCTGACTTCCTTCTCTGTATAACACTCTCTAGGTCCATCCACCTCTCTAACAATGACACAATTTTTTTCATTTTTATGACTGAGTAATATTCCACTGGGCTACCCTGGTGGGTCGATGGTAAATAATCTGCCTGCCAATGCAGGAACCGTGATTTCAATTTCTGGGTCAGGAAGATTCCCTGAAGAAGGAAATGGCAACACACCCCAATATTTTTACCTGGGAAATCCCAAGGACAGAGGATTCTGGTAAGCTACAGTCCTTGGGGTCTGAGAAGAATCACATACAACTTAGCGACAAAATAACAAGCACAATATTCCATTGCATATACCTTCCACAGCTTCTTTATACTTGCATCTGTCGATGTACATCTACATTTCTTCCACGTGCTAGTTGTTGTAAACAGTCCTGCAGTGAACATTAGAGTGCTTGTTTCTTTTTGAATTATGGGTCTGTGGTCTCTATGGCAGAGTTAATGCTGACCTGTAAGAAGCCTTACACCAAGGAGAACCTCTAGGACTGCTTCTGCTAGTGCCTCATCCCTGTGTGAGCCCCAGCTGACCCATGCCTCCACAGGAGACTGTTGAACACTTGGAAGTAGGTCTGATTCAGTCTCCTGTGGAGTAAATGCTCCTTTTCTCTGGGTCTTGGTGCATGCGAGATTTTGTTTGTGCCCTCAAGAGTGGTGTGTCTGTTTTCCCTACTTCTGTGGGAGTCCTATAATCAAATCCCACTGCCCTTCAAGGTCAGATGACCAGGGAATTCCCTTTGTGAGAACCACAGGCTGGGCTCCTTGATGTGAGGTGCAGAGCTTTCACAATCGTGGGAGAACTTCTTTCGTATTTTTGTTCTTCATTTACCTACTCAGAGGGTATGGGATTTGAATTCATTGTGATTGTACCTCTCGTATTATCTTGTTGAGACTTCCACTTTTTCTTTGAACGTGGGGTATCATTTTTAGTGTGTTCCAGCATCCTCCTATTGATAGTTGTTCAACAGCTAGCTGCAGTTATGGTGCAGGAGGAGACAAACAGACGTCCTCCTACACCGCTGTCTTGAAACAGAAGCCTCTGAAATACAGTTTGGAGTAGTGAGATGACAGGAGAACTGAAGGACACTAGGTCTGCCTCAGGCTTGGAGGAGTGGTTAAGTGTGGCCTCTCGACAGATGCAGACCAAATGTCTATTTCCAGCTCTGTCACAAGTCTTGTGAACTTGAGAATATTACCAAATTCGTAATCTGCAAAGTGAGTCTTCTAAACCCTATTTTGTAGAACTATTGTAATATATGTGGTATTTATAAAGCTCTTGCAAAAATAGATTTCAAAGAATTACATTTATTCCTCTGATAATGACCACAGACCATAGTTTGTGAATTTTTTTTTTAGTTGCATGAGATATCAGAAATATGTGGCACGTTCAGAATGAACACAGTTCTGCTTAGTAAAACTAAATAAAATTTCCCCGTTTGTAAATATGTCATTTGAATATAGAGGAATCTCTCCTGCCTGGATGCTACTCAGAACTTCTAGAATTTGTGTCAAGGACAAAGATCTTCCCTTCCAGTTGCCTTGTCATCCATACCACCCCCCCATTTTCATTAATTTTACCAGCACGAAAAGTGTAGCCTTCATTTGAAGTTCCCCAAATTATGCTTAAAATAGGTAGTAGAACATTTCTGTAACATAGTGGCCTCTGACTCCAGTATGGAGAGTGCTGTTACAGTGGGTATTAGATATCTCAGTTCAAGGAAATACCATCCTTCTTTCCGGCAAACACCCTGGAGGCAGTGGGGTTAAATCCCCAGTTTGTGCACTGTGTTTCCCTATACTGGGGCAGAAGCACAGAATTCATTTTATTCCTGTCCCAGGTGGAGAGTCTCTCTGTTTTACCCACAGTCTCAAAGTAAGAATTAAGAGTAATCTTCCATTCCATTCTTCAGCTTCTCAACTTAAACCCCCCATTTCAGGGTCACCCTCTGCCCTCAATTCACTCAGCCTCATTTAGCCCACCAACCCACGTAACTTCAAATTACATCCTCAAGGGAACTGCAGTGTGCCAACACGCCCACATTTGTTGCCTCAAAGCATTTACTTTTGACTTGCTCTAATCTGCAACCTCCTCTCGTTCTCATCCCTGGTTTCAACTTGTCACATGTTCAGGTCTCAAAGGGTATCTCCCCATCTGCTTGATATGGCGGCAACTTATAGACACTTAACTTCTATGGACAGTGGCTCAGGCTTCTTTTTATTACCATCCCCAGTCCTGCCATGGAGCATTCCAAGGAGTAGATACTAAATTAGTGGTTGGAAATACAAGTGACAATAATAAAGTTGTCTACTTTATTACTATTTAATTTCTTCCACATCTTGAATAAACTCAGGAAATACTTTTACTAAAAAGAAGTATTAAAATAATTTACCAAAACCAAAAACTTACCAAAATTTACTTTTTCTTTTCTATTTTACTTGACCTAAGTTATTTTACCACAGAGTCTCTTGAAATTTGCATGAAAATCCCTCTTCCATTGCTGTGTTTTCTTTGTCTAGGTCACACAGCAATCAAAAGTTTCTAAATTTGCATTATAAAATATAAAAACTTTAACTGGAACCTGATAAACAGTAATAAATATGTGATCCATATTTTCAGCAGTGGAACGTTGATTTCCTGTTTTTGTCTTCCCAAAGAGAAAGAATTTATTAGAGAAACAGAGCAGTTTTAAGTAGCAGTTTTATGAAGCAGAGCAAAATTACACTCCTGAGAAGGAGGAGAGCAGGCTGTCTGGAAACCAGAAGTGGTCCTGCCATGTGGTAGGGTCATATGTGTCCTGTGTCATTTGACTGACAAATTGATGGTCAGCTTTAGGTTATATAACTTTTATCCTAGTGTGCAGGCAGTTACCCAAAAGTACCCAAGCTAAATCCATGGAGTGGGAAGGAAGACAGGAACCACAGTGCTATTTTTTATAAATATGGCATCATGAACCCTGGGTTACATTAGTCACTGTTTACATCTTGGTGCACCTGTGACACCCCATGCTGGCAGTTTTATCTTGCTTGGTCCTGACATGGCTGGAAACCTAGTGGTGGTCATTGGCCAGAAAAGGGAGCCTCTCTGGGTGTACTCTGACCACCAGTGTTCAGGTGGGGAAGAGGAAGACAAAGCATCCCTGGCTGCTAACCTGGCACAAGTATTACACTCCCAATTAGATTCTGAACAGGGAACAGCCATCGTTCCCATGGGAAATGGTTGGGAGTTTGTCATGTGATAGCTGTCTCCCAGCTGAGTGCAGAATCTGTATATAGTTGTCCTTTCTGCCTGAGAGAGTGTCTGAGCAAGGATGATATAAATGTCCTTCTGGATTAATTCAAAAGTCATAGATGTCTAAACTTGTCTAGATATTTTTTGGGGTCATCTGAGAATTTTCCCTGATCTTTTTTATCCAACTGAGATCCTACATGGAGAAGGGAACTTGGATTCTTATGGAAGTCTGGTGGGCCCTATGCCTTCCTGAGGTGGATAGAGTTTAAGGATTTCTGGAGCCCCAGGTTAGAGGGCAAATCATTGGTGATGGGGGCCAGGAGTAGTGGTGTTCAATGCTGAGTACAAATGCAAAAGAAGTCTGTGGTCCAAGAGGCTCCTTCTTTTGTCCAGAAAAACTTCCTGTGAACAGGGCTCAGTGGCTTGCTGATGGTTAGTATCATCTGGAGAAGGGGAAGGGCTTTTGTAGACAAATTAAACATTGCCAAGCCAGCAGAGTCTACCTGGCAAGTCTTTCAAAGTTCAGAGTTTTTCCTAAAGGCAAGGAAGACTTGGACATAAGGGACCTCGCTGGAATCCTAAGGGCATGTCTTCAGTGATGGACAGTCAGTTACCCATCTGAAAAGGAAATGACGAATGCTCATAAGGGGCTTTGGGTGTCACTTAATTCCCTTATGGCCTTTTCATGGCTGTGGCATCCCTCACCTGTGATCTTGCTGGGAAGAATGTGGTTCAGTTCTCGCCCCAGGGGCCGTTGTGTCTTCCCTGAGTATTTTTTTTAAGAAATTATTTATGTATTTAATTTTGGTTGTTCTGGCTCTTCATTGCTGCGTGTGTGTTCTCTAGTTTCAAGGAGCAGGGGCTACCCTTCGTTGGGAAGCACTGGCTTCTCATTGTGGTGGCTTCTCTAACTGTGGAGCACAGGCTCTAGGATGCATGGGCTTCACTAGTTGCAGCAAGAAATGGTAAAGTAGAAGAAGTGTTAGGAGATTGCTGTTGTTGTTCAGTCTCTAAGTCATGACTGACTCATTGTGGCCCCATGGATTGTAGCCCTCCAGGATCTCTGTCCATGGGATTCTCTGGGCAGGAATACTGGAGTGGGTTGCCATTCCCTTCTCCAGAGGAACTTCCCAATCCAGGGATTGAACCCCAGTCTCCTGCCATTTCCGGTAGTTTCTTTACCATCTGAGGCACCAGGACAGCCATATTTCAGAAGGTAGCCAGAAAAATTTTAGCTCAATTTCTTTTGTTTTCTTTTTTTGTCCATTCTCAACCTATCCTGTGGAAACTTTCAGCTTAAATTTTATAAACATAAAGTGGAGGCATTCATGGCATACAGTGTCTGGATTTGGACACCCAAAGGCAAAGATATTGGGGAGTCTAGGTGCCGAGAAATGCAGAAGAAAGTGACTTTCATTCTAACCCTATGAGCCAGTTTAACAGGCCATAGTTTAAAATTTTCAAAGGGGTGGCAAGGAGACCTCCTCCAGCTGAAACCTATCACACCAGGTTTTGACTCAAATCCACATGGCCAGGACTCCAACTCCCCAAAAATCCAGTTTGGGACTTGAACCATGGTCTTTTAATTAGAATCACTCACCTGGTAGCTGGACTTAGGGCAGCTCAGGTTGTTTGTGTCCCAGCACAGAAGGAATTCAGCAAGAGGCAAAGTGTTAGGCAGAAATAGATTAATTTATATGTGATGCTTGTAATAGATGCAAGCGGTCAGGTGACGGAGCTCTGCCTGGAGGATTAAGTGGAATACATTCTATAGTCAATGAAAAGTGGAGGACTAGGAAAGACTGCCTTCTTTGAGTACAGGTCAGGCTTACATCACTGCCTCCCAATTCATTTGGAGCAGGAGAGTATCTGACCTTATGAGGTCAAACTTGGATTATTGTAGAACTTCTTCAAATGGATAGAAGGGTCGTGACATTCCTCTTTTACCTAAAGGCCTGGGGAACATCTCATGTATTATTTATGGCTTTATATTTAAACAAACCTGCCTTCTTCCACTACATTCTGATACCTTTCTTGAACAATGTTAACTTCCAATTGTCTACCAATTGTTCCTATGTTTCTCTACCTCTATTCCCCTCCTAGACTTCTAGATCTACCAGTCTGTCTGTCTGTGCTCAAGCCCTCATTCATGTCTGATTCTTTGCAACCCCATGAACTGCAGCACTCCAGGCTCTCTGTCCATGGGATTCTCCAGGCAGGAATACTGGAATGGGTAGCCACTTCCTCCTCCAGGAGATATTCCAGAACAGCGATCAAACCTTCATCTCCTGTATTGCACGTAGATTCTTTTCCACAGAATCACCTGGGACAGCTACCTGTATCCTATGCTATTCTATCACTGTCATATGGAGGCAGGCTCCCCGAGCCAAGAGCTGTCGTTTCTCTTGGTGGGAGCCTTCTAATGAAAGTCTCCAGCTTGGACTATTGTCTAGAATTTAGTGAGCAGTTTTCTTCCCAACAAGTGGAAGGAGCAGTCCTGCATGTGCAGAAACATCAAAGGTAAACTTTCCTAGCAAGGACTTGAGGGGAGGAGCACGCCACTTGGTTTGAAGCCTAACTTCAATTCCCTTTATCATGGAGGATTGGAAGGACAAAGGCCCAGGGAAATCAGTCTGCACGGAGAAGCTGACCCACGTATGAAAGAAGTGTCTTCCCTGCCACATCAAGGGTTACTTGAAGCTCCTCTGGGGAAATGACCAGGTGTCCTCTGGGAACTGCTGGGAGGTCTTGCAGCTCCTATCATTTTACCTGAGGACATGTGCTCAGAGTAAGGCCCACCACTCTCTGAGACCCAATAGAAGAAAGCAGAGGTTGCCTAAGTTACCACATCTACCTGTGGTGTCTCAGGCCAGAAAGCTGTGACTGAAAATTGAGGCCTTCTGATGGCTGGCTGCACCTGTCCTCAGTCAGGCTCCTAGGAAGACCTGTATTTCCTCCCTCTCTTCACTATTACTGTCCTCTCTCCAGGTCCTCACACTGACTTCCCATCTCCTAACGAGACCTGTCCTCTCATGCGACAGCCTTAAATTCCCTGAGACCTCCTCGGAGGATGTGAGGGCTGCCAACCTGTGGTCACTCATGGCTGACCCTAGGGGAGGGATTCTGTAAAAGTGGTATAGTGTGAGTGGTTCCTTTAGTCCTCATGGTCCTCTACTTGACTCTTGGCATGAACTGAAATTCGTCCTGAGGTTGAGCCCTGAGCCCCAGCACCATACCTCCTGAGATGCTCTAAAAAGAAATGTGTGGGGTGCATCATGCCCATGTTCCCAAATTTTTGAGTGCGAGGTGTAGAGGGGTGGAGCTATGTTCTAGGTGCAGTCCCTTTATTCTCATTTGGAGTCACTAGCTTCCACTCTGTACTGAAGTGAGGCTTCTCCCAGTAGACCAAGGATCTCACCTCCCTGAGACCACTCCAGTGGAAAGAGAATACTTCAGCCAGAAAGCTTTCTCCTGGGTCTCATAGGGCTGATATCAGGGTTGGGCCTCCACAGTCTCCCCTGTTCTGGGCTGAGTGGTCCTCTTGCCCTCGTTCAGGGACCTCATCCTCACTCCTGACCAGACCCAGACTGCAGCCTCTGCTCACCTGAGGCTGTGATCCTCAGAACAAAGGCATTACTTTCTTGGAAGTTCTGGATTGGAAGACAGGATGAGCCAGATGTGTACAAAGCTACTGGGGCCTTCTTTGGAGGAAAACATTCTAGTGCTCCACTCTCTTCTGGAGTCAGTGGTCCCCCAGTCTTAGATCAGGTTTCTTACCTTGACTTCCAGTAGCATATGGGAATCCACCCTCTCTACTGGCTGAATCAGCTGACCTGTGGCCAAGGCTTTTGCCCTCTTGAGACAACAGAAGGGGAGGTGAGAGAGCTACTCCCTGGCTACCCTTGCCTGTTCCTCTGTGCCATCCCCCTTGCAATGGGCGGCGGGGGGGGGGGTGTCCACTCATCAGCACCCAGTGTCCTCACTGTAAATCCTATGAAGGCCTCTTAGGATCTCCTACTTGGGCAGAATTGGAGCTGCTGTCACAAGACCAAGGCACTCAACTCCCTGCGAACCCCTCTGCCCTTGCCCTGCAGGAAAGGAAGGCACACCTCAGACAGACTGCTCTCCCCATGGCCACACAAGGCAAGAAGCAGGATATAGTTTGTGGGACCCCTAGTGTTCTAAAATCTTCCCCTTGATAAGTATCAGATGCTGGGACTCTTCCATCCATTGACCTGAGGACACAGCACTTGAGCTAAGGCTTTTATGTCCCTGAGAATTAAGAAGGATAAATGAGGGCATATTGATCTTTTCAGGGTATCTGACACTGCATGTGTTCATGACCACATTGTCCCTGAGTAGTTTTGTCTTCTTTCATACCATTCATTTATCAGCATTTTTTAAACTTTATTCCAAAACAGTTCTTTGGGACATGGCCCCATGTATCCAACTAGACACATTTTTTGGAGTGTTTAGAGGAAAAATGAATGAAAAGACATGATGTCTGGCTTAGGCTGGGAGAAGTGGCACATTGTGGGCTCTGCACGAATCCAGATAGGGGGACTAGTCCTAGAAAGGTCACTTCATCAGTTTATGAACTTGAGAAATTTGCAAGTTTTCCATTCACAAATGGAGTCTGCTAAATCTGATCCTGCATGAATGCTGGAATGCATGTTCTACATATAAAGCAGTGGCATACTGATTAAGTATTGGTTTGTAATAAGTGGAAGTTATGATTACAATGAACCACTCAAATACCACCTTCCCACCTGAGTTAACTTTTAATCCAGGAGAGAGCAGAGAATATGCAGTAAATTAGGACAAAAGAAACAAATATTCTTAAATGAGCTAAATACGTCAAAGTATTTTTTATTTTTTCTAAAAGGAAGTTTAAAAGAAAGAAGGTAAACCACAACTTAAAGACTTTTTACTCTATTCTTTTCTCCATTTTCTTTTTGTTTCTCAATAGTTTCTGTGGTCTTCTTTCACATTAGCATGAAAATCACTCTTGCAGTGCTATGTTACCTACTTTCAGATCATAAAGACAATATAGATGGCTCCTGAATTTCTTTTATACCTACCAAAACTGTACCTTTAAAACTTTTAAAACAGCAATGAACATGACAGCAGTATCATTACCAAATTAATACTCTGAGGAGAAACAACCTCTTAGAAGTAAAAATATTTGGGGAAAAAAAATGAAACAAATAATATGTAGAAGTTACTCATGTGAAAGAGAAAGAGAAATGTGATCTAAAGAAATGTGATCTAACCTCCACTACCATGCACTCTTTAGAAGCTTGACTACTCTTCAAGAAAAATTCTCTTCTAATGCCACGTTATCTTCTTTGCATTGTGAACAATATATTCAGTACTTTCAGTGTGTTTTACAAATACACAAACTTTTAAAACATTAAACAGCTGGAAACTATGATTTATATGATTCATACATTTGAATTCTGAAGCACAATACACCTTATCAAAAGTAAGAACATTTGAAAATACTCCTCTTTACATTTCTAATTTAAATCATCGTTCATTAGGTATTTCTCATGTGAATACAAGAAAACAGATACATATTTTGCTAAAACAAACTAGACCTAAACTCACTTATCATTTAAACTGTAAGAAGATATGGATTTTGTTCCCTCCACCCCTAATACTCTGAACTATTTAGGAGCTTGACTGCTCTCTTCCAACAAAGGGAACAAAGTGCCCTGCGCCCCTCCCTAGATGTGGGAGGAGCTGCAGGACTTGGCCCTGGAAGGGGCACTGGCCTCAGCCATGGTTGGGGCACTGGCCTCAGCCATGGTTGGAGCCCTGGCCGCACCTCTCAGTCCTGATGTCTCCGCCTGATCTCAGAGCCTCATCGTAGAGTTCTGGGAAGGAACTAGGGACCCTACCATGGAACTTGGCTAGAACCTCCAGTACCTTCATCTTACTGGTCTCAGCACAAGCTCTCGGGCCCCACAGGAACTTATAGTGCGGAAGATCACTATTGGGTACCCGGCGGTAGTTCAGGTACTCCTTCTGCACCAGATATTTGGTGATGAGACTTCTGGGCTCCCCAAAGATGCAGTGCCTCCTCCCAGCATAGACCCCCAACATACTGAGGAATTCCCAGACCTCCTCCTCATTGGTGCGGTTACCATTCATGAAGATGACCCCCAGGAGCACCATGAGGAGACTTGGGTAGGGCCCCCTCATGACGCAGACAATCGTTTCCCCTGAGGTTTAGCTTCCTGATGAGAGTGTAGATGTTCCCTCTACGGTCGACTTCCTTCATCTCCAGGCCAAAGACCAGCTTCCACGCGCTCACGGACTGTACTGAGGATCTCAGGGAAATGCTGCCTGTACTTCCTGCTGACGGTTTTCATCAGGGCGCTCTGCATGATGGGTTACTTCTTGGTGTACTTCTCCAGCAGGAACTCCACCAGTATCCTGGCCTTCCTGGCCAGAGCATCTTTGCAAGGCCTCTGAGTGGCAGGGGCTTCCTGGGAGGCACCTGCACTTTCCTCCTCGGGGCCCTGGACACCTTCATCAGATGCTGCACATGAAGGCCCTGCATCAGGAGAGCTAGGGACCATGGCTCCCTGAAGCTCCTGGCAATCACCGGCAGCAGGGGAGTTTGGGAAAGAACCCTGAGGGGCAGAAGAAGGGGAGGAGGGTCACTGCTCCTTTGGGGCTGCAGCAGCACTGGCCTGGGCCTCCTGAGTGTCCCCCCAGACCTGTTGGCATTTCCCTCGGGCATGAGACTTGCTCTTGTGCCTCCGAGGCATGGTGACAGCAGGTCAGGGACTGCAGGTGGGAGTGCGAGCAGTAAAGCAGGCAGGAAGGCACCTGGAGGAGGGACAAGGACATGCTGTGAGAACCTTCAGCGAGGAGAGTCCTCCCTGGCTTGAATGGAAGCCCCCTCTGAGGGGTCCTGGAGGCCAGTGCTCTAGGACCCACAGGGCTCCTGTTTTCCTGGTCAGCCTGTCCCCTGAGACCACTGAGTAGCAATGGAGAGTGAGCCCTGGGGTGCAGCACACAGTCCTGCCTAGGCGTTAAAAAGGGGACCAGTGGGGGCTGGCAGGGGAGGCAGGTCCTCTCAGCTGACATTCAGACTCAGGATGAAAATTGGGGCGAGACATCCCCATATCCAATGCCCCCTCTCCCGGACCCAGGCTGTTCCCTCTCCTGTCTGAAATTGACGCCGTCCCCCTTCCCGATGTTTGGCCGGGGGGAAGCGCTAAGCAGAAGGGAGGTTCCTGAGTCACCCGTTTGTTGGGGAAGATGGCCCTCATCCTGACTCTTCCCGAACCCTGACATCCTCCCTCTACTGACCAGCTGCTAGCCCCTCAGACCAAAGTCCCCTCTTCTCCAAGTGTCCCATGTCCAAGGTCGCAGTGAGGGAGCCCTTCAGCCGGATAATCTGCAGCCAAATTGCAGTGAGTGGGGGTTACACATGGCTGCCGTTCTGGTGTATGGGGACCCTCAGTCCCCCCAAGGGTCCCTCTTTCACTTGACAGGGCTCGTGGCCCTTCCTCTGCTGAGCAGAGCTGGGGTCCAGCAGAGCCTGACCGAGGCATTCTTTTCCAAGACCCCTTAGGGGTTAGTGGATGGTCTTGTGGCCTAAGAGCTAGGCTGGAACCTCTGGTTTGAATGCAGGGGTAGGGTGGCTGGAGGCTGTGCGGCCCCCTTTTTGCAGAGGGAAGAGGGAATGCGGGTACAGAGACATGTCCCTGCACTCGTAACTCACATCACCTCTGATCTTGACACCCGATGACACTTGGGACTGCTCCCTCTGGCCACCCTCAATGGCAGTTCTCAGAGATAATGGCACTGTCAAGGATGGCATCACTCCCCCAGTGTGCTTAGGAGGACGTCACTTCCTGTCATGCACATCTGGGCTCCAGGAGGACAGCAGGGGTAGGACCTGGACTGAAGGGATTCCGGGGGTGCTTCTCACAGGATTGGCACATGGACTTTCCCTTGACTATTAAGGGGTCCTGGGACATCCCTGTCCTGAACTGACAGCTGTCTCTCTCCATGCCTCTCACTTGTGTCAGCACTCCCAACGAAGAATTGGGGAGCCCAAGCCTAACAACCTTTCTGGAGCCCATGAGACCAACACCGAAGGCTCTCTTTGGCTCTCTCCGGCTCCCTCTTCTGTAGTAAGCGAAGCTCTGTCGTTCTCCATGCCTTGCCTTAACCCCTGTAGATGCTGGGCTACATCCCATCTGCTGACGTGAGGCCAAGGCCTCATATGGAAGATGTGAACCCCCGAGTCTCCTGGTATGAAGTGCACATACGTCTCTTCCCACCATTTCTACCCGAGGCTTCCTGGAAATGGCTGCTACAGGTAAGATGAGCTGAGAGGGAAGGATGGGAGACTGTCTTCTGTGGTGTGGAACCCCTCACGTCTCACTCAGAAACTTCATTCATATTGACTGCTGACAGGGCCTGGAAATCCTTCCCTTTCTGGTATAAGTCCATCCCTGTCCCCAACCATGCTCATACAATTCCAGAAGAGCAAGTGAAGGGGCTCCTTAGCCTGACAGTTCTCACTGTGGGCTGTCAGTCGATTGCAGGGTCATTGCTCAAAAGTTCTGAGATGAAGTTCCATCGTTTTGTACAGTTACTGTGATACTAACTTTTCTCTTTTAGTCCCTGGGTGATAGTCTATTAAGGTGATCATTTAAAAGGGCCACTTCTCATCCACTAGCATTCCCTGGTGGCTCAGACAGTAAAGAATCTGCCTGCGGTGGGGAGACCTGGGTTCAGTCCGTGGGTTTGGAAGACCCCCTGGAGGAGGGCATGGCAACCCACTCTGGTAATCTTGCCTGGAGTTTCCCCTTGGACAGAGGAGCCTGGTGGGCTACAGTCCATGGGGTCGCAAAGAGTCAGACACAAGTGAGTGATTAAGCCCACACACAACAAACTTTGTGCTGCTTATTTCATGATCTGGACCACACTGCCACATCCAAGCCAAAGTTTGGTGTCCCATGGTCCTGGCATGGGGCCTCGGAGATGCTGCCTCAGATTCCTTCAGTGAAGCAGTGGAGATTCGTGATCCCAGGGCAGAGTGGAAGAATCCGAGGCTCAAGTTTAAAGCCTTTTGCAGCTGATCCTGTTGTCTGCTTCCCTTGCAGGCTGCACATCTATGCCAGTCTCTTAAATACTCCCCCACCTGGGCACACATAGGGTCAAGTTCAGTGGAGACTTAATGTCCATCAGGGATTATTTAATTTTATATTTTCATTTTTGTTAATAGTTTTCTTCATTCCTTCCATAAGATTTCGTGGTTACTTCTGAGTACAAAAAGCAGCACACCATGTTTCACTGTGGTCTCAGCTACCCTCACTGTGGCACTAAATCTGTAAAAGAGTTACAGAAAATTGACAGTCTTACAATATCTGTTCTTCATAAATATACATAACATACTATTCTGTTCTAGCCTTCTTTTTTCTAAGACTCTCAGGAAATTCATCTTGTTGCCTCCATGAAGACTGTATACATTTCTCTAAAGTTTCTTTGTAGGTAAATTTTTTCTATGGTTGCTTCTGTTTATGGTGTATTTTCTGTTACTTGGTGTAAGTAACTGTTGATTCTTCCAGACCAATTGGATGATTTTGCTGCCATGATCTTTTTTTTATTCCAGATTTTTGAAGTCTCTTACATGTTTGAATATTTCCTGTCCTGTTTTCTAAGAGTTTTAATTCAAGAATCAAATTGTTACTGTGATCTTTTGCTTTTCATCACTTCTGACTTTTATACATTTGCACTGTTGTATATAACTCTAGTGGCTATATGTACTTCTCCAGATTTTTTTTCTAGTTTTTAAATGCATAGATTTTTTTAACAATTATTTTTAATTAGAAGATAATTAAATGATGTGTCAGGTTCTCTTGTATGAAGCAGCTATAAGTATACATATATCTCCTCCCTCATGAACTTCCCTCCCACCCCTGACCTAACCCCTCTAGGTCGTCACAGAGGTGATTCCTTGTGTCACCCAGAAACTTCCCCCTCATGCCTGTTGTCCACATGGTAGTGTATATTTGTCCACGCCACTCTCTCAATTCGTCTCACTGTCTGCTTCCCACGATGTGTCCACATGCCTGTTCTCTATGTCTGTGTCTCCATTCTTTCCCTGAAAATAGATTTATAACTACCCTTTTGTGGCCTTTCTTTCTCAATCTCTTATTAGTATATTTTGCAGAATGAAGTTTTTAATATTAACAAGGTTCAGCTTATTATTTTCTTTCATGGTCTGTGCTTTTGGTGTGTGCCTAAAATCTCATTACCAAACTCAAGTTTTGGCCCCGTGTTATATTCTAGATTTTCTTGCCTATTGCATATGGCATGTACAATCCTAGTCCCTGACCAGCGATCAGTCCTCTTACCACAGCAGTGGAAGTGTTGATTCTTAAACACTGGACTTCCAGGGATGTCCCTGCAATTTTTTTTAAATTGTGAGTTTTTCCTTTAGGTCTGTGATTCCCTTTGAGTTAATTATTTTGAAAGGTTTAGAGTTTGTATGTGGATTCATTTTTCTTAGATATGTATGTCTAGTTATCCCAGGGCTGTAAGTTTAAAAGATGTCCTTTTCCATTGAATTGCCTTTGCGCCTTTGTTAAAGGTCAGTTGTGTTTGAGGTGTCTGTTTCTAGATTTTCTGTTCTGTGCCATTGATCTGTCTATTATTCTATTAATAGCATACAGTCTTGAGTATTGTAGCTTTAAAGTAAGTTTTGAAATCCAGTAATATCAATTCTCTAACTTTGGCCTTTAATATTGACTTCAGTGGGTATTATGGATCATTTCATTTTTGACATAAAATTTAAGTTGTTGGCTGCTATCTACAAGCTATCTTGCTGGAATTTTAAACAGAATTGCATTAAGTATCTAGGTTTAGTTCGCAATAAGTGAGATCTCAACAATATAGCATCTCCCTATCTATGAACATGGCGTGTCTATGTATATAGATCTTCTTTAAATTTTTTCAGTGCAGTCTATGAGTTTTAGTCATGTAAATCTTATACATATTATTTAAAAAATTATTTCTAATATATTTTGGTGCTAATGTGAATGGTGTTAGGTTTTGAATTCCAAGTTCCATCTCTTTATTGGAAAAGAATTAACTATTATGTATTAATCTTATTAATATATTAATTATATAGTAGTTATATATCGATAATATATTAACCTTATTAACATATACTCCTGGCTTATTAATGCCAGGAGTTTTCTTATTGTTGATGATTATAATTCCATTTTTCCCTTCCAAATATCTGTATCTTTTGCTTCCTTCTCTTATCTCATTGCATTGGCTAGGACTTTTAGTACAGTGTTGAATATGCATGGTGAGAAGGGATGTCCTCGCCTTGTTCCTCACCTTAGTGTGAGAGTATCTGTCTTCTGACTATGAAGTATGATGTTTTACCTGTATTTCTTTTCAGATGTTGTATATGAAGCTTGAGAGAAGGCAATGGCACCCTACTCCAGTACTCTTGTTTGGAAAATCCCATGGACAGAGGAGCCTGGTAGGCTGCAGTCCATGGGGTCGTTAAGAGTCAGACACGACTGAGCGACTTCACTTTCACTTTTAACTTTCATGCATTGGAGGAGGAAATGGCAACTCACTCCAGTGTTCTTGCCTGGAGAACCCCAGGGTCGGCGGGGCCTGGTGGGCTGCCGTCCATGGGGTCGCACAGAGTCGGATAAGACTGAAGCGACTTAGCAGCATATGAAGCTGAGGAAATGCCTGTCTGTATCTAGTTTGCTGAGAATTTTTATGATGAATGTGGGTGTTGGATTTTATCAGATGATTTTTTTCCTTCATCTGTTGATCTCACCTTGTGATTATCTTCTTTAAACTATTGTTATTATGATTTATTATTACTGATTTTCAAATGTTGCACATCTGAAATGCATCCTACTTAGATATAGTATGTAATTACTTCTATGGATTGTTAGGTTTCTTTCCTTATATTTTGTTGGGGATTTTGCTTCTATGTTCATGAGAGGCATTGTGTTAAATTTTTTTCTCTTAGTTTCTTCATCTGATTTTCATATTCAAGTGTAATACTCATCTCACAGAAAAGGAATTAGGAGGTATTCCTTTCGCTCGTATTTTTTGGGAGAGATTGTAGAGAATTGTTATCATTTCTTCCTTAAATTTTTGTTAGAATTCATCAGTGGAAACATCTGGGTCTGTTACTGTCTTTACTGGAAGCTTATTAGTTATAGATTAAATTTCTTTAATAGATACAGACCAATTCAGAGAATCTATTTTTCTTTGTGAAAGTGGGGCTAAGTTATACCTTCAAGCAGTTTCTCAATGGAACTTTTCCTTTTTGTGGGCACAGAGTTGTTTATAATATTCACTCATTATCCTTTTAATGTCCATGGAATCAGTAGTAATGGCCCTTCCTTCATCTCTACTATTAGTAATTTAATTTGTGTTTTCTCTCTTTGTTCTTTAGCGTGGGGATAATTGTATCTTCTTTTTACTTCGTATCTTTAAAGAAACTTCTTTGGGTTTTGTTTTATTCTGCATTGCCTTCCTTTTTTCAGTGTCACTGGTTTCTGCTTTGATTTATTCTTCCGCTACTTTTCCTTTTCTTTCACAAGTTTACTAGTATAGAAGCTTAAGTTATTAATTGTAGGGTTTTTTTTTTGTGTGTGATATCTTTGGCCCATGTGTTATTTAGATGTTTATTTATATAAAGCGACTTCACTTTCATTTTTTGCTTTAATGCATTAGAGAAGGAAATGGCAACCCACTCCAGTGTTCTTGCCTGGAGAATCCCAGGGACGGGGGAGCCTGGTGGGCTGCCGTCTATGGGGTCGCACAGAGTCGGACACGACTGAAGCGACTTAGCAGCAGTAGGGAGGAAATTGGGCTGGAGGACTTACAGAGAAGAAACTCATCCAATCAAGTCCCTGATTATTTATCCGGTCTTAATTTGAATATCATGCAGTCTTCTCGGTTCAACTTCCCACCTCAAAATGGGTAGAGCCATAGAGGAAATGACAAAGACTGAGAGGAGAAAAGTCTTGGCCTCAGTAGGCACCTTCACCATTGGAAATTCTGTGTCTTCCAGGCCTAAGACAGTGTCACCTGCCACCCAAGTGTTCTTTGGGTATGCACAGCCTAGGTGTACTCCTTGCAGCTCTTAATTGAAGGGAGCCATGACACAGTGAGCTGACCCATATCTTGCCCTGTGGGTAATGGAAAGAGAACAAAGCAGAGAGTGACAGCAAGCAAATTTTCATGGGAGAGATAGAGCAAAAGTCAGGGGTCTCCAAGCCAGCAGTTTGGGCAAGACCACTGGAGTTCACCGTGGCAACAATCCTAGTTATGGTACCAAATATGTCACTGCTGAAAAGAGATTTCCTCAGTGCTTGCTCTTGCAAAGAAAGGGAAGGACTCTGGACTAGTGCACATCAGGGGACTTGTCTGATGAAGGTCACTTTATCAGTCTTGTGAACTTGAGACAATTGCAAGTTATCCATCTATAAATGGAGTCTGCTAAATCCTATCCTGCATGAATGCTGAAATGCATGTACTACATATAAAGCAGAGTCATACTGATTAAGAAACAATGGTCTTTAATTTAATGGAAGTTACGATTATTATGAACATCCAAAATACCCTCTTCCTGTCTAAGCTTATTTTTATCCAGTAGATAGCAGAGACTATCCAGTGCACTGGGACAAAAGAAATAAATACTCTTAAATGAGCTAAATTAAGGCAAAGTATATTTTATTTTTACCAAAAAAAATGGTTAGAGGAAATAAGGCAAACTACAAATTAACAGCTTTTTCCTTTATATTTGCTTAATTGCTTTTTGGTTTCTCAATATTTTCTGTAGTCGTGTTTCACATTACCATGAAAATCTCTCTTTCAGTGACATATTACCTACTTCCAGATCATAAAGACAATACAGATGGTTCATGAATTTCTTTTCAGTTCATTTCAGTTCAGTTCAGTCGCTCAGTCGTGTCCAACTCTTTGAGACCCCATGAATCGCAGCACGCCAGGCCTCCCTGTCCATCATCAACTCCCGGAGTTCACCCAGACTCATGTCCATCGAGTCAGTGATGCCATCCAGCTATCTCATCCTCTGTCATCCCTTTTCCTCCTGTCCCCAATCCCTCCCAGCATCAGAGTCTTTTCCAAGGAGTCAACTCTTCGCATGAGGTGGCCAAAGTACTGGAGTTTCAGCTTTAGCATCATGCCATCCAAAGGAATCCCAGGGCTGATCTCCTTCAGAATGGACTGGTTGGATCTCCATGCAGTCCAAGGGACTCTCAAGAGTCTTCTCCAACACCACAGTTCAAAAGCATCAATTCTTCGGTGCTCAGCTTTCCCCACAGTCCAACTCTCACATCCATACATGACCACTGGAAAAACCATAGCCTTGACTAGATGGACCTTTGTTGGCAAAGTAATGTCTCTGCTTTTAAATATGCTATCTAGGTTGGTCATAACTTTTCTTCCAAAGAGTAAGCGTCTTTTAATTCATGGCTGCAGTCACCATCTGCAGTGATTTTGGAGGCCAGAAAAATAAAGTCTGCCACTGTTTCCACTGTTTCCCCATCTATTTCCCATGAAGTGATGGGACCGGATGCCATGATCTTCATTTTCTGAATGTTGAGTTTTAAGCCAACTTATTCACTCTCCACTTTCACCTTCATCAAGAGGCTTTTTAGTTCCTCTTCACTTTCTGCCATCAGGGTGGTGTCATCTGCATATCTGAGGTTATTGATATTTCTCCCAGCAATCTTGATCCAGCTTGTGCTTCTCCAGCCCAGCCTGTCTCATGATGTACTCTGCATATAAGTTAATAAGTAAATAAGCAGGGTGACCACATACAGCTTTCACGTACTCCTTTTCCTATTTGGAACCAGTCTGTTGTTCCATGTCCAGTTCTAACTCTTGCTTCCTGACCTGCATACAAATTTCTCAAGAGCCATGTCAGGTTTCTTTTACAACTACGAAAACTGTAACTTTAAAATCCTAAAACAGCAATAAATAAAACTGGAATATCATTACCAAATCAGTATTCTGAAGAAAAGAAATCTGGTAGAAGTAAAAATATTTGATAAAAATGAAATAGATAATATGCAGAAGTTACTAGTTTAAATCAGGAGAAAACAGAGATCTAAACTTGGTTTGCTCGACCCCTACTAACCTGCACTATCTAGGAGCTTGACTACTCTTTGAGAAAATTCTGTTCCAGTGTCATCTTACCTTGTTTAGATGGTGAACAACATATTCAATACGTTCAATGTGTTTTACATATACCCAACCTGTGGCTTTCAAAACTTTAAATCTGCAAACAATGTGATTTATATGATTAATACATTTGTATTCTGAAGCACAAGAAAACTTATGAAAAGTAATTAACATTTGAAAATACTGAACTCCTCCCTCATCTCCTTAATCTAATCAATTTTCACTAGATACTTTTCCTATGGATAAAGCAAAAATGATATATATTTTTAAAAATGAGTTGCACTTAAACTCCCTTACTATATAAAACAGTAAAGAACATACAAGTTTTGTTCCCTCCACCCTACTACTCTCTAATATTTAGGATCTTGACAGCTCTGTTTCAAAACAAAAGGGAAGAAAGTGTCTTGGCCTCCCTCCCTAGATGTGGGAGGAGCTGTAGGACTTGGCCCTGGAAGGGGCACTGGCTTCAGGCATTGTTGGAGCCCTGGCCGCACCTCTCAGCCCTGCTCTCTCTGCCTGATCTCTCAGAGCCTCGTCATAGAGGTCTGGGAAGGAAGTCCGGACCGTATCATGGATCTTCGCCAGTACCTCCAACACCTCCATCTTATTGGTTTCAAACAAGCTTTCGGGCCACACAGGAACTCGTAGTGTGGAGCATCGCCACTGGGCACCTGTCGGTACTTCAGGTACTTCTTCTGCACCAGATCTTTGGTGATGAGCCTTCTGGGTTCCCCAAAGATCCAGTGCCTCCTCCCAGTATAGACCCCCAACACACTGAGGAATTCCCAGACCTCCTCCCTGGTGGCATGGTTACCCTTCATGAAGATAGTACCCAGGGGCACCAAGAAGAAACCAGACTTGGGCAGACCCCATTCATCACTCAGACCTTCATCACCCCCGAGGTTGAGGTTGTTGATGAGGGCGTTGATGTTCCTGCTACGGTCGACTTCCGTCAGCTCCAGGCCAAATACCAGCTCCATGTGCTTAGAGGCTCTCCTGAGGATCTCAGGGATGTGCTGCCTATACTTGGTGCCAACGACCTTCAGCAGGGTGTGCTGCGAGATGGGCTCCTTCTTGGTGTACTTCTCCAGGAGGAACTCCACCAGCATGCTGGCCTTCTTGGTCAGAGGATCTATGCAAGGACTCTGAGTGGCAGGGGCTGCCTGGGACGCACCTGCATTTTCCTCCTCTGGGCCCTGGGCACCTTCATCAGATCCTGCACAGGAAGGCCCTGCATCAGGAGAGCTAGGGGCCATGGCTTCCTGAAACTCCTGGTGATCTCCAGTAGCAGGGGAGCTCGGAGGAGAACCCTGAGGGACAGACGAGGGGGAGGAGGGGCACTTCTCTTTGGGGGCTGCAGCAGCACTGGTCTGGGCCTCCTGGGGACACTGAGTGTCCCCCTGGACCTGGTGGCATTTCACACGGGCATGGTACTTCTTCTTGTGCCTCTGAGGCATGGTGACACAGGTTATGGATCACAGGCGCATGCGGGCAGGGGGGCAGGCAAGGAGGGCACCTAGAGGAAGGACAAGAAGATGTTGTGAGCAACTGCAGTGAGGAGATTCCTCCCTGGCTTGAACCAAAGCCACCTCTGAGGGGTCCCTGAGGCCAGTGCTCTAGGACCCACAAGTCTTGTGTTCTCCTGGTGAGCCCCTCCCTTGAGACGACTGAGTAGGAAGTGAGAGTGATCGCTGGGGCACAGTCAGACAAACCTGCCTGGGCTTTAGAGGAAAGCCTGTGCGGGCTGGCAGGGGAGGCAGGTCCTTTCAGTTCACATTTCAGAGTCATGATGAAAACCGGGGCAAGTCTCCCTCATATCCCCCTGCCCCCAAACCCATCCAACCTGTTCCCTCTCTTGCTTTGAAGTTGACATTGCCACCTTCCCTGTCACTCCAGACGATGAGAGGAGGGAATGTTCAGAACTCGGATGAAGGAAGCTGGGACCCCCCCTTCTGCTATCTCGAGGCTGCCTTTTCACAACCAAGCTGCAACCTCCCCTGACAGACCACTGCCCCCATCCCCGTGTTTGGCTGGGAGGAAGTGCTGGCCGCAGGGGGGGGTCCTCAGTTGGCCGTGTGATGCGGAGAATGGTCATTACCCTGAATCCCCCCAAGCCCTGACATCCTCCCTCTGCTGACCTGCTGCCAGCCCTTTGGAACGAAGTCCCCTCTTCCCCGAGTGTTTCGTGTCAGTAATCGCAGTCAGGGAGCCCCTCAGCCTTCAGAACTTCCCAGATGCTGACCGGTTGCTTTCTGGCCAAGTCACGGTGGGTAAGGGGTTAGGCGTGGCCGCCAATCATGGGTGTGGAGACACTCAGTCCCCCACGGGTCCCTCTTTCATGCCGCAGAATCCCGGACTTCCCTCTACTGAACAGAACCAGGGTCCAGCAACCCGACACCCAGATCTACCACCTGTGGACCCAGGTTATGTCCTGAGATCCCATGTGCGTAACCGATGGACATTGGACCTAAGAGCCAGGTACGAGCTTCCTGGCGTAGAGCAGGTGTGGGGTTGCCGGGGGGCTGGGAAGTCCCCTCTTTTCGGATGGAAAAGGTGTTGGGAGTGACAGGGCATATCTTTGTAACTATCCAGTGCACTGGTAACACATGTAAACTCCGACTTGGACCCCTGATGGGACCTCGGACTCCTCCCTCTGGTCACAGCTACAGCAGGTCTCAATGATAGCAGCCCTATCAAAGATGGCATTGCACCCCGGCATGGATAGGGAGCCGTCACTTCCTATCATGCACATCTGGGCTCCAGCAGGATGGCAGGGGCGGGGCCTGGGTGGGCGGCGTTGTGGGGGGTTTCCAGCAAGTGGGGGGATATGGGACCTTCGACTCATAGTGGGTCCTGGGATGTACCTGCTGATCTCAGTCAACTGGCCTCAATCCTTACCTCTCACTTCTCTCAGTAAACCAAGCAGGAAGAATTTGGGAGCCCGAGCCTGAAAGCCTTCCTGGACCTGCTGAGACAGACAGTGAGGGCACTCTGGGGCTCCTTTTGTGCTGAGTGATCCTCTCTGTCCTCTATCTCTGCCTTCCTCCGACCGTAATGCTGCATTACATTCCGTCTGCTGACCTGAGGGCAAGACCTCACCTGGAAGATGTCAAATCCACAGATGCCTGGTGAGAAGTGCACCGGCATCTCATCTGGACACTTCTGCCTAAGGCTTCCTGGAACTGGTTGCTGCAGGTAAGATAAGCAAGAGGGAAGGATGGGTGAATGCCTTCTGTGGTGTGGAACCCCTCACATCTCACTCAGGATCTTCATATTGACTGCAGGTGGAGCCTGGAAACCCTTCCCTTTCTGGTATAAAACCACCCCTGTCCCCAACCATGCTCCACACAATCCCAGCAGAGAAAGTGAAGGGGCTCCTTAGCCTGACAGTTCTCACTGTGGGCTCTTAGTTGACTGCAGGTGCATTGCTTGAAAGTTCTGAGATGAATTTCGGTCTTTTTGTACAATTATTGTGATACAAGCTTTTCTCTTTTAGTCCATGTGTGACAGTCTCTTAAGCTCATCATTTACAAGGGCCAGTTGTCATCCACTAAGAAAGTTTGTGCTGGTTATTGCATGACCTCTGGGCCATACTGCCATGTCCATCCCAAAGTTTGGTGCCCCATGTTCCTGGCATGGGGCTCTGAGATGCTGTCTCAGGTTCTCCAGCGAACCAGTAGAGATTAATAGTTCCACGGCCCAGTGGAAGAATCAACCGCTCCAGTTTCAAGCTTTTTCCAGCTGATCCTGTTGTCTGTTTCCTTTGTGACCTGCACACCTGTGTCAGCCTCAGAGTACTCCCCCACCTGGGTACTCACAGGGTCAAGTTCAATGGAGGCATTGTTCCTCAGGGAATATTTAGTTTTGTGTTCTTGCTTTTGTTAGTAGTTGTCTTTATTCCTTGTGTAAGTTTTCCATGGTTTGTTCTGGGTACAGGAAACAGCCACCCACGTGTGACTGTGGTCTCAGCTACTCTGGATGTGGTACTATATCTGTAAAGGATTTAAGGAAAATCAACAGTCTTACAATATGACCTCAGAAATACACATAACATACTGTTCTGTTTGAGATTTCTTTTTCCTAAGGCGCTCAGGAAATTCTTGTTGCCTTCGTATAGACTGCATATATTTTCTAAGGTTTCTTTGTCACTACATTTTTCATATTGTTGCTTTCATTTATGGTGTGTTTTCTATTACATGGTTTGAGTATTGTCGATTCTTCCAGAACAGTCTCTTGATTTTGCTGTGTTGATCATTTTATGCCAGATTTCTGAAGTTAGTTATATGTGGCAATGTTTTCTGAGCCTGTTTCCTAAGAATTTTAATTCAAGGATCAAATTCTTACTGTGATATTTTGTTTTTCATTATTGCACTTTTATTAATTTTGCATTGGAGCATGTAACTCTGTACTGACTATGTGTTCTTATGCATATTTTTTTCTAGTTTTTAAATTAGCAGACTTTTAAAAAGCTGTTTTAATCGACAGATCCTTGCTTTATGATGTTGTGTTGTTTCTGCTATACAACAAGATGAATCAGCGCTACATATACATATTCTTCCGGCCTAATGAGACTTCCTCCCACCCCCTCATCTCACCCCTCTAGGCTGTCACACAGCACCAGGCTGAGCTCCCTGTACTACATAGCAATTTCCCACCAGCTATCTTTTGTACACATGGGACTCGATATTTGTCAGTGGCACACTCTCAATTCGTCCTACACACGCCTTCCCTTGCTGTGTCCACAAGTCAATTCTCCACATCTGTTTCACTATTCCTGCCCTTCAAATAAGTTCGTGAGTACTATTCCTACTTTCCATGTATATGCGTTAATGTATGTTACTTTTCTGTTTCTAACTTACTTCACTCTGTATAACGGGCTCTAGGTGCATCCACCTCACTACAAGTGACTTAAATTAGTTCCTTTTTATGGCTAATATTCCATTGTATGTGGCTACCACAACTTCGTTATCCAGTCATCTCTCAGTTGAAGTCTGCTTTGCTTCCACGTCCTGTCTATTGTAAGCAGTGCTGCAATGAACACTGGATATAGGTGTCTTTTCAATTATTCTTTCTCAGTGTATATGCCCAGTATTTCTATTGCTGGGTCATATGTAGTTTTAATTATAGTTTTAAAGGAATCTCCTCAGTATTCTCCATAGTGGCTATATCAATTTCCATTCCCACCTTTTCTCTAAACTCTCCCCAGCATTTACTGCTTGTACAATTTTTGATGATGGCCATTCTGACCTGTATGAGGTGACACCTCATTGTAATTTTGATGTGCATTTCTCTCATGATGAGCAATGTAGCTCCTCTTTTCATGTGGTTATGAGTTTGTTGCCCCTCTGTATTTCTTTTTTAAAAGAACAGATTTGGGATTGGAGAAAATTCAGCAGATAGAATAGAGAGGTCCCATACAGCCACTCTCTTCCTCCACTTGGTATCTTCTATTATTAACATCTTGTATTGGTTCAATGGATACAAGTTCTTTTTTACAGTTGATCAACTAATGTCAATATGTTATTATTAACTATTGTCCATTGTTTACAATACATTTCACTTTTTGTGTTTTACAGTTCTTTAGTGTTTTTACAGATGCATGATAGTATCAATTCAGCCAACACGGTGTCGTGCACAGGAATGTGAATGCCCTATGGATCTCCCATTTTCCATCTGTTCATCCCTCAAAACCTCACTTGGAATCCCTGATGACTACTGAATGTTTTACTCTTTCTAAAGATTTGCATTTTCCAGACTGTAACATTGATGGAATCATACAGTCTGTAGGATTTTTCTACTGGCTCCTTCTGCTAATCAATATACATTGAATTTTCTCTATAACTTGTTATGGTTTGAAATGTTTTCTTCCAGGACTGAATAGCATTCCATGTAGCTTACCATAGTTTGTTTACCCACTCGTGTACTGAAGGTCATCTTTGGTGATTTCGGTTTTTGGCAGCTATGATTTATTCTGCTATTAAAATTTGGTTGAAGGTTTTTAATGGGCTTAAGGTTTTGGCTCTTTTGAGTAAATACCTTAACGTTCATTTGCTATATCATATGATAAGACTATATTTAGCTGAAAAGAATTTGCCAGACAGTTTCGAATGTATCAGTATCACTGCCTTCCCTTTAGCAGTGAATTCGTTTTCAGGTAGTTTGCCTGTTTCCTCTTCATTGATTTGACTTCTGTGTTTCTGGTTTGTTCCTTCATTTGTGTAGTATTTCTTTTCCTTTTTCATTATTATTATTATTTTAGTTATCGTTTTTGAGGTCTCCTTTTCCCAGGCTTCAAGTTTGAATTCTTTCTTCCTTTTTGTTTATGCCCTCTAATGTTGGTCCAGTGGTTTGTGTAAGCTTCTTATAGAATGAGATTTGTGCTGTGTTTTTGTTTGTTTGTTTGCTTTTTCCTCTGATGGGCAATGTTGACTAAGGTGGTATTTCTGTCTGCTGATAATCGGGTTTGTATTTTTGTTTTCTTTGTGCTTTAGATGAGGCGTCCTGCAGAGGGTGCTATCAGTGGTTTGGTGATGCTGGGTCTTGTATTCCTGTGGTTTACTTTGTGTCAGTTCTCACTATTTGATATCCTAGGGTTAGTTCTCTGGTAGTCTAGGATCTTGGAGCCAGTGGACTCACTCTAAAGGCTCAGGGCTTGACCTTGAATTTTGCGTGGGTCTATATATTCTTTTCTGCTGGTCATGTACTCCTGTCCACTCTCAGCTGGTATTCTGCATGCACTTCTGTGTCTGAAGGTGTATTCCTGATGTATCCATGGAGAAAGATGTTTTCTAGAACGTCCACCAACTCTTCTTGCCATCTTGTTCCTCCTGGGCAAAATTCATGAGAGTCCCCTTGGACTGCAAGGAGATCTAACCAGTCAATTCTAAAGCATATCACTCCTGAATATTCATTGGAAGGACTGATGCTGAAGGTCAAGCTCCAGTATTTTGGCGACCTGATGTGAAGAACAGACTCATTGGAAAAGATCCCGATGCTGGGAAAGACTGAAGGCAGGAAGAGAAGGGGACTGCAGAGGATGAAATGGCTGGCATCACCTACTCAATGGACATGAGTTTCAGCAAGCTCTGGGAATAGATGATGCACAGGGAAGCCTGGCATGCTGCAGTCCATGAGGTTGCAAAGAGTCAGACACGACTGACAGACTGAACAGAACAGATGAGTCATCAAAACATTCTTGTCATTCCTATATTTTCTGGATGAGTTGAAGCCTTTCCTTGCTGCAAGGCTGATTCCCTTACGGTGGCAAAGAAAATGTAAGAAAATATGTTCTCTGCTTGGTTTATCAAGTGTGATCCAGGCACACATTTCCCTGGGCAAATTATATGAGCTTTAACCAAAACCTTGAGGGCTTCTTGAAATTATCATTGTCCCTATGAGCCACAAACTTGAGGGAGGATTGACAGAAACAATAAAAAAACTGACCTCTGGCAACATAAGAATTAGGAACATGGGGCTTAATGAATTACAAATATGATGATAATTTTCATGAATTTTTGAAAGATTACTGTCTTTTAAAAATCTTTCATTTTCTAGATATAAGGAAATTTTTTAACACAGCAATTTGATAAATGGTACCTTGTCATTAGAATTGAAACATTAATTCTTCTCTCCCTACCTATCACTCCAGAAATTAGAAACTCTCAGTGTTCTTATTTTCTTAGGAAAATTGTTATTTTTCAAAAGTTCAATGAGAATCTGTTCTTATAGGGGGACAAAAGTGGAAACATTGATTACACTACCGAGACTTTGACTGGAATGTCATATCTGACAGACACAGGTAGACTTGGATATGACCAGATAACTTGAGTAAACTAAAGTTAAACATAGGGAGCCATAAAAACCCGTTGGAAAAACAGCCTGGGACCTTGCTGACAGAATTCCCATCAGCCTTACCAGGTGAGTAAGGAAGATCACTTCTGGCAGACACAGGAACTTTAAGATGTTTTGGGGACTTCAGGAAGAGAGGCATTCATCCAGATCTCTAGGTTTGACAACAAGTCTTTGCTGTGGCTTCATAGCCTCAAGAGGCTATTAAAATTTCCTTCTGGAGACTCCTTATGAACCATTCCAGCAAAGCAGATTTAAAAGCGCCTATTGGCAAATTCGTCTAGTCAAGGCTATGGTTTTTCCTGTGGTCATGTATGGATGTGAGAGTTGGACTGTGAAGAAGGCTGAGTGCCGAAGAATTGATGCCTTTGAACTGTGGTGTTGGAGAAGACTCTTGAGAGTCCCTTGGACTGCAAGGAGATCCAACCAGTCCATTCTGAAGGAGATCAGCTCTGGAATTTCTTAGGAAGGAATGATGCTAAAGCTGAAACTCCAGTACTTTGGCCACCTCATGCGAAGAGTTGACTCATTGGAAAAGACTCTGATGCTGGGAGGGATTGGGGGCAAGAGGAGAAGGGGATGACAGAGGATGAGATGGCTGGATGGCATCACTGACTCGATGGATGTGAGTCTGAGTGAACTCCGAGAGTTGGTGATGGACAGGGAGGCCTGGCGTGCTGCGATTCATGGGGTCGCAAAGAGTCAGACATGACTGAGCGACTAATCTGATCTGATCTGATCTGATTGGCAAATTGTTATTCTTGCTGTAGTTAGATAAATAATCAGGCTGAGTTTATTGAATTTAGACTTCCTTTGCAAACAAATTAGGTCTTAGTTTTCCTGTCTTCGGTAGAAATGAGGGACATGATAGACAGAAAAAATTGGTTCAATAGAAAGTGTACTACACATGTGTGGGTATTAGGTCCTAGTGGTATTACGTTTCCTTGAAGTTTTATTATTTACTTGCAAACTGGGTTGGATCCCGAATTTTTCTAGTGTCCACCCGTATCTAGCTGCAACTTTCTTACTAAAATTCCCGATTTCTCCCATCCTTTTGATGTGTCTGTGAGGGAGACGGTAAGCTCCAAGTGATACACCTATGCCATCTTGATCCGCTCACTCTCCCATTCTTTTGACTTGAATCACTGAGAACTAACATTGCCATTTTCCTAAAGTCCTGCAACGTGAAGCTACATGACTTGATGCAAAGATCAGAGAAATTTTCACAACACCTTATGTTCAAATAGACTTCATGCCTGTTGCTGTATGAGCCACTCAGAAAGTTAACCTGATCACCCAGAGATATTGCTAACTGTGATAGAGACATTTCAAACGGCAATAGTTGCTTCGATCCTGACACCTAGAAAACTAGACTGACTACCCCCTCAGCTCAGAAACTGGTTTATAACCAGCTCCAATGATAAGTGTCTGCTTTTCTTTTGTTTCCATAGAAATGCCTCTTATTAATAACTACCTGATACCACTTGCATCCGAGACCTAGCTTTGGGAGCCCACCTGCATCACAACCTATTGAAATGAGATACCACTCTTTAAATGAACTGACCTGTTCTCAGAATGATGCAACTGCTTCCATGAAATGGAGGACTCCACTAATCCATTCTCTCTCTCCACAGTGACCAGATCAGCTTTTACCATGTGAGACTTGCAGGCAAGTTTCGGAGGAGGGACCTGTCAAGGCTTAGGGCACTCTGCCCCCAAATATATCACAGTGGCGTATTGATCATTTTGAATTCAAGTTACTTAAGAAACAGCCAACAGAGGAGGGACATGCCGCCACCCCCCGATTTCTGCCTCCCTGAGAGCAGGAAATACATCTCATATGAAGGATGTACTGCCTGCATCTGGAGGCAGAGGGAAACCCTTCTAACCAGAAATAGGCAGTTCAAGCAGAGAAGCCTGTATACACAAACCTTGTTAAGTCTTTCATTTACTACCCTGGGTACAGATTCTGTTTAGATTCCTTACTAGTTGAGTACCTAAAACCTAAGTTGATTTGTCCTGTTGATTACTCACAAATTGTTTTGTTATCTACAAAATAAAGAAGCTGCCTGCTTTGCCCACTACTTAGGTCCTGTTTCTATGACACTTCTTGTGCACGTGAATTGCAATTTGTCTCTTTTTCTCCTGTTACCCTGTCTTGTGTCAAGTTTATTAGTAGTCTAACCACAAGAATTCAAAAGGGGTAAAGGGAGAAATGTCCTTCCCTAAACACCTCAAGGGAGTTCACCCTTACATCTCAGAAACTCCCTGGAGACGATGGGCATAGAATACCAGTCTGTGCACTGGAATCTCCTGCATTGAAATAAGAGCAGAAACACCATAGATTTCTGTCTGTTAGGGGCCAAATTGTGTCCCCTCAACTAATGCATATTGAAGCCACAACTCAGAGTACTTCAGAATGCAACTGTAGTTAGAAATAAGGTCTTTAAAGAGATGGTTGAGTTAAATGAGGTCATTAGGATGGACATAAGCCAATGTGACTATAAGAAGAAATTGAGACACAAAAGGAGGCACCAGGGATATATGCATTCAAAAGGAATGCCAAGTGAAGAGGGTGGCCACCTGGCAGCCAAGGGGAGAGGCCTCAGTGTAAAGCAGCCCTCATCTTGGACTTGCAGCCTCTAGAACTCTGAGAAAATAAATTTCTGTTGTTTCAGCCACAAATTCTGTGGGGTTTTGTTGTGGAAAGCCTAACAAATCAGTATGTTAGCCCAGGTAGAGATTTCTTCCTGGATAGTCTGTTTACTTTACTGTCATTTCTTAAGGCTATCTCAAGATCTTGCTTATGTGATTGCAGCTCCTTGTTTCTAAAGTTGTTTGGGCATAGGCTAGATCTTGATCTTAGCCTCACCAGAACTAGCACAGAGCCTTTCAAAGAGCAGATGCTCAAAAAATAAATGAAGACAGTAAGAGGTCTAACTTGTTAAGATTTAATACCTCCTGCATTTTTCAAGAAGCATATTGAGGTATAAATTATTTAATTTTGCAAAACAGAAGACAGAAAAGATGGAGAACAATCAAAGTTGATCATGTTTTGACATTTTTTTTTCATTTTTTCATTCCATTGTCCCAGCAGTATTATTGTGGGATTGCTTCCCATTTTAACAAAAGTCCCTATTTTGATGTCAAATTTTCTTATCTGGATGATTTTTTAAAAGTCTTGGTGTTCAGTAGGGGAGGGACAAGCTGCTGGACGTGGCCGTGGAACATGCCTGGAAGTGACAGTGGTGCCAGGCCTGGCTGGAACTGTGGCTCGAGCTCTCTCCTCTTCATCTCGCAAAGCTTCTTCATATTGTGATGAGAAGGCACTGGGGACCGTATCATTGACTTTTGCCAAAAACTCCAAGACTTTCATTTTGCTGGTTTCCGCATGGGCTCGTGGGCCCCACAGGAACTCATAACATGGAGAATTGCTGTTGGCAACCTGGCGGTACTCCAGGTACTTCAACGTCACAAAGTCTTTGGTGATGAGCTTCCTGGGCTCTCCGTAGATGTAGTGTTTTCTCCCAGCATATACTCACATCATATACAAGAATTTCCAGCTGTCTTCCTCAGCGGCACAGTTGCCCCTCATGAAGATCACACCCAGAACTGTCATCAAGAGACCGGTCTTAGGTAAGCCCCAACCATCACACAGTGTCCCATTGTTGGGCAGGTTCAGTTTGCTGACAAGGTCATTGGAGTGGATGGTTGAATCAACTTCCTTCAAGCCAACTGCAAAGAGAGCCTTGATGTGTTCAGAGGCTCTCTTGAGAATCTCAGCAAATCAGTCGTGGTATCTTGAGTGGATAATCTTCAGCATGTCTTCCTTCATGATGCGCTGCTTCATTTTATGCTTATACAGAAGAAACTATTCCAACAAACTTCTCATGCTGTTCAGAGTATCACTGTAGGTGTTCTCAGTAGAAGTTGAGGCATTGGAGGAACCTGAATCTTCCTCATCTTCACTGGTATCTTCTTCGTCAGATGTTGTGTCAGAAGTAGTTGAAAAAGTGCTGGTAGTAGATGGGGCTTCCAAAGACCCCTGGGAAGTGCTATTTGACCCAGTAACTGATGAGCTCTGTGAATTATCTTCTAAAAGAGAAGAGGTAGAGGGAAGCTCTTCCATTACTGCAGCGGGCTGAACACCCCTGTGACTCTGGGGCTCATATTGGGCCTGGTGGCATTTCTTATGGATGCAGAGCTTATGATTCTGACCCTGAGGCATGATGCCTGTGCTGGGGAACAATGATTAGAAGTGTGAGTAGGAGGGCAGGTGATAAGGGTCCACACGAAGACGAAGGTTCAGTGTGCAGCCGCAGCAGGGAAATACCACCTTGGTTATCAGGAAGGCTACATTTGTGGTTTTCATGAGGGCACTGTTCTGAAAACCCCCAGGGCTCCTATTTTCCTAATCAGCTGTCCGTTGGGAAACACATTGAAGGAAATTAGAGTGATCTTTAGGCTTCATCCTACTATCCCTGCCTCAGGCACACTGGGATGACAGAAGGGGCTGGTAGTCTCCTACACAGAGGCATCTGCTATTTCACATTCAAGACCACCACCCAACTAGTGGCCAGTCATAAGACCCATTCCCTCTGCTGTCCTGTATTTGTCATCACAAATTTCCCTGGGATTTCTGAGAAGTGAAGACGTCCTCAGCTTATCACCCCAGTCAGTAGTTATCACCCATACTGAGTGCTCATTGGGAAGTTTTCTGTTCTGGCCTCTGGAGTCCTCAACATGAATTAAGAGTGCTTCCTTTGGTGCCCCATAGGGCCTGGTGTCCCCACCCCTTTCTTAGAATAGTATTTGCACCTTCATACTAAGGGGTTCACTTCCTACACACCTGATATAAATAAATGTTGGTGGAACTTCAGCTTGATAGCTCTGCCCTGGTTCTTCAAGGGCTACAAGGAACAGGGCAGGATTCATTATCACTTCTTTCATTGGTAGATGATCCCTCAGTCCTTGCTTTGACCTCTGTTGTGGCCTGAAATTCTACCCTCCCTTCCCCTTAGGTCCACCCCATCTACTACTATACTTTTTTATAGTAGGGCAAGCATCTCCATGAGACCCCTAGGAGAAAGTAAGATTCTCCTCATCTGTCCATACCCATCGTTGGTCTTCTGATGCGCAGAGGATGAGAAGAATCATATGGTTATGGTGTATGTGGTTCCCTTCATCTTCAGGGTATTCAGTTGGTTTCTGGAAAACCTGGAAATAATCTCACTGCTGGCCCTAGTCTATACCCCTTGGACCATGTCCCAACCCCACTTGTGACTTCATAGAAGGAAATGGGCATGTCATGTCAACAATGAGCAGGTATCCCAGGGATGCCAGGAAGGGCAGGGTTCTGTGTGGTTTCCTCAGAGTTCTGAGATCAGGGGGTTTCGTAAGTCCAAAGCTTGACTCCTGGCAGAGTGTGGGGCTCCTTTCTCTGTTTATGGACGGGAGCTCTCTCAGACTAAGGTCCTCACTCCCTGTGATGCCAGAGAGGGTAAGTCTGGGAATGCCACACGAGGCTACTCCTACCTGTGCCTTCAGGGACCACATCAGGATTCAGGCTTCTTGGTAACAAACTTCCATCACAAATTTTATTTCCAGGCTATATTAGAGAATATGCAAGTCCAAACAATAATCAAATCCACATCAAATCTAATGCTCCCAAGCAAGTAAAACTAAGCAGTATTTCCCTATTTGAGCACCTGTTTTAATAGGTGTTTGGGGTTAACTTCTCCACATGGATGCAAGGACAAGTTTATTTGTCTCAAGGACCAGCAACTTTCCTTTCAGGTGCTTTTGCTTGTCCAAACCACCCCTAATTTAATCCCATTGACAGTAAAAATTGAGCCCTCCCTTAAAGTTTGCCAAATTACACTAAACATAACCTAATTAAACTGCCCGTTTACCAGAGCAAGTTCTGGTGCTCCCATCCCAGAAAAAGAGAGACAGTCCAGTGATGTCTTGGCATCTAGCTTCAATGGGTATCACCCCTATTTCTCAGAAACTCTCTGGACAGCTTTTGATCACAATGTGTATTTTGAGTGTTCACTTGCCCTGGCTCAAGTGCACAGGGCCCCTTCCATTCCCTATGGTTTTCGGATATCCCCAAACAATGGTGAATACATGGTTTAGATATACTCCAGGTTTACAGCCTCACCTCTGAGAACCTTCATATGAGTGTCTGGCATCACTCCCACAGCTTCATCTAGCCCATCATGCATCTGGACTGAAAGTGACCTCCCACCGAGGAACTAGACTTTTCCCAAGACCCAATGCCACCTTAATCAGGTAACTTGGACTTGATTACTCGCATCTGGAACCTCCTCTTCCACACCTCCCCCATTTAAATTTATGATTTGTTTATTCCTTAGAGTTAGCTCACCACCTTCCTTATATGGTCCCTGCTGCTAGACTCAAAATTCCATGGGCAGTGGCTTGGGCTTCATTTTCTTACCAACCCAGTACTATAAGACAGCCTTCTAAACAGAAGATGGTCAATTAATTTGGGAGAAAAGCAAATAATGAGCAAAGACTCTCCTTTATTATGATTTAAATGTCATACAGTTTGAATAAGCTAAACAAATCTAAATCCATGTTGTTAACTTTTACAAGGAAAGAGGACAGATAAGAAGACAAAGAATAAACCAGCATTTAATCTGAAAGGTTTGTGATCCCAAATACTTATCTCTAGGATTCTTACACATTTCCAAGTAAAATTCTATTCCAATGTTATGTTACGTTGTTCTGGACCATAAGGAAAATATTGAAGTCTTTTCAACTTCTTTACAAATAATGAACTCCTAGTCTTAATCCCAACAGCAGTAAACATTATATCCATGACATTAATGAACCTAGATTCTGAAGCAAAATAAACCTTATGAAGAGTAGTGACATTTAAAAATACAAAAAACCTCTACTTCCCTACCTAAATCATCTATTTTTGACTAGATATTATTCATATGGATAAAAGGAAAACATGTATATTTTGTTAAACCTGCACCTAAACTCCCATACAACTTAAAACTGTGAAGAACATATGGGCTTTGTTCCCCCCACCCCTACTACCCCGCGCTATTTAAGAGGTGGACTGTTGTCTTCCAATACAAAGGGAACAAAGTCCCCTGACCCCTCCCTAGATGCAGGAGGAGCTGCAGGACTTGGCCCTGGTAGGGGCACTGGCTTCAGCCATTATTGGAGGCCTGGCCGTGCCTCTCAGCCCTGCTCTCTCCACCTGATCTCTCAGAGCCTCGTCATAGAGGTCTGGGAAGGAACTCGGGACCTTATCCTGGATCTTGGCCAGAACTTCCAACACCTTCATCTTAGTGGTCTCAGCATAAGCTCGCGGGCCCCACAGGAACTTGTAGCCCAGAGGATCACTATTGGGCACCTGGCGGTAGTTTAAGTACCCCTTCTGCACCAGATCTTTGGTGATGAGCTTTCTGGGCTCCCCAAAGATGGAGTGCTTCTTCCCAGCATAGATCCCCAACACACTGAGGAAATCCCAGATCTCCTCCTTGGTGGCACGGTTACCCTTCATGAAGATGATGCCCAGGAGCGCCATGAGGAGACCAGACTTGGGCAGCTCCTCCTCATCACTTGAACCTTCCTCAACCCTGAGACTGAACTTGTTGACGATGGTGTAGATGTTCCTGCTGCAGTCGACTTCCTTCAGCTCCAGGCCAAACACCAGCTCCACTCGCTCAGAGGCTCTGCTCAGGATCTCAGGGAAGTGCTGCTTGTACTTCCTGCTGATGACCTCAGCATGCTGTTCTGTGTGATGGGCTCCTTCTTGGTGTCCCTCTCCAGCAGGAAATCCATCACCAAGCTGGCCTTCCTCATCAGAGGATCTTTGCGAATGCTCCGAGCGAGCAGGGCTGCCCGGGCGGCATCTGCACTTTCCTCCTCGGGGCCCTGGGCACCTTCCTCAGATCCTGCCCAGGAAGCCTCTGCAACAGGAGAGCTAGGGGCCATGGCTCACTGAAGCTCCTGGTGATCGCCAGCAGCAGGGGAGCTTGGGGGAGAACCCTGAGGGGCAGAAGAGGGGGAGGATGGGCACTCCTCTCCTGGGGCTGCAGCAGCACTGGCCTGGGCCTCCTGAGTGTCACCCTCGACCTGGTGGCATTTCCCACGGGCATGATGCTTGTTTCTGTGATTGCGAGGCATGATGACACAGGTCAGGGACGGCAGGCGAGCATGCAGTTATGAAGGTAGGCTTTGAGTGGCCTTGAGGAAGGACAAAGAAATGTTGTGAGCACCTTCATCAGGGAGGGTCGTCCCCGGTTTAAACCAAGTCTGCTTCGTAGGGGGGCCTTGAGTCCACTGCTCTAGGACCCACAAGTCTCCTGTTCGCCTAGACAGCCTGTCCCCTGAGACCTGTGAGGAGGAAGTGAGAGTGAGTCCTGGGGCGCAGCCAGACAGCCCTGCCTGGGCGTTAGAGGGGGGCCTGTGGGGGCATGCAGGGGAGGCATGTCCTTTCAGTTCACATTCAGAGTTAGGATGAAAAATGGGGAATGACCCCCTAGCACCTGCCCCAATCCCTCTTCTGCTCTGAAGCTGATGCTGCCACCTTCCCTGTGACTCTGGAGAAGGAGAGAAGGGAGCGCTCAGCCTCCCACCTAAAGGTCCCAGGACCCACCCTTCCGTACACAAGCTCTAACCTCCCCACACAGACCGCAGCCTCCCTTCCCCGTGTTTAGCCAGGAGGAAGCACTGACTAGAGGGGAGGGTCCTGATTGGTCCGTGTGTCTGGTAGGATGGTCCTCACCCTGGCTCCTCCTGAGCCCTGACATCCTCCCTGTACTGACCAGCTACCAACCCCTCAGACCGAGGTGCCCTCCTCCCTCAGTGTCCCACATCCAAGATCATAGTGAGGGTGACCCGAAGCTGTTACAGCCACCTAGATCCTACCCGGATTCTCGGGGGCCAAGTCGCGGGGGGTGGGGGTTTCACATGGCCGCTGTTCTGGGGGGTGGAGACCCTCAGTCACCCCCGATGGTCCCTCCTTTAGCTACAGGGCTCAGGGCTTGCCCTGTACTGTGCAGAACTGGAGTCCACCAGCCCGCGACCGAAGCCTTCCTCTCGTAGACCACCTGTGTGAAGTGGATGGACTTGGGGCTTGAGATGCAGGCCCGAATCTTCCAGGGGAGAGTAGTGGGAGGGTGGCCGGGGGTTGTCCGGCCCCCTCTTTTCAGAGGGAAAGGCTTGGTCATGCTGGACGTGTGTCCCACACTTGTAACTCACGTCACCTCACACTTGGACACCTGATGAGACCTGGGAGTCGTCCGTCTGGACTCCCTACATGACAGTTCTCTAAGACGGCAGCAGCTCTCAAAGATGGCTTCGAAGCCCCAGCGTGTGTGCATGGTTGTCACTTCCTGTCATGTACTTCTGTGTTCCAGGCGGACAGCAGAGGTGGGGCCAGGGCGGGCGGGGTTCCGGGGGAGCTTCCCGGAAAATTGGCATGTGCACTTTCCTTGAATCGTCGCGGATCCTGAGACCTTCCCTGTACTGAGTGGAGTCTACCGGCCTTCCTCCTAGGCTCTAGCTTCTGTCCGCAACCCAGCAGGAATTGTTTCTGGCCTGGCCGAACAGGCTTCCTGGAGCTGCTGAGAATTTCAGTGAGGGCACATTCAGGCCCCAGTCTTCTGGGCTGGGTGATGCTCCGTCCACTCTCCATGTCTTCCCTTGACCCCTGTAGGTGGTGGGTACATCCCATCTGCTGATCTGAGGACAAGGCCTCCCATCGAAGACATCAAGTCCCGAGGCTTCTGCTGAGAAGTGCACGTACATCTCCTCTGGACCTTTCTGCCTGAGGCTTCCAGGAAATGGCTGCTGCAGTTAAGATGAGCTGAGAGGGAAGGATGGGAGACTGCTTTCTGTGGTGTGGAACCCCTCACATCTCACTCAGGATCTTCATATTGACTGCTGGCAGGGCCTGGAAATCCGTCCCTTTCTCGTATGAATCCACCTCTGTCCCCAACTTTGCCCCACACCATCCCAGCAGAGTAAGTGAAGGGGCTCCTTAGCCTGACGGTTCTCACTGTGGGCTCTTAGTCGACTGCAGGGGCATTGGTCAAAAGTTCTGAGGTGAATTTCTGTCCTTTGGTACAATTTTTGGGGTACTAAGTTTTCTCTTTTAGTCCCTGCGTGATAGTCCATTACGGTGATCACTTTAAAGGGCCAGTTGTCATCCAATAACAAAGTTCGTGCTGGTTATTTCATGACCTCTGAGCCATGCTTCCACATCCAGCTCAAACTTGTTCCCCATGATCTTGGCATGGGAGCTCTGAGATGCTACCTCAGATTCCTTCAGTGAGGCTGTAGGGATACATGGCCCCAGGGCACAGTGGAAGAATCAAGAGCTGAACTTTAAAGCCTTTTCCAGCTGATCCTGCTGTCTTCTTCCCTTGTAGCCTGAACAGCCCTTGTCAGTCTCTGAGGACTCCCTCACCTTAACACTCATAGGGTCAAGTTCATTAGAGACTTATTTTGCCTCGGGCACTATTTAGTTTTGTGTTTTGGCTTCTGTTAATAGTTGTCTTTATTCCTTGTGTAAGTTTTCCATGGTTTATTCTGGGTACAGGAAACAGCAGCCCATGTTTGATTGTGGTCTCAGCTGGTCTGACTGGAGTAGATCTATAAAGAGTTAAGGAACATCGACAGTCTTACCATATCTGCTCCTCATGAATACACATAACATACTATTCTGTTTGAGACTTTTTTCTCCTAAGGCTGTCAGGAAATTCTTCTTGTTGCCTATATGTGGAACGTATACATTGTTCTGAGGTTTCTTTGTAGGTACGTTTTTTTGGTATGGTTGCTTTTATTTATGGTGGATTTTCTATTACGTGATAAGTAATTATTGATTCTTCCAGGCCAGACTCCTGATTTTTCTATGGTGATCATTGATAGCTGAAGTTATTTATATGTTTGAATACTTTCTGTGCGTGTTTCCTCAGATTTTTAATTCGAGGATAAATTCTTACGTTATCTTTTGCTCTTCATTGTTCCTGTCTCTTATTCATTTGGGATTGTTGTATATAACTCTGTACTGGCTATGTGTTCTTGCCCAGATTGTTTCTACATTTTAAATTAGTAGAGCATTTATGAAAATTTTTAATTGGAGGAGAATTGCTTTATAGTGTGTTAGTTTCTGTTGTACAACAGTATGAAGCAGCTCTAAGTGTACATATAACCCCCTCCATGAGCATCCCTCAGGCCACCCCAATCTCAGTCCTCCAGGTTGTCATGGAACAGCAGTCTGAGCTCCCTCTGTTGTAGAGCACCTCCCCACTAGCTCTCCCTTGTACACATGATAGTGCATATATGTCATAGACACTCTCAGTTTGTCCATCTCTCTCTATCACTTGCTGTGTCCACATCTTTTCTCTACATGTGTCTCTATCCCTACCCTGCAAATAGATTCATCAGTGCCATTTTCTAGATTCCATATAAATGTGTTAATGCACAATACTTTTTGTTCTCTTTCTGACTTACTTCACTCCATGAAACAAACTCTAGGTGCATCCACCTCACTGCCACTGACTTAAATTTGTTACTTTTTATGGGTGAGTAATATTCCATTGTATATATCTACCACAACTTCTGTATCTATTCATCTGTCAGTGGAAGCTGAGGTGGTTGCTTCCATGTCCTAGCTATTGTAAATAGCGCTGCAATAAACAGTGCAGTCCGTGAATCTTTTCACACACGGCTTTCTCAGTGTGTATGCCAAGTAGTGGGATTGCTGAATCATTGGGTAGTTTTATTTCTAGTTTTTAAAGGATTCTCCATACTGTTCTCCATACTGGCTATATCAATTTACATTCCCCCTCAAAGTGCAAGAGGGTTCTCTTTTCTCCATGACACTTCATCACTTATTGTTTCTAGATTTTTTTATGATAGTCTTTCTGGCAAGTGTGAGGTGATGCATCATTGTAGCTTTGGTTTGCATTTCTTTCATAATGAGTGGTGAACATTTTGTCTTGTGAGCTTCCGTATTTTTTTAAAGAATAGATTTAGGATTACAGAAAATTTAGTGGATAGTGTACAGAGTTCCTATAGAGCCAGTCTCTTCCTCCACTTAGTATCTTCTGTTATCAACATCTTGGATTGGTTCAACTGATACAAGTTCATTTGTTAAAATTGAGCAACTGATATTAATATCCTGTTATTGTCTATTGTCCATTGCTTACAATATATTTTACTTTTGTTGTTTTGCAGTTCTGTGTTGTTGCTTTTGTTCAGTTGCTCAGTCATCTCTGACTGTGACGCCATGATCCGTAGCTCGCCAGGCTCCCTATTATTCACGATCTCTTGGAGTTGGCTCAGACTCATGTCCATCCAATCAGTGATGCCATCCAACCATCTCATCCTGTTCTGCCTCCTTTTCTTTTTCCCTTCAATCTTTCCCAACATCAGGGTCTTCACCAATGAGTCGGCTCTTCCCATCAGGTATCCAAAAGTTTCGAGCTTCAACTTCAGCATCAGATATTCCCATGAATATTCAGCATTGATTCCCTTCAGAAATGACTGGTTTAATCTCTTTTCTGTCCAGGGATCTCTCAAGAGTCTTCTCCAGCACCACAATTCAACAGCATCTATTTTTCAGTGCTCAGCCTTCTTTATGGTCCAGCGCTCACATCCACACATGACCCCTGGGAAAATCATAGCTTTGATAGACACACCTCTTTTACTACTGTGATGTCTCTGCTTTCTTTTATGTGATCTACGTTTGTCATAGCTTCTCTTGCAAGGAAAAAGTATCTTTTAATTTCATGGCATCTTTTAATTTGGGGCTTCCCTCGTAGCTCAGTTGGTAAAGAATGTGCCTGCATTGCAGGAGATCTGGGGTCAATTCCTGGGTCAGATAGATCCCCTGGAGAAGGAAATGGCAACCCACTTCAGTATTCATGCCAATAGAATCTCATGGACAGAGGAGCCTGGTAGCCTACAGCCCATGGGGTCACAAGAGTCGGACATGACTTAGTCACTAAACCACCACCACCACCATCATGGCTGCATCCACCATCCACAGTGATTTTGAAGAAGAAAATTAAATCTTCCCTTGTTTCTACTTTTTCCTCATCTGTTTGCCATGAAGTGTTGGGACCAGATGCCATGATCTTAGTTTCTTGAATGTTGAGTTTTAAGCCATCTTTTTCATTCTCTTCTTTCACTCTCATCAAGAGTCTCTTCAGTTCCACTTCAATTTCTGTCATAAGGGTGGTGTCATATGCATATCTGAAAGTATTGGTATTTCTCCCAGCAATTTGATTCCAGCTTGTGTTCATCCATCTGGGAATTTTCATGATGTACTGTGCGTATAACTTAAATAATCAGTGTGACAATATGCAACCTTAATGTACCCGTGTCCCAATTTTGAACCTGTCTGTTGTTCCTTGTCCACTTCTAACTGTTGCTTCTTGACCTGTATACCAATTTCTCAGAAAGCAGGTAAGGTGGACTGGTATTCCCATCTCTTTAATAATTTTGCAGTTTCCTGAGATGCACACAGGCAAAGGCTTTTGCATAGTCAAACAAGTAGAAGTTTTCCTGGAATTCGCTTGCTTTGTCTATGACCCAATGGAGATTACCAATTTGATATCTGAGTCCTCTGCCTTTTCTGAATCCAGCTTGTACATTTTGAAGTTCTCTTTTCAGATACTGTTGAAGCATAGCTTGAAAGATTTTTAGCATTCCCTTGCTTGCATGTGAAATGAGTGCAATTATATGATAGTTTGAACATTCGTTGGCATTGCACTGCTTTGGGATTGGAATGAAAGCTTACCTTTTCCAGTCCTGTGTCCTCTGCTGAGTGGTCCAAATTTGCTGGCATATTGAGTGCAATACTTTAACAACATCATCATTTAGGGTTTGAAATAGCTCAGCTGAAATTCCATCACCTCCACTAGCTTTGTTCTTAAGAATGCTTCCTAAGGCCCACTTGACTTCACACTCCTGGATGTCTGGCTCTAAGTGAGTGATCACAACATCGCTGTTATCTGGGTCATAAAGACCTTTGTTGAACAGTTATTCTGTATATCCTTGCCATCTCTTCTTAAAATCTTTTGCTTCTGTTCTGTCCCTATAGTTTCTGTCCTTTATTGTGCCCATCTTTGCATGAAATGTTCCCTTGGTGTCTGTAATTTTCTTGAAGAGAACTCTAGTCTTTCCCATTCTATTTTGCCCCTCTATTTCTTTGCATTGTTCACTTGAAAATGTTTTCTTATTACTCCTTGCTGTTCTTTGGAAATCTGCATTCAGATTGGTATATCTTTCCTTGGCCTTTTGCTTCCCTTCATTCTCAGGTATTTGTAAGGCCTCCTCAGACAACCATTTAGCCTTTTTCATTTCTTTTTCTTGTGGATGGTTTTGGTTACCACCTCCTATACTTTGTTCTGAACCTCCATCTTTAGTGTTTCAGGCAGTCTTTCCACCAGATCATATCCCTTGAAACTATTCCTCACCTCCACTGTATAATCATAAGGAACTTGATTTAGGTCATATCTGAATGGCCTAGTGATTTTCTCTACTTTGTTCAACTTAAGTCTGTATTTTGCAGTAAGAAGCTTATGATCTGAGCCAGAGTGAGCTCCGGGTCATGTTTATGCAGACTATGTAGAGCTTCTCCATCTTCAGCTGCAAGTTATTCCTTTACTTCCTACTTTTCCATTCCTGTCCCCAGTATGAAAAAGACATTTTTGGGGAATGTTAGTTCTAGGCTGTGATGTACATCTTCATAGCACCACTGGACTCTAGCTTCTTTGGCATCAGTGGTTGGAGCATAGACTTGGATTACTGTGATGCTGAATGCTTTGCCTTAGAAATGAACCAAGATCATTCTGTCCTTGTGGACACTGCACCCAGTACCTGCAGTTCACACTCTTTTTTTGGCTGTGAGACTGCTCCATTTCTTCTAATGGATTTTTGCCCACAGATACAATGGTAATATCAATTAAATTCACCCATTCCTGTCCATGTTAGTTGTCTGATTTCTAAAATGTTGACAGTCATTCTTGCCGTCTCCTGCTTGAGCATTTTTCATTGATTCATGGACCTAACATTCAAGGTTCCTAAATAGTACTGTTCTTTACAGCATTGGACTTGACGTTAACCACCAGACATCCACAACTAAGCATGGTTTTGTCTTTGGTCAAGTCTCTTCATTCTTTCTGGAGCTATTTCTGGGCTCTTCCCCAATAGCATATTAGATACCTACTGACATGGGGGGCTCAGGTATCTCCCCCTGGTATGATCTCCTGGTATATCTTTTTGCCTTTCATGATGTTCATGGGGTTCTCGAGGCATGTATACTGAAGTGGTTTCCTATTCTCCTCTCCAGTGGACCACATTTTGTTAGAATTCTCCACCATGACCCATCCACCTTGGGTGGCCCTGCAAAGCCTGGCCCGTAGCTTTTGAGTTACACAAAGGTGTGATCCACGTGACCATTTAGGTTAGCTTTGTGTGATTGTGGTTTTTGTTCTAAAGGATAGGGCATTGTAGTTCTTCTGTCTGCCCTCTAAAGAATGAGTTTAAGAGGCTTGTGGAAGCTTGCTGAAGAGAGGGACTGGCTATGAGGAAACCTGGCTCTTGCTCTATTGAGCGGGGTAATGCTCAGTAAATAAATAAGTAAAAATTAGAAAAGCATAAATAAATATGTAATTATATCAATATGAGCTAAATGATTACTGACATTCACAGCTGTTAGTTTGTTATTGAATACCTCATTAAGAAGGATTTTGAACACAGAGAGAAATATGTGAGATGTAGCTAATATGGAGGAAGATGATACTTCCCTCTGCCCTTCTAGGTTTTTGTGGGTCGTTGAAGAATTAAATTGATGTGATACAGATTAATAGGATAAAATAAGTGTAATAACACATAGACATGAGAGAGACCCAGGAAAACTGAATAACTCATCAAAATGGCCAAAGCCCAGAGCCAGAGACAAAAGAAAATTTTAATGGTAGGTCTTTGGGACTTGAAAGGATAGGAAGGCAGTTCACAGGGAAATGGAAAAGGGAATGTTGGCAAACGAATGTTTTCTGTGCCAGGCAGAGACCCCAGGCCACAGAGTGGACTCTCATCTCTAGGCCCTGCCAAGATTTCGCCACCACACCTTGCCCATAATCTTTGCAGCTATCTCTGGTCATAGTTCTATTCAGGGAACAGGACCTTTGTCCAAGTTCTTTCAGACAGTTAGGCTAGGCCCTGCCAAGATTTCGCCACCACACCTTGCCCATAATCTTTGCAGCTATCTCTGGTCATAGTTCTATTCAGGGAACAGGACCTTTGTCCAAGTTCTTTCAGGCAGTTAGGCTAGGCCCTGCCAAGATTTCGCCACCACACCTTGCCCATAATCTTTGCAGCTATCTCTGGTCATAGTTCTATTCAGGGAACAGGACCTCTGTCCAAGTTTTTCAGGCAGTTAGGCCAAAGGTTAGGTTCCTTTCTGAATCTTTTGACCTTGATTGTTTTCAGTTAGAATAATCTTTGTATCAAAAGAGACATTTTGAGATGGCATGTTTTGCTCCCCCATACTAACTAGGAAAGTAAAAACAATTACAGTAAAGAAAGGAAAGTTAAAAAGTTATTAATCCTAGTTTCCTTTGTATGACATTTACATTTTGAAAGATACATGTTAACATATAAAATCACTCTCTCAAATAACAGCCTATGAAGGAAAAATCTGATTTACTTTGCATTGTTCTTTGGAAAATCAAGGAATGTTTAAATAAAAGTACATTTACAGTCAGTGTTTAGAGTCAATGGTAGCAAAGACAAAAGAATGTATTTGTCTTACTCTATTATTTTTTTAAATATTTTTTGCAGTATGTTGCTTTACAATGTTGTGTTATCTTCTATTCCATACTAAAAGTAATCAGACATACATATACATATGTCCTCTCACTTTGGATTTGCCTCGCATTGAGGACATCCCAGTGAATTAAGGAGAGTTCCCTGTGCTATACAGTATATTCCCAACAGTTGTCTATTTTGTACATAGTATCAATGGTGTGTATGTGTCAATCCCAATATTCTAATTCCTCCCACCCTAACACTTTGCCCCTTGGTACCATACATTAGTTCTCTATATCACTGTCTTCATTTCTGCTTTGCAAACAGGGTCACCTGTGCCATTCTTCTCAATCCCACATATATACGTTAATTTTCAATCTTTGTTTTTCTCTTTCTGACTTCCTTCTCTGTATGACACTCTCTAGGTCCATCCACCTCTCTAACAATGACACAATTTTGTTCATTTTTATGACTGAGTAATATTCCACTGGGTTACCCTGGTGGGTCAATGGTAAATAATCCGCCTGCCAATGCAGGAACCCTGATTTCAAACTCTGGGTCAGGAAGGTACCCTGAAGAAGGAAGTGACAACATACCACAGTATTCTTACCTGGAAATCCCGTGGACAGAGCATTCTGGCGAGCTACCATCCTTGGGGTTGCAAAAGAATCAGACACAACTTAGTGACAAAATAACAAGAACAATATTCCATCACATATACCTTCCACAACTTCTCTATACTTACATCTGCCTATGGACATCTACGTTGCTTCCATGTGCTGGTTGTTGTAAACAGTTCTGCAGTGAACATTAGAGTGCTTGTCTCTTTTTGAATTATGGGTCTGTGGTCTCTATGGCAGAGTTAATGCTGACCTATAAGAAGGCTTATGCCAAGGAGGACCTCTAGGACTGCTTCTTCCAGTACCCCCATCTGTGGTGAGCCCCAGCTGACCCATGACTCCACAGGAGACTGTCAAACACTTGGAGGTAGGTCTGATTCAGTCTCCTGTGGAGTAAATTCTCCTTTTCTCTGGGTCTTGGTGCATGCGAGACTTTGTGCCCTCCAAGAATGGTGTGTCTGTTTCACCTACTTCTGTGGAACTCCTGTAATCAAATCCCACTGCCCTTCAAGGTCAGATGACCAGGGAATTCCAAGTCCCTTTGTCAGAACCGCAGGCTGGGCTCCTTGATGTGAGGTGCAGAGCTTTCACAATCATGGGAGAACTTCTTTGGTATTTTTGTTCTCCAGTTACCTACTCAGTGGGTATGGGATTTGAATTCATTGTGATTGTATCCCTCCTATTATCGTGTTGCAACTTCCACTTTTTCTTTGAACGTGGGGTATCATTTTTGGTGTGTTCCAGCGTCCTCCTGTTGATAGTTGTTCAACAGCTAGCTGCAGTTATGGTGCAGGACGAGATGAACAGACATCCTCCTACACCACCGTCTTGAAACAGAAGCCTCTGAAATACAGTTTAGAGTAGTCAGATGACAGGAGAACTAAAGGATACTAGGTCTGCCTCAGGCTGGGAGGAGTGAAACAATGTGGCCTCTCGACAGATGCAGGCCAAATGTCTATTTCCAGCTCTGTCACAAGTCTTGTGAACTTGAGAATATTACCAAATTCATAATCTGCAAAGTGAGTCTTCTAAACCCTATTTTGTAGAACTATTGTAATATACGTGATATTTAAAAGGTCTTGCAAAAATGGATTTCAAAGAATGACATTCCTCTGATAATTATGACCACAGACTATAGCATCAACTGTTTGTGGATTTTTTTTTTTTTTTTTACTGGCATGAGATATCAGAAATATGTGGTACTTTTGGAATGAACAAATTTCTGCTTAGACATTAAAACTATATAAAATTTCCCCATTTGTAAATATGTCATTTGAAAGTACAGGAATCTCTCCTACCTGGATGCTGCTCAGAACTTCTAGAATTTGTGTCAAGGAAGAAGATCTTCCCTCCCAGCTGCCTTTTCATCCATACCACCACCCCCTATTTTCATTAATTTCATCAACACCAGAAGTGTAGCCTTCATTTGTAGTTCCCCAAATTATGCTTAAAATAGGCAGTAGGGCATTTCTTTAACATAGTGGCCTCTGACCCCAGTTTGGAGAGTGCTGTTACAATGGGTATTAGATATCTCAGTTCAAGGAAATACCATCCTTCTTTCTGGCAAACACCCTGGAGGCAGTGGGGTTAAACACAGTTAACACAGTTTGTGCCCTGTGTTTCCCTATACTGGGGCAGGAGCACAGAACCCATTTTATTCCTGTCCCAGGTGGAGAGTCTCTCTGTTTTACCCACAGTCTCAAAGTAAAAATCAAGGATAATCTTCCATTCCGTTCTTCATCTTCTCAACTTACCAACCCCCCATTTCAGGGTCACCCTCTGCCCTGAATTCACTCAGCCTCATTTAGCCCAGCAACCCACCTAACTTCAAATTACATCCTCAAGGGAACTGCAGTGTTCCAAAGCACCCACATTTGTCGCCTCAAATCATTTACTTTTGACTTGCTCTAATCTGCAACCTCCTCTCATTCTCATCCCTGGTTTCAACGTGTCACATGTTTAGGTCTCAAAGGATATCTCCCCATCTGCTTGATATGGCAGCAAGCTATAGACACTTAACTTCTATGGACAGTGGCTCAGGCTTCTTTTTATTACCATCCCCAGTTCTGCCATGAAGCATTCCAAGGAGTAGATACTCAATTAGTGGTTGGAAATACGAGTGACAATGATAAAGTTGTCTACTTTATTACTATTTAATTTCTACCACAATCTTGAATATTCTAAGGAAATACTTTTACTAAAAAGGACTATGAAAAGAACTTAACAAAACCAAAAACTTACCAAAATTTACTTTTTCTTTTCTATTTTACTTGACCTAAGTTATTTTACCACAGAGTCTCTTGAAATTTGCATGAAAATCCCTCTTCCATTGCTGTGTTTTCTTTGTCTAGATCACACAGCAATCAAAAGTTTCTAAATTTGCATTATAAAATATAAAAACTTTAACTGGAACCTGATAAACAGTAATAAATAATAATCCATATTTTCACCAGCTGAAAGCTGATTTCCTGTTTCTGTCCTCCCAAAGAGAAAGAATTTTTTTGAGAAACAGAGCAGTTTTAAAGAGCAGTTTTATGAAGCAGAGCAAAATTATACTCCTGAGAAGGAGGAGAGCAGGCTATCTGGAAACCAGAAGTGGTCCTGCCATGTGGTAGGGTCATGTGTGTCCTGTGTCATTTGACTGACAAGTTGATGGACAGTTTAAGGTATATAACTTTTCTCCTAGTGTGCAGGAACAGTGTCAGACTTTATTTTTCTGGGCTCCAGAATCACTACAGATGGTGACTGCAGCCATGAAATTAAAAGACGCTTACTCCTTGGAAGAAAAGTTATGACCAACCTAGATAGCATATTCAAAAGCAGAGACATTACTTTGCCAGCAAAGGTTCGTCTAGTCAAGGCTATGGTTTTTCCAGTGGTCATGTATGGATGTGAGAGTTGGACTGTGAAGAAGGCTGAGTGCTGAAGAATTGATGCTTTTGAACTGTGGTGTTGGAGAAGACTCTTGAGAGTCCCTTGGACTGCAAAGAGATCCAACCAGTCCATTCTGAAGGAGATCAGCCCTGGGATTTCTTTGGAAGGAATGATGCTAAAGCTGAAACTCCAGTACTTTGGCCACCTCATGCGAAGAGTTGACTCATTGGAAAAGACTCTAATGCTGGGAGGGATTGGGGGCAGGAGGAGAAGGGGACGACAGAGGATAAGATGGCTGGATGGCATGTGAGTCTGCGTGAACTCCAGGAATTGGTGATGGACAGGGAGGCCTGGCGTGCTGCGATTCATGGGGTTGCAAAGAGTCGGACACAACTGAGCGACTGATCTGATCTGATCTGATCTGGACTGCAAGGAGATCCAACCAGTCAATCCTAAAGGAGATCAGTCCCGGATATTCATCGGAAGGACTGATGTTGAAGCTGAAACTCTAATACTTTGGCCACCTGATGCAAAGAACTGACTGATTTGAAAAGACCCTGATGCTGGGAACGATTGAAGGTGGGAGGAGAAGGGGACAACAGAGGATAAGATGGTTGGATAGCATCACCGACTCAATGGACATGAGTTTGAGTAAACTCTGGGAGTTGGTGTTGGACAGAGAGGCCTGGTGTGCTGTGATTCATGGGGTCGCAAAGAGTCGGACACAACTGAGTGACTGAACTGAACTGACCCAAGCAAAATCCATGGAGTGGGAGGGAAGAAAGAAACCACAGTGCTATTTTTTATAAATATGGCATCATGAACCCTGGGTTACATTAGTCACCGTTTAGGTCTTGGTGCACCTGTGACACCCCTTGCTGGCACTTTGTCTTGCTTGGTCCTGACATGGCTGGAAACCTAGTGGTGGTCATTGGCCAGAAAAGGGAGCCTCTCTGGTGTGCTCTGACCACCAGTGTTTAGGTGGGGAAGAGGAAGACAAAGCATCCCTGGCTGCTAACCTGGCTCAAATATTATACTCCCAGTTAGATTCTCAACAGGGAACAGCCATCGTTCCCATGGGAAATGGTTGGGAGTTTGCCATGTGATAGCTGTCTCCCAACTGGGTGCAGAATCTGTATATAGTTGTCCTTTCTGCCTGAGAGACTGTCTGAGCAAGGATGATATAAATGTCCTTCTGGGTTAACTCAAAAGTCGTAGATGTCTAAATTTGTCTACATATTTTTTTGGGTAATCTGAGAATTTTCCCTAATCTTGTTTTATCCAACTGAGATCCTGCATGGAGAAGGGAACTTGGATTCTTATGGAAGTCTGGTGGGCCCTATGACTTCCTGAGGTGGGTAGAGTTTAAGGAGTTCTGGAGCAACAGGTTAGAGAGCCAAACATTGTTGATAGGGCCTTGAGCAGTGGTGTTCAATGCTGAGTATAGTGAAGAAGAGGTCTGTGGTCCAAGAGGCTCTTTCTTTTGCCCAGAAAGAGTTCCTGTGAACAAGGCTCAGGGGCTGGCTGATGGTTAGTATCATCCGGAGAAGGAGAAGGGCTTTTGTAGGCAAATTAAGCATTGCGAAGCCAGCAGAGTCTACCTGGCAAGTCTTTCAAAGTTCAGAGTTTTTCCTAAAGGCAAGGAAGACTTGGACATAAGGGACCTCGCTGGAATACTAAGGACAACTCTTCAGTGATGGACAGTTACCCATCTGAAAAGGAAATGATGAATGCTCATAAGGGCCTTCAGGTGTCACTGAATTCCCTTATGGCCTTTTCATGGCTGTTGCATCCCTCACCTGTGGTTTTGCTGGGCAGAATGTGGTTCAGTTCAAGCCCCTGGGGCTGTTGTGGCTTCAGTATTTTTTTTAAAGAAATTATTTATGTATTTAATTTTGGTTGTGCTGGCTCTTCATTGCTGCGTGTGTGATCTCTAGTTTCGAGGAGCAGGGGTTATCCTTCATTGGGGTGCACTGGCTTCTCATTGTGGTGGCTTCTCTTACTGCGGAGCACAGGCTCTAGGACGGATGGGCTTCACTAGTTGGAGCAAGAAATGGTAAAGTAGAAGAAGTGTTAGGAGATTGCTGTTGCTGTTCAGTCTCTAAGTCATGTCTGACTCATTGTGGCCCCATGGATTGTAGCCCTCCAGGATCCCTGTCCATGGGATTCTCTGGGCAGGAATACTGAAGTGGGTTGCCATTCCCTTCTCCAGGGGAACTTCCCAATCCAGGGATCGAACCCCAGTGTCCTGCCATTTCAGGTAGATTCTCTACCGTCTGAGTCACCAGGGCAGCCATATTTCGGAAGGCAGCCAGAAAACTTTTAGCTCAATTTTTTTTTATTGCTTTGTCCATTCTCTCCCTATCCTGTACACACACTCAGCTTGAATTTTATAAACACAAAGTGGAGGCATTCATGGCATACAGTGTCTGGATTGTACACCCAAAGGCAAAGATATTGGGAGTCTAGGTGCCGAGAAATGCAGACGAATGTGACTTTCATTCTAGCCCTATGAACCAGTTTAACAGGCCATAGTATAAAATTTCTGATGCAGTGGCATGGAGACCTCCTCTAGCTGAAACCTATCACATCAGGTTTTGACTAAAATCCACATGGCCAGGACTCCAACCTCTCCCCGCCCCAAAATCCAGTTTGGGTCTTGAACCATGGTCTTTTAATTAGAATCACTTACCTGGTACCTGGACGTTTGTGTCTCATCGCAGACGAAATTCCGCAAGAGGCAAAGTGTTAGGCAAGAAATAGATTTGTTTGTATAGGATGCTTGTAAAAGATGCAAGAAGGCAGGTGATGGAGCTCTGCCTGGAAGATTAAATGGAATACATTTTATAGTCAATGGAAAGTGGAGGACTAGGAAAGACTGCCCTCTTTGAATAGAGGTCAGGCTTACATCACTCCCTCCCAATTCATTTGGAGGAGGAGAGTGTCTGACCTTATGAGGTCAACTTGGATTACTGTAGAACTTCTTCAAATCAATAGAGGGCTGGTGTCATTCTTCTTTTTCCTAAAGGCCTGAGTGACATCTCATGTACGAATTATGGCTTTATATTTAAACAAACCTGCCTTCTTCCACAACATTCTGATACCTTTCATGAACAGTGTTAACTTATAACAGTCTACCAATGGTTCCTAGGTCTCTCTAAGTTGGTGATGGACAGGGAGACCTGGCGTGGTGCAATTCATGGGGTCGCAAAGAGTCGACAGGACTGAGCGACTGAACTGAACTGAACTGAACTGATTCCCCTCCTAGACTTCTAGAGCTACCTGTCTGTCTGTTTGTGCTCAGGCCCTCATTTATTTCTGACTCTTTGCAACCCCATGAACTGTAGCACTCTAGGCTCTCTGTCCATGGGATTCTCCAGGCAGGAACACTGGAATGGGTAGCCACTTCCTCCTTCAGGAGATGTTCCCGAACAGGGATCAAACCTTCATCTCCTGCATTGCAGGTGGATTATTTTCCACAGACTCACCGGAAAAAGCTACCTGTATCCTATGCTATTCTATCACTGTCATATGGAGGCAGGCTCCCCCAGCCAAGAGCTGTCATTTTTCTTGGTGGGAGCCTTCTAAATGAAGATCTCCAGCTTGGAATATTGTCTGGAATTTAGTCAGCAATTTTCTTCCCAACAAGTGGAAGGGGCAGTCATGCATGTGCAGAAACATCAAAAGTAAACTTTCCTAGCAAGAACTTGAGAGGAGGGGCATGCCACTTGGTTTGGGGCCTTCCTTCAATTCCCATTATCATGGAGGATTGGAAGGACAAAAGCCCAGGGAAATCAGTCTGCACAGAGTACCTGACCCACATATGAAAGAACTCTCTTCCCTGCCACATCAAGGGTTACCTGAATCTCCTCTAGAGAAATGACCAGGGGTCCTCTGGGAACTGCTGGGAGGTCCTGCAGCTCCTGTCTCTTTACCTGAGGACATGTGCTCAGAGTAAGGCTCACAACTCTCTGAGATGCAATAGAAGAAAGCAGAGGTTGCCTAACTTACCACATTTACCTGTGGTCTCTCAGGACAGAAAGCTGTGACTGGAAATTGAGGCCTTCTGATGGCTGGCTGCACCTGTCCTCAGTCAGGCTCCTAGGAAGACCTGTATTTCCTCCCTATTCACTATTACTGTCCTCTCTCCAGGTCCTCACACTGACTTTCTATCGCCTAACAAGACCTGTCCTCTCATGCTACAGCCTTAAATTCCCTGAGACCTCTTCGGAGGATGTGAGGGCTGCCAACCTGTGGTCACTCATGGCTGACCCTTGGGGAGGGATTCTATAAAAGTGGTGTAGTGTGAGTGGTTCCTTTAGTCCTCATGATCCTCTACTTGACTCTTGGCATGACCTGGATTTCCTCCTGAGGTTGACCCCTGAACCCCAGCGCCTAACCTCCTGAGATGCTCTAAAAAGAAATGTGTGGGGTGCATCATGCCTGTGTTCCCAAATGTGCCAGTGTGAGGTGTAGAGAGGCAGGGCTGTGTTCTAGGTGCAGTCCCTTTATTCTCATTTGGGGTCACCAGTTTTCCACTCTGTACTGAAGTGAGGCTTCTCCCAGTAGACCAAGGCTCTCACCTCCCTGAGACCACTCCAGTGGAAAGAGAAGCTCTTCAGCCAGAAAGCTTTCTCTTGGGTCTCATAGGGCTGACATCAGGGGTGGGCCTCTACAGTCTCCCCTGTTCTGGGCTGTGTGATCCTCTTAACCCCCGTTCAGGGACCTCATCCTCATTCTTGACCAGACCCAGACTGCAGCCTCTGCTCACCTGAGGCTGTGATCCTCAGAACAAAGCCATTACTTTCTTGGAAGTTCTGGATTGTAAGACAGGATGAGCCAGATGTGTGCAAAGCTACTGGGGCCTTCTGAAGAGGAGAACATTCTAGGGCTCCACTCTCTTCTGGAGTCAGTGGTCCCCCAGTCTTAGATCAGGTTTCTTACCTTGACTTCCGGTAGCATATGGGAATCCACCCTCTCTACTGGCTGAATCAGCTGGCCTGTGGCCAAGGCTTTTGCCTTCTTGAGACAACAGAAGGAGAGGTGAGAGAGCTACTCCCTGGCTACCCTTGCCTGTTCCTCCGTGCCATCCCCCTTGCTATGTGGGGGGTTCCACTCATCAGCCCCCAGTGTCCTCACTGTAAATCCTATGAAGGCCTCTTAGGACCTCCTACTTGGGCAGAATTGGAGCTGCTGTCGCAAGACCAAGGTGCTCAACTCCCTGAGAACCCCTCCACTCTTGCCCTGCAGGAAAGGAAGGAACACCTCAGACAGACTGCTCTCCCCATGGCCACAAAAGGCAAGAAGCAGGATATAGTTTGTGGGACCCCTAGTGTTCTAAAATCTTCCCCTTGATAACTATCAGAGGCTGGGACTCTTCCATCCATTGACCTGAGGACACAGTGCATAAGCTAAGGCTTTTATGTCCCTGAGAATCAGGAAAGATAAATGAGGGCATATTGATCTTTTCAGAGTATCTGACATTGCATGTGTTCATGACCACATTGTCCCTGAGTAGTTTTGTCTTCTTTCATACCATTCGTTTATCAGCATTTTTATACCTGTGGTGGATTCATTTTGATATTTGGCAAAACTAATACAATTATGTAAAGTTTAAAAATAAAATAAAATTAATTTAAAAAAATTTTAAAAATAAAATAAAAAATAAAAATTTATTCCAAAACAGTTCTTTGGGACAGGGCCTCATGAATCCAACGAGACACATTTTTTTGGAGTGTTTAGAAGAATAATGAAAGAAAAGACATGATGCCTGGCTTAGCCTGGGAGAAGTGGCACATTGTGGGCTCTGCACTAATCCAGATCAGGGGACTAGTCCTAGGAAGGTCACTTTATCAGTTTGTGAACTAGAGAAATTTACAAGTTATTCATCCATAAATGGAGTCTGCTAAATCCGATCCTCCATGAATGCTGGAATGCATGTACTACATATAAACCACTTGCTGCTGCTGCTGCTGCTGCTGCTGCTAAGTCACTTCAGTCGTGTCCGACTCTTTGTGACCCCAGAGACGGCAGTCCACCAGGCTCTCCCGTCCCTGGGATTCTCCAGGTAAGAACACTGGAGTGGGTTGCCATCGCCTTCTCCGATATGAAGCAGTGGCATACTGATTATGAAGTATTGGTTTGTAATAAGTGGAAGTTATGATTACTATGAACCCCTCAAATACCATCTTCCCATCTGAGTTTATTGTTAATCCAGGAGAGAGCAGAGAATATGCAGTGAATTAGGACAAAAGAAACAAATGTTCTTAAATGAGCTAAATAAGTCAAAGTATTTATTTTTGCTAAAAGAAAGTTTAAAAGAAAGAAGGTAAACCACAACATAAAGACTTTTTACTCTATTCTTTTCTCCATTTTCTTTATGATTCTCAAAAGTTTCTGTGGTCTTCTTTCACATTAGCATGAAAATCACTCTTGCAGTGCTATGTTACCTACTTTCAGATCATAAAGACAACATAGTTGGCTCCTGAATTTCTTTTATATCTACCAAAAATGTACCTTTAAAACTTTTAAAACAGCAATGAATATAACAGCAGTATCAATACCAAATTAATACTCTGAAGAAAAACAACCTCTTACAAGTAAAATATTTGGAAAAAAAACAAAACAAAACAAATAATACGTAGAAGTTACTCGTGTCAAACAGAAAGAGAAATGTGATCGAAAGAAATGTGATCTAACCCCCATTACCATGCACTCTTTAGAAGCTTGACTACTCTTCAAGAAAAATTCTCTTCTAATGTCATGTTATCTTCTTTGCATTGTGAACAATATATTCAGTACTTTCAGTGTGTTTTACAAATACCCAAACTTGTAAAACATTAAAACAGCTGGAAACTATGATTTATATGATTCATACATTTGAATTCTGAAGCACAATAAACCTTATCAAAAGTAAGAACATTTGAAAATACTAAACACCTCCTTCACCTCGTTAACTTTCTAATTTAAATCATCGTTCATTAGGTATTTCTCATATGGATACAAGAAAATAGATGTATATTTTGTTAAAACAAAATTGACCTAAACTCGCTTACAATTTAAAACTGTAAGAAGATATGGGTTTTGTTCACTCCACCCCTACTACTCTGCACTATTTAGGAACTTGACTGCTCTATTCCAACACAAAGGGAACAAAGTGCCCTGCCCCCCTCCCTAGATGTGGGAGGAGCTGCAGGACTTGGCCCTGGAAGGGGCACTGGCCTCAGCCATGATTGGAGCCTTGGCCGCACCTCTCTGCCCTGCTCTCTCCACCTGATCTCTCAGAGCCTGGTCATAGAGGTCTGGGAAGGAACTAGAAACTCTACCGTGGAACTAGGCTAGAACCTCCAGTACCTTCATCTTACTGGTCTCAGCACAAGCTCTCGGGCCCCACAGGAACTCGTAGTGTGGAGGATCACTATTGAGTACCTTTGCGGTAGTTCAGGTACTACTTCTGCACCAGATCTTTGGTTATGAGACTTCTGGGCTCCCCAAAGATGCAGTGCCTCCTCCAAGCATAGATCCCCAACATACTGAGGAATTCCCAGATATCCTCCTCGGTGGTGCGGTTAACCATTCATGAAGATGACCCCCAGGAGCACCATGAAGAGACGGGACTTGGGCAGCACCCCCTCATCACGCTGACAATCGTTTCCCCCGAGGTTGAGCTTCCTGATGAGGGTGTAGATGTTCCTCTACGGTTGACTTCCTTCATCTCCAGGCCAAAGACCAGCTCCATGCGCTCACGGGCTGTACTGAGGATCTCAGGGAAGTGCTGCCTATAGTTCCTGTTGACGATTTTCATCAGGGCGCTCTGCGTGATGGACTCCTTCTTGGTGTACTTCTCCAGCAGGAACTCCACCAGTATCCTGGCCTTCCTGGCCACTGGATCTTTGTGAGTGTTCTGAGTGGCAGGGGTTTCCTGGGAGGCACCTGCACTTTACACCTCGGGGCCCTGGGCACCTTCATCAGATTTTGCACATGAAGGCCCTGCATCAGGAGAGCTAGGGGCCATGGCTCCCTGAAACTTCTGGTAATCACTAGCAGCAGGAGAGCTCGGGGGAGAACCCAGAGGGGCAGAAGAGGGGGAGGAGGGGCACTGTTCCTTTGGGGCTTCAGCAGCACTGGCCTGGGCCTCCTGAGTGTCCCCCCAGACCTGGTGGCATTTCCCGTGGGCATGGGACTTGTTCTTGTGCCTCCGAGGCATGGCGACAGCAGATCAGGGACTGCAAGTGGGAGTGTGGGCAGGAAAGCAGGCAACGAGGGCGCCTGGAGGAGGGACAAGGACATGCTGTGAGAACCTTCAGCGAGGAGAGTCCTCCCTGGCTTAAATGGTAGCTGCCTCTAAGGGGTCCTCAAGGCCAGTGCTCTAGGATCCACAGGGCTCCTGTTCTCCTGGGCAGCCTGTCCCCTGAGATGTCACTTCCTGTCATGCCCATCTGGGCTCCAGAAGGACAGCAGGGGCGGGACCTGGACAGGCGGGGTTCTGGGGGTGCTTCTCACAGGATTGGCACGTGGTCTTTCCCTTGACTCTTAAAGGGTCCTGGGACCTCCCTGTCCTGAACTGTCAGCTGGCTCCCTCCATGCCTCTCACTTGTGTCAGCACTCCCAACAGGAAGAATTGGGGAGCCCAAGCCTAACAGCCTTCCTGGAGCCCATGAGACCAACAGCAAGGACTCTCTTGGGCTCCCTCTTCTGTAGTAAGCGATGCTCTGTCATTCTTCATGCCTTCCCTTAACCCCTGTAGATGCTGGGCTACGTCCCATCTGCTGACCTGAGGCCAAACCTCATATCGAAGATGGGAACCCCCGAGTCTCCTGGTATGAAGTGCACATAAGTCGCATCTCGCCATTTATACTGGAGGCTTCCTGGAAATGGCTGCTACAGGTAAGATGAGCTGAGAGGGAAGGATGGGAGACTGTCTTCTGTGGTGTGGAACCCCTCACATCTCACTCAGAAACTTCATTCATATTGACTGCTGACAGGGCCTAGAAATCCTTACCTTTCTGGTATAAGTCCACCCCTGTCCCCAACCATGCTCATACAATTCCAGAAGAGTAAGTAAAGGGGCTCCTTAGCCTGACAGTTCTCACTGTGGGCTGTCAGTGGATTGCAGGGTCATTGCTCAAAAGTTCTGAGATGAAGTTCCATCGTTTTGTACCATTACTGTGATACTAACTTTTCTCTTTTAGTCCCTGGGTGATAGTCTTAATTAAGGTGATCATTTAAAAGGGCCACTTCTCATCCACTAGCATTCCCTGATGGCTCAGACAGTAAAGAATCTGCCTGCAGTCTGGGCGACCTGGGTTCAGTCCGTGGGTTAGGAAGATCCCCTGGAGGAGGGCATGTCAACCCACTCTGGTAGTCTTGCCTGGAGTTTCCCCTTGGACAGAGGAGCCTGGTGGGCTACAGTCCACGGGGTCACAAAGATTCGGACACAATTGAGTGACTAAGCACACACACAACAAACTTTGTGCTGGTTATTTCATGATCTTGGCCATACTGCCACATCCAAGCCAAACTTCGGTGCCCCATGGTCCTGGCATGGGGCCTCGGAGATGCTGCCTCAGATTCCTTCAGTGAAGCAGTGGAGATTCATGATCCCATGGCAGAGTGGAAGAATCCAGGGCTCAAGTTTAAAGCCTTTTGCAGCTGATCCTGTTGTTTGCTTCTCTTGCAGCCTGCACATCTGTGCCAGTCTCTTAAGTACTCCCCCACCTGGGCACACATAGGGACAAGTTCAGTGGAGACTTAATGTCCATCAGGGATTATTTACTTTTAGACATAGGGTCAAGTTCAGTGGAGACTTACTGTCCATCAGGGATTGTTTAATTTTATGTTTTCACTTTTGTTAAGTTTTCTTCATTCCTTTCATAAGATTTCCGTGGTTACTTCTGTGTACAAAAACAGCAGACCGTGTCTCATTGTGGTCTCAGCTACTCTGAATGTGGTACTAAATCTGTAAAGGAGTTACAGAAAATTGACAATCTTACAATATTTGTTCTTCATGAATATACATAACATACTATTCTGTTCGAGCCTTCTTTTTCCTAAGACTCTCAGGAAATTCTTCTCATTGCCTCCATGAAGACAGTATACATTTTTCTAAAGTTTCTTTGTAAGTAAATTTTTTCTATGGTTGCTTTTGTTTATGGTATATTTTCTGTTACTTGGTGTAAACAACTGTTGATTCTTCCAGACCAACTGGATGATTTTGCTGCTGTGATCTTTTTTTTTTATTCCAGATTTTTGAAGTCTCTTACATGTTTGAATATTTCCTGTCCTGTTTTCTAAGATTTTTAATTCGAGAATCAAATTGTTACTGTGATCTTTTGCTTTTTATCACTTCTGACTTTTATTCATTTGGCATTGTTGTATATAACTCTAGTGGCTATATGTACTTCTCCAGATTTTTTTTCTAGTTTTTAAATGCATAGATTTTTAACAATTATTTTTAATTAGAAGATAATTAAATGGTGTGTCAGATTCTCTTGAATGAAGCAGCTGTAAGTATACATATATCCCCTCCCTCAGGAACCTCCCTCCCACCCCCGACCTCACCCCTCTAGGTCGGCACAGAGCTGATTCCTTGTGTCACCCGCAACTTCCCCTTCATGCCTGTTGTCCACATGGTAGTGAATATTTGTCCACGCCACTCTCTCAATCCGTCTCACTGTCTGCTTCCCCCGATGTGTCCACATGCCCATTCTCTACATCTGTGTCTCCATTCTTGCCCTGCAAATAGATTTATAACTACCCTTTTGTGGCCTTTCTTTCTCAATCTCTTAGTATATTTTGCAGAATGAAGTTTTTAATATTAACAAGGTTCAGCTTATTATTTTCTTTCATGGACTGTGCTTTTGGTGTTGTGCCTAAAATCTCATTACCAAACTCAAGTTTTGCCCCCGTGTTATCTTCTAGATTTTCTTGCCTATTCCATATGGCATGTGGAATCCCAGTCCCTGACCAGAAATCAAACCTCTTTCCCCAGCAGTGGAAGTGTTGATTCTTAAACACTGGATTGCCAGGGATTGTCCCTGCAATTTTTTTTAAATTGTGAGTTTTTCCTTTAGGTCTGTGATTCCCTTTGAGTTAATTAGTTTGAAAGGTTTAGAGTTTGTATGTGGATTCATTTTTCTTAGATATGGATGTCTAGTTATCCCAGGACTATAAGTTTAAAGACTCTCCTTTATCATTGAATTGCCTTTGTGCCATTGTTAAAGGTCGGCTGAGTGTTTGGGGTGTCCGTTTCTAGATTTTCTGTTATGTGCCATTGATCTGTCTATTATTCTGTTAATAGCATACGGTCTCAGAGAAGGCAATGGCACACCACTCCCGTATTCTTGTCTGGAAAATCCCATGAATGGAGGAGCCTGGTAGGCTGCAGTCCATGGGGTCACTAAGAGTCGGACACGTCTGAGCGATTTCACTTTCACTTTTCACTTTCATGCGTTGGAGAAGGAAGTGGCAACCCACTCCAGTGTTCTTGCCTGGAGAATCCCAGCGACTGGGGAGCCAGGAGGGCTGCCGTCTATAGGGTCGCACAGAGTCAGACACGACTGAAGCGACTTAGCAGCAGCAGCAGCAGCAGCAGAATACAGTCTTGAGTATTGTAGCTTTAAAGTAAGCTTTGAAATCCAGTAATATCAATTCTCTAACTTTGACCTTTGATATTGACTTCAGTGGGTATTATGGATCATTTCATTTTTGACGTAAAATTTAAATTGTTGGCTGCTATCTACGCGCTAACTTGCTGAAATTTTGAACAGAATTGCATTAAGTACCTAGGTTAAGTTGGCAATAAGTGACATCTCAACACTATAGTATCTCCCTATCTATGAACATAGAGTGTCTATTTATTTAGATCTTCTTTAATTTTTTTCAGTGCAGTTTATGAGTTTTTATCATGTAAATCTTATACATATTTTTAAAGAATTATTTCTAATATATTTTGGTGCTAATTTAAATGGTGTTAAGTTTTTAATTGCAAGTTCCATCTCTTTATTGGAAAAGAATTGACTATTATGTATTAACCTTATTAATATATTAATTATATAGTAGTTATTATTGGTAATATATTAACCTTATTAACATATACACCTGGCTTATTAATGCCAGGAGTTTTCTTGTTATTGATGCTTATAATTCCATTTTTCCCTTCCAAATATCTGTATCTTTTGCTTCCTTCTCTTATCTCATTGCATTGGCTAGGGCTTTCAGTACAGTGTTGAATAGGCATGGTGAGAAGGGATAACCTCACCTTGTTCCTCACCTTAATGTGACAGCATCTGTCTTCTCACTATGAAGTATGATGTTTTACCTGTATTTCTTTTTAGATGTTTTATATGAAGCTGAGGAAATGCATGTCTGTATCTAGTTTACTGAGAATTTTTATGACGAATGGGTGTTTAATTTTATCAGATGATTTTTTCCCTTCATCTGTTGATCTCATCTTGTGATTATCTTCCTTAGACTATTGTTATTATGATTTATTTTTTTATATGAAAAGCCATTCACTTTTATTGATTAACATATAGTAAGTTCACACATAATCTAAATAAAACTTTCCAAAGTTTACTCTATAATCTTTGATCAAAATACAGATTACAAGCATTTGGAAACATTCTTGTTCTTGTGATACAGTGGTCAGAGAAATGTGATATTTATGGTTTACAAAACAGAGAAAGCAGTTATTTAGTAAACAAGGATGTACATTAATTACATGACCTTTCAGGAAAAGGTTACATATATTTTTCTTGGGTATCTGTGAAGATTTCCTGATTGTTACCATGTCAACTAAAATTCATGACTTCTAGTTATTGCTGTTATAAAAATACATCAGGATTTCAGTGAGCTGCCATCTTTATATCCATAAAAAACCATTGGCACAACTATTTAAAATTCCGACTCTCTGTCTTACTTTAATACAAAGAATTATTCTCTGAACACTTACCTAGCGGTGACATAGAGGGATGTTTTAAACAATGACAATCATCACCTCCATTTAGACTTCCACTGTACATTTCACATTAGAGGATCCTTAATAGTACATAAAAAAGTAGATAAAAATTATTTCCACCTATTATAGAAGGGTTTTGTTTAACTTTGAGGCAGCAAAGATCAAGAATATTAGTTTTAAAAAAGCATATTCACATACACACTAAAGGTATAGCACATAGTAATTTGAAAGTTGAGTTATATTACATTTCACTTTCACATACTGTCAATATGAATAAGGATACAATGATAATAATTATGTTGTCCAACATCTCTTGCCTTGATCCTATGGTCCAAGTAACAAATAATTTTTCTAAGTGTTTTAACTTTGGATTATTTTCTATAATATCCTGATTTAAAGTAATACCAGAAAAGGGTTATTGACTGAATGCTATCTTTGATGAATTCTCTGATATTTATTTAGACCTGAGTTTTTAAATTCATTTTGTACATTTTTTACAGCATTATTATGTTATTATGATTTATGATTACTGATTTTCAAATGTTGCACATCTGAAATGCATCCTACTTAGCTATAGTATGTAATTCCTTCTATGGATTGTTAGGTTTCTTTTCTTATATTTTGTTGGGGATTTTGCTTCTATGCTCATGAGAGGTATTTGTGCTCAATTTTTTTCTCTTCATTTCTTCATCTGATTTTGATATTTGAGTGTAATACTCACCTCACAGAAAAGGAATTAGGAGGTTTTCCTTTTGCTTCTATTTTCTGGGAGAGATTGTAGAGAATTGTTATCATTTCTTCCTTAAATTTTTGTTAGAATTCATCAGTGGAAACATCTGGGTCTGTTACTGTCTTTACTGGAAGCTTATTAGTTATAGATTAAATTTCTTTAATAGATACAGACCTATTCAGAGTATCTATTTTTCTTTGTGAAAGTGGGGCTAAGTTATACCTTCAAGCAGTTTCTCAATGGAACCTTTCCTTTTTGTAGGCACAGAGTTGTTTATAATATTCACTCATTATCCTTTTAATGTCCATGGAATCAGTAGTAATGGCCCCTCCTTCATTTCTACTATTAGTAATTTAATTTGTGTTTTCTCTCTTTGTTCTTCTTTAGCCTGGGGAGAATTTTATGTTCTTTTTATTTGTATCTTTAAAGAAACTTCTTTGGGTTTTGTTTTTTTGTGCATTACCTTCCTTTTTTTCAGTGTCATTGGTTTCTGCTTTGATTTATTCTTCCTCTGCTTTTTCTTTTCTTTCACAAGTTTACTAATATAGAAGCTTAAGTTATTAATTGTAGGGTTTTTTTGGTTATAGGCACTCAGTGCTGTGTATACCTCTTTACTGATTTTGCTGTTATCACACACCTTCTGATAAGTTGTAATTTTGTTTTCATTTTGTAAAAATATTTTAAATTTTCTCATTAGATTTTCTCTTTGGCCCATGTGTTATTTAGATGTTTATTGTTTAGTCTGCAAATAATATTTAGTTTTCCTGTTATCTTTTGTTATCAATTTCTATTTTATTTCCATCACACTCTGAGAGATTTCTCTGTATTATTTGTATGTTTTAAATTTGATGATGTACATTTTATGGCTTAGACTATGATCTGTCTTGATGTATGTTCATGTGAACTTGAAAATAATGTGCTTCCTGCTGTCATTCAATATTCTATAAATGTCATTTAGATCTCTTTAATGGTTGTTACTTTTCAGTTCAACTGTACCTTACTGATTTTCTGCCTACTGAATCTGTCAGTTACTAAAAGAGATGTGTTGATGTTTCCTGTGAGAGTATATTTGCCACATCAATGTTTGCTCTGGGTATTTTAACAAAGCTTCTTTAGGTCCATACACCTTCAAGTTTGCTATGATTTCTTTGAGTGTTGACCACTTAATCTTTAAGTAATGCCCATTTTTATTCCTGATTTTCTTGTTCTGAATACTGCTTTACCATAAATAGATTCAGTGAGTACAGTATGTTTTTTTTTTTTTTACCACTCATATTAGCATCGCATAGTTTTCTCTATCCCTTATACTTTTAATCTATTCATGTCTTTGAATTTAGAGTGGGTTTCTTATAGATCCCATTTGCTTAGTCACTCAGTCATGTCCGACTCTGGAGCCCATGGACCATAGCCTGCCAGACTCCCCAGTCCATGGGGATTCTACAGGCAAGAGTACTGGAGTGGGCTGGCATGCCCTACTCCAGGGAAGCTTCCCAACCCAGGTATCGAACCTTGGTGTCCTGCAAGGCATGTGGATTCTGTACCATCTGAGCCTCCAGGAAAGCCCAAAATAAAGATGGACAGCATAGGGTTAGGTATATTTTTGTTGTTTCAATTTCTTTTCATCAATCTCTACCTTTTAAATACCATTCACATTACAAGTGATTATGCAGAGTTTGTTTAACATTGACCATATTCGTATCTGTTTTCTATTCATTGAATTTATTCTTTGTTGTTGTTTCTGTTTTAACATTCTGCTGATTTTCTGCCTTGTCTACTTTTGAATGAAGATTTAACATTATTTCATTTTCTGTCCTCTTGGGAGATCAGTAATATGTTTAAAAATTTTTTTTTACTGTTTTTTGTAGAGTTTGCATGATCCATGTACAACTCATTCAAATCCTCTTTTATTTTTTTTTATTATTTTTTTTAATTTTTAATTTTTCTAATTTTATTTTATTTTTAAACTTTACATAATTGTATTAGTTTTGCCAAATATCAAAATGAATTTGCCTCAAATCCTCTTTTAAATAACACCATCCTGCTTCACGGTTGGTGCAAGTATCTTGTTTCCCAGTTCCTCCTCTCCTGGCCTTTCAACCATTTCTGCCATTTTTCTTTTATCCATAAGGTATAATCACTAGATGCATTTTTGGTTTATTATTATTTTCAATAAATAGTTATCTTTTTGATCAATTGAGGGTAATACAAGGGTTTATTTTAACTTCATTTATTCTTTCTCTAACTCTGTTCCTTTCTTTACATAGGCCAGTGTTCCTGACCTATATCATTTTCCTTTTCCCAGAAGAACTTCTTTTAGCATTTCTTGCAGAGTAGTTCTGCTAGGTACAAATTTCCATAAGTTTTTGTTTGTTATATAAAGTCTTTGTTTTTCATTATTGTTGAAGGATTTTTCCCCCTTGCTACTAAATTCTGTTGGTAGTAGTGTTTTGTTTATTCTTTCAATGAATTGAAACTTTAATTCTAGTCTTTTCTTTTTTTTAATTTTATTTTATTTTTAAACTTTACATAATTTTATTAGTTTTGCCAAATATCAAATAGCATGGTTCTCAAAGAGAAATCTTAGGTAATTGTTACTCTTGTTCTTCTATAGCAAGTTATTTTTTTTTTCCACTAATGTTCTTCAAGAATTATGTTTTCTTTTGGTTTTCTGATGTTTGAGTGTGATATGACAAAGTTTAGATTTTTTTTTTTTCTGTTTATCCTGCTTTATATTCTCTGAGCTTCCTAGATGATATCCAACCATTTCATCCTCTTTCATCCCCTTCTCCTCATGCCCTCAATCTTTGCCAGCCTCAGGGTCTTTTCAACAGAGTCAGTTCTTTGCCTCAGGTAGCCAAAGTATTGGAGTTTCAGCTTCAACATCAGTCATTCCAATGAATATTAACGACTGATTTCCTTTAGGATGGACTGGTTGGACCTCCTTGCAGTCCAAGGGACTCTCAAGAGTCTTCTCCAGCACCACAGTTCAAAAACATCAATTCTTCGGTGCTCAGCTTTCTTTACAGTCCAACTGTCACATCCACACATAACTAATGGAAAAAGCGTAGCCTTGACTAGATGGAAATTTGTTGGCACAGTAACGTCTCTGCTTTTTAATATGCTATCTACGTTGTTGATACCTTTTCTTCCAAGGAGTAAGCTTCTTTTAATTTCATGGCTGCAGTCACCATCTGCAGTGATTTTGGAGCCCCAAAAAATAAAGTCTGTCACTGTTTCCACTATTTCCCTATCGATTTGCCCAAGTGATGGGACACGATGCTGTGATCTTAGTTTTCTGAATGTTGAGTTTTTAGCCAACTTATTCAGTCTTCCCCTTCACTTTCATCAAGAGGCTCTTTAGTTCTTCTTCACTTTCTGCCATAAGGGTGGTGTCATCTGCATATGTGAGGTTAATGATATTTCTCCCGGCAAACTTGATTCCAGCTTGTGCTTCCTCCAGCCCAGCATTCCTCATGATGTACTTTGCATAGAAGTTAAATAAGCACGGTGACAATATAGAGCCTTGATTTTCTCCTTTTCCTATTTGGAGTCAGTCTGTTGTTCCACGTCCGGTTCTAACTGCTGCTTTCTGACCTGCTTACAGATTTCTCAAGAGGCAGGTCAGGTGGTCTGATATTCCCATCTCTTTCAGAATTTTCCACAGTTTATTGTGATCCACACAGTCAAAGGCTTTGGCATAGTCAATAAAATGGAAATAGATGTTTTTCTGGAACTTTCTTGCTTTTTTGATGATCCAGCTGATGTTGGCAATTTGATCTCTGGTTCCTCTGCCCTTTCTAAAACCAACTTGAACATCTGGAAGTTCGTGTATTATTGAAGCCTGGCTTGGAATTTTCTCCTCATTCCTAGATCTAGGACATTCTGCTGCTGACGAGCTGTGATTCCCTTTATTTACCTAGATCTTCAGTTTGGGATGGCTGCGGTTTTCCCTGTAACTTCAGTTTTCTGATAGATCCTAGGAAGAGTTTTTGATTTTCTGTTTGTTCAGGTTTTTTCTCATTGTGAGGATGGGAGTGATGGTTTCTGAGATATTCACATGGGAAAGCAGGAAAATTTTTGTCAAATAGCGGAGATGGTACCACATATCCATGTGTTGTTTCTTTCTTTATTGGGAATTCTTCCTACATTCCATGGGGGCTTCCCTAGTGGCTCAACCATAAAGAATCCACATGCCAATGCAGGAGATGCAGGTTTTATCCCTCGGTCGGGAAGTTCTTCTTGAAGAGGAAATGGCAACCTAACTCAGTATTCTTGCCTGAGAAGTCCCATGGACAGAGAAGCCTAGTGGACGACAGTCCATGTGTTCACAAATGAGTCAGACATGAGTTAGTTGAGTTGTTGCAAGTAAACAGTTGAGTTAGTTGAGTTGTTGCAAGTAAACAGCAACAACAAATGACTTAATTAATTATGGCTATGGAACAAACCTCCAAATGAATCCTAATAAGACAGTTTGGAGAGCTTCCAGTTTGCTGAACACATGTAGGAGATGTGAGGGTGGTGAACCTTGACTGGGTCTGAGAGCTTTGCACCCCTTTCCCACACCTCACTCCAAGCATCTTGTCCATTTGGCTGTTGGGGAGTCAGATGTTTTATGATAAACCAATCATCTAATAAGTCAGCTGTTTCCTTGAGTACTTTGAGCTGATTCAGAAAAGTATTCAACCCTGGGAAGGGTTTGTGGTAACCCCGATTTAAAGCCAGTCAGTCAGAATTATAGGAGACCTGGATTTGACTAAGTGTAAGGCACTCTTGTGGGAATGAGCCCTTAACTTGTGAGATGTGATGCTAACTCCAGGTAGATACTGTCAGAAACAAATTGAATCATGGTAGATACTCAGCCAGTGTTAGAGAATTGGCTTGTGTGTGAAAAACAAAGAAAAAATCATACATTTGGTGTCAACAGTATTGAAAATACAAAAAAAAAAAAAACCTGTTCTTTCCCTTTACAAATGGCTTTTCTCCTTTTTCTGTAAATGCAGTGGTTTCTAGTTGTCAATTTTTTTCTAATATGATATCTGTGTGTTCCTTGTTGCAGTTTCTGCTCTTTAGGTGCTAGTCGTGTTCCTTAGACACAGCCTATTTCTTCATTTAATCACATGGCTGTGTGAGAGTGATCTTTGCTCAAGTATTCCTTTATTGGGACATCCTTACCTGGACTTTGTGTCAAGGACGGCAACCCTGTTAAAATGGTTGATCCATTTTCTGTCTTTTTGTATGATTTAGAAGAATTCAAGGAAGCTGGTGATTAGTTTCTCCCTGACCATTTGGTGTAATGGGCCACCAAATCTGGCTTGTCATGGACATTTTGATGGTACTGTGGGTTTGGACTACATTTTCAATTTAGTGATGTGTAGGTTTCTAAAAGCTGTCCCATTTTACTTCAGTTTTAAAATTTAAAGTCATGATACTTATAATAAAAACAATCATAAACAACACTTTGGAGAATAAAACAATGAACTTAGTAGACTTGAAACTCAGCATCAATAATCCTCAATAATTACAGGAAACAGCTTGTTAAATTTAAAGTTTATTTATGTATTCATTTGTTTATTGGCTAATCACTCCTGAGACAAAGTTGTGTGCTTCCATTAGAGATATGTAGTGTTTGTTTTCTACTTTGTGGTGGTACTGACACTTGATGAGGATCTTCATTTCACCCTTATCCATTACTTCATTAGGGTCAGTAGAATGCTAATTCTCTAGTTATTCCCTGGTGGCTCAGAGGTGAAGAATCCACCTGCAGTGCAGGAGATTTGCAGGAGATGCAGTTTCACTCCCTGGGTTGGGAAGATCCCCTGGAGTCAGAAATAGCAACCCACTCCAGTATTCTGGCATGAGAAACCACACGGACAGAGGAGCCTGGTAGGCTATGGCCCAAGGGTTCGCAAAGAGTTGGACATGACTGAGCGACTAAACAACAACAGTACACACAACACACACACACACACACACACATAGTGGAATCAATCATTTGATTATATTATGCATTATACAGAATATTATATATTAAAAATATAATTCATATGTATATATATTCAGATACCATTTTAAAGCAAATAATTTTGTGCCATTAGTTCATTCACAGTGTTGTACAGTCACCACTTCTGTCTTATTTCAACATATCCTTCATTCCACGAAGTAACTTCTACTGACCGGAAAACTATGTTCACCTCTTGGTGAGTGTTGAGCCAAATGACACAGCCCAGTCAAAGAGCAGGAGAAGGAAGGATTTATTTCTTGCAGCAAGTAACGAGAACAGCAGGGATCGTCCCCAAAGCAGTGTTTCCCTGGACAGCAAAATTGGGAAAATTTTAAGCTAAGGGTACATACATATTCATGAAGGGGCTTGAGCAGCAGAGAGTTCAGCATAGAGTTGACACAAAGGTCAATGGAGTCCAAGCTTTACAGGTGATTGAAGTCACGAAGATCAGAAAAGATAAAATCACCATTCCTTCGGTTCCAGTTGATCTTGAGGTTGTTCACTTGAGGGGGGCTTGAATTCTGCAAAACAGCCAAAGGATGTGCTTCCTGCTAATGTTTACCCTTGAAAGGACTGGGCCTCTTTACAACTGATTTATTACCTTTGCTACTGATACTACTCTTGCCTGATAACAGTCCCTCATTGCTGCATTCTTTTGTTTCCTTAAGTTCATTATTACTGATGGCTGTTCAAGGGCAAACATTGTCCAGAGGCTTTGATCACAAAATGACTTAGGCCAAAAATGGTGTCTCTTATGTCAGGAAAGCCATGCCAAGTTCTCCTTCTCCAGGAATACCTACCCTATCTGCTTACTTTACCTCTTACCCTTCAAAAAATTGCTTCTCATTCACACTACTCCCTAGTCCCTGGGAAGGATCCGTCTGCACTCTGTCACTCTGAATTTGCTTATCCTGGATAATTCATATAAATGGTCTCATATGGTATGTGACCTTTTCATTTAGCATAATGTTTCCAAGGCTCATCCATGGTCTCTTAGTTATTAGTACTTCATTCCTCTTTATGACTGAATCCTAGTCCATTTTAAGAATATACAACATTTTGTTTATTTGTTGATAGAAATTTTGGATTGTTTGCAGTTTGGGGCTTTTATGAATAATGCATCTTTAAATATTTGTGTACAAATATTTGTTTGATTACAAGTTCTAAATTGTGTAAATTATATACCTGGGAATAGAACTGCTGGGTCCTATGGTAATTTTTTTCTTTAAATTTGAGGAACTCCCAAACTCTTTTCCAGAGAGGCTGAACCATCTTGCATTCTTACCAGCCACACAGGAGGGATCCAACGGTATCCCATTGTGTTCTTATATACATTTTCCTAATGATCCTGAGCATCTTTTCATATACTTTTTGGTGACTGGTTTATCTTTTTTGTAGAAATATCTCAAGTCCTTTACTTATTTTTCAAAATTGAACTCTTAGTCTTTCTGTTGTTTGACTTCACATTTCCCACAGAAACTGGAGACAAAGGCTCTACCCTTCCTTCCTGTTACATTTCAATGGAAATGCTTTCAGGTCCTGGAGAAAGACACTCCTGGGTTGTAGGAGATACATACATCTCAAAGGGACAGAGGAAGGATTTGTAATTGTGAGGGTTTCTTTTTTTCTTTCTTTTAAATAGACACTCTCAGTAAAGGAAGATGAGGGGCTTATGTCAGATGTTGGCTGGAAATGATTCCTTTGGTAGCCTTGAAATTTTCTAAACAGGAACTCAGGGGTAGCTGAGTTGTCCTAGAATGTGGCCTTAGGTTGCTGCTAGAAACCATGCTAGAGGTCAGTCAAGTTTCTTCATGCAGATGTTTGGACAGAGTTGTTCATGGCAATAGTTTTTGCAGTTCTCCGTTCCTAACCTCAGCTTGCAGTTCCATGACACATTGCCTTTTTTATAGGTAGTTCCTAACTTGACAGGTTTCTTATTCAAGGTAGGTAGGGAAGTAAGAACATATCCTCTAGCAAAATAAGGTCTCCTAAAATAATGTCTGTGATCAAAGGAATGCCATCAGGTACTGTAATGTAACCATAGGAGTGGCACCCATTACCTTGCCATATCTATTGTTTAGAAGTAACAGAGCTGAATAGATATTTCTCCAAAGAAGACATACAAAAAGCCAACGGGTCCATGTAAAGGTGTTCACCATCACTCAGTTCAGTTCAGTCTCTCAGTCGTGTCCAACTCTTTGCAACCCCATGGACTGTAGCATGCCAGGCTTCTCTGTCCATCACCAACTCCTGGAGCTTACTCAAACTGATGTCCATTGAGTCCATAATGCCATCCAACAAATCTCATCCTCTGTCGTCCCCTTCTCCTACCACCTTCAATCTTTCCCATAATTGTTTTTACAATTTATGGATCTATTATTTCAAAATAAAGGGATTGAAATAAACAGGGAGGCTGCAACTCGTGTTTCAGTTGCTAGTTTCCAGCTTTTCTCTCCTTATAGGACAGCCTTCTTAAGCCCCTTGCAGTTGACTGAGTCACCTGATTAGAATATGCTTCTTATAGAGGCAGTGATTTAAAATGCAATGCAGAGCTATAGAAAGACAATAGGATATGAGGAAATGCTTATGTAAACACAGAAAGAGAGGCAAGAGATAATCTCTGAGTTACAAGAAGTGGAAAAGGCTAAAAAGGATAGAGACCATATCTGCTAAAAGGGGAGCATACTAACTTCAGCAACAAAAGGAATACAGGAGATAATTGAAACTGCTGGTGATCTTTGTGGTTAAGTCATCTTACCCTGTTGGCATTTGCCAGCAATGGATGCAACATTCTTAGTATCACAGACATCTTTTCATTCAACAGTAGCATCTCAGACATGGAAAAGTGATTTATATTTTACTAAAAAGATCACGAGAAGACTGTGGGAAGGGTTGTTATGTAATAATTTAAAATTTTTTTCAAATCCATAAATCAGAGTTATTACAATAACAAAGAGGTAGTTTGTGTGTCCTTTCTCATGGAACAAGATGCAAATTCTCCATCTGTAAAATAAGGAAAATGTGGAATCTAGATCCTTTCCAAAGTGGAAAAACTTTAGAAGCTGTAGGGCAGGAAGGATTCTCTTCTGTCAGACATCAACAAGACCTCTCCCAAAACGTGGGAAAATGGGACAAACACAAGAAGAAGTGGTGGAGGAGAAGAGGTGTTAGGAGCTTGTTGTTGAGTCCTGTCTGATTCTTTACAACAATATTGACTGTAGCCAGCCAGGCACCACTGTTCATAGGATTTCTGAGGCAAGAATACTAGAATGAGTTGCCTTTCCCTTCTCCAGGGGCCCTTGGCAACCCAGGGATCAAACCTGGGTGTCCTTAATTGCAGGGAAATTCTTTACCCTCTGAGCCACCAGGGAAGCCTCCTTTCTAAGATAGCCAGAAAATTTTTAGACCATTTTTTTCTTTTTTTTTTTTTCCATTCCAACCCTGCAGGCACCGTCGGTTTGAATTTTATAAGCACACAAAGTGCAGGCATTCGTGGCATACAGTGTCTGGATTTGTACACAAAAAGGGAAAGATACTGAGACGCTAGGTGCACAGAAATGCGGAAAAAAGTGACTTTAGTTCTAGCACTGTGAACCAGTTTAATGGCCAAAGTTGAAAAATTTGGACAGGGTGGCATGGAGACCTCCTCTGTTTGAAAATATTCACCTCAAGCTGGGACTTGAGCCCACAAGGCTGGGACTGAAACCCACCTGGCCAGGACTTGAATTCAGCCAAATTCTTGTTTGGGATTTGATGCATGGTATTTTAATTAAAATCACTCTCCTAGTGCCTGGACATACTGGGAGGCTCAGGTTTTTGTGTCTCAGCACAGAAGGAATTCAGAAAGGGAAATTGTTAGACAAGAAATAGATGTATTAATACAGGACACTTGTAAGAAATGCAAGCAGGCAGGTAATGGAGCTCTGCCCTGAGGATTAAGTGGGTTGCATTTTATAATCAAGGGAAAGTGAACAAAGGGGAAAGACTGCCTTCTTTGAATAGAGGCCAGGCTTATATAACTCCCGCTTCGTTTGGGGCAGGAGAGTGTCTGACGCTATGAGGTCAAGCTCAGATTATCATAGTACTTCTTCAAATCAGTAGAAGGGTGGTGACATTCTTCTTTTACCTGTGGGACTGGAGCATATGGCATGTTTCATTTATGGCTTTATATTTAAGCAAGCCTGCTACCTTTCACGACCTTCTGATACATTTCTTGAGCGATCAGTAACTTATACTGGTCTCCCAAATGTTCCTAGGTTTCTCTATCTCTAGGCTCCTACTAGACTTCTACAGCTACCCGACTCTCTCTCTCTCTGTGCTCAGGCCCTCATTCATGTCTGACTCTGCAACCCCATGAACTGAAATACTCCAGGCTCTCTGTCCATGGGATTCTCCAGGCAGGAATACTGGAATGCGTAGCCATTTCCTCCTCCAGGGGATGTTCCACACCCAGGGATTGAACCTTTGTCTCCTGCATTGCAGGTGCATACTTTTCCACCGAGTCACCTGGGACAGCTAACTGTATCCTATGCTATTCTATCCCTGTCATATGGAGGCAGGTTCCCCCAGCCAAGAGCAGTCATTTCTCTTGCTGGGTGTCTTCTCCATGAGGGTCTCCAGCTTGGACTCTTGTCTGGAATTTAGTGAGCAAGTTTCTTCCCAACAAGAGGAGGGGGTAGTCATACATGATCAGAAACTGATGATCAAAGGTAAACTTTCCTAGCAAGGACTTGAGGGCAGGGGCAGGTCACTTGGTTTGGGACCTTCCTTCCATCCCCATTATCATGGAGGATTGGAGGGCTGAGGGCCAAGGGAAATCAGCACTGGGTAGCTGCCCCACATATAAAATAACTGTCCTCCCTGCCACATCGAGGGTTACCTGAGGCTCCTCTGGGGAAATGCACAGGTGTCCTTTGGGAGCCATGGAGGTTCCCAGGCTCCATCAGTCTTTGGATCCCTCGGCTAGCTTGGTTTGGCAGCCTCGAGTCTCCTATAGGACTGGAGGGACTGCGGTCATGCTTCTGGAGGCCCTCTCATTTGTACATCTGTCAGGTAGGGTACTTGTGGACTTTTCCCAAACAGGGAGCATTCGTCCTTCAGTCACCCCCCTAGCTGTAGGAAGATCCATCCTTTGTGCACAAGACAGTGGCTCTGATCCAGGCTTCCTGGATTCTGTCCCTGCCGTTGGCTTTGTTAAGGGAGAGTAACCTTAAGGTGGTGCAGGGGTTTGAGCTGTCACTTTGTGTAATTATGCTTTTTGCTGTTGTCCCTGAATCCTTTTTGCCTCCTCAACCCTACCTCTATCATTAAGTATGCCAAAGGCAGAATCCATGAGTTGATTTGTGGGGGCCTTGGGTCTCCAGCTGCCTATATGGTACATTAGAGGAGGATGGTCTGGCAGACTGTCCCCGCCTCAGAACTGGGGAGGTAGTAGTTCCTGGTTGTGGTTCTTGTGGAAGTGGACTAATAAGCTGATCATATAAAACATCGGTCTCCTGTTGGAGAAGGAAGCACTTTGAAAGGGGTGTGAGTGCTTTCACAGGAGTTAAAAGGAGTTCTTTAGACATGGATTTTAGAATAGGGTCATGAACATTAGGATGCATGGGACTTCCACCCTCGCCTTCCATTTTTGGGCTAGGATGTCACAAGACAGGGACCAATGCGAGTTATTTGTTCTGGTGCACTCCCAGTATCAACAGTGGATTCCCTGTGAGCACCTGAAATCTACCTGATTGGTGAGCCTGAGGCGGCCCCTTGGGTTAGTCTTGAAAAGGAACAGAAGCCAGTGGGAGTAAAATTGACCAGCATCCAAGGACCTAAAGTCTTCAGAGAGGGAGGGATGAGACCTAGGCTCTGAGCCAACTAAAAAGTTTACTGTTATCACTGAAGTAAAACAAGAAGACACAGAGCTGAAAGATAGGACTGGAGTACCACAAGGCAGTGATAACAAAACTAGGCAAAAGTTCCCCTCAGGGTATTGTCGCTGTGATATTGAAGAGGGCTCCTCTTTGGACTCCTGAAGTGGCCCCTTGCTAAGAATCCTCCTGCAATGCAGAGATGTGGGCTCAATCACAGGATTGGAAAGGTACCCTAAAGAAGGCAATGGCAATCCACTCAAGTATTGTTGCCTGGGAAATCCCGTGGACAGAGGATCCAGGTGGGCTTCAGTCCAAGGGGCCAAAAAGGGTTGGACATGCCTTAGCGACTGACCACATTACTTTATAGAAGTGAAAGAAGCAACACCTAACCAGCAAGGAGGCTCAAGGATCAAGAGACAGTCTGAGAAGTCTGGAGAGCAGGATCGAAGAGAAATCAAGGATACAAGGGAAGGTGTAGAGCTATGAAGTTGGGGAGGCTGGAGTTCCTGATTGTGGATTTTGGGAGAAGTGGACTGTCTCCTAGGCAGAGAGTCCTAAGCCTGCTGAGAAAGGTGCTTGCTTACTGCCTGTGCTCTGGGGTTGATAAAGTCTGCTTGAGTCCCCCAGAATGGAGGGGATCACCCACAGTGTAATGTCAGGGTGAAGCGAGGTAAGCCAAAAATCTATAGAGAAGGCTGCAGAGTCCCCCAGTTTTGGCCCCTGATGCAGTTCTAGTCCAGAACCACACTGGGATTAAGAACATGTAGGGAGGGAATTGGGCTCAAGGACTTAAAGAGAAGAAACTCACCCAATGAAGTCCCTGATTATTTGTTCGGTCTTAATTTGAACATCATGCAGTCTTCTCGGTTAAACTTCTCACCTCAAAATGGGTAGAGCCATAGAGGAAATGACAAAGACTGAGAGGAGAAAAGTCTTGGCCTCAGTAGGCACCTTCACCATTGGAAATTCTGTGTCTACCAGGCCCAAGGACAGTGTCAACTGCCACCCAAGTGTTCTTTGGGTATGCACAGCCTGGGCGTACTCCTTGCAGCTCTTAATTGAGGGGACCCATGACACAGTGAGCTGACCCATATCTTGCCCTATGGGTCATGGAAAGAGAACAAAGCAGGGAGTGACAGCAAGCAAGTTTTCATGGGAGAGATAGAGCAAAAGTCAGGGGTCTCCAGCCAGCAGTTTGGGCAAGACCACTGGAGTTCACCCTGGCAGCAGTCCTAGTCACGGTACCAAATATGTCACTGGTGAAAAGAGATTTCCTCAGTGCTTGCCCTTGCAAAGAAAGGGAAGGACTCTGGACTAGTGCACATCAGGGGACTTGTCTGATGAAGGTCACTTTATCAGTCTTGTGAACTTGAGACAATTGCAAGTTATCCATCTATAAATGGAGTCTGCTAAATCCTATCCTGCATGAATGCTGGAATTCATGTATACATATAAAGCAGAGTCATACTGATTAAGAAACACTGGTCTTTAATGGTAGTTACGATTATTATGAAGCTCCAAAATACCCCCTTCCTATCTGAGGTTATTTTTATCCAGTAGATAGCAGAGACTATGCAGTGCATTGGGACAAAAGAAATAAATATTCTTAAATGAGCTAAATTAAGGCAAAGTATATTTTATATTTACCAAAAAACAAATGGTTAGAGGAAATAAGGCAAACTACAAATTAAAAGCTTTTTCCTTTATATTTGCTTAAAAGCTTTTTGGTTTCTCAATATTTTCTGTGGTCGTGTTTCACATTACCATGAAAATCTCTCTTTCAGCGACATATTACCTACTTCCATATCATAAAGACAGTACAGATGGTTCATGATTTTCTTTTACATCTACCAAAACTGTAACTTTAAAAATCCTAAAACAGCAATAAATCATTACCAAATCAATATTCTGGAGAAAAAGAATCTGTTAGAAGTAAAAATTCGATAAAAATGAAATAAACAATATGCAGAAGTTGCTAGTTTAAATCAGGAAGAAAATAGAGATCCAAACTTGGTTTGCTCGACCCCTACTAACCTGTACTATCTAGGAGCTTGACTACTCTTTGAGAAAATTCTGTTCCAGTGTCATCTTACCTTGTTTAGACGGTGAACAACATATTCAATACATTCAATGTGTTTTACATATACCCAACCTGTGGCTTTCAAAATTTTAAAACAGTGAACAATGAGAATTATATGATTAATATATTTGTTTTCTGAAGAACAATAAACCTTATTAAAATAATTAACATTTGAGAATACTAAACTCCTCCCTCATTTCCTTAATTTAAATCAACTTTCAGTAGATATTTCTCCTATACATAAAGGAAAAAAGATATATATTTTGTTAAAATGAGTTGTACCTAAACTTCCTTACTACATAAAACAGTAAAGAACATACAAGTTTTGTTACCTCCACCCTATTACTCTCTACTATTTAGAAGCTTGATAGCTCTGTTCCAACACAAAAGGAAAGAAAGTGTCTGGGCCTCCCTCCTTAGATGTGGGAGGAGCTGTAGGACTTGGCCCTGGAAGGGACTGGCTTCAGCCATGGCTGGAGCCCTGGCTGTGCCTCTCAGCCCTGCTCTCTCTGCCTGATCTCTCAGAGCCTCGTCATAGAGTTCTGGGAAGGAAGTCAAGACCTGTCCTGGATCTTGGCCAGCACCTCCAACACGTTCATCTTATTGGCCTCAACACAACCTCTACGATCCCCACAGGAACTCATAGTGTGGAGGATCGCCATTGGGCACCTGTCGGTAGTTCAGGTACTTCTTCTGCACCAGATGTTTGGTGATGAGCCTTCTGGGTTCCCCAAAGATCCAGTGCCTCCTCCCAGTATAGACCCCCAACACACTGAGGAATTCCTAGACCTCCTCCCTGGTGGAATGGTTACCCTTCATGAAGATAATGCCCAGGAGCACCATGAGGAAACCAGACTTGGGCACACCCCCACCCATCACTCAGACCTTCATCACCCCCGAGGCTGAGCTTGTTGATGAGGGCGTAGATGTTCCCGCTATGGTCGACTTCCGTCAGCTCCAGGCCAAATACCAGCTCCATGTGCTTAGAGGCTCTCCTGAGGATCTCAGGGATGTGCTGCCTATACTTGGTGCCAACGACCTTCAGCAGGGCGTGCTGCGAGATGGGCTCCTTCTTGGTGTACTTCTCCAGGAGGAAGTCCACCAGCATGCTGGCCTTCCTGGTCAGAGGATCTATGCAAGGACTCTGAGTGGCAGGGGCTGCCTGGGACGCACCTGCACTTTCTTCCTCTGGGCCCTGGGCACCTTCATCAGATCCTGCACAGGAAGGCCTTGCATCAGGAGAGCTAGGGGCCATGGCTTCCTGAAACTCCTGGTGATCTCCAGTAGCAGGGGAGCTCAGGGGAGAACCCTGAGGGAAAGACGAGGGGGAGGAGGGGAACTCCTCTTTGGGGGCTGCAGCAGCACTGGTCTGGGCTTCTTGGGGACACTGAGTGTCCCCCTGGACCTGGTGGCATTTCACACGGGCATGGTACTTCTTCCTGTGCATTCAAGGCATGGTGACACAGGTTACGGTTCACAGGCGCATGCGGGCAGGGTAGCAGGCAAGGAGGGCACCTAGAGGAAGGACAAGCAGATGTTGTGAGCAACTGCAGTGAGGAGATTCCTCCCTGGCTTGAACCAAATCTGCCTCTGACAGGTCCTTGAGGCTAGTGCTCTAGGACCCACAAGTCTTGTGTTCTCCTGGTGAGCCCCTCCCTTGAGACCACTGAGTAGGAAGTGAGAGCGATCGCTGGGGCACAGCCAGACAGCCCTGCCTCGGTGTTAAGAGGGAGGCCTATGGGAGCTGGCAGGGGAGGCAGGTCCTTTCAGTTCACATTTCAGAGTCATGATGACAACTGGGGCAAGACTCTCTCATATCTCCCCCGCCCCCAAACTCACCCACCCTGTTCCCTCTCTTGCTTTGAAGTTGACGCTGCCACCTTCCCTGTCACCCCAGATGATGAGAGGAGGGAATGTTCAGGCCCCCAATGAAGGAGGCTGGAACCTGCCCTTCTGCTGTCTCAAAGCTGTCCCTTCACAACCAAGCTGCAGCCTCCCCTGACAGACCACCACCCCTGTCCCCGTGTTTGGCTGGGAGGAAGTGCTGGCCACAGGGGAGGGTCCTGAGTCGGCTGTGTGGTGTGGAGGATGGTCATTACCCTGAATCCCCCCGAGCCCTGACATCCTCCCTCTGCTGACCAGTTGCCAGCCCTTCTGAACGAGGTCACCTCTTCCCTGAGCATCCTGTGTCAGTGATCGCAGTCAGGGAGCCCTCAGCCTTTAGAACTGCCCAGATGCTGACTGGTTGCATTCTGGCCAAGACACGCTGAGTATGGGGTTAGGGGTGGCTGCCAATCAAAAGGCATGGAGATACTGTCTCCCCACGGGTCCTTCCATCACTTCACAGGATCCCGGACTTCCCTCTACTGAACAGAGCCAGGGTCCAGCAACCCCACACCCAGATCCACCACCCCTCGACCCAGGTTATGTCCCGAGAACCGACGTGCATAACCGATGGACATTGGACCTAAGATCCTGGTCTGAGCGTCCAGGCACAGAGCAGGTGCGGGATTGCTGGGGGGCTGGGAAGTCCCCTCTATTCGGTTGGAAAAGGTGTTGGGAGTGCCAGGGCATATCTTTTTAACTAACCAGTGCACTTGTAACTCATGTCACCTCCAACTTGGACCCCTGGTGAGACCTCAGACTCCTCCCTCTGGTCACAACCACAGCAGCTCTCAAAGATAGCAGCCCTCTCAAAGATGGCATCGCACCCCAGTGTGGATAGGGGGCCGTCACTTGCTATCATGCCCATCTGGGCTCCAGGAAGTCAGCAGCGGGGAGGGTCCTGGGTGGGGGGGGGGTTCTGAGGGAGTTTCAGGCAAGAGGGGGGATGTGGTCCCTTCGACTCAGTGGCTCCTGGGATGTCCCTGCTGATCTCAGTCAACTAGCCTCACTCCTTGCCTCTCACTTCTCTCAGTAAACCAAGCAGGAAGAATTTGGGAGCCCGAGCCTGACAGCCTTTCTGGAGCTGCTGAGACAGACAGTGAGGGCACTCTGGGGCTCCTTCTTGTGTGCTGAGTGATGCTGTCTGTCCTCTATCCCTGTCTTCCTCTGACCTTAATGGTGCATTATGTCCCGTCTGCTGTCCTAAGGGCAAGACCTCACCTGGAAGATGTCGCATCCCCAGACTCCTGGTGAGAAGTGCACCCGCATCTCATTTGGAGGCTTTTGCGTAAGGCTTCCTGGAAATGGCTGCTGCAGATAAGATAAGCCAGAGGGAAGGATGTGAGAATTCCTTCTGTTGTGTGGAACCCCTCACATCTCACTTCATATTGACTGCAGGCGGAGCTTGGAAACCCTTCCCTTCCTGGTATAAAACCACCCCTGTCCCCAACCATGCCCCACACAATCCCAGCAGAGATAGTGAAGGGGCTCCTTAGCCTGACAGTTCTCACTGTGGGCTCTTATTCGACTGCAGGGGCATTGCTTGAAAGTTCTGAGATGAATTTCTGTCCTTTTGTACAATTACTGTGATACAAGCTTTTCTCTTTTAGTCCATGTGTGACAGTCTCTTAAGCTGATTATTTACAAGGGCCAGTTGTCATCCACTAACAAAGTTTGTGCTGGTGTTTTCATGACCCTTGTGCCATACTGCCATGTCCATCCTAAACATTTGGTGCCCCATGATCCTGGCATGGGGCTCTGAGATGCTGCCTCAGGTTCCTTCTGTGAAGCACTAGAGGTTCATGGTCCCATGGCCCAGTGGAAGAATCAACTGCTCCAGTTTAAAGCCTTTTCCAGCTGATCCTGTTGTCTGTTTCCTTTGTGGCCTGCATACCTGTGTCAGCCTCAGAGTACTCCCCCACCTGGGCACTCACAGGGTCTAGTTCAATGGAGACTTATTGTTCCTCAGGGATTATTTAGTTTTGTGTTCTTGCTTTTGTTAGTAGTTGTCTTTATTCCTTGTATAAGTTTTCCATGGTTTGTTCTGAGTACAGGAAACAGCAGCCCATGTGTGATTGTGGTCTCAGCTACTCCCAGTTTGGTACTAAATCTGTAAAGGATTTCAGGAAAATTGACAGTATTACAGTATGTCCTCCTCGTGTATACACCTAAGATACTGTTTGAGACTTCTTTGCCGAAGTGTCTCAGGAAATTCTTGTTTCCTCCAGGTAGACTGGATACATTTTTCTAAGGTTTCTTTGTAGGTACGTTTTTTATATGGTTGCTTTTGTTTATGGTGTATTTTCTATTACATGATCTAAGTTACTGTTGATTCTTCCAGACCAGTCTCTTGATTTTGCTGTGTTGATCTTTTTTATGCCAGATTTCTGAAGTTCGTTATATGTGTCAATATATTCTGTGCCTGTTTCTAAGAATTTTAGTTCAAGGATCAAATACTTAGTGTGATATTTTTCTCCTCATTATTGCTGATTTTATTAATTTTGCTTTGGTGCATATAACTCTGTACTGGCTCTGTGTTCTTATCCATATTTTTTTCTAGTTTTTAAATTAGTAGACTTAAAAACTTGTTTTAATTGACAGATAGTTGCTTTATAATGTTTTGTTATTTTCTGCTATGCAACCGAATGAATCAGCTATAAGTGTACATATTCCTCCTGCCTCATGAGACTCCCTCCCAGCCCCACACCTCACCCCTCTATTTTGTCACATAGCACCAGGCTGAGCTCCCTGTATTATATAGCAGTTTCCCACTAGCTCTCTACTATACACTTGGTACAGTATTTTTGTCAGTGCCACTCACAATTCATTCCACCCTGTCCTTCCCTTGCTGTGTCCACATGACCATTCTCTACATCTGTGTCACTATTCCTGCCCTTCAAATAGGTTTATAAGTACCATTTTCTATTTTCCATGTGTATGCATTAATATGCACTCTTTTTCTGTTTTTGAGTTACTTCACTCTGTTTACAGGCTCTAAGTGCATCCACCTCACTACAAGTGACTTAAATTCATTCCTTTTTATTGCTAATATTTCATTGTATGGAGAGGCAATGGTAACCCACTCCAGTACGCTTGCCTGGAAAATCCCATGGACGGAGGAGCCTGGTAGGCTCTGATCGATGGGGTCACTAAGAATCAGACACGACTAAGCGACTTCACTTTCCCTTTTCACTTTCATGCATTGGAGAAGAAAATGGCAGCCTACTCCAGTGTTCTTTCCTGGAGGATCCCAAAGATGGGGGAGCCTGGTGGGCTGCCGTCTATGGGGTCACACAGAGTTGGACAGGACTGAAGTGACTTAGCAGCATCAGCAGCATTCCATTGTATATGTCTATCATAACTTCTTTATCCATTCATCTCTCAGTTGAAATCTAGTTTGTTTCCATGTCCTGGCTATTGTAAATAGTGCTGCAATGAACTTTGGATACAGGTGTCTTTACAGTTATTCCTTTCTCAGTGTATATGCACAGTATTTCTATTGCTGGGTTATATGATAGCTTTAATCCTAGTTTTTATAGGAATCTCCCTACTGTTCTGCATCGTGGCTATATCAATTTCCATTTCCACCAACAGTGGAAGAGAGTTCCCTTTTCTCTAAGCGCTCTGTAGCATTTACTGCTTGCACAATTTTTGATGATGGCCATTCTGACCATTATGAGATGACACCTTAGTGTAATTTTGATTTGCATTTCTCTCATGATGGGCAGTGTTGTGCATCTTTTCATGTGTTTGCTGACCCTCTGTATTTCTTTTTTAAGAGAACAGATTGAGGATTAGAAAAAGGTCAGCAGATAGTATAGACAGTTCCCATCCAGCCACTCTTCCTCCACTTGGTATCCTCTGTTATTAACATCTTGTATTGGTTCAATGGATACGAGTTCATTTGTCACAATGGATCTACTAATATCAATACGTTATTATTAACTATTGTCCATTGTTTACAATGTATTTTACTTTATGTGTTTTACAGTTCTTTAGTGTTTGACAAATGCGTATTTTGTACTCAGCCAACACGGTGTCATGCAGAGGAGTTTGAATCCCCCATGGATCTCCCATGCTCCACTTGTCCATCCCTCAAAACCTCACTTGGAAGCCCTGACAACTACTGAACTTTTTACTCTTTCTAAAGGTTTGCATTTTCCAGAATATAGTATTGATGGCAGCATACAGTGTGTAGGCTTTTTATACTGGCTCCTTCAGCTAATCAATATGCATTGAATTGTCTCTATATCTTTTTATGGTTTGAAATGTTTTCTTCCAGGACTCAATAGCATTCCATGTAGCTTACCATAGTTTGTTTATGCACTCATCTACTGAAGGTCATCTTTGGTGATTTCAGTTTTTGGCAGGTATGAATTTGTCTGCTATTAACATTTGTTTGAAGGTTTTTGGATGTGCATAGGTTTTTGGCTCTTTTGTGTAAATACCTTAGCGTTCATTTGCTAGATCATATGATAAGACTATGTTTAGCTTAAAAGAAATTGCCAAACAGTTTCCAAATTATTTGCATCACTGCATTGTCTATTTTTTTAATTTACATGTATTTATTTAATTGGAGGCTAATTACTTTACAATATTGTATTGGTTTTGCCATACATCATCATGAATCCACCATGGGTGTACTCGTGTTCCCCATCCTGAACCCCCTCCCACCTCCCTTCCCTTACCATCCCTCTGGCTCATCCCAGTGCAGCAATGAGTTAGAGTTCCTATTTGTCCACGTCCTTGACAGCATTTAGTATCAAGAGGTGTTTGTTTTTGTGTTAGCCCTATTAATAGGTATCTCGTTGTTGTTTGATCTGAAATTCCCTGAAAACATGGGAAATAGATCATCTTTTCATATGCTGTTTACCATCTGTTTATATTCTTCGGTGAGATGTCTATTCAACACTTTTAAGCATTTTTAAATTGACTTCATTATTATTGTTGAGTTTTAAGGGTTTGTTTTGTATTTTTGCTACATGTTTATTATCAGATACATGTCTTACAATTCTTTCTTCACAGTTTGTGACTTAGCTTTTCATTCTCATAATAATATCTTGGTGTGAAATTTTTTTCTCTTAATTTCTTTTTCTGGTTTTGAAATTAAAATGTAATTCTGGTCTCATGGAAGAAATGAGGAAGTGTGCCCTTTGTTTGTTGTTTCTGGAAGACATTTTAAAGAATTGTTACCACTTCTTCCTTAAATTTTTGTTAGATTTCATCAGTGGAATCATCTGGGCCTGTTGCTGTCTTAATTAGAAGCTTATTACTTACAGATTAAATTTTTATAATAGATGCAGACCTTATCCATTCATAAGTTTTACTTGCAAAATTTTGATAAATTATATCCTCCAGCAATTTCTCAATTTAATCTTTATATTTGTAGGCATAGAGTTGTTTATAATATTCATTTATTGTCCTTTTAATGTCCGTGATATCAGTAGTCATGGCCCTTCTTTCATTTCCACTGTTTGCAATGTAATTTGTGTGTTCTTGGTTTTCTTGATTAGTTTGCTGAGAATTTCATCCTTTCTTGTTTCAGAGAAACAGCTTCTGGTTTTGTTGTTTTTGTCTATTGTCTTCCTTTTTCCAGTGCTGTAGATTGCTCCTTTATTTCTTTTTCATTTGCTTCTTTCTTTTATTCACAAGTTTACTAAGAATGTTGATTATGAATTTTAAGGTTTCTTATACAGGTGTTCAATGCTGTATATATATCTCTACAGGTTTTGCTATATGCCACAGCTTCTAATAAATTGTAATTTTGTTTTCATTTAGTTAGAAATATTTAAAATTTCTCATTAGATTTTCTCTTTGACCCGAGTGTTATTTAGAAATATATTGTTTAATCTCCAAGTACTGTCAATTTTACTGCTTTTTATTGTCAGTATCTAGTTTCTTTCCATCACAGTGTGATAACATTCTTTGTATGATTTCTGTTCTTTCAAGTTTGATGATGTGAGTTTTACAGCATAGCATGTGATCTACTTTGATGTATGTTCATTGTGAATTTGAAAACAGTGTGTTTTCTGCTGTTGTTAAATATTCTATAAGCGTCATTTAGATCCAATTATTATTACTATTATTTAGATCTAATTATTATTAATTATTGGTGCTTTTCAGTTCAGCTACACCTTACTGATTTCCTGCCTACTAAGTCTGTCAATTCCTAAAGGACATATGTTTGCATCTCCTGGTATAATAGTATTTCTGCATCATCAATCTTTGCCTTGTGTATTTTAGGGTAGTTTTTTTTTTTTTGGTCCATACACATTATGGGTTGCTGTAATTTCTTTGAGAATTGACCGCTTAATCATTAAGTAATTTCAATCTTTGCTCCTGACTTTCTTGTTCTGAGTACTGCTTTCTCTGAAGTAAATTTAGGTAGTCCAACTTTTTTTTCACTTATAGTAGCACAGTAGCGGAGAAGGCAATGGCACCCCACTCCAGTACTCTTGCCTGGAAAATCCCATGGACGGAGGAGCCTGGTAGGCTGCAGTTCATGGGGTCGAGAAGAGTCGGACACCACTGAGCGACTTCACTTTCACTTTTCACTTCCATGCATTGGAGAAGGAAATGGCAATCTGCTCCAGTGTTCTTGCCTGGAGAATCCCAGGAATCGGGGAGCCTGGTGGGCTGCCGTCTATGAGGTCGCAGAGTAGGACACGACTGAAGTGACTTAGCAGCAGCAGCAGCAGCTTTGGTCATAGTGATTCTTCCTAAGGCCCGCTTTGCATTCCAGTATGTTTGGCTCTAGGTGAGTGATAACATCATGATTATCTGGGTCATTTAGATTTTTTGGTATAGTTCTTCTGTGTATTTTTGCCACCTATTCTTGGTATCTTCTGCTTGTGTTAGGTCCATACCATTTCTGTCCTTCATTGTGCCCTTCTTTGCATGAAATGTTTCCTTGGTATCTCTAATTTTCTTGAAGAGATCTCTAGTCTTTCTCATTCTGTTGTTTTCTGCTATTTCTTTGCATCCATCACTGAGGAAAGATTTCTTATCTCTCCTTGTTATTCTTTGGAACTCTGCATTCAAATGGGTTTATGTTTCCTTTTCTCCTTTGCTTTTCACTTTTCTTCTTTTCACAGCTAAGTGTAAGGTCTTCTCAGACAGCCATTTTGCTTTTTTGCATTTCTTTTTCTTGGGGATGGTCTTGCTCCCTCTCTCTTGTACAGTGTCATGAACCTCTTTCCATAGTTCTTGAGGCACCCTGTATATTAGATCTAATCCTTTAACTCTATTTCTCACTTCCACTGTATAATTGTAAGGGATTTGATTTAGGTCATACCTGAATGGTCTAGTGCTTTCCCCTACTTTCTTTCAAGTAGGGTAAATCGGTAAATTTACCATTGATAAATTGGTTTCAGAGTAAATTGGAAGTGGTCAAACAGGACATTTTGGGGGGCTCCAAAATCACTGCAGATGGTGATTGCAGCCATGAAATTAAAAGACGCTTACTCCTTCGAAGGAAAGTTATGACCAACCTAGATAGCATATTCAAAAGCAGAGACATTACTTTGCCAACAAAGGTCCGTCTAGTCAAGGCTATGGTTTTTCCTGTGGTCATGTATGGATATGAGAGTTGGACTGTGAAGAAGGCTGAGTGCTGAAGAATTGATGCTTTTTTGAACTGTGGTGTTGGAGAAGACTCTTGAGAGTCCCTTGGACTGCAAGGAGATCCAACCAGTCCATTCTGAAGGAGATCAGCTCTGGAATTACTTTGGAAGGAATGATGCTAAAGCTGAAACTCCAGTACTTTGGCCACCTCATGCGAAGAGTTGACTCATTGGCAAAGTCTCTGATGCTGGGAGGGATTGGGGACAGGAGGAGAAGGGGATGACAGAGGATGAGATGGCTGGATGGAATCACTGACTCGATGGATGTGAGTCTGCGTGAACTCCGGGAGTGGGTGATGGACAGGGAGGCCTGGCATGCTGCAATTCATGGGATCACAAAGAGTCAGATACGACTGAGCGACTGAACTGAACTGAAACAGGAGATGGCAAGAGTCAACACTGACATTTTTGGAATCAGTGAACTAAAATGGTCTGGGATGGGTGGATTTAATTCAGATGACCATTATGCCTACTACTGTGGGCAAGAATCTTTTAGAAGAAATGGAGTAGCCATCATAGTCAACAAGAGTCCGAAATGCAGTACTTGGGTCCAATCTAAAAAATTACAGAATGATCTCCATTTGTTTTCAAGGAAAACCATTCAATATCACAGTAATCCAAGTCCATGTCCCAACCATTAATGTTTAAGAAGCTGATGTTGAACAGTTCTATGAAGACCTACAAGACCTTCTAGAACTAACACCCAAAAAAGATGTCCTTTTCATCACAGGGGACTGGAATGCAAAAGTAGGAAGTCAAGAGATACCTGGTGTAACAGGCAAATTTGGTGTTGGATTACCAAACTGAAGTAGGGCACATGCTAACAGACTTTTGCCAAGAGAATACACTAGTCACAGCAAACACCTTCCAAGAACACAAGAGAAGGCTGTACACATGGACATTACCAGATGGTCAATACGGAAATCAGATTGATTATATTCTTTGTAGCCAAAGATGGAGAAGCTGTATACAGTCAGCAAAAATAAGACCAGGAGCTGACTGTGGCTCAGATCATAAACTCCTTATTATCAAATTCAGACCTAAATTGAAGGAAGCAGGGAAAACCACTAGACCTTTAGCTATGACCTAAATCAAATCTATTATGATTATACAGTGAAAGTGACAAATAGTTTCAAGGGATTATATCTGATAGACAGAGTGCCTGAACTTCTATGGACAGAGGTTCATGACATTGTACAGGAGGCATTGATCAAGATCATCGCCAAGAAAAAGAAATGCAAAAAGGCAAAATGGCTGTCTGAGGATGCCTTTAAAATATCTGCGAAAAGAAGAGAAGCAAAAGGCAAAGGAGAAAAGGAAAGATATACCCATTTGAATGCAGACTTCCAAAGAAGAGCAAGCAGAAATAAGAAAGCGTTCCTCAGTGATCAGTGCAAAGAAATAGAGGAACACAACAGAATGGGAAAGACTAGAGATCTCTTCAAGAAAATTAGAGATACCAGGAGAATATTTCATGCAAAGATGGGCACAATAAAGAAAGAAATGGAATGGACCTAAGAGAAGTAGAAGACGTTAAGCAGTGGTGGGAAGAAAACTTTAAAAGAACTATACAAAAACCTGTGGCAGATTCATTTTGATATTTGGCAAAACTAATACAATTATGCAAAGTTTAAAAATAAAATAAAATTTAAAAAAATATGCCAAAAAAAAATCTTTATGACCCAGATAATCATGATGATGTGATCACTCACCTAGAGCCAAACATCCTGGAATGCGAAGTCCAGTGGGCCTTAGGAAGCATCACTATGGAAAAAGCTAGTGGAGGTGATGGAATTCCAGTTGAACTATTTCAAATCCTAAAAGATGATGCTGTGAAAGTGCACACTCAATATGATGTCAGCAAATTTGGAAAACTCAGCCGTGGCCACAGGACTGGAAAAGGCGAGGTTTTATTCCAGTCCCAAAGAGAGGCAATGTCAAAGAATGCTCAAACTACCACACAATTGCACTCATCTCACACGCTAGTAAATTAATGCTCAAAATTTTCCAAGCCAGGCTTCAACACTATGGGAACCATGAACTTCCACATGTTCCAGGTGAATTGAGAAAACACAGAGGAACCAGAGATCAAATTGCCAAAGTTTAGTGGATCATAGAAAAGCACGAGAGTTTGTGAAAAACATCTGCTTCTGCTTTATTGACTATGACAAAGCCTTTGACAGTGTGGATCACAGTGAACTGTGGAAAATTCTTAAAGAGATGGGAATACCAGACCACCTTACCTGCCTCCTGAGAAACCATATGCAGGTTAAGAAGCAACAGTTAGAACTGGACATGGAACAACAGACTGGTTCCAAATAGGGAAAGGAGTACGTCAAAGCCGTACTTATTTGTCCTCCTGCTTATTTAGCTTCTATGCATCATACATCATGCAAAATTGTAGGCTGGATGAAGCACTAGTTGGAATCAAGATTGCTGGATGAAATATCAATAACATTAGACACACATATGACACCACCCTTATGGAAGAAAATGAAGAAGAACTAAAGAGCCTCTTGATAAAAGTGAAAGAGGAGAGTGAAAAGGTTGGCTTAAAACTCAACATTTATTTCCAGTTTTTTAAGGAATCTCCACACTGTTCTCCATAGTGGCTGTACTAGTTTGCATTCCCACCAACAGTGTAAGAGGGTTCCCTTTTCTCCACACCCTCTCCAGCATTTATTATTTGTAGACTTTTGGATCGCAGCCATTCTGACTGGTGTGAAATGGTACCCGTGGATTCATTTTGATATTTGGCAAAACTAATACAATTATGTAAAGTTTAAAAATTAAATAAAATTAAAAAAAAAACTCAACATTTAAAAAAGTAATATCATGGATGGCACCAGGTCAGATCACTTCATGGAAAATAGATGGGGAAATAATGGAAACAGTGACAGACTCTTTTGGAGGGGCTCCAAAACCACTGTAGATGGTGACTACAGCCATCAAATTTTAAAAGACACTTGTTCCCTGGAAGAAATGCCATGACTAACCTAGACAGCATGTTAGAAAGCAGAGACATTTCCTTGCCAACAAAGGTCTGGCTACTCAAAGCTATGGTTTTTCCAGTAGTCATAGGTTGGACTATACAGTAAGATGAAAGCTGAAGAATTGATGCTTTTGAACTGTGGTGTTGAACAAGTCTCTTGTGAGTCCTTGAACTGCAAGGAGATCAAACCAGTCAATCCTAAAGGAAATCAGTCCTGAATAGCTGAAGCTGAAACTCCAATACTTTGGCCACCTGATGTGAAGAACTGACTCAGTGGAAAAGACCCTGATGGTGGGAAACTGACTGGACTCAGAAGGCAGAACGAGATGGGGCCAACAGAGAATGAGATGTTTGGATGGCATTACTGATTAAATGGATGTGAGTTTGAGAAGGTCCAGGAGTGAGTAGGTGATGGACAGGGAAGCCTGGCAAGCTGCAGTCCATGGGGTCGCAAAGAGAGAGGCACAACTGAGCAATTGAACTGAACTGCTGGCTGGCTCCACCAGTTCTCACTCAGGCTCCTTGTTTGACTCCTGGGAAGACCTATATATCCTCCTTGTCTTCACTATTAGTGTCCGCACTTTTCTGTCACCCTGAGGGGGATTGACAGTTGCCTCCGCTCAGCCTGACATCTATCCAAGTGTCTGCCAGTACTGACAGCAGGGACAGACTGTGGTTGCCCCATTGTTATGGTTTTCATGTTCCCCTGCATCCTCTGGTCCTCTCCCTAATGACTAGACCACCTGGAAATTTCCCCTATGCCATGTCAGCCAACCCTATACGTAAGCCCGTAGCACCCTCAGTCCCCAGGTGTAGAAGTCCGAGTAGGCCATGTTTACCCACAGGTGTTTTGAGGGGCTTCTGAGAACTAACAGCAGAGGGCAGGATGCTCTGGCCTCCCTTGCCCTAGGGACAGTGACCTTGAGAGTACTTTCTCTCTCAGGGTCTGTGCCTCTTCCCCATATCGACCGGAGTCCTCCCAAGCTGGAAGCAAGTGGGTGACACATCTGGCTACCTCTGCCTGGGGCTCCCAGACCTGAAACGATGCTGGGGCTGTGTGTCCCTTTCTCCTTTGGGTTGGGGTTCCCCTCGGTCCTCTCTCCAGGTCCTCACACTGATTTCCAATGGCCTAGGGAGGCCTGTTTTCTCATGCTACAGCCTTGAATTCCCTGAGACCACCTCAGAGGATGTGAAGGCTCCCTCGTGGGCATGACTGCCTGTGGTCACTCATGGCTGACCCTAGGGGAGGGATTCTGTGGTGTCCCCACTTTTATAATGTGAGTGGTTCCCTTAGTCCTCATGGTCCTCTGCTTGACTCTTGGCCTGACCTGGAATTTCTCCTGATGCTGGCCCCTGAGCCCAAGTTCCTCACCTCCTGAGATGGTCTAAATGTGTGGGGTGCATCATGCTGGCATTCCCAAATTTGCCAGTGGGAGGTGTCGAGTGGTAGGGCTGTGTTCTAGGTGCAGTCCCTATATCCTCATTTGGAGTCACTAGTTTTCTATTCTGTACTGAGTGAGGCTTCTCCCAGTAGACCAAGTCTCTCACCTCCCTGACACCACTCCCATTGGAAAGGGGCACTTCAGCCAGAAAGCTTTGTCCTGGACCATGTATGGCTGACATCAGGGCTGGGTCTTCAAAGTCTCCTCTGTTCTGGGCTAAGTAGTCCTCTAGCCCCTCGTTCAGGGACCTCATCCTAACTCCTGACTGGACTCAGACCACACCCTCCACTCATCCGAGGCTGTGTTCCTCAGAACCAAGGCATTACTTTCTTGGAAGTTCTGAATTGGAAGACAGGATGAGCCAGATGTGTGCAAAGCTATTGGGGTCTTCTGAGGAGCAGAACATTATAGGGCTCCACTCTTCTGGAGTCAGCGGTCCTCAGTCATAGCTCAGGTTTCTTACCTTAACTTCCAGTAGCATAGGGTTAAGGTAAATCTTATCCTGCATGAATGCTGGAATGCATGTACTACATATAAAGCAGTGGCATAGTCTTTAATAAGTATAGGTCTGTAATAACTGCAAGTTATGATTATTATAAACCCTTGAAATACCACCTACCCCTCTGAGTTTATTTTTAATCTGTGAAGATAGCAGAGAATATGCAGTGAATTAGGACAAAAGAAACAAATATTCTTAAATTAGCTAAATAAGTCAAAGTTTTTTTTTATTTTTACTAATAGAAAGTTTAAAAGAAATAAGGTAAACAACAACTTAAAGACGTTTTCCTTCCACTTATTTTTGTTTCTCAGTATTTTCTGTGGTCGTCTTTTGCATTACCATCAAAATCTCTCCTTCCGTGCCCTGTTACCTACTTCCAGATCATAGAGACAATAAAGATGGTTTGTGAATCTCTTTTACATCTACCGAAACTGTAACTTTAAAACTCTTAAAACAGCAATAAATGTAACAGCAATATCATTACCCAATTAATATTCTGAACAAAAACAAACTTAGAAGTTAAAACATTTGGAGAAAAGGAAATAAATAATGTGTAGAAGTTAGTCATGTAAAACAGTAATGAGATCTAAACTTGGTTTGCTTCACCCCTACTACCTTTCACTCTTTAGAAGCTTGACTACTCTTCAAGAAAATTCTGTTCCAAAGTCATGTTACCTTGTTTGGATTGTGAATAAAATATTCAGTACTTCCAATGTGTTTTACAAATACCCAGACTGTGGCTTTCAAAACTTTAAAACAGCAAAGACCTATGATTTATATGATCCATACATTTGTATTCTGAAGCACAATAAACCTTATCAAAAGTAGTAACATTACAAAATACTTACCACCTCCCTCATCTCTTTACCTATCTACTTTAAATCATCTTTCACTAGATATTTCTCCTATGGATAAAGGGGGAAAGATACATATTTTGTTAAAATGAACTGCAGGTAAACTCCCTTACTACCTAAAACTGTAGGAACACATAGGTATTGTTCCCTCCACCCCTACTACTCTGCACTATTTAGGAGCTAAATTGCTCTGTTCCAACACAAAGGGAACAAAGTGCCCTGGCCTCCCTCCTTAGATGTGGGAGGAGCTGCAGGACTTGGCCCTGGGAGGGGCACTGGCCTCAGCCATAGCTGGATGCTGCATCGCAACTCCCAGCCCTGCTCTCTCCGCCTGATGTCTCAGAGCCTCATCGCAGAGATCTCAGAAGTAACTAGGGACTGTATCATGGATCTTGGCCAGAACCTCCAGAACTTTCATCTTACTGGTCTCAGCACAAGCTCTTGGGTCCCACAGGAACTTGTAGCATGGACGATCACTATTGGGCACCTGGAGGTACTTCAGGTACTTCTGCACCAGCTCTTTGGTGATGAGCCTTCTGGGCTCTCCAAAGATCGGATGCTTCCTCCCAGCATAGACCCCCAACACACTGAGGAATTCCCAGACCTCCTCCTCGGTGGCCCGGTTCCCTTTCATGAAAATGAACCCCAGGAGCCCCATGAGGAGACTGGACTTGGGCAGCCCGTTCTCATTACTTGGACCTTCGTCACCCCCGAGGCTGAGCTTGCTGATGAGGACATAGATGTTCCTGCTGTGGTCCACTTCCTTCAGCTCCAGGCCAAACACCAGCTCCACGCGCTCAGAGGCTCTCCTGAGCATCTCGGGCAAGGGCTGCCTGTACTTCCTGCTCACGACCTTCAGCAGGGCATTCTGAGTGATGGTCTCCTTATTGGTGTACTTGTCCAGCAGGAACTCCACCAGCATGCTAGCCTTCCTGACAGAGGATCTTTGTGAGTGCTCTGAGTGGCAGGGGCTGCCTGGGAGCCACCTGCACTTTCCTCCTCTGGGTCCTGGGCTCCTTCATCAGATCCTGCACAGGAAGACCCTGCACCAGCAGAGCTAGCAGCCGTGGCTCCCTGAAGCTCCTGGTGATCGCCAGCAACAGGGGAGCTCGGGGGAGAACCCTGAGGGACAGACGAGGGGAAGGAAGGGCACTCTTTTCCTGGGACTGCAGCAGCACTGATCTGGGCCTCCTGAGTGTCCCCCTGGACCTGGTGGCAATTCCCGTGGGTTTGGTACTTATTGTTGTGCCTCTGAGACATAATGACACAGATCAGGAACAACAGGCGAGAATGCTGGCAGGAAAGCAGGTAAGGATGGCACCTGGAGGAGGGATAAGGAGATATTGTGAGCACCTTCAGTGGGGAGATTCCTCCCCGGCATGAACCAAGGGGGCTTCTGCAGGGTCCTTGAGACCAGGGCTCTGGAACCTACAAGGGCTCCTGTTTTCCTGGTGAGCCTGTCCCCTGAGACTGCTGAACCAGAAGTGAGAGTGAACCCTGGGACCCAGCCAGACACCCCTGCCTGGGTGTTAGAGGGGAGCCAGCCGGGGCTGGCAGGGGAGGCAGTTTCTCTCAGTTCGCATTCAGAGTCAGGATGAAAACTGGGGCAAGATCCCCATATTCAAACCCTCCCCCCACCCTCTTCCCTCTCGTGCTCTGAAGTTGACACTGACACTTTCCCTGTCACCCGGGAGGAGGAGAGGAGGGAGTGCTCAGCCCCCGACCCAGGGGTCACGCGACCTGCTGTTCTGCTGCCTGCAGGCTGCCCCTTCAAAACTAAGCTCTAACCGCCCCTCTCAGACTGCAGCCCCCCTTCCCCGTGCTAGGCTTGGAGGAAGTGCTGGCCACAGGGGAGGGTCCTGAGTCCGCTGTGTGATGGGGAAGATGGTCATTACCCTGACTCCTCCCGAGCCCTGACATCTCCCTCTGTTGACCTGCTGCCAGCCCTTCGGAACGAGGTCCCCTCTTCCCCGAGTGTCCCGTGTCAGTGATCGCAGTCAGGGAGCCCCTCAGCCTTTAGAACTGCCCAGATGCTGACCGGTTGCTTTGTGGCCAAGTCATGCTGGGTAAGGGGTTAGGCGTGGCTGCCAATCTGGGGTATGGAAACACTCAGTCCCCCCGTGGGTCCCTCCTTCACTCCACAGAATCCCGGTCTTCCCTCTACTGAACAGAGCCAGGGTCCAGCAACCCCGCACCCAGATCCACCACCCCTGGACCCAGGTTATGTCCCGAGAACGCACGTGCGTAGCCGATGGACATTGGACCTAAGAGCCAGGTCCAAGCCTCCGGGCATAGAGCATGTGCCGGGTTGCCGGTGGGCTGTGAAGTCCTCTCTTTTCAGATGAAAACGGTATTGGGAGTGCCAGGGCATATCCTTGTAACTATCCAGTGCACTTGTTACTCATATCACCTCCGAGTTGGACCCCTGATGAGACAAAGGACTCATCCCTCTGGTCACAGCTACAGCAGCTCTCAAAGATAGCAGCCCTCTAAAAGAAGGCATGGCACCCCAGCTTGGATAGGGGGCCGTCACTTCCTATCATGCGCATTTGGGCTCCAGGAGGATAGCAGGGGCGGGGCCTGGGTGGGCGGGGTTCTGGGGGAGTTTCCGGCAACAGGGGGGATGTCGTCCCTTCTTTGACTCATAGTGGGTCCTGGGGCGACCCTGCCAATCTCAGTCAACTGGCCTCACTCCTTACCTCTCACTTGTCTCAGTAAACCAAGCAGGAAGAATATGGGAGCCCGAGCCTGACAGCCTTCCTGGAGCTGCTGAGACAGACAGTGAGGGCACTCTGGGGCTCCTTCTTGTGTGCTGAGTGATCTTCTCTGTCCTCTAACCCTGTCTTCCTTCGACCATAGTGCTGCATTACGTCCCATCTGCTGACCTGAGGGCAAGACCTCACCTCCTGCTGCTGCTAACTCACTTCAGTCGTGTCCGACTCTGTGTGACCCCATAGACGGTGGGCCACCAGGCTCCCCTGTCCCTGGGATTCTCCAGGCAAGAACACTGGAGTGGGTTACCATTTCCTTCTCCAGTGCATGAAAGTGAAAGTGAAGTCGCTCAGTCCTATCCTACTCGTAGCGACCCCATGGATCGCAGATTACCAGGCTCCTCCATCATGGGATTTTCCAGGCAAGAGTCCTGGAGTGGAGTTCCATTGCCCTCTCCCCTGGAAGATGTCAAATCCACAGATGCCTGGTGAGAAGTGCACCGGCATCTCATCTGGACGCTTCTGCCTAAGGCTTCCTGGAAATGGCTGCTGCAGGTAAGATAAGCGAGAGGGAAGGATGGGTGAATGCCTTCTGCGGTGTGGAACCCCTCACATCTCACTCAGGATCTTCATATTGACTGCAGGCAGAGCCTGGAAACCTTTCTCTTTCTGGTATAAAACCGCCCCTGTCCCCAACCATGCCCCACACAATCCCAGCAGAGAAAGTGAAGGGGCTCCTTAGCCTGACGGTTCTCACTGTGGGCTCCTAGTCGACTGCAGGGGCATTGCTTGGAAGTTCTGCGATGAATTTCTGTCCTTTTGTACAATTACTGTTATACTAGCTTTTCTCTTTTAGTGCACGTGGTGACAGTCTCTCAAGCTCATCATTTACAAGGGCCAGTTGTCATCCACTAAGAAAGTTTGTGCTGGTTATTGCATGACCTCTGGGCCATACTGCCATGACCATCCCAAACATTGGTGCCCCATGATCCTGGCATGGGGCTCTGAGATGCTGCCTCAGGTTCCTTCTGTGAAGCAGTAGAGGTTCATGGTCCCATGGCCCAGTGGAAGAATCAACTGCCCCAGTTTAAAGCCTTTTTTATGTGATCCTGTTGTCTGTTTCCTTTGTGACCTGCACACCTGTGTCAGCCTCAGAGTACTCCCTGACCTGGGCACTCACAGGGTCAAGTTCAATGGAGACTTATTGTTCCTCAGGGATTATTTAATTTTGTGTTCTTGCTTTTGTTAGTAGTTGTCTTTATTCCTTGTATAAGTTTTCCATGGTTTGTTCTGGGTACAGGAAATAGCCACCCATGCATGACTGTGGTCTCAGCTACTCTGGATGTGGTACTCAATCTGTAAAGGATTTAAGGAAAATCGACAGTCTTACAATATGTCCTCAGGAATACACAAAACATACTATTCTGTTTGAGTCTTCTTTTTCCTAAGGCCCTCAGGAAATTCTTGTTGCCTTCATGTAGACTGCATACATTTTTCTAAGGTTTCTTTGTAACTGCATTTTTCATATCGTTGCTTTCGTTTATGGTGTGTTTTCTATTACATGGTTTGAGTATTGTCGATTCTTCCAGAACAGTCTCTTGATTTTGCTGTGTTGATCATTTTATGCCAGATTTCTGAAGTTAGTTATATGTGTCAATGTTTTCTGAGCCTGTTTCCTAAGAATTTTAATTCGAGGATCAAATTCTTACTGTGATATTTTGTTTTTCATTATTGCTGACTTTTATTCAATTTGCATTGGTGCATGTAACTCTGAACTGGCTATGTGTTCTTATCTATTTTTTTTTCTAGTTTTTAAATTAGTAGACTTAAAAAGTTGTTTTTATCGACAGATCCTTGCTTTATAATGTTGTGTTGTTTCTGCTATACAACAGGATGAATCAGCGCTACGTATACATATTCCTCCTGTCTGATGAGACTTCCTCCCACCCCCGCATCTCACCCCTCTAGGCTGTCACACAGCACCAAGCTGAGCTCCCTGTACTATATAGCTATTTCCCACCAGCTATCTTTTGTACACATAGGACTCGATATTTGTCAGTGCCACGCTCTCAATTCGTCCTACACACACCTTCCCTTGCTGTGTCCACAGGTCCATTCTCCACATCTGTGTCACTTTTCCTGCCCTTTAAATAGTTTTCTGAGTACCATTCCTACTTTCCATGTATATGCATTAATGTACGTTAATTTTCTGTTTCTAACTTACTTCGCTCTGTAACCAGGCTCTAGGTGCATCAACCTCACTACAAGTGACTTAAATGAATTCCTTTTTATGGCTAATATTCCATTGTATGTGGCTACCACAATTTCGTTATCCAGTCATCGGTCAGTTGAAGTCTGCTTTGCTTCCACATCCTGTCTGTTGTAAGCAGTGGTGCAATGAACACTGGATACAGGTGTCTTTTCAATTATTCTTTTCTCAGTGTATATGCCCAGTATTTCTATTGCTGGGTCATATGGTAGTTTTAATTCTAGTTTTAAAGGAATCTCTCCGGTGTTCTCCATAGTGGCTATATCAATTTCCATTCCCACCTTTTCTCTAAACTCTCCGCAGCCTTTACTGCTTGTACAGTTTTTGATGATGGCCATTCTGACCTGTATGACGTGCCACCTCATTGTAATTTTGATGTGCATTTCTCTCATGATGAGTGATGTAGCTCCTCTTTACATGTGTTTATGAGTTTGTTGCCCCTCTGCATTTCTTTTTTAAAAGAACAGATTTAGAATTGGAGAAAATTCAGCAGATAGAATAGAGAGGTCCCATACAGCCACTCTCTTCCTCCACTTGGTATCTTCTATTATTAACATCTTGTATTGGATCAATGGATACAAGTTCGTTTTTCACAGTTGATCAACTAATGTCAATATGTTATTATTAACTATTGTCCATTGTTTACAATACATTTTACTTTTTGTGTTTTACAGTTCTTTAGTGTTTGACAGATGCATGATAGGATCAACTCAGCCAACACGGTATCTTGCAGAGGAGTGTGAATGCCCTATGGATCTCCCATGCTCCATCTGTTCATCCCTTAAAACCTCACTTGGAACCCCTGACAACTACTCAACGTTTTACTCTTTCTAAAGATTTTCATTTTCCAGACTGTAACACTGATGGACTCATACAGTATGTAGGCTCTTTATACTGGCTCCTTCTGCTAATCAATATACATTGAATTTTCTCTATAACTTGTTATGGTTTGAAATGTTTTCTCCCAGGATTGAATAGCATTCCATGTAGCTTACCATAGTTTATTCACCCACTCGTCTACTGAAGGTCATCTTTGGTGATTTCGGTTTTTGGCAGCTATGACTTATTCTGCTATTAAATTTTGGTTGAAGGTTTTTGGATGGGCTTAAGGTTTTGGCTCTTTTGAGTAAATACCTTAATGGTCATTTGCTAGATCATATGATAAGACTATATTTAGCTGAAAAGAATTTGCCAGACAGTTTCCAAAGTATCACTATCACTGCATTCTCTTTAGCAATGAATTCATTTTCAGGTAGTTTGCCTCTTGCCTCTTCATTGATTTGGACTTCTGTGTTTCTGGTTTGTTCCTTCATTTGTGTTGTATTTCTTTTCTTTTTCATTATTATTATTATTTTAATTACCATGTTTGAGGTCTCCTTTTCCCAGGCTTCAAGGTTAAATTCTTTCTTCCTTTTTGTTTCTGCCCTCTAAGGTTGGTCCAGTGGTTTGTGTAAGCTTCTTATAGGGTGAGATTTGTGCTGAGTTTTTGTTTGTTTGTTTGCTTTTTCCTCTGAGGGGCAAGGCTGAGTAAGGTGGTAATTCTGTCTGCAGATGAGCAGGTTTGTATTTTTGTTTTCTTTGTAGTTTAGATGAGGCGTCCTGCAGAGGGTGCTATCAGTGGTTTGGTGATGCCGGGTCTTGTATTCCTGTGGTTTACTTTGTGTCAGTTCTCAGTATTTGATATCCTAGGGTTAGTTCTCTGGTAGTCTAGGATCTTGGAGCCAGTGGACCCACTGTAAAGGCTCAGGGCTTGACCTTGTGTTTTGCATGGGTCTGTACATTCTTTTCTGCTGGTGATGTACTCCTGTCCACTCTCAGCTGGTATTCTGCATGCACTTCTGTGTCTGAAGATGTATTACTGATATATCCGTGGAGAGAGATGTATTCCACGTCCACCAACTCCTCTTGCCATCTTGTTCCACCTGGGCAAGATTCCTGAGAGTTCCTTGGACTGCAAAGAGATCTAACCAGTCAATTCTAAAGCATATCATTCCTGAATATTCATTAGAAGGACTAATGCTGAGGCTGAAACTCCAGTATTTTTGCAACCTGATGTGAAGAACTGACTCATTGGAAAATACAGCGATGCTGGGAAAGATTGAAGGCAGGAAGAGAAGGGGATGACAGAGGATAAAACGGTTGGCATCACCTACTCAATGGAAATTAGTTTGAGCAAGCTCTGGGAATAGGTGATGCTCAGGGAAGCCTGGCATGCTGAAGTCCATGGAGTTGCAAAGAGTCAGACGCGACCAAGAGACTGAACAGAACAGATGACTCATCAAAATATTCTAGTCATTCCTATATTCTCTGGATGAATTGAAGTCGTCCTTGCTGCAAGGCTGATTCCCTTACGGTGGCAAAGAAAGTGTGAGAAAATGTGTTCTATGCTTGGTTTATCAAGTGTGATCCAGGCACACATTTCCCTGGGCAAATTCTACGAGGTTTAACCAAAACCTTGAAGGCTTCTTGAAATTATCATTCTCCCTATGAGCCACAAACTTCAGGGAGGATTGACAGAAACAATACAAAAACTGGACTCTGGCAATATAAGAATTACCAACATGGGGCTTCAGATCAGATCAGATCAGATCAGTCACTCAGTCGTGTCTGAATCTTAGCGACCCCATGAATCACAGCATGCCAGGCCTCCCTGTCCATCACCAACTTCCGGAGTTCACTCAGACTCACGTCCATCGAGTCAGTGATGCCATCCAGCCATCTCATCCTCTGTCGTCCCCTTCTCCTCCTGCCCCCAATCCCTCCCAGCATCAGAGTCTTTTCCAATGAGTCAACTCTTCGCATGAGGTGGCCAAAGTACTGGAGTTTCAGCTTTAGCATCATTCCTTCCAAATAAATCCCAAGGCTGATCTCCTTCAGAATGGACTGGTTGGATGTCCTTGCAGTCCAAGGGACTCTCAAGAGTCTTCTCCAACACCACAGTTCAAAAGCATCAATTCTTCGGCGCTCAGCCTTCTTCACAGTCCAACTCTCACATCTGTACATGACCATAGGAAAAACCATAGCCTTTACTAGACAAACCTTTGTAGTAATGTCTCTGCTTTTCAATATGCTATCTAGGTTGGTCATAACTTTTCTTCCAAGGAGTAAGCGTCTTTTAATTTCATGGCTGCAGTCACCATCTGCAGTGATTTTGGAGCCCAGAAAAATAAAGTCTGCCACTGTTTCCACTGTTTCCCCATCTATTTCCCATGAAATGATGGGACTGGATGCCATGATCTTTGTTTTCTGGATGTTGAGCTTTAAGCCTACTTTTTCACTCTCCACTTGAATTACAAATATGATGATAATTTTCCTGATTTTTTTGAAAGAGTACTGTCTTTTAAAAATCTTTCATTTTCTTGATATAAGGAATTTTTTAAACACAGCAATTTGATAAATTGTATCTTTGTCATTAGAATTGAAACATTAATTTTTATCTGCCTACAGTATCACTCCAGAAATTAGAAACTGTCAGTATTCTTATTTTCTTAGGAAAATTGTTATTTTTCAAAGGTTTTGTGAGAATCTGTTCTTATAGCAGGACACAAGTTGAAACTGTGATTACACTACCGAGACTTTGACTGGACTGTCATATTTGACAGACACAGGTAGCCTTGGATATGGCCACATTACTTGAGGAAAACAAGGTTAACCATAGGGAGCCATAAAAACCCGTTGGAAAAACAGCCTGGGACCTTGCTGACAGAATTCCCATCAGCCTTATCAGGTGAGTAAGGAAGATCACTTCTGGCAGGCACAGGAACTTTAGGATGTTTGGGGGACTTCAGGAAGAGGAGTTTATCCAGATCTCTAGGTTTGACAACAAGTCTTTGCTGTGCCTTCTTCCTAGCCTCAAGAGGCTATTAAAATTTCCTTCTGGAGACTCCTTATGAACCGTTCCAGCAAAGCAGATTTAAAAGCAACTATTGGTAAATTGTTATTCTTACTGTACTTAAATAAATAATCAGGCCGACTTTATTGAATTTAGATTTCCTTTGCAAACAAATTAGGTCTTAGTTTACCTGTCTTCGATAGAAGTGAGGGAGATGATAGACAGAAAAAATTGGTTCAATAGAAAGTATACTACACATGTGTGGGTGTTAGGTTCTAGTGGTATTACATTTCCTTGAAGTTTTATTATTTACCTGCAAACTGGGTTCGATCCTGAATTTTTCTAGTGTCCACCCATATGTAGCTGCAACTTTCTTACTAAAATTCCCAATTTCTCTCATCCTTTTGATGTGTCTGTGTGAGGACGGTAAGATCCGAGCGATACACCTCTGCCATCTTGATCTGCTGACTCTCCCATTCTTTTGACTTGAATCACTGAGAACTAACATTGCCATTTTCCTGAAGTCCTGCATCATGATTCAGGATGTCTTGATGCAAAGATCAGAGAAATTGTTACAACACCTTATGTTCAAATAGATTTCATGCCTGTTGCTATATAAGCCACTCAGAAAGTTAACCTGATCACCCAGAGATATTGCTAACTGTGATAGAGACATTTCAAACTGCAATAGTTGCTTCGATCCTCACACCTAGAAGACTTCTTGACTGAACACCCCTTGGGCTCACAAACTGGTTTATAAGAAGCTCCAATCATTAACGTCCGCTTTTCTTTTATTTCCATAGAAATGCCTCTTATTAATAACTACCTGATACCACTTGCACCCTAGACCTAGCTTTGGGAGCCCACCTGCATCACCACTTATTGAAATGAGATACCACTCTTTAAATGAACTGACCTGTTCTCAGAATGATGCAACTGCTGCCATGAAATGGAGGACTCCACTAATTCATTCTCTCTCTCCACAGTGACCAGATCAGCTTTTACCATGTGAGACTTGTAGGCAAGTTTCAGAGGAGGGACCTGTCAAGGCTTAGGGCACTCGGCCCCCAAATATACCACAGTGGTGTATTGATTGTTTTGAATTCAAGTTACTTAAGAAACAGCCAACAGAGGAGGGACATTCCACCACCCCCCGATATCTGCCTCCTTGAGAGCAGGAAATGCATCTCATATGAAGGATGTACTGCCTGCATCTGGAGGCAGAGGGAAACCCTTCTAACCAGAAGTAGGCAGTTCAAGCAGAGAAGCCTGTATACACAAACCTTGTTAAGTCTTTCATTTACTACCCTGGGTACAGATTCTGTTTAGATTCCTTACTAGTTGAGTACCTAAAACCTAAGTTGATTTGTCCTGTCGATTTCTCACAAATTGTTTCGTTATCTACAAAATAAAGAAGCTGCCTGCTTTGCCAACTTCTTAGGTCCCATTTCTATGATACTTTTTGTGCACGTGAATTAAAATTTGTCTCTTTTTCTCCTGTTACCCTGTCTTGTGTCAAGTTTACTGGTAGTCTAACCACAAAAACTCAAAATGGGTAAAGGGAGGAATGTCCTTCTTCCCTAAACACCTCAAGGGAGCTCACCCTTACATCTCAGAAACTCCCTGGAGACGATGGGCATAGAATACCAGTCTGTGCACTGGAATCTCCTGCATTGAGATAAGAGCAGAGACACTGTAGATTTCTGTCTGTTAGGGGCCAAATTGTGCCCCCTCCACATATGCATATTGAAGGCATAACTCAGAGTACTTGAGAATGCAACTGTAGTTAGAAATAAGGTCTTTAAAGCGATGGTTGAGTTAAAATCAAGTCATTAAGTTCAGTTCACTTCAGTCGCTCCATTGTGTCGGACTCTTTGTGACCCCATGAATCGCAGCACGCCAGGCCTCCCTGTCCATCACCAACTCCAGTAGTTCACTCAGACTTACGTCCATTGAGTCAGTGATGCCATCCAGCCATCTCATCCTCTATCATCCCCTTCTCCCCCTGCCCCCAATCCCTCCCAAAATCAGAGCCTTTTCCATGAGTCAACTCTTCTCATGAGGTGGCCAAAGTGCTGGAGTTTCAGCTTTAGCAACATTACTTCCAAAGAAATCCTAGGGCTGATCTCTTAGGGTGGGCCATAACCCAGTGTGACTATAAGTAGTTATTGAGACACAAAAGGAGTCACCAGGGATATATGCACTCAAAAGGAATGCCAAGTGAAGAGGGTGGCCACCTGGCAGCCAAGAGGAGAGGCCTCAGGTTAAACCAGCCCTCATCTTTGACTTGCAGCCTCTAGAACTCTGAGAAAATAAATTTCCGTTGTTTGAGCCACTCATTCTGTGGGGTTTTGTTGTGGAAAGCCTAACAAATCAGTATGTTACCCCAGGTAGAGATTTCTTCCTGGATACTCTTTCTACTTTCCTGTCATTCCTAAAGGCTATCTCAAGATCTTGCTTATGTGATTGCAGCTACTTGTTTCAAAAGTTGTCTAGGCATAGGCTAGGTCTTGATCTTAGCCTCACCAGAACTAGCATAGAGCCTTTCAAAGAGCAGACACTCAAAAAATAAATGAAGACAGTAAGAGGTCAAACTTGTTAAGGTGTAATACTTCCTGCATTTTGAAGAAGCATATCGAGGTATAAATTATTTAAATTGACACAAAACAGAAGACAGAAAAGATGGAGAACAATCATGGTTGATCATGTTTTGAAATTTTTTTCATTTTATTTTTTCATTCCATTGTCCCAGCAGTGTTATTGTGGGATTGCTTCCCATTTTGGCAAAAGTCCCTATTTTGATGTCAAATTTTCTTATCTGGATGACTTTTTAAAAGTCTTGGTCTTCAGTAGGGGTGGGAGAAGCTGCTGGACGTGGCCGTGGAACATGTCTGGAAGTGAGAGTCGTGCCAGGCCTGGCTGGAACTGTGGCTCGAGCTCTCTCCTCCTCATCTCACAAAACTTCTTCATATTGTGATGAGAAGGCACTGGGGACTGTATCATTGACTTTTGCCAAAAACTCCAAGACTTTCATTTCACTGGTTTCCGCATGGGCTCGTGGGCCCCACAGGAACTCCTAACGTGGAGGATCGCTGTTGGCAACCTGGTGGTACTCCAGGTACTTCATCGTCACAAAGTCTTTGGTGATGAGCTTCCTGGGCTCTCCGTAGATGAAGTGTTTTCTCCCAGCATATACTCGCATCATATTCAAGAATCTCCAGATGTCTTCCTTAGCAGCACAGTTGCCCTTCACGACGATCAAACCCAGAACTGTCATCAAGAGACTGGTCTTAGGTAAGCCCCTACCATCCTACACTCTCCCATTGTTGGGCAGATTCAGTTTGCTAACAAGGTCATAGGAGTGGATGACTGAATCAACTTCCTTCAAGTCAACTGCAAAGACAGCCTCGATGTGTTCAGAGGCTCTCTTGAGAATCTCGGCAAATCGGTTATGGTATTTTGGGTGGATAATCTTCAGTATGGTTTCCTTCATGATGGGCTGCTTCATTTTATATTTATGCAGAAGGAACTCTTCCAACAAACTTGTCATGCTGTTCAGAGTATCACTGTAGGTGTTCTAAGTAGAAGATGAGACATTGGAGGAACGTGGATCTTCGTCATTTTGACTGGTATCTTTTTCATCAGATGTTGTGTCAGAAGTAGTTGAAAAAGTGCTGGTAGTAGATGGGGCTTCCAAAGACCCCTGGGAAGTGCTATTTGACCCAGTAGCTGATGAGCTCTGTGAATTATCTTCTAAAAGAGAAGAAGTAGAGGGAAGCTCTTCCATTACTGCAGCGGGCTGAACTCCCCTGTGACTCTGGGGCTCATATTGGGCCTGGTGGCGTTTCTCATGGATGCAGAGCTAATGATTCTGACCCTGAGGCATGATGCCTGCACTGGGGGACAATGATTACAAGTGTGAGTAGGAGGGCAGGTGATAAGGGCCCACAGGAAGATGAAGGTTGAGTGTGCATTGGCAAAAGGGAAATACCACCTTGGTTATCACGAAGGCTACATTTGTGGTTTTTTGGGGGGCACTGTTCTGAAAACCCCCAGGGTTCCTATTCTCCTAATCAGCTGTCCTTTGGGAAACATATTGAAGGAAATTAGAGTGATCTTTAGGCTCCATCCTGCTACCCCTGCCTCAGGCACGCTGGGGTGACAGAAGGGGCTGGTAGTCTCCTACACAGAGGCATCTGTTATTTCACATTCAAGACCACCACCCAACTAGTGGCCAGTCATAAGACCCATTCCCTCTGCTGTCCTGTATTTGTCATCACAAATTTCCCTGGGATTTCTGAGAAGTGAAGAGGTCCTCAGCTTATCACCCCAGTCAGTAGTTATCACCCAGTACTGAGTGCTAAGTGGGAAGTTTTCTGTCCTGGCCTCTGGAGTCCTCAACACGAATTAAGAGAGCTTCCTTTGGTTCCCCATAGGGCCTGGTGTCCCCACCCCTTTCTTGGAATAGTATTTGCACCTTCATACTAAGGGGTTCACCTCCTACACACCTGATGTAAATAAATGTTGATGGAACTTCAGCTTGATAGCTCTGCCCTGGTTCTTCAAGGGCTATAAGGAACAGGGCTGGTTTCATTATCACTTCTTTTTATTGGTAGATGATCCCTCAGTCCTTGCTTTGACCTCTGTTGTGGCCTGAAATTCTACACTCCCTTCCACTTAGGTCCACCCCGTCTACTACTATACTTTCTTACAGTAGGGCAAGCATCCCTGTGAGACCCCTAGGAGAAAGTAAGATTCTCCTCATCCGTCCATAGCTGTCCTTGGTTTTCTGAGGCGAGGGTGGATGAGATGAATCATATGGTTATGGGCTGGGTGGTTCCCTTCGTCTTCAGGGTATTCAGTTGGTTTCTGGAAAACCTGGAAATAATCCCACTGCTGGCCCTAGGCTATACCCCTTGGACCATGTCCCAACCCCTCTTGTGACATCATAGAAGGAAATGGGCATGTCATGTCAACAATAAGCAGGTATCCCAGGGATGCCAGGAAGGGCAGGGTTCTGTGTGGTTTCCTCAGAGTTCTGAAATCAGGGGGTTTTGTAAGTCCAAAGCTGGACTCCTGGAAGCATTTGGGGCTCCTTTCTCTGTTTACATAAGGGAGCTCTCCTCAGGCCAAGGTCCTCACTCCCTGTGGTGCCAGAGAGGGAAAGTCTGGGAATGCCACATGAGGCTACTCTTACCTGTGCCTTCAGGGATGACATCAGGATTCAGGCTTCTTGGGGCTCTCTGTGTTCAGTGTAGGGGTATGCCCTCACTCAGGTACCTCACCTTGACTCCTGGGGGACTCTGGATTTCCTCTTTCTTTCAACCTAAGGTGACCCATGTAGACCAAAGACCATGTCCTTGCAAGCCCTGAAAAGAAGTGAGGGAACATGCAGCCTGGCAACCCTCTCTTGGCCTTCTGAGAGCCGACACAGGCCAGTCTCTCTGTGACTTCAGTTCCTCATCCATCTGTCTTTACCTTGACTCCTGTCTCTTCTATGAAAGAGTTCTTGGTAAAAGCCACGTCTTTGAAAAGTCTTAGTCTGCCTGCAACAAATCTCACAGAGAGTGGACTGAGTCCCAGGAGTGATAGGGAGGCTACAGTCCGGGAGGGGGCCCCAGCAGAGGTGGTGTGCTATCAGAGAAAACACGCTGATCTCTTCCTTCTCTTCACTGACCAGACACAGCCTCTTGTAGAACCTTCACTCTTAACAGATTTACTCTCTGAAAGGAAGGGGCTGAATTAAATGATTTTCTGCACCCCTGATCTATTGCAGTTTACTGACATTTCCTATGTAGATAAATTGTCACTGAATGCAGTCTCCTTCCTTATTAGTACTTCACTTTTATTTTCATTTTTTGTTACTTATTTCTGGGGCTTTTTATTCCAAAACTGTGTTTGGGGTATGAAATTCTGCTATTTCACATGTGAAATACCTTTTGGACTAATGTTCAGAAAGAGGAAGTGACCCAAGGTTAGCCTCATCCTGGAGGAGTGGCACAGTATGGGCTCTGGAGGAATTCAGTGCCGGGGTTCAGTCCAGCTCCTATCATTTATGAGCTTTGAGTCTGAGCCTCTTTATTCCAGCTTCTTTATCTGCAAATTGTGTTTGAAAGAGTCTATAGTGTAGGACCACAGACATGTGTGATGTATGTAAATCACCTGGCACAGTATGAGGCAAGCTTTGGTACTTTGAATGAATAGCCGTTTTTACGAAGGTGATTTTGACCCCGAATGATAACAAACTTCCATCACATAATTTTATTTCCAGGCTATACTAGAGAATATGCAAGTCCAAACAATAATCAAATCGACATCAGCACTAATGCTCCCAAGCAAGTAAAACTAAGCAGTATTTCCCTATTTGAGCACTTGTTTTAATAGGTGTTTGGGGTTATCGTCTCCACATGGATGCAAGGACAAGTTCGTTTGTCTCAAGGACCAGCAACTTCCCTCTCAGATGCTTTTTTTTTGTCCAAACCACCCCTAATTTAATCCCACTGACAGTAAAAATTGAGCCCTCCCTTAAAGTTTGCCAAATTACACTAAACATAACCTAATTAAACTGTTTAACAGAGCAAGTTCTGGTGCTCCCATCCCAGAAAAAGAGAGACAGTCCAGTGAGGTCTTGGCATCTCACTTCAATGGGTATCACCTTTATTTCTCAGAAACTCTCTGGACAGCTTTTGATGAAAACACATAGTGTGAGTGTTCACTTGCCCTGGCTCAAGTGCACAGGGCCCCTTCCATTCCCTATGGTTTTCAGATATCCCCAAATAATGGTGAATATATGGTTTAGATATATTCCAGGTTTACAGCCTCACCTCTGAGAACCATCATATGAGTGTCTGGCATCACTCCCACAGCTTCATCTAGCCCATCATGCATCTGGACTGAACAGGACCTCCCACCAAGGAACTAGACTTTTCCCAAGACCCAATGCCACCTTAATCAGGTAACTTCGCCTTCCTTGCTCTCATCTGGAACCTCCTCTTCCACACCTCCCCCATTTAAATTTATGATTTGTTTATTCCTTAGAGTTAGCTCACCACCTTCCTTATATGGTCCCTGCTGCTAGACTCAAAATTCCATGGGCAGTGGCTTGGGCTTCATTTTCTTATCAACCCAGTACTATAAAAAAGCCTTCTAAACAGAAGATGGTCAATTAATTTGGGAGAAAAAAGGAATAATGAGCAAAGACTCTCTTTTATTATGATTTAAATGTCATACAGTTTGAATAAGCTAAACAAATCTAAGTCCATGTTATTAACTTTTACAAGGAAAAAAGAGGACAGATAAGACAAAGAATAAACCAGCGTTTACTCTGAAAGCTTTGTGATTCCCAAATACTTATCTCTAAGATTCTTACACATTTCCAAGTAAAATTCTACTCCAATGTTATGTTACCTTGTTCTGGACCATAAGGAAAACACTGAAGTCTTTTCAACTTGTTTACAATGAACTCCTAGTCTTAAACCTAACAGCAGTAAACATGACATCCATGACATTAATTAACCAATATTCTGAAGCATAGTAAACCTTATGAAGAGTAGTGACATTTAAAAATACAAAAAACCTCTACCTCCCTACCTAAGTCATCTATTTTTGACTAGATATTATTCATATGGATAAAAAGAAAACATGTATATTTTGTTAAACCTGCACCTAAACTCCCTTACTACTTAAAACTGTGAAGAACATATGGGTTTTGTTCCCCCACCCCTACTACCCTCAACTATTTAAGAGGTGGACTGTTCTCTTCCAACACGAAGGGAACAAAGTGCCCTGATCCCTCTCTAGATATGGGAGGAGCTGTAGGACTTGGCCCGGGTAGGGGCACTGGCTTCAGCCATTGTTGGAGGCCTGGCCGCGCCTCTCAGTGCTGCTCTCTCCACCTGATCTCTCAGAGCCTCATCATAGAGGTCTGGGAAGGAACTCGGGACCTTATCCTGGATCTTGGCCAGAACTTCCAACACCTTCATCTTAGTGGTCTCAGCATAAGCTCGCGGGCCCCACAGGAACTCGTAGCCCGGAGGATCACTATTGGGCACCCGGCGGTAGATGAGGTACCCCTTCTGCACCAGATCTTTGGTGATGAGCTTTCTGGGCTCCCCAAAGATGGAGTGCTTCTTCCCAGCATGGATCCCCAACACATTGAGGAAATCCCAGATCTCCTCCTCACTGGCGCGGTTACCCTTCGTAAAGATGATGCCCAGGAGCGCCATGAGGAGACCAGACTTGGGCAGCTCCTCCTCATCACTTGAACCTTCCTCAACCCCGAGACTGAACTTGTTGACGAGGGTGTAGATGTTCCTGCTGCAGTCGACTTCCTTCAGCTCCAGGCCAAACACCAGCTCCACGCGCTCAGAGGCTCTGCTCAGGATCTCAGGCAAGTGCTGCTTGTACTTCCTGCCGATGACATTCAGCATGCCGTTCTGTGTGATGGGCTCCTTCTTGGTGTACCTCTCCAGCAGGAAATCCATCACCAAGCTGGCTTTCCTCATCAGAGGATCTTTGCGAATGCTCCGAGCGAGCAGGGCTGCCCGGGCGACATCTGCACTTTCCTCCTCGGGGCCCTGGGCACCTTCCTCAGATCCTGCCCAGGAAGCCTCTGCAGCAGGAGAGCTAGGGGCCATGGCTCCCTGAAGCTCCTGGCGATCGCCAGCAGCAGGGGAGCTCGGGGGAGAACCCTGAGGGGCAGAAGAGGGGGAGGATGGGCACTCCTCTCCTGGGGCTGCAGCAGCACTGGCCTGGGCCTCCTGAGTGTCCCCCTGGACCTGGTGGCGTTTCCCATGGGCATGTTGCTTGTTTTTGTGCTTCCGAGGCATGATGACACAGGTCAGGGACTGCAGGCGGGCGTGCAGTTACGAAGGCAGGCTTTGAGTGGCCTTGAGGAAAGAAAGAAATGTTAGCACCTACACCAGAGAGGGTCGTCCCCGGTTTAAACCAAGTCTGCTTCGTAGGTGGCCTTGAGTCCACTGCTCTAGGACCCACAAGTCTCCTGTTCTCCTAGTCAGACTGTTCCCTGAGACCCCTGAGGAAGAAGTGAGAGTGAGCCCTGGGGCACAGCCAGACATCCCTGCCTGGGCGTTAGAGGGGGGCCTGTGAGGGCTGGCAGGGGAGGCATGTCCTTTCAGTTCACATTCATAGTTAGGATGAAAAATGGGGAATGACTCCCTAGCACCCGCCACGATCCCTCTTCTGCTCTGAAGGCTGATGCTGCCACCTTCCCTGTGACTGGAGAAGGAGAGGAGGGAGTGCTCAGCCTCCCACCTAAGGGTCCCGGGACCCGCCCTTCTGTATGCAAGCTCTAACCTCCCCACTCAGACCGCAGCCTCCCTTCCCTGTGCTTGGCCGGGAGTAAGCACTGACTACAGAGGAGGGTCCTGATTCGCCCGTGTGTCCGCGAGGATGGTCCTCACCCTGGCTCCTCTTGAGCCCTGACATCCTCCCTGTACTGACCAGCTACCAATCCCTCGGACCGAGGTGCCCTCCTCCCTCAGTGTCCCGCATCCGAGATCGCAATGAGGGTGACCTGCAGCCGTTAGAGCTGCCCAGATCCTACCCGGATGCTCTGAGGCCAAGTTCGGGGGGTGGGGGTTTCACGTGGCTGCCGTTCTAGGGTGTGGAGGCCCTCAGTACTCCCCGATGGTCCCTCCTTTAGCTACAGGGCTCGGGGTTTTCCCTCTAATGAGCAGAACTGGAGTCCACCAGCCCCAGACCGAAGCCTTCCTCTCGGAGACCACCTGGGTGAAGTGGATGGACTTGGGGCTTAAGATGCAGGCCCGAATTCTCCAGGGGAGAGCAGGGGCAGAGTGGCCGGGGGTTGTCCGGCCCCCTCTTTTCAGAGGGAAAGGCTTGGTCATGCTGGACGTGTGTCCCACACTTGTAACTCACGTCACCTCACACTCAGACCCCTGTTGAGACCTGGGAGTCCTCCGTCTGGGCACCCTACACGGCAGTTCTCTAAGACGGCAGTTCTCTAAGACGGCAGCAGCTCTCAAAGATGGCTTCGCAGCCTCAGCGTGGTGCGTTGTCGTCACTTCCGGTCATGTGGATCTGTGTTCCAGGCGGACAGCAGAGGCGGGGCCAGGGCGGGCGGGGTTCCGGGGGAGCTTCCCAGAGGATTGGCATGTGCACTTCTCCTTGCATCGTCGCGGATCCTGAGACCTTCCCTGTACCGAGCAGAGTCTACGGGCCTCCCTCCCAGGCTCTAGGTTCCATCAGCACCCCAGCAGGAATTGTTTCTGGCCTGGCCGAACGGGCTTCCTGGAGCTTCTGAGAATGTCAGTGAGGGCACTTTCGGGCCCCGCTTTCTGGGCTGAGTGATGCTCTGTCCACTCTCCGTGTCTTCCCTTTACCCCTGTAGGTGGTGTGCTACGTCCCATCTGCTGACCTGAGGCCAAGGCCTCCCATCGAAGACATCAAGTCCCGAGACTTCTGCTGAGAAGTGCACATACATCTCCTCTGGACCTTTCTGCCTGAGGCTTCCAGGAAATGGCTGCTGCAGGTAAGATGAGCTGAGAGAGAAGGATGGGAGACTACCTTCTGTGGTGTGGAACCCCTCACATCTCACTCAGGATCTACATATTGACTGCTGGCAGGGCCTGGAAATCCTTCCCTTTCTGGTATGAATCCACCCCTGTCCCCCACCATGCCCCACACCATCCCAGCAGAGTAAGTGAAGGGGCTCCTTAGCCTGACCGTTCTCACTTTGGGCTCTTAGTGGACTGCAGGCGCATTGCTCGAAAGTTCTGAGGTGAATTTCTGTCCTTTGGTATAATTTTTGGGGTACTCAATTTTCTCTTTTAGTCCCTGCATGATAGTCTATTAAGCTGATCACTTAAAAGGGCCAGTTGTCATGCACTAACAAAGTTTGTGCTGGTTATTTCATGACGTCTGGGCCATGCTGCCACATCCAACTCAGACTGGTTCCCCATGGTCTTGGCATGGGAGCTCTGAGATGCTACCTCAGATTCCTTCAGTGAGGCTGTAGGGATACATGGCCCCAGGGCACAGTGGAAGAATCAAGGGCTGCACTTTAAAGCCTTTTCCAGCTGATCCTGTTGCCTTCTTCCCTTGTAGCCTGCACAGCCCTTGTCAGTCTCTGAGTACTCCCTCACGTTGACACTCATAGGGTCAAGTACATGAGAGACTTATTTTGCCTCGGGGATTATTTAGTTTTGTGCTTTTGCTTTTGTTAATACTTGTCTTTATTCCTTGTGTAAGTTTTCCATGGTTTATTCTGGGTACAGGAAACAGCAGCCCATGTTTGATTGTGGTCTCAGCTGGTCTGACTGGAGTAGATCTGCAAAGGAGTTAAGCAATATCAACAGTCTTACAATATCTGCTCCTCATGAATACACATAACATACTATTCTGTTTGAGACTTCTTTGTCCTAAGCCTGTCAAGAAATTCTTCTTGTTGCCTCTATGTGGAACCTATACATTGTTCTGAGGATTTTTTGTAGGTACGTTTTTTTTTGGTATGGTTGCTTTTATTTGTGCTGGATTTTCTATTACGTGGTCTAAGTAATTGTTGATTCTTCCAGGCCAGACTCTTGGTTTTGCTATGGTGATCTATTTTATACGAGATAGCTGAAGTTATTTATATGTTTGAATACTTTCTGTGCCTGTTTCCTCAGATTTTTAATTCGAGGATAAATTCCTACATTATCTTTTGTTCTTCATTGTTCCTGTCTCTTATTCATTTGGCATTGTTGTATATAACTCTGTACTGGCTATGTGTTCTTGTCCAGATTTTTTCTACATTTTAAATCAGTAGAGTTTATGAAAATTTTTAATTGGAGGAGAATTGCTTTATAGTGTGTTAGTTTCTGTTGTACAACAGTATGAAGCAGCTCTAAGTATGCATATATCCCCTCCATGAGCATCCCTCACGCCACCCCCATCTCAGTCCTCCAGGTTGTCACGGAACAGCAGTCTGAGCTCCCTCTGTTGTAGAGCACCTCCCCACTAGCTCTCTCTTGTACACATGGTAGTGCATATATGCCATAGCCACTCTCAGTTTGTCCCTCTCTCTCCATCCCTTGCTGTGTACATGTCTTTTCTCTACATGTGTCTCTATTCCTACCCTGCAAATAGATTCATCAGTGCTATTTTCTAGATTCCATATAAATGTGTTAATACACAATACTCTTTATTCTCTTTCTGACTTACTTCACTCCGTGAAACAGACTCTAGGTGCATCCACCTCACTGCCACTGACTTAAATTTGTTACTTTTATGGTTGAAGAATATTCCACTGTATATATCTACCACAACTTCTGTATCTATTCATCTGTTAGTGGAAGTTGAGGTGGTTGCTTCCGTGTCCTAGCTATTGTAAATAGTACTGCAATAAACAGTGCGGTCCGTGAATCTTTTCACGCATGGCTTTCTCAGTGTGTATGCCCAGTAGTGGGATTGCTGAGTCATCGGGTAGTTTTATTTCTAGTTTTTAAAGGACTGTCCATACTGTTCTCCATAGTGGCTATATCAATTTACATTCCCCCTCAAAGTGCAAGAGGGTTCTCTTTTCTCCATGCCACTTCAGCACTGATTGTTTCTAGATTTTTTTATGATAGCCTTTCTGGCAAGTATGAGGTGATGCATCATTGTAGCTTTGATTTGCATTTCTTTCATAATGAGTGGTCAACATCTTGTCTTGTGAGCCTCTCTATTTTTCTAAAGAACAGATTTAGGATTATAGAAAATTTAGCAGATAGTGTACAGAGTTCCTATAGAGCCAGTCTCTTCCTCCACTTAGCATCTTCTGTTATTAACATCTTGGAATGGTTCAACTGATACAGGTTCGTTTATTAAAACTGAGCAACTAATATCAATATGGTGTTATTACCTATTGTCCATTGCTTACAATATATTTTACTTTTGTTGTTTTGCAGTTCTGTGTTGTTGCTTTTGTTCAGTTGCTCAGTCATCTCTGACTGTGACCCCATGCTCCTTAGCACGCCAGGCTCCCTATTCTTCACAAACTCTTGGAATTGGCTCAGACTCTTATCCATCCAATTAGTAATGCCATCCAACCATCTCATCCTCTGCTGCCTCCTTTTCTTTTTCCCTTCAATCTTTCCCAACATCAGGGTCTTTACCAATGAATCAGCTCTTCCCATCAGGTGGCCAAAAGTTTGGAGCTTCAACTTCAGCATCAGATATTCCCATGAATATTCAGCATTGATTCCCTTCAGAAATGACTGGTTTGGTCCCCTTTCTGTCCAGGGGACTCTCAAGAGTCTTCTCCAGCACCACAATTCAACAGCATCAATTTGTCAGCGCTCAGCCTTCTTTATGGTCCAGCGCTCACATCCACACATGATCCCTGGGAAAATCATAGCTTTGACTAGTCACACCTCTTTTACTAATGTGATGTCTCTGCTGTGTATTATGTGATCTACGTTTGTCATAGCTTCTCTTTCAAGGAAACAGCGTCTTTTAATTTCATGGCATCTTTTAATTTGGGGCTTCCCTCATAGCTCAGTTGGTAAAGAATCTGCCTGCAGTGCAGGAGATCTGGGGTCAATTCCTGGGTCAGATAGATCCCCTGGAGAAGGAAATGGCAACCCACTTCAGTATTCATGCCTACAGAATCTCATGAACAGAAGAGGTTGGGAGGCTACAGCCCATGGGGTCACAAGAATCGGACACGACTTAGTCACTAAACCACCACCACCACCGTCATGGCTGCATCCACCATCCACAGTGATTTTGGAGAAGAAAATTAAATCTTCCATTGTTTCTAGTTTTTCCTCATCTGTTTGCCATGAAGTGTTGGGACCAGATGCCATGATCTTAGTTTCTTGAATGTTGAGTTTTAAGCTAGCTTTTTCATTCTCTTCTTTCACTCTCATCAAGAGTCTCTTTAGTTCCACTTCACTTTATGCCATAAGGGTGGTATCATATGCATGTCTGAAGGTATTGATATTTCTCCCGGCAATTTTATTCCAGCTTGTGTTCATCCATCCGGGAATTTTCATGATGTACTGTGCATATAACTTAAATAATCAGGGTGACAACATGCAACCTAATGTACCCATATCCCAATTTTGAACCTGTCTGTTGTTCCTTGTCCACTTCTAACTGTTGCTTCTTGACCTGTACACCAGTTTCTCAGAAGGCAGGAAAGGTGGTCGGGTATTCCCAACTCTTTAATAATTTTGCAGTTTCCTGTGATACACACAGGCAAAGGCTTTTGCATAGTCAAACAAGTAGAAGTTTTTCTGGAATTCACTTGCTTTGCCTATGACCCAATGGAGATTACCAATTTGATATCTCATTCTTCTGCCTTTTCTGAATCCAGCTTGTACATATTGAAGTTCTCTTTTCAGATACTGTTGAAGCGTAGCTCGAAGGATTTTGAGCATTCCCTTGCTAGCATGTGAAATGAGCACAATTATATGATAGTTTGAACATTCGTTGGCATTGCACTTCTTTGGGATTGAAATGAAAGCTTACCTTTTCCAGTCCTGTGTCCTCTGCTGAGTGGTCCAAATTTGCTGGCATATTGAGTGCAGTACTTTAACAACATCATCATCTAGGGTTTGAAATACCTCAGCTGAAATTCCGTCACCTCTACTAGCTTTGTTCTTAGGAATGTTTGCTAAGCCCCACTTGACTTCACACTCCTGGATATCTGGCTCTAAGTGAGTGATCACAACATCACTGTTATCTGGGTCATAAAGACCTTTGTTGAACAGTCCTTCTGTATATCCTTGCCACCACTTCTTAAAATCTTTTGCTTCTGTTGTGTCCCTATAGTTTCTGTCCTTTATTGTGCCCATCTTTGCATGAAATGTTCTCTTGGTATCTCTAATTTTCTTGAAGAGAACTCTAGTCTTTCCCATTCTATTTTTCCCCTCTATTTCTTTGCATTGTTCACTTGCAAATGCTTTCTTATTACTCCTTGCTGCTCTTTGGAAATCTGCATTCAGATTGGTACACCTTTCCTTTGCCTTTTGCTTCCCTTTGTTGTCAGGTATTCATAAGGCCTCCTCAGACAACCATTTAGCGTTTTTCATTTCTTTTTCTTGTGGATGATTTTGGTTACCACCTATACCTTGTTCTGAACCTTCATATTTAGTTTTTCAGGCAGTCTTCCTACCAGATCATATCCCTTGAAACTATTCCTCACCTCCACTGTATAATCATAAGGAACTTGATTTAGGTCATATTTCAATGGCCTAGTGCTTTTCTCTACTTTCTTCAATGTAAGTCTGTATTTTGCAGTAAGGAACTTATGATCTGAGCCAGAGTGAGCTCCGGGTCATGTTTATGTAGACTATATAGAGCTTCTCCATCTTCAGCTGCAAGTTATTCCTTTAGTTCCTACTTTTCCATTCCAGTCCCCTATTATGAAAAGGACATTTTTAAGGGATTGTTAGTTCTAGGCTGTGATGTACATCTTCATAGCACCACTGGACTCTAGCTTCTTTGGCATCAGTGGTTGGAGCATAGGCTTGGATTACTGTGATGCTGAATGCTTTGCCTTAGAAATGAACCAAGATCATTCTGTCCTTATAGACACTGCACCCAGTACCTGCAGTTTGCACTCTTTTTTTGACTATGATATACTCCATTTCTTCTAATGGATTTTTGCCCACAGATACAATGGTAATCTCAATTAAATTCACCCATTCCTGTCCATGTTAGTTTTGTGATTTCTAAAATGTTGATGGTCACTCTTGCCATGTCCTGCTTGACCAATTTCCATTGATTCATGGACCTAACATTCAAGGTTCCTATGCAGTACTATTCTTTACAGCATCAGACTTTACTTTTAACACCAGACACATCCACAACTAAGCGTCGTTTTGATTTGGCCCAGTCTCTTCATTCTTTCTGGAGCTATTTCTGGCCTCTTCCCCAATAGCATATTAGACACCTACTGACCTGGGGTGCGCAGGTATCTCCCCCTGGTATGATCTCCTGGTATCATATCTTTTTGCCTTTTCATGATGTTCATGGGGTTCTCAAGGCAAGGATAGTGAAGTGGTTTGCTATTCTCCTCTCCAGTGGACTGCATTTTGTTAGAATTCTCCACCAGGAGCCATCCACCTTGGGTGGCCATGCAAAGCCTGGCCCGTAGCTTTTGAGTTACACAAAGGTGTGATCCATGTGATCATTTAGGTTAGCTTTGTGTAATTGTGGTTTTCATTCTAGAGAATAGGGCATTGTAGTTCTTCTGTCTGCCCTCTGAAGATTGAGTTGAAGAGGCTTGTGGAAGCTTGCTGATGGGAGGTACTGCCTATGAGGAAACCTGGCTCTTGCTCTATTGGGCGGGGTAATGCTCAGTAAATAAATAAATAAAAATTAGAATAGCATAAATAAATATGTAATTATATCAATATAAGTAAAATCCTTAATGATATTCGTAGTCATTAGTTTGTTACTGAATACCTCATTAGGGATTTTGATCACAGAGAGAAATATGTGAGATGTAGCTAATATGGAGGAGCATGATACTTCCCTCTGCCCTTCTGCAGGTTTTTGCAGGTGGTCGAAGAATTAAACTGATGTGAGACAGATTAATAGGATAAAATAAATGTATAATAACACATAGACATGAGAGAGACCCAGGAAAACTGAATAGCTCATCAACATGGCCAAAGCCCAGAGCCAAAGAGAAAAGAAAATTTTAATGGTAGTTCTTTAGGACCTGAAAGAATAAGAAGGAAGTTCACATGGAGATGGGAAAGGCAATGTTGGTAAACGAATGTTTTCTGTGCCAGGCAGAGACCCCGGGCCACAGAGTGGACTCTCATCTCTAGGCCCTGCCAAGATTTCGCCACCACACCTTGCCTATAATCTTTGCAGCTATCTCTGGTCATAGTTCTCTTCAGGGAACAGGACCTTTGCCTAAGTTCTTTCAGCAGTTAGGCCAAAGGTCAGGTTCCTTTCTGAGTATTTTGGCCTTGATTGTTTTCAGTTAGAATAATCTGTGTATCAAAAGAGACAGTTTGAGATGACATGTTTTGCTCTCCCATACTAACTAGAAAAGTAAAAACAATTACAGTAAAGAAGAGAAATTTAAAAAGTTATTAATCCTAGTTTCCTTTGTATGACATTTACATTTTGAAAGATACATGTTAACATATAAAAACACTGTGTGAAATAACAGCCTATGAAGGAAAAATCTGATTTACTTTGCATTGTTCTTTGGAAAACCATGGAATGTTTAAATAAAAGTACATTTACAGTCACTGTTTCGAGTCAATGGCAGCAAATATTTCTTGCATTATGTTGCTTTACAATGTTGTGTTAGCTTCTATTCCATGCTAAAATTAATCGGACATACATATACATATATCCTCTCACTTTGGATTTCCCTCGCATTGAGGGCATCCCAGTGAATTAAGGAGAGTTCCCTGTGCTATACAGTATATTCCCAACAGTTGTCTAGTTTATACATAGTATCAATAGTGTGTATGAGTCAATCCCAATATTCTAATTCCTCCCACCCTAACCCTTTCTCCCTTGGTACCATACATTAGTTCTCTATATCACTGTCTTTATTTCTGCTTTGCAAATAGGGTCACCTATGCCATTCTTCTCGATCCCATATATATACATTAATTTTCAATCTTTGTTTTTCTCTTTCTGACTTCCTTCTCAGTATAACACTCTCTAGGTCCATCCATCTCTCTAACAATGACACAATTTTGTTCATTTTTATGACTGAGTAATATTCCACTGGGTTACCCTCGTGGGCCAATGGTAAATAATCTGCCTGCCAATGTAGGAACCGTGATTTCTCTCTCTGGGTCAGGAAGACTCCCTGAAGAAGGAAATGGCAACACACCCCAGTATTTTTACCTGGGAAATCCCAAGGACAGAGCATTCTGGTGAGCTACAGTCCTTGGGGTCTCAGAAGAATCACATAAAACTTAGTGACAAAATAACAAAAACAATATTCCATTGCATGTGCCTTCCACAGCTTCTTTATACTTGCATCTGTCGATGTACATCTACGTTTCTTCCATGTGCTGGTTGTTGTAAACAGTCCTGCAGTGAACATTAGAGTGTTTCTCTCTCTTGGAATTATGGGTCTGTGGTCTCAATGGCAGAGTTAATGCTGACCTGTAAGAAGGCTTACGCCAAGGAGGACCTCTAGGACTGCTTCTGCCAGTGCCCCCATCCCTGTGTTGAGCCCCAGCTGACCCATGAATCCACAGGAGACTTTCGGACACGTGGAGGTAAGTCTGATTCAGTCTCCTGTGGAGTAAATGCTCCTTTTCTCTGGGTCTTGGTGCATGCGAGATTTGTTTGTGCCCTCCAAGAGTGGTGTGTCTGTTTCCCCTACTTCTGTGGGAGTCCTATAATCAAATCCCACTGCCCTTGAAGGTCAGATGACCAGGGAATTCCAAGTCCCTTTGTCAGAACCGCAGGCTGCGTTCCTTGATGTGAGGTGCAGAGCTTTCACAATCGTGGGAGAACTTTGTTATTTTTGTTCTCCAGTTACCTACTCAGAGGGTATGGGATTTGAATTCATTGTGATTGTACCCCTCCTATTATCTTGTTGCGACTTCCACTTTTTCTTTGAACGTGGGGTATCATTTTTGGTGTGTTCCAGCGTCCTCCTGTTGATAGTTGTTCAACAGCTAGTTGCAGTTATGGTGCAGGAGGAGATGAACAGACATCCTCCTACACCGCTGTCTTGAAACAGAAGTCTCTGAAATACAGTTTGGAGTAGGGAGATGACAGGAGAACTGAAGGACACTAGGTCTGCCTCAGGCTGGGAGGAGTGGAACAGTGTGGCCTCTCGACAGATGCAGACCAAATGTCTATTTCCAGCTCTGTCACAAGTCTTGTGAACTTGAGAATATTACCAAATTTGTAATCTGCAAAGTGAGTCTTCTAAACCCTATTTTGTAGAACTATTGTAATATATGTGATTTTTTAAATTTTTTTAAAATTTTATTTTATTTAACTTTACAATATTGTATTGGTTTTGCCATATATCAAAATGAATCTGCCACAGGTATACATGTGTTCCCCATCCTTAACCCTCCTCCCTCCTCCCTCCCCATACCATCCCTCTGGGTCATCCCAGTGCACCAGCCCCAAGCATCTAGTATCGTGCATCGAACCTGGACTGGCGACTCGTTTCATATATGATATGCATATTTCAATGCCATTCTCCCGAATCATCCCACCGTCTCCCTCTCCCTCTCCCACAGAGTCCAAAAGACTGTTCTATACATCAGTGTCTCTTTTGCTGTCTCATATACAGGGTTATTGTTACCATCTTTCTAAATTCCACGTATATGCATTAGTATACTGTATTGGTGTTTTTCTTTCTGGCTTACTTCACTCTGTATAATAGGCTCCAGTTTCATCCACCTCATTAGAACTGATTCAAATGTATTCTTTTTAATGGCTGAGTAATACTCCATTGTGTACATGCACCACCGCTTTCTTATCCATTCATCTGCTGATGGACATCTAGGTTGCTTCCATGTCCTGGCTATTATAAACACTACTCTGATGAACATTGGGGTACATGTGTCTCTTTCAATTATGGTTTCCTCGGTGTGTATGCCCAGCAGTGGGATTGCTGGATCATAAGGCAGTTCTATTTCCAGTTTTTTAAGGAATCTCCACACTGTTCTCCATAGTGGCTGTACTAGTTTGCATTCCCACCAGCAGTGTAAGAGGGTTCCCTTTTCTCCACACCCTCTCCAGCATTTATTGCTTGTAGACTTTTGGATCACAGCCATTCTGACTGGCGTGAAATGGTACCTCATAGTGGTTTTGATTTGCATTTCTCTGATAATGAGTGATGTTGAGCATCTTTTCATGTGTTTGTTAGCCATCTGTATGTCTTCTTTGGAGAAATGTCTATTTAGTTCTTTGGCCCATTTTTTGATTGGGTCATTTATTTTTCTGGAGTTGAGCTGTAGGAGTTGCTTGTATATTTGAGATTAGTTGTTTGTCTGTTGCTTCATTTGCTATTATTTTCTCCCATTCTGAAGGCTGTCTTTTCACCTTGCCTATAGTTTCCTTGTTGTGCAGAAGCTTTTAAGTTTAATTAGGTCCCATTTGTTTATTTTTGCTTTTATTTCCAATATTCTTGGAGGTGGGTCATAGAGGATCCTGCTGTGATGTATGTCGGAGAGTGTTTTGTCTATGTTCTCCTCGAGGAGTTTTATAGTTTCTGGTCTTAAGTTTAGATCTTTGGTCCATTTTGAGTTTATTTTTGTGTATGGTGTTAGAAAGTGCTCTAGTTTCATTCTTTTACAAGTGGTTGACCAGTTTTCCCAGCACCACTTGTTAAAGAGATTGTCTTTAATCCATTGTATATTCTTGCCTCCTTCGTCAAAGATAAGTTGTCCATATGTGCGTGGATTTATCTCTGGGCTTTCTATTTTGTTCCATTGATCTATATTTATGTCTTTTTGCCAGTACCATACTGTCTTGATGACTGTGGCTTTGTAGTAGAGCCTGAAGTCAGGCAGGTTGATTCCTCCAGTTCCATTCTTCTTTCTCAAGATAGCTTTGGCTCTTCGAGGTTTTTTGTATTTCCATACAAATTGTGAAATTATTTGTTCTAGCTCCATGAAGAATACCGTTGGTAGCTTGATAGGGATTGCATTGAATCTATAAATTGCTTTGGGTAGTATACTCATTTTCACTATATTGATTCTTCCAATCCATGAACATGGTATATTTCTCCATCTATTAGTGTCCTCTTTTATTTCTTTTACCAGTGTTTAATAGTTTTCTATATATAGGTCTTTAGTTTCTTTAGGTAGATATATTCCTAAGTATTTTATTCTTTTCGTTGCAATGGTGAATGGAATTGTTTCCTGAATTTCTCTTTCTATTTTCTCATTATTAGTGTATAGGAATTCAAGGGATTTCTGTGTGTTGATTTTATATCCTGCAACTTTACTGTATTCCTTGATTAGTTATAGTAATTTTCTGGTGGAGTCTTTAGGGTTTTCTATGTAGAGGATCTAAAGCTCTTGCAAAAATGGATTTCAAAGAATGACATTTATTCCTCTGATAATGACTACAGACCATAGTTTGTGAATTTTGTTTTTTTAGTTGCATGAGATATCAGAAATATGTGGCACTTTCAGAATGAACACAGTTCTGCTTAGTAAAACTAAATAAAATTTCCCCATTTGTAAATATGCCATTTGAATGTAGAGGAATCTCCCCTGCCTGGATGCTACTCAGAACTTCTAGAATTTGTGTCAAGGACAAAGATCTTCCCTTCCAGTTGCCTTTTCATCCATACCAACAACCCCCATTTTCATTAATTTTACCAGCACCAAAAGTGTAGCCTTCATTTGAAGTTCCCCAAATTATGCTTAAAATAGGTAGTAGAACATTTCTGTAACATAGTGGCCTCTGACTCCAGTGTGGAGACTGCTGTTACAGTGAGTATTAGATATCTCAGTTCAAGGAAATACCATCCTTCTTTCCGGCAAACACCCTGGAGGCAGTGGGGTAAATCCCCAGTTTGTGCACTGTGTTTCTCCATACTAGGGCAGGAGCACAGAACCCATTTAATTCCTGTCCGAGGTGGAGAGTCTCTCTGTTTTACCCACAGTCTCAAAGTAAGAATCAAGGGTAATCTTCCATTCCGTTCTTCAACTTCTCAACTTGAACCCCCCATTTCAGGGTCACCCACTGCCCTCAATTCACTCAGCCTCATTTAGCCCACCAACCCACGTAACTTCAAATTACATCCTCAAGGGAACTGCAGTGTTCCAAAGCACCCACATGCCTCGCCTCAAAGCATTTACTTTTGACTTGCTCTAATCTGCAACCTCCTCTCGTTCTCATCCCTGGTTTCAACTTGTCACATGTTTAGGTCTCAAAGGGTATCTCCCCATCTGCTTGATATGGCCGCAACTTATAGACACTTAACTTCTATGGACAGTGGCTCAGGCTTCTTTTTATTACCATCCCCAGTTCTGCCATGGAGCATTCCAAGGAGTACTCAATTACTGGTTGGAAATAAGAGTGACAATGATAAAGTTGTCTACTTTATTACTATGTAATTTCTCCCACAATCTTGAATAAACTCAGGAAATACTTTTACTAAAAAGGAGTATTAAAAGAATTTCACCAAAAACTTACCAAAATTGACTTTTTCTTTTCTTTTTTACTTGACCTAAGTTATTTTACCTCAGAGTCTCTTCAAATTTGCATGAAAATCCCTCTTCCATTGCTGTGTTTTCTTGTTCTAGATCACACAGCAATCAAAAGTTTCTAAATTTGTGTTATAAAATATAAAAACTTTAACTGGAACCTGATGAACAGTAATAAATATGTGATCCATATTTTCACCAGCAGAACACTGATTTCCTGTTTTGTCCTCCCAAAGAGAAAGAATTTATTGGAGAAACAGAGCAGTTTTAAGTAGCAGTTTTATGAAGCAGAGCAAAATTACACTCCTGAGAAGGAGGAGAGCAGGCTGTCTGGAAACCAGAAGTGGTCCTGCCATGTGGTAGGGTCATGTGTGTCCTGTGTCATTTGACTGACAAGTTGATGGACAGCTTTAGGTTATATAACTTTTCTCCTAGTGTGCAGGCAGTTACCCATAAGTACCCACGCAAAATCCATGGAGTGGGAAGAACGACAGAAACCACAGTGCTATTTTTTATAAATATGGCATCATGAACCCTGGGTTACAGTAGTCACCGTTTAGGTCTTGGTGCACCTGTGACACCCCTTGCTGGCACTTTGTCTTGCTTGGTCCTGACATGGCTGGAAACCTAGTGGTGGTCATTGGCCAGAACAGGGAGCCTCTCTGGGTGTGCTCTGACCACCAGTGTTCAGGTGGGGAAGAGGAAGACAAAGCATCCCTGGCTGCTAACCTGGCTCAAGTATTATACTCCCAATTAGATTCTGAGCAGAGAACAGCCATTGTTCCCATGGGAAATGGTTGGGACTTTGCCATGTGATAGCTGTCTCCCAGCTGAGTGCAGAATCTGTATATAGTTGTCCTTTCTGCCTGAGAGAGTGTCTGAGCAAGGATGATATAAATGTCCTTCTGGATTAATTCAAAAGTCATAGATGTCTAAACTTGTCTAGATATTTTTTGGGGTCATCTGAGAATTTTCCCTAATCTTGTTTTATCCAACTGAGATCCTGCATGGAGAGGGGAACTTGGATTCTTATGGAAGTCTGGTGGGCCCTATGACTTCCTGAGGTGGATAGAGTTTAAGGAGTTCTGGAGCCCCAGGTTAGATGAGGGCCGGGAATAGTGGTGTTCAATGCTGAGTACAAATGAAGAAGAGGTCTGTGGTCCAAGAGGCTCCTTCTTTTGTCCAAAAAGAGTTCCTGTGAACAGGGCTCAGTGGCTGGCTGATGGTTAGTACCATCTGGAGAAGGGGAAGGGCTTTTGTAGGCAAATTAAGCATTGCCAAGCCAGCAGAGTCTACCTGGCAAGTCTTTCAAAGTTCAGAGTTTTTCCTAAAGGCAAGGAAGACTTGGACATAAGGGACCTCACTGGAATCCTAAGGGCAAGTCTTCAGCAATGGACAGTCAGTTACCCATCTGAAAAGGAAATGACGAATGCTCATAAGGGGCTTTTGGTGTCACTGAATTCCCTTATGGATTTTTCATGGCTGTGGCATCCCTCACCTGTAATCTTGCTGGGCAGAATGTGGTTCAGTTCTCACCCCAGGGGATGTTGTGGCTTCCCTGAGTATTTTTTTTTAAGAAATTATTTATGTATTTCATTTTGGTTGGGCTGGCTCTTTCTGCTGTGTGTGTGTTCTCTAGTTTCGAGGAGCAGGGGCTACCCTTCATTGGGGTGCACTGGCTTCTCATTGTGGTGGCTTCTCTTACTATGGAGCACAGGCTCTAGGACGCATGGGCTTCACTAGTTGCAGCAAGAAGTGGTAAAGTAGAAGAAGTTTTAGAAGATTGCTGTTGTTGTTCAGTCTCTAAGTCATGTCTGACTCATTGTGGCCCCATGGATTGTAGCCCTCCGGATCCCTGTCCATGGGATTCTCTGGGCAGGAATACTGGAGTGGGTTGCCATTCCCAACTTCAGGGGAGCTTCCCAATCCAGGGATCGAACACCGATCTCCTGCCATTTCAAGTAGATTCTTTACCATCTGAGGCACCAGGACAGCCATATTTCAGAAGGTAGCCAGAAAATGTTTAGCTCAATTTCTTTTCTTTTCTTTTTTTGTCCATTCTCACCTTATCCTTTAGACACTCTCAGCTTGAATTTTATAAACACAAAGTGGAGGCATTCATGGCATACAGTGTCTAGATTTGGACACCCAAAGGCAAAGATATTGGGAGTCTACGTGCAGAGACATGCAGAAGAAAGTGACTTTCATACTAGCCCTATGAGCCAGTTTAACAGGCCGTAGTTTAAATTTTCGAAGGGGTGGCATGGAGACTTCCTCTAGATGAAACCTATCACACCAGGTTTTGACTCAAATCCACATGGCCAGGACTCCAACCCCCCAAAAACCCAGATTGGAACTTGAACCGTGGTTTTTTAATTAGAATCACTCACCTGGTAGCTGGACTTAAGGCAGCTCAGGTTGTTTGTGTCTCAGCACAGAAGGAATTCAGCAAGAGGCAAAGTGTTAGGCAAGAAATAGATTAATGTATATAGGATGCTTGTAAGAGATGCAAGCAGTCAGGTGTTGGAGCTCTGCCTGGAGGATTAAGTGGAATACATTCTATAGTCAATGGAAAGTGGAGGACTAGGAAAGACTGCCTTCTTTGAGTACAGGTCAGGCTTACATCACTGCCTCCCAATTCATTTGGAGCAGGAGAGTGTCTGACCTTATGAGGTCAAACTTGGATTATTGTAGAACTTCTTCAAATGGATAGAAGGGTCGTGACATTCCTCTTTTACCTAAAGGCCTGGGGAACATCTCATGTATTATTTATGGCTTTATATTTAAACAAACCTACCTTCTTCCACTATATTCTGATGCCTTTCTTGAACAATGTTAACTTATAATGGTCTACCAATTGTTCCTATGTTTCTCTACCTCTATTCCCCTCCTAGACTTCTAGATCTACCAGTCTGTCTGTCTGTGCTCAAGCCCTCATTCATGTCTGACTCTTTGCAACCCCATGAACTGCAGCACTCCAGGCTCTCTGTCCATGGGATTCTCCAGGCAGGAATACTGGAATGGGTAGCCACTTCCTCCTCCAGGAGATATTTCAGAAATGCGATCAAACCTTCATCTCCTGCATTGCACGTGGATTCTTTTCCACAGAATCACCTGGGACAGCTACCTGTATCCTATGCTATTCTATCCCTGTCATATGGAGGCAGGCTCCCCGAGCCAAGAGCTGTCGTTTCTCTTGGTGGGAGCCTTCTAATGAAGGTCTCCAGCTTGGACTATTGTCTGGCTTTTAGTGAGCAATTTTCTTCCCAAAAAGTGAAAGGGGCAGTCATACATGTGCAGAAACATCAAAGGTAAACTTTCCTAGCAAGGACTTTAGGGGAGGAGCACGCCACTTGGTTTGAAGCCTAACTTCAATTCCCTTTATCATGGAGGATTGGAAGGACAAAGGCCCAGGGAAATCAGTCTGCACAGAGTAGCTGACCCAGGTATGAAAGAACTATCCTCCCTGCCACATCAAGGGTTACCTGAAGCTCCTCTGGGAAAATGACCAGGGGTCCTCTGGGAACTGTTGGGAGGTCTTGCAGCTCCTATCTATTTACCTGAGGACATGTCCTCAGAGTAAGGCCCACAACTCTCTGAGACCCAATAGAAGAAAGCAGAGGTTGCTTAACTTACCACATCTACCCGTTGTCTCTCAGGACAGAAAGCTGTGACTGGAAATTGAGGCCTTCTGATGGCTGGCCGCACCTGTCCTCAGTCAGGCTCCTAGGAAGACCTGTATTTCTTCCCTCTCTTCATTATTAATGTCCTCTCTCCAGGTCCTCACACTGACTTCCCATCTCCTAACGAGACCTGTCCTCTCATGCGACAGCCTTAAATTCCCTGAGACCTCCTCGGAGGATGTGAGGGCTGCCAACCTGTGGTCACTCATGGCTGACCCTAGGGGAGGGATTCTATAAAAGTGGTATAGTGTGAGTGGTTCCTTTAGTCCTCATGGTCCTCTACGTGACTCTTGGCATGAACTGGAATTCCTCCTGAGGTTGACCCCTGAGCCCCAGCACCTCACCTCCTGAGATTCTCTTAAAAAGAAATGTGTGGGGTGCATCATGCCTGTGTTCCCAAATTTGCCAGTGCGAGGTGTAGAGGGGCAGGGCTGTGTTCTAGGTGCAGTCCCTTTATTCTCATTTGGAGTCACTAGCTTCCACTCTGTACTGAAGTGAGGCTTCTCCCAGTAGACCAAGGCTCTCACCTCCCTGAGACCACTCTAGTGGAAAGAGAAGCTCTTCAGCCAGAAAGCTTTCTCCTGGGTCTCATAGGGCTGGCATCAGGGCTGGGCCTCCACAGTCTCCCCTGTTCTGGGCTGAGTGGTCCTCTTGCACCCCGTTCAGGGACCTCATCCTCACTCCTGACCAGACCCAGACTGCAGCCTCCGCTCACCTGAGGCTGTGCTCCTCAGAACAAAGGCATTACTTTCTTGGAAGTTCTGGATTGGAAGACAGGATAAACTAGATGTGTGCAAAGCTACTGGGGCCTTCTGAGGAGGAGAACATTCTAGGGCTCCACTCTCTTCTGGAGTCAGTGGTCCCCCAGTCTTAGATCAGGTTTCTTACCTTGACTTCCAGTAGCATATGGGAATCCACCCTCTCTATTGGCTGAATCAGCTGGCCTGTGGCCAAGGCTTTTGCCTTCTTGAGACAACAGAAGGGGAGGTGAGAGAGCTACTCCCTCGCTACCCTTGCCTGTTCCTCCGTGCCATCCCCCCTGCTATGGGCCGGGGGGTCCACTCATCAGCCCCCAGTGTCCTCACTGTAAATCCTATGAAGGCCTCTTAGGATCTCCTACATGGGCAGAATTGGAGCTGCTGTCACAAGACCAAGGCACTCAACTCCCTGCGAACCCCTCTGCCCTTGCCCTGCAGGAAAGGAAGGCACACCTCAGACAGACTGCTCTCCCCATGGCCACACAAGGCAAGAAGCAGGGTATAGTTTGTGGGACCCCTAGTGTTCTAAAATCTTCCCCTTGATAAGTATCAGAGACTGGGACTCTTCCATCCATTGACCTGAGGACACAGTGCTTAAGCTAAGGCTTTTATGTCCCTGAGAATCAAGAAGGATAAATGAGGGCATATTGATCTTTTCAGGATATCTAACATTGCATGTGTTCATGACCACATTGTCCCTGAGTAGTTTTGTCTTCTTTCCTACCATTCATTTATCAGCATTTTTTAAACTTTATTCCAAAACAGTTCTTTGGGACAGGGCCCCATGTATCCAACCAGACACATTTTTTGGAGTGTTTAGAGGAAAAATGAATGAAAAGACATGATGTCTGGCTTAGGCTGGGAGAAGTGGCACATTGTGGGCTCTGCACTAATCCAGATCGGGGGACTAGTCCTAGGAAGGTCACTTCATCAGTTCGTGAACTTGAGAAATTTGCAAGTTATCCATCCATAAATGGAGTGCTAAATCTGATGCTGCATGAATGCTGGAATGCATGTTCTACATATAAAGCAGTGGCATACTGATTAAGTATTGGTTTGTAATAAGTGGAAGTTACAATTACTATGAACCCCTCAAATACCACCTTCCCATCTGTGTTAACTTTTAATCCAGGAGAGAACAGAGAATATGCAGTGAATTGGGACAAAAGAAACAAATATTCTTAAATGAGCTAAATAAGTCAAAGTATTTTTTTATTTTTACTAAAAGAAAGTTTAAAAGAAAGAAGGTAAACCACAACTTAAAGACTTTTTACTCTATTTTTTTCTCCATTTTCTTTATGATTCTCAAAAGTTTCTGTAGTCTTCTTTCAAATTAGCATGAAAATCACTCTTGCAGTGCTATGTTACCTACTTTCAGATCATAAAGACAATATAGATGGCTCCTGAATTTCTTTTATATCTACCAAAACTGTACCTTTAAAACTTTTCAAACAGCAATGAACATAACAGCAGTATCATCACCAAATTAATACTCTGAGGAAAAACAACCTCTTAGAAGTAAAAATATTTGAAAAAAAAAATGAAACAAATAATATTTAGAAGTTACTCGTGTGAAACAGAAAGAGAAATGTGATGGAAAGAAATGTGATGTAACCCCCACCACCATGCACTCTTTAGAAGCTTGACTAGTCTTCAAGAAAAATTCTCTTCTAATGTCATGTTATCTTGTTTTCATTGTGAACAATATATTCAGTACTTTCAGTGTGTTTTACAAATACACAAACTTTTAAAACATTAAAACAGCTGAAAACTATGATTTATATGATTCATACATTTGAACTCTGAAGCACAATACACCTTATCAGAAGTAAGAACATTTGAAAATACTAAACACCTCCTTCACCTCTTTACATTTCTAATTTAAATCATCGTTCATTAGGTATTTCTCATGTGAATACAAGAAAAGAGATATATATTTTGTTAAAACAAACTAGACCTAAACTCGCTTACCACTTAAACTGTAAGAAGATATGGGTTTTGTTCCCTCCACCCCTACTACTCTGCACTATTTAGGAGTTTCACTGCTCTCTTCCAACACAAAGGGAACAAAGTGCCCTGCCCCCCTCCCTAGATGTGGGAGGAGGCCCTGGAAGGGGCACTGGCCTCAGCCTTGCTTCGAGCCCTGGCCGCACCTCTCAGCCCTGCTCTCTCCGCCTGATCTCTCAGAGCCTCGTCATAGAGGTCTGGGAAGGAACTAGGGACCCTACCGTGGAACTTGGCTAGAGCCTCCAGCACCTTCATCTTACTGGTCTCAACACAAGCTCTCGGGCCCCACAGGAACTCGTAGCGCGGAGGATCACTATTGGGTACCCGGTGGTAGTTCAGGTACTCCTTCTGCACCAGATCTTTGGTGATGAGCCTTCTGGGCTCCCCAAAGATGCAGTGCCTCCTCCCAGCATAGACCCCCAACATACTGAGGAATTCCCAGATCTTCTCCTCAGTGGCGCGGTTACCATTCATGAAGATGACCCCCAGCAGCACCATGAGGAGACGGGACTTGGGCAGCGCTCCCTCATCACGCGGACAATCGTTTCCCCCGAGGTTGAGCTTCCTGATCAGGGTGTAGATGTTCCCTCTACCGTCGACTTCCTTCATCTCCAGGCCAAAGACCAGCTCCATGCGCTCACGGACTGTACTGAGGATCTCAGAGAAGTGCTGCCTGTACTTCCTGCTGACGATTTTCATCAGGGCGTTCTGCGTGATGGGCTCCTTCTTGGTGTACTTCTCCAGCAGGAACTCCACGAGTATCCTGGCCTTCCTGGCCAGAAGATCTTTGCGAGGGGCTGCCTGGGAGGCACCTGCACTTCCCTCCTCGGGGCCCTGGGCACCTGCATCAGATCCTGCACATGAAGGCCCTGCATCAGGAGAGCTAGGGACCATGGCTCCCTGAAGCTGCTGGTGATTGCCAGCAGCAGGGGAGCTCGGGAGAGAACCCTGAGGGGCAGTAGAGTGGGAGGAGGGGCACTCCTCCTTTGGGGCTTCAGCAGCACTGGCCTGGGCCTCCTGAGTGTCCCCCCGGACCTGGTGGCGTTTCCCACGGGCATGGGACTTGCTCTTGTGCCTCCGAGGCATGGTGACAGCAGGTCAGGGACCGCAGGTGGGAGTGCGGGCAGGAAAGCAGGCAGGAAGGCACCTGGAGGAAGGACAAGGACATGCTGTGAGAACCTTCAGCGAGGAGAGTGGTAGCCACCTCTGAGGGGTCCTCGAGGCCAGTTCTCTAGGACCCACAAGGCTCCTGTTCTCCTGGTCCGCCTGTCCCCTGAGACCACTGAGTAGCAACGGAGAGTGAGCCCTGGGGCACTGCAGACAGTCCTGCCTGGGTGTTAAAAGGGGGACCAGTGGGGGCTGGCAGGAGAGGCAGGTCCTCTCAGCTGACATTCAGAGTCAGGATGAAAACTGGTGCGAGACACCCCCATATCCGACGCCCCCTCTCCCGGACCCAGCCTGTTCCCTCTCCAGTCTGAAATTGACGCTGCCACCTTCCCTGTCACCCCAGACGAGGAGAGGAGGGCATACTCAGCCCCTCACTGAAGGGTCCCAGGACCTTCCCTTCTGCTGTCTCTTTTCTGCCTCTTCACAACAAGGCTCCAAGCTCCGCTCTCAGACCGCCATCCCCCTTCCCGATGTTTGGCCGGGGGGAAGCGCTGAGCAGAGGGGAGGTTCCTGAGTCGCCCATTTGTCGGGGAGGATGGCCCTCATCCTGACTCTTCCTGAACCCTCACATCCTCACTCTACTGACCAGCTGCCAGCCCCTCAGACCAAAGTCCCCTCTTCTCCGAGTGTCCCGTGTCCGAGGTGGCAGTGAGGGAGCCCCTCAGCCGGATAATCCGCAGCCAAATTGCGGTGACTGGGGGTTACACATGGCTGCCGTTCTGGTGTATGGAGGCCCTCAGTCCCCCCGAGGGTCCCTCCTTCACTCGACAGGGCTCGTGGCTCTTCCTCTACCGAGCAGAGCTGGGGTCCAGCAGAGCCTGACCGAGGCATTCTTTCCCGAGACCCCCCAGGGGTTAGTGGATGGTCTTGGGGCCTAAGAGCTAGCCTGGATCCTCTGGTCTGAGTGCAGGGGTAGGGTGGCCGGAGGCTGTGCGGCCCCCTCTTTTCAGAGGGAAAAGAAAATGGGGGTACAGAGACGTGTCCCTGCACTCGTAACTCACGTCACCTCCGATCTTCACACCCGATGACACTTCGGACTGCTCCCTCTGGCAACCGTCAACGGCAGTTCTCAGAGATAGCGGCACTATCAAGGATGGCGTCGCTCCCCCAGCGTGCTTAGGAGGACGTCACTTCCTGTCATGCGCATCTGGGCTCCTGGAGGAGAGCAAGGGCGGGACCTGGACAGGCCGGGTTCTGGGCGAGCTTCTCACAGGATTGGCACGTGGACTTTCCCTTGACTCTTAAGGGGTCCTGGGACATCCCTGTCCTGAACTGTCAGCTGGCTCACTCCATGCCTCTCACTTGTGTCAGCACTCCCAACAGGAAGAATTGGGGAGCCCAAGCCTAACAGCCTTCCTGGAGCCCATGAGATGAACACCGAAGGCTCTCTTGGGCTCTCTTTGCTATTATAGTAAGCGATGCTCTGTCGTTTTCCATGCCTTGCCTTAACCCCTGTAGATGCTGGGCTACGTCCCATCTGCTGACCTGAGGCCAAGGCTTCATATCGAAGATGTGAACGCCCGAGTCTCCTGGTATGAAGTGTACATACATCTCATCTCGCCATTTATACTGGAGGCTTCCTGGAAATGGCTGCTACAGGTAAGATGAGCTGAGAGGGAAGGATGAGAGACTGTCTTCTGTGGTGTGGAACCCCTCACATCTCACTCAGAAACTTCATTCATATTGACTGCTGACAGGGCCTGGAAATCCTTCCCTTTCTGGTATAAGTCCACCCCTGTCCACAACCATGCTCATACAATTCCAGAAAAGCAAGTGAAGGGCCTCCTTAGCCTGACAGTTCTCACTGTGGGCTGTCAGTCGACTGCAGGGTCATTGATCAAAAGTTCTGAGATGATGTTTGTCGTTTTGTACAATTACTGTGATACTAACTTTTCTCTTTTAGTCCCTGGGTGATAGTCTATTAAGGTGATCATTTAAAGGGCCAGTTCTCATCCACTAGCATTCCCTGGTGGCTCAGACAGTAAAGAATCTGCCTGCGGCCTGGGAGACCTGGGTTCAATCCGTGGGTTGGGAAGACCCCCTGAAGGAGGGCATGGCAACCGAAGCTGGTGGTCTTGCCTGGAGTTTCCCCTTGGACAGAGGAGCCTGGTGGGCTACAGTCCATGGGGTCGCAAAGAGTCGGACACAACTGAGTGACTAAGCACACACACAACAAACTTTGTGTTGGTTATTTCATGATCTGGGCCATGCTGCCACATCCAAGCCAAACTTTGGTGCCCCATGGTCCTGGCATGGGGCCCTGGAGATGCTGCCTCAGATTCCTTCAGTGAAGCAGTGGAGATTCATGATCCCAGGGCAGAGTGGAAGAATCCAGGGCTCAAGTTTAAAGCCTTTTGCAGCTGATCCTGTTGTCTGCTTCCCTTGCAGCCTGCACATCTGTGCCAGTCTCTTAAGTACTCCCCAACTTGGGCACACATAGGGTAAGTTCAGTGGAGACTTACTGTCCATCACGGATTATTTAATTTTATATTTTCACTTTTGTTAATAGTTTTCTTCATTCTTTCCATAAGATTTCTGTGGTTACTTCTGAGTACAAAAAGCAGCACACCGTGTTTCACTGTGGTCTCAGCTACCCTGAATGTGGTACTAAATCTGTAAAAGAGTTACAGAAAATTGACAGTCTTACAAGATCTGTTCTTCATGAATATACATAACATACTATTCTGTTCGAGCCTTATTTTTCCTGAGACTCTCAGGAAATTCTTGTTGCCTACATGAAGACTGTATACATTTTTCTAAAGTTTCTTTGTAGGTAAATTTTTTCTATGGTGCTTCTGTATATGGTGTATTTTCTGTTACTTGGTGTAAGTAATTGTTGATTCTTCCAGACCAACTGGATGATCTTGCTGCCGTGATCTTTGTTTATTCCAGATTTTTGAAGTCTCTTACATGTTTGAATATTTTCTGTCTTGTTTTCTAAGATTTGTAATTCGAGAATCAAATTGTTACTGTGATCTTTTGCTTTTTATCACTTCTGACTTTTATTCATTTGGCATTGTTGTATATAACTCTAGTGGCTATATGTACTTCTCCAGATTTTTTTTCTAGTTTTTAAATTCATAGATTTTTTAACAATTATTTTTAATTAGAAGATAATTAAATGGTGTGTCAGGCTTCTTGTATGAAACAGCTATAAGTATACATATATCTCCTCCCTCATGAACCTCCCTCCCACCCCCGACCTCACCCCTCTAGGTCGTCACTGAGCTGATTCCTTGTGTCACCCAGCAACTTCCCCCTCATGCCTGTCGTCCACATGGTAGTGCATATTTGTCCACACCACTCTCTCAATTCGTCTCACTGTCTGCTTCCCCCGATGTGTCCACATGCCCGTTCTCTACGTCTGTGTCTCCATTCTTGCCCTGCAAATAGATTTATAACTACCCTTTCGTGATCTTTCTTTCTCATTCTCTTATTAGTATATTTTGCAGATAGAAGTTTTTAATATTAACAAGGTTCAGCTTATTATTTTCTTTCATGGACTGTGCTTTTGGTGTTGAGCCTAAAATCTCATTACCAAACTTATGTTTTGCCCCCGTGTTATCTTCTAGATTTTCTTGCCTATTGCATATGGCATGTAGAATCCTAGTACCTGACCAGCGATCAAACCTCTTCCCCCAGCAGTGCAAGTGTTGAGTCTTAAACACTGGACTGCCAGGGATGTCCCTGCAATTTCTTTTAAATTGTGAGTATTTCATTTAGGTCTGTGATTCCCTTTGAGTTAATTAGTTTGAAAGGTTTAGAGTTTGTATGTGGATTCATTTTTCTTAGATATGGATGTCTAGTTATCCCAGGACTGTAAGTTTAAAAGACTGTCCTTTTCCATTGAATTGCCTTTGCGCCTTTGTTAAAAGTCGGTTGAGTGTTTGGGGTGTCTGTTTCTAGATTTTCTGTTCTGTGCCATTGATCTGTCTATTGTTCTGTTAATAGCATACAGTCTTGAGTATTGTAGCTTTAAAGCAAGTTTTGAAATCCCGTAATATCAATTCTCTAACTTTGACCTTTCATATTGACTTCAGTGGGTATTATGGATCATTTCATTTTTGACGTAAAATTTAAGTTGGTGGCTGCTATCTACAAGCTATCTTGCTGGAATTTTAAACAGAATTGCATTATCTAGGTTAAGTTGGAAATAAGTGACATCTCAACAATACAGCATCTCCCTATCTATGAACATGGCGTGTCTATGTATATAGATCTTCTTTAAGTTTTTTCAGTGCAGTTTATGAGTTTTACTCATGTAAATCTTATACATATTTTTGAAGAATTATTTCTAATATATTTTGGTGCTAATGTGAATGGTGTTAGGTTTTTATTTGCAATTTCCATCTCTTTATTGGAAAAGAATTGACTATTATGTATTAACCTTATTAATATATTAATTATATAGTAGTTATATATTGATAATATATTAACCTTATTAACATATAGTCCTGGCTTACTAATGCCAGGAGTTTTCTTATTGTTGATGATTATAATTCCATTTTTCCCTTCCAAATATCTGTATCTTTTGCTTCCTTCTCTTATCTCACTGCATTGGCTAGGACTTTCACTACAGTGTTGAATAGGCATGGTGAGAAGGGATATCCTCGCCTTCTTCCTCACCTTAGTGTGACAGCATCTGTCTTCTCACTATAAAGTATGATGTTTTACCTGTAGTTTCAGATGTTGTATATGAAGCTGAGGAAATGCCTGTCTGTATCTAGTTTGCTGAGAATTTTTATGATGAATGGGTGTTGGATTTTATCAGATGATTTTTTTTCCTTCATCTGTTGATCTCATCTTGTGATTATCTTCCTTAGACTATTGTTATTATGATTTGTGATTACTGATTTTCAAATGTTGCACATCTAAAATGCATCCTACTTAGCTATAGTATGTAATTCCTTCTATGAATTGTTAGGTTTCTTTTCTTATATTTTGTTGGGGATTTGGCTTCTATGTTCATGAGAGGCATTTGTGTTCAATTTTTTTCTCTCAATTTCATCTGATTTTGATATTCGAGTGTAATACTCACCTCACAGAAAAGGAATTAGGAGGTGTTCCTTTTGGTTCTATTTTCTGGGAGAGACTGTAGAGAATTGTTATCATTTCTTCCTTAAATTTTTGTTAGAATTCATCAGTGGAAACATCTGGGTCTGTTAGTGTCTTTATTGGAAGCTTATTAGTTATAGATTAATTCTCTTTAATAGATACAGACCAATTCAGAGTATCTATTTTTCTTTGTGAAAGTGGTGCTAAGTTATACCTTCAAGCAATTTCTCAATGGAACCTTCCTTTTTGTAGGCACAGAGTTGTTTATAATATTCACTCATTATCCTTTTAATGACTATGGAATCAGTAGTAATGGCCCCTCCTTCATTTCTACTATTAGTAATGTAATTTGTGTTTTCTCTCTTTGTTCTTCTTTAGCCTGGGGAGAATTTTATGTTCTTTTTATTTTGTATCTTTAAAGAAACTTCTTTGGGTTTTGTTTTTTTCTGCATTGCCTTCCTTTTTTCAGTGTCATTGGTTTCCGCTTTGATTTATTCTTCCTCTGCTTTTTCTTTTCTTTCACAGGTTTACTAGTATAGAAGCTTAAGTTATTAATTGTAGGTTTTTTTGTTATAGACACTCTACTGTGTATACCTCTTTACTGATTTTGCTGTTATCACACACCTTCTGATAAGTTGTAATTTTGTTTTCATTTTGTAAAAATATTTTAAAATTTCTCATTAGGTTTTCTCTTTGGCCCATGTGTTATTTAGATGTTTACTGTTTAGTCTGCAAATTATCTTTAATTTTCCTGCTGACTTTTTGTTATCAATTTCTAGTTTATTTCCGTCACACTTTTCTTGTAATCATGAGGGTTTTTTCTTTTTCTTTTTTTTGATCTTTGTTTTAAATAGACAGTCTCAATAAAGGAAGATGAGGGGCTTATGCCAGATGTTGGCTGGAACTGATTCCTTTGGCAGCCTTGAAATTTTCTAAACAGGAACTCAGGGGTAGCTGAATTGTCCTAGAACGTGGCCTTAGGTTGCTGCTAGAAACCATGCTAGAGGTCAGTCAAGGTTCTTAATGTAAATGTTTGGACAGAGTTGTTCATGCCAATAGTTTTTGCAGTTCTCTGTTCCTAAGCTCAGCTTGCAGTTCCAGGACACATTGCCCTTTTTATAGGTAAAGTCTGCTTGAGAACCCCAGAAGGGAGGTGATCGCCCACAGTGTAAGGTTGGGGTGTGGTGAGTTATGCCAAAAATCTAGAGAAGGATGCTGACTCCCCCAGTTTTGGCCCCTGATGCAGTTCTGGTCCCGGAACCACACTGGGATTAAGAATGTGTGGGAGGGAATTGGGCTCGAGGACTTACAGAGAAGAAACTCACCCAGTCAAGTCCATGATTATTTGTCCAGTCTTAATTTGAACATCATGCAGTCTTCTCGGTTAAACTTCTCACCTCAAAATGGGTAGAGCCATAGAGGAAATGACAAAGGCTGAGAGGAGAAAAGTCTTGGCCTCAGTGGACACCTTCACCATTGGAAATTCTGTGTCTTCCAGGCCTAAGACAGTGTCAGCTGCCACCCAAGTGTTCTTTGGGTATGCACAGCCTGGGGGTACTCCTTGCAGCTCTTAATTGAGGGGAGCCATGACACAGTGGGCTGACCCAGATCTTGCCCTGTGGGTCATGGAAAAAGAACAAAGCAGAGAGTGACAGCAAGCAAATTTTCATGGGAGAGATAGAGCAAAAGTCAGGGGTCTCCAGCCAGCATTTTGGGCAAGACAACTGCACTTCACTGTGGCAACAATCCTAATTATGGTACCAAATATGTCACGGTGAAAAGAGATTTCCTCAGTGCTTGCTCTTGCAAAGAAAGGGAAGGACTCTGGACTAGTGCACATCAGGGGATTGTCTGATGAAGGTCACTTTATCAGTCTTGTGAACTTGAGACAATTGCAAGTTATCCATCTATAAATGGAGTCTGCTAAATCCTATCCTGCATGAATGCTGGAATGCATGTACTACATATAAAGCAGAGTCATACTGATTAAGAAACACTGGTCTTTAATTTAACAGAAGTTATGATTATTATGAACATCCAAAATACCCCCTTCCTATCTGAGGTTATTTTTATCCAGTGGATAGCACAGACTATGCAGTGCACTGGGACAAAAGATATAAATACTCTTAAATGAGCCAAATTAAGGCAAAATATATATATTTTTTTAAACAAAAAAAAATGGTTAGAGGAAATAAGGCAGGCTACAAATTAACAGCTTTTTCCTTTATATTTGCTTAATTGCTTTGGTTTCTCAATACTTTCTGTGGTCACATTTCACATTACCAAGAAAATCTCTCTTTTAGCGACATATTACCTACTTCCAGATCATAAAGACAATACAGAGGGTTCATCAATTTCTTTTCAGTTCAGTTCAGTCGCTCAGTTGTGTACCACTCTTTGAGACTCCATGAATGGAAGCACACCAGGCCTCCCTGTCCATCACCAACTCCCGGAGTTCACTGAGACTCACATCGATTGATTCAGTGATTCGATCCAGGCATCTCATCCTCTGTCGTCCCTTTATATTCCTGCCCCCAATCCTTCCCAGCATCAGAGTCTTTTCCAATGAGTCAACTCTTCGCATGAGGTGGCCAAAGTACTGGAGTTTCAGCTTTAGCATCAGTCCTTCCAAAGAAATCCCAGGGCTGATCTCCTTCAGAATGGACTGGTTGGATCTCCATGCAGTCCTAGGGACTCTCAAGAGTCTTCTCCAACACCACAGTTCAAAAGCATCAGTTCTTCAGCGCTCAGCTTTCTTCACAGTCCAACTCTCACATCCATACATGACCAGTGGAAAAACCAAACCCTTGACTAGATGGACCTTTGTTGGCAAAGTAATGTCTCTGCTTTTCAATATGCTGTCTAGGTTGGTCATAACTTTTCTTCCAAAGAGTAAGTGTCTTTTAATTTCATGGCTGCTAGTCACCATCTGAAGTGATTTTGGAGCCCAGAAAAATAAAGTCTGACACTGTTTCCACTGTTTCCCCATCTATTTCCCATGAAGTGATGGGACCAGATGTCATGATCTTCGTTTTCTGAATGTTCAGTTTTAAGTCAACTTATTCACTCTCCTCTTTCACCTTCAGCAAGAGGCTTTTTAGTTCCTCTTCACTTTCTGCCATCAGGGTGGTGTCATCTGCATATCTCAGGTTATTGATATTTCTCCCGGCAATCTTGATTCCAGCTTGTGCTTCTTCCAGCCCAGCGTTTCTCATGATGTACTCTGCATATAAGTTAATAGGTAAATAAGCAAGGTGACAATATACAGCCTTGATGTACTCCTTTTCCTATTTGGATCCAGTCTGTTGTTCCATGTCCAGTTCTAACGCTTGCTTCCTGACCTGCATACAAATTTCTCAAGAGGCATGTCAGGTTTCTTTTACATCTACCAAAACTGTAACTTGAAAATCCTAAAACAGCAATAAATAAAACTGGAATATCATTACCAAATCAGTATTCTAAAGAAATGGAATCTTGTAGAAGTAAAAATATTTGATAAAAATGAAATAGATAATATGCAGAAGTTACTAGTTTAAATCAGGAAGAAAATAGAGATCTAAACTTGGTTTTCTCGACCCCTACTAACCTGCACTATCTAGGGGCTTGACTACCCTTTGAGAAAATTCTGTTCCAGTGTCATCTTACCTTGTTTAGATGGTGAACAACATATTCAATATGTTCAGTGTGTTTTACATATACCCAACCTGTGGCTTTCAAAACTTTAAAACAGCAAACAATGTGATTTATATAATTAATCCATTTGTATTCTGAAGCACAAGAAAACTTATGAAAAGTAATTAACATTTGAAAATACTGAACTCCTCCCTCATCTCCTTAATCTAATTTAATCAACTTTCACTAGATATTTCTCCTATGGATAAAGGAAAAATGACATATATTTTTAAAAATGAGTTGCACTTAAACTCCTTTACTACATAAAACAGTAAAGAACATACCAGTTTTGTTCCCTCCACCCTAGTACTCTCTACTGTTTAGGATCTTGACAGCTCTGTTCCAAAACAAAAGGGAAGAAAGTGTGTGGGCCTCCCTCCCTAGATGTGGGAGGAGCTGTAGGACTTGGCCCTGGAAGGGGCACTGGCTTCAGCCATTGTTGGAGCCCTGGCCACAACTCTCAGCCCTGCTCTCTCCGCCTGATCTCTCAGACCCTCATCATAGAGGTCTGGGAAGGAAGTCTGGACGATATCTTGGATCTTCGCCAGCACTTCCAACACCTTCATCTTATTAGTTTCAAACAAGCTCTCGGGCCCCACAGGAACTCGTAGTGTGGAAGATTGACATTGGGTACCTGTCAGTACCTCAGGTACTTTTTCTGCACCAGATGTTTGGTGATGAGCCTTCTGGGCTCCCCAAAGATCCAGTGCCTCCTCCCAGTATAGACCCCCAACACACTGAGGAATTCCCAGACCTCCTCCCTGGTGGCCCGGTTACCCTTCATGAAGATAATGCCCAGGAGCACCATGAGAAAACCCGATTTGGGCAGACTCCCCTTATCACTCAGACCTTCATCGCCCCCGAGGTTCAGCTTGTTGATGAGGGCGTAGATGTTTCTGCTATGGTTGACTTCCGTCAGCTCCAGGCCAAATACCAGCTCCATGTGCTTAGAGGCTCTCCTGAGGATCTCAGGGATGTGCTGCCTATACTTGCTGCCAACGACCTTCAGCAGGGCGTGCTGTGAGATGGGCTCCTTCTTGGTGTACTTCTCCAGGAGGAAGTCCACCAGCATGCTGGCCTTCCTGGTCAAAGGATCTATGCGAGGGCTCTGAGTGGCAGGGGCTGCCTGGGAGGCACCTGCACTTTCCTCCTCTGGGCCCTGGGCACCTTCATCAGATCCTGCACAGGAAGGCCCTGCATCAGGAGAGCTACAGGCCATAGCTCCCTGAAGCTCCTGGTGATTTCCAGCAGCAGGAGAGCTCCGGGGAGAACCCTGAGGGACAGATGAGGGGGAGGAGGGGCACTCCTCTTTGGGGGCTGCAGCAGCACTGGACTGGGCCTCTTGGGGACACTGAGTGTCCCCCTGACCTGGTGACATTTCACACTGGCATGGTACTTGTTTTTGTGCATTCGAGGCATGGTGACACAGGTTATGGATCACAGGCGCATTCGGGCAGGGGGGCAGGCAAGGAGGGCACCTAGAGGAAGAACAAGCAGATGTTGTGAGCAACTGCAGTGAGGAGATTCCTCCCTGGCTTGAACCAAATCCGCCTCTGAGCAGTCCTTGAGGCCAGTGCTCTAGGACCCACAAGTCTTGTGTTCTCCTGGTGAGCCCCTCCCTTGAGACCACTGAGTAGGAAGTGAGAGTGATCACTGGGGTGCAGCCAGACAGCCCTGCCTTGGTGTTAAGAGGGAGGCCTGTGGGAGCTGGCAGGGGAGGGAGGTCCTTTCAGTTCACATTTCAGAGTCATGATGACAACTGGGGCAGACTCCCTCATATCTCCGCCGCCCCCAAACTCACCCACCCTGTTCCCTCTCTTGCTTTGAAGTTGACGCTGCCACCTTCCCTGTCACCCCAGATGATGAGAGGAGGGAATGTTCAGGCCCCCAGTGAAGGAGGCGGGGACCCGCCCTTCTGCTGTCTAAAAGCTGCCCCTTCACAACCAAGCTGCAGCCTCCCCTGACAGACCACCACCCCTGTCCCCGTGTTTGGCTGGGAGGAAGTGCTGGCCACAGGGGAGGGTCCTGAGTCGGCCGTGTGGTGCGGAGGATGGTCATTACCCTGAATCCCCCCGAGCCCTGACATCCTCCCTCTGCTGACCAGTTGCCAGCCCTTCTGAACGAGGTCCCCTTTTCCCTGAGCATCCCGTGTCAGTGATCGCAGTCAGGAAGCCTTCAGCCTTTAGAACTGCCCAGATGCTGACTGGTTGCATTCTGGCCAAGTCACGCTGGGTAAGGGGTTAGGGGTGGCCGCCAATCTAAGGTGTGGAGACACTCAGTCCCCCCACAGGTCCTTCCTTCACTTCACAGGATCCCGGACTTCCCTCTACTGAACAGAGCCAGGGTCCAGCAACCCCACACCCAGATCCACCACCCCTCGACCCAGGTTATGTCCCGAGAACCGACGTGCATAACAGATGGACATTGGACCTAAGATCCTGGTCTGAGCGTCCAGGCATAGAGCAGGTGCAGGGTTGCTTGGGGGCTGGGAAGTCCCCTCTATTCAGATGGAAAAGGTGTTGGGAGTGCCAGGGCATATCTTTGTAACTAACCAGTGCACTTGTAACTCATGTCACCTCCAACTTGGACCCCTGGTGAGACCTCGGACTCCTCCCTCTGGTCACAACCACAGCAGCTCTCAAAGATAGCAGCCCTCTCAAAGATGGCATCGCACCCCAGTGTGGATAGGGGGCCGTCACTTCTTATCATGCCCATCTGGGCTCCAGGAAGTCAGCAGGGGCGGGGCCTGGGTGGGCGGGGTTCTGAGGGAGTTTCAGGCAAGAGGGGGGATGTGGTCCCTTCGACTCAGTGGCTCCTGGGACGTCCCTACTGATCTCAGTCAACTGGCCTCACTCCTTGCCTCTCACTTCTCCCAGTAAACCAAGCAGGAAGAATTTGGGAGCCCGAGCCTGACAGCCTTTCTGGAGCTGCTGAGACAGACAGTGAGGGCACTCTGGGGCTCCTTCTTGTGTGCTGAGTGATGCTCTCTGTTCTCTGTCCCTGTCTTCCTCTGACCTTAATGGTGCATCATGTCCCATCTGCTGTCCTAAGGGCAAGACCTCACCTGGAAGATGTCACATCCCCAGACTCCTGGTGAGAAGTGCACCCGCATCTCATTTGGAGGCTTTTGCCTAAGGCTTCCTGGAAATGGCTGCTGCAGGTAAGATAAGTGAGAGGGAAGGATGGGAGAATAACTTCTGTGGTGTGGAACCCCTCACATCTCACTCAGGATCTTTATATTGACTGCAGGCAGAGCCTGGAAACCCTTCCCTTTCTGGTATGAAACCACCCCTGTCCCCAACCATGCCCCACACAATCCCAGCAGAGAAAGTGAAGGGGCTCCTTAGCCTGCCAGTTCTCACTGTGGGCTCTTAGTCGACTGCAGGGGCATTGCTTGAAAGTTCTGAGATGAATTTCTGTCCTTTTGTACAATTATTGTGATACAAGCTTTTCTCTTTTAGTCCATGTGTGACAGTCTCTTAAGCTGATTATTTACAAGGGCCAGTTTCATCCACTAACAAAGTTTGTGCTGATGTTTTCATGACCCTTGGGCCATACTGCCATGTCCATCCCAAACTTTGGTGCCCCATGATCCTGGCATGGGGCTCTGAGATGCTGCCTCAGGTTCCTTCTGTGAAGCAGTAGAGGTTCATGGTCCCACGGCCCAGTGGAAGAATCAACTGCTCCAGTTTAAAGCCTTTTCCAGCTAATCCTGTTGTCTGTTTCCTTTGTGGCCTGCACACCTGTGTCAGCCTCAGAGTACTCCCCGACCTGGGTACTCACAGGGTCAAGTTCAATGGAGACTTATTGTTCCTCAGGGATTATTTAGTTTTGTGTTCTTGCTTTTGTTAGTAGTTGTCTTTATTCCTTGTGTAAGTTTTCCATGGTTTGTTCTGAGTACAGGAAACAGCAGCCCATGTGTGATTGTGGTCTCAACTACTCCCAGTTTGGTACTAAATCTGTAAAGGATTTCAGGAAAATTGACAGTATTACAGTATGTCCTCCTCGTGTATACACCTAAGATACTGTTTGAGACTTCTTTGCCGAAGTGTCTCAGGAAATTCTTGTTTCCTCCAGGTAGACTGGATACATTTTTCTAAGGTTTCTTTGTAGGTACGTTTTTTATATGGTTGCTTTTGTTTATGGTGTATTTTCTATTACACGATCCAAGTAACTGTTGATTCTTCCAGACCAGTCTCTTGATTTTGCTGTGTTGATCTTTTTTATGCCAGATTTCTGAAGTTCGTTATATGTGTCAATATATTCTGTGCCTGTTTCTAAGAATTTTAGTTCAAGCATCAAATACTTAGTGTAATATTTTGCTTCTTACTATTGCTGATTTTATTAATTTTGCTTTGGTGCATATAACTCTGTACTGGCTCTGTGTTCTTATCCATATTTTTTTCTAGTTTTTAAATTAGTAGACTTAAAAACTTGTTTTAATTGACAGATAGTTGCTTTATAATGTTTTCTTATTTTCTGCTATGCAACCGAATGAATCAGCTATAAGTACATATTCCTCCTGCCTCATGAGACTCCCTCCCAGCCCCACACCTCACCCCTCTATTTTGTCACATAGCACCAGGCTGAGCTCCCTGTATTATATAGCAGTTTCCCACTAGCTCTCTATTGTACACTTGGTACAGTATTTTTGTCAGTGCCACTCACAATTCATTCCACCCTGTCCTTCCCTTGCTGTGTCCACATGACCATTCTCTACATCTGTGTCACTATTTCTTCCCTTCAAATAGGTTTGTAAGTACCATTTTCTATTTTCCATGTGTATGCATTAATATGCACTCTTTTTCTGTTTTTGAGTTACTTCACTCTGTTTACAGGCTCTAAGTGCATCCACCTCACTACAAGTGACTTAAATTCATTCCTTTTTATTGCTAATATTTCACTGTATGGAGAGGCAATGGTAACCCACTCCAGTACGCTTGCCTGGAAAATGCCATGGACGGAGGAGCCTGGTAGGCTCTGGTCGATGAGGTCATTAAGAGTCGGACACGACTGAGCGACTTCACTTTCCCTTTTCACTTTCATGCATGGGAGAAGAAAATGGAAGCCCACTCCAGTGTTCTTTCCTGAAGGATCCCAAAGATGGGGGAGCCTGGTGGGCTGCCGTCTATGGGGTCACACAGAGTTGGACAGGACTGAAGCGACTTAGCAGCATCAGCAGCATTCCTTTGTATATGTCTATCATAACTTCTTTATCCATTCATCTCTCAGTTGAAATCTAGGTTGTTTCCATGTCCTGGCTATTGTAAATAGTGCTGCAATGAACTTTGGATACAGGTGTCTTTACAGTTATTCCTTTCTCAGTGTATATGCACAGTATTTCTATTGCTGGGTTATATGATAGCTTTAATCCTAGGTTTTAAAGGAATCTCCCTACTGTTCTGCATCGTGGCTATATCAATTTCCATTTCCACCAACAGTGGAAGAGAGTTCCCTTTTCTCTAAGCTCTCTGTAGCATTTACTGCTTGCACAATTTTTGATGATGGCCATTCTGACCATTATGAGATGACACCTTAGTGTAATTTTGATTTGCATTTCTCTCATGATGGGCAGTGTTGTGCATCTTTTCATGTGTTTGCTGACCCTCTGTATTTCTTTTTTAAAAGAACAGATTGAGGATTAGAAAAAGGTCAGCAGATAGTATAGACAGTTCCCATCCAGCCACTCTTCCTCCACTTGGTATCCTCTGTTATTAACATCTTGTATTGGTTCAATGGATACGAGTTCATTTGTCACAATGGATCTACTAATATCAATACTTTATTATTAACTATTGTCCATTGTTTACAATGTATTTTACTTTATGTGTTTTACAGTTCTTTAGTGTTTGACAAATGCGTATTTTGTACTCAGCCAACACGGTGTCATGCAGAGGAGTTTGAATCCCCCATGGATCTCCCATGCTCCACCTGTCCATCCCTCAAAACCTCACTTGGAAGCCCTGACAACTACTGAACTTTTTACTCTTTCTAAAGGTTTGCATTTTCCAGAATATAGTATTGATGGCAGCATACAGTGTGTAGGATTTTTATATTGGCTCCTTCAGCTAATCAATATACATTGAATTGTCTGTTTATCTTTTTATGGTTTGAAATGTTTTCTTCCAGGACTCAATAGCATTCCATGTAGCTTACCATAGTTTGTTTATGCACTCATCTACTGAAGGTCATCTTTGGTCATTTCAGTTTTTGGCAGCTATGAATTTGTCTGCTATTAACATTTGTTTGAAGGTTTTTGCATGTGCATAAGTTTTTGGCTCTTTTGAGTAAATACCTTAGCGTTCATTTGCTAGATCATATGATAGGACTATGTTTAGTTTAAAAGAAATTGCCAGTTTCCAAATTATTTGCATCACTGCATTGTCTATTTTTTTAATTTACATGTATTTATTTTAATTGGAGGCTAATTACTTTACAATATTGTATTGATTTTGCCATACATCAACATGAATCCGCCATGGGTGTACACATGTTCCTTATCCTGAACCCCCCTCCCACCTCCCTTCCCTTACCATCCCTCTGGCTCATCCCAGTGCAGCAATGAGTTAGAGTTCCTATTTGTCCACATCCTTGCCAGCATTTAGTATCGAGAGGTGTTTGTTTTTGTGTTAGCCCTATTAATAGGTATCTCGTTGTTGTTTGATCTGAAATTCCCTGAAGACATGGGAAATAGATCATCTTTTCATATGCTATTTACCATCTGTTTATATTCTTCGGTGAGATGTCTATTCAACACTTTTAAGCATTTTTAAATTAACTTCATTATTTTCTTATTGTTGAGTTTTAAGCTTTCATTGTGTATTTTTGCTACATGTTTATTATCAGATACATGTCTTACAATTCTTTCTTCACAGTTTGCAACTTAGCTTTTCATTCTCATAATAGTATCTTGGTGTGAATTTTTTTTTCTCTTAATTTCTTTTTCTGGTTTTGAAATTAAAATGTAATTCTGGTCTCATGGAAGGAATGAGGAAGGGTGCCCTTTGTTTCTTGTTTCTGGAAGACATTTTAAAGAATTGTTATCACTTCTTCCTTAAATTTTTGTTAGATTTCATCAGTGGAATCATCTGGGCCTGTCGCTGTCTTAATTAGAAGCTTATTACTTACAGATTAAATTTATATAATAGATGCAGACCTTATCAATTTATCAGTTTTACTTGCAAAATTTTGATAAATTACATCCTCCAGCAATTTCTCAATTTAATCTTTATATTTGTAGGCATAGAGTTGTTTATAATATTCATTTATTATCCTTTTAATGTCCGTGATATCAGTAGTCATGGCCCTTCTTTCATTTCCACAATTTGCAATTTAATTTGTGTGTTCTCGGTTTTCTTGATTAGAAATTTCATCTAAGCAAGATGAAATTTGATTATTCTCTGCTGAGAATTTCATCCTTTCTTGTTCCAGAGAAACAGCTTCTGGTTTTGTTGTTTTTGTCTATTGTCTTCCTTTTTCCAGTGCTGTAGATTGCTCCTTTATTTCTTTTTCATTTGCTTCTTTCTTTTTTTCACAAGTTTACTAAGAATGTTGATTATGAATTTTAAGGTTTCTTATACAGGCGTTCAATGCTGTATATATATATCTACAGATTTTGCTATATGCCACAGCTTCTGATAAATTGTAATTTTGTTTTCATTTAGTTGAAAATATTTTAAAATTTCTCATTAGATTTTCTCTTTGACCCGAGTGTTATTTAGAAATATATTGTTTAATCTCCAAGTACTGTCAATTTTACTGCTTTTTATTGTCAATATCTAGTTTCTTTCCATCACAGTGTGATAACATTCTTTGTATGATTTCTGTTCTTTCAAGTTTGATGATGTGAGTTTTACAGCATAGCATGTGATCTACTTTGATGTATGTTCATTGTGAATTTGAAAACAGTGTGTTTTCTGCTGTTGTTAAATATTCTATAAGCGTCATTTAGATCCAATTATTATTATTATTATTTAGATCTAATTATTATTAATTATTGGTGCTTTTCAGTTCAGCTACACCTTACTGATTTCCTGCCTACTAAGTCTGTCAATTCCTAAAGGACATATGTTTGCATCTCCTGGTATAATAGTATTTCTGCATCATCAATCTTTGCCTTGTGTATTTTAGGGTAGTTTTTTCTTTTTTTTTTTGCTCCATACACATTATGGGTTGCTGTAATTTCTTTGAGAATTGACCACTTAATCATTAAGTAATTCCAATCTTTGCTCCTGACTTTCTTGTTCTGAGTACTGCTTTCTCTGAAGTAAATGTAGGTAGTCCAACTTTTTTTTCACTTATAGTAACACAGTAGCGGAGAAGGCAATGGCACCCCACTCCAGTACTCTTGCCTGGAAAATCCCATGGACGGAGGAGCCTGGTAGGCTGCAGTTCACGGGGTCGCGAAGAGTCGGACACCACTGAGCGACTTCACTTTCACTTTTCACTTTCATGCATTGGAGAAGGAAATGGCAATCCGCCCCACTGTTCTTGCCTGGAGAATCCCAGGGAGGGGGGAGCCTGGTGGGCTGCCGTCTATGAGGTCGCAGAGTAGGACACGACTGAAGTGACTTAGCAGCAGCAGCAGCAGCTTTGGTCATAGTGATTCTTCCTAAGGCCCGCTTTGCATTCCAGTATGTTTGGCTCTAGGTGAGTGATAACATCATGATTATCTGGGTCATTTAGATTTTTTTGGTATAGTTCTTCTGTGTATTTTTGCCACCTATTCTTGGTATCTTCTGCTTCTGTTAGGTCCATACCATTTCTGTCCTTCATTGTGCCCTTCTTTGCATGAAATATTTCCTTGGTATCTCTAATTTTCTTGAAGAGATCTCTAGTCTTTCTCATTCTGTTGTTTTCTATTTCTTTGCATCCATCACTGAGGAAAGATTTCTTATCTCTCCTTGTTATTCTTTGGAACTCTGCATTCAAATGGATTTATGTTTCCTTTTCTCCTTTGCTTTTCACTTCTCTTCTTTTCACAGCTAAGTGTAAGGTCTTCTCAGACAGCCATTTTGCTTTTTTGCATTTCTTTTTCTTGGGGATGGTCTTGCTCCCTCTCTCTTGTACAATGTCATGAACGTCTGTCCATAGTTCTTGAGGCACCCTGTCTATTAGATCCAATCCCTTAAGTCTATTTCTCACTTCCACTGTATAATTGTAAGGGATTTGATTTAGGTCATACCTGAATGGTCTAGTGCTTTCCCCTACTTTCTTTTAAGTAGGATAAATTGGTAAATTTACCATTGCTAAATTGGTTTCAGAGTAAATTGGAAGTGGTCAAACAGGAGATTTTGGGGGGCTCCAAAATCACTGCAGATGGTGATTGCAGCCATGAAATTAAAAGACGCTTACTCCTTCGAAGCAAAGTTATGACCAACCTAGATAGCATATTCAAAAGCAGAGACATTACTTTGCCAACAAAGGTCCGTCTGGTCAAGGCTATGGTTTTTCCTGTGGTCATGTATGGATATGAGAGTTGGACTGTGAAGAAGGCTGAGCGCCGAAGAATTGATGCTTTTTTGAACTGTGGTGTTGGAGAAGACTCTTGAGAGTCCCTTGGACTGCAAGGAGATCCAACCAGTCCATTCTGAAGGAGATCAGCCCTGGGATTTCTTTGGAAGGAATGATGCTAAAGCTGAAAATCCAGTACTTTGGCCACCTCACGCAAAGAGTAGACTCATTGGAAAAGACTCTGATGCTGGGAGGGATTGGGGGCAGGAGGAGAAGGGGACAACAGAAGATGAGATGGCTGGATGGAATCACTGACTAGATGGACGTGAGTCTGCGTGAACTCCGGGAGTTGGTGATGGACAGGGAAGCCTGGCATGTTGCAATTCATGGGGTTGCAAAGAGTCAGAAACGACTGAGTGACTGAACTGAACTGAAACAGGAGATGGCAAGAGTGAACACTGACATTTTTGGAATCAGTGAACTAAAATGGTCTGGAATGGGTGCATTTAATTCAGATGACCATTATGCCTACTACTGTGGGCAAGAATCTTTTAGAAGAAATGGAGTAGCCATCATAGTCAACAAGAGTCCGAAATGCAGTACTTGGGTCCAATCTCAAAAATTACAGAATGATCTCCATTCGTTTTCAAGGAAAACCATTCAATTCACAGTAATCCAAGTCCATGCCCCAACCATTAATGCTTAAGAAGCTGATGTTAAACAGTTCTCTGAAGACCTACAAGACCTTCTAGAACTAACACCCAAAAAAGATGTCTTTTTCATCACAGGGGACTGGAATGCAAAAGTAGGAAGTCAAGAGATACCTGGTGTAACAGGCAAATTTGGTGTTGGATTACCAAACTGAAGTAGGGCACAGGCTAACAGACTTTTGCCAAGAGAAGACACTAGTATTCTCAGAGCAAAAACCTTCCAAGAACACAAGAGAAGGCTGTACACATGGACATTACCAGATGGTCAATACGGAAATCAGATTGATTATATTCTTTGTAGTCAAAGATGGAGAAGCTGTATACAGTCAGCAAAAATAAGACCAGGAGCTGACTGTGGCTCAGATCATGAACTCCTTATTGCAAAATTCAGACCTAAATTGAAGGAACCAGGGAAAACCACTAGACCATTCAGCTATGACCTAAATCAAATCTATTATGATTATACAGTGAAAGTGACAAATAGTTTCAAGGGATTATATCTGATAGACAGAGTGCCTGAACTACTATGGACAGAGGTTCATGACATTGTACAGGAGGCATTGATCAAGATCATCGCCAAGAAAAAGAAATGCAAAAGGGCAAAATGGCTGTCTGAGGATGCCTTTAAAATATCTGAGAAAAGAAGAGAAGTGAAAGGCAAAGGAGAAAAGGAAAGATATACCCATTTGAATGCAGACTTCCAAAGAATAGCAAGCAGAGATAAGAAAGGCTTCCTCAGTGATCAGTGCAAAGAAATAGAGGAACACAACAGAATGGGAATGACTAGAGATCTCTTCAAGAAAATTAGAGATACCAGGAGAATATTTCATGTAAAGATGGCACAATAAAGGAAGAAATGGAATGGACCTAAGAGAAGCAGAAGATGTTAAGCAGTGGTGGCAAGAAAACTTTAAAAGAACTATACAAAAAAGATCTTCATTACCCAGATAATCATGATGATGTGATCACTCACCTAGAGCCAAACATCCTGGAATGTGAAGTCAAGTGGGCCTTAGGAAGCATCACTATGGATAAAGCTAGTGGAGGTGATGGAATTCCAGTTGAACTATTTCAAATCCTAAAAGATGCTGCTGTGAAAGTGCACACTCAATATGATGTCAGCAAATTTGGAAAACTCAGCCGTGGCCACAGGACTGGAAAAGGCAAGGTTTTATTCCAGTCCCAAAGAGAAGCAGTATCAAAGAATGCTCAAACTACCACACAATTGCACTCATCTCACACGCTAGTAAATTAATGCTCAAAATTTTCCAGGCCAGGCTTCAACACTATGGGAACCATGAACTTCCACATGTTCCAGGTGAATTGAGAAAACGCAGAGGAACCAGAGATCAAATTGCCAAATTTTAGTGGATCATAGAAAAGCACGAGAGTTTGTGAAAAACATCTGCTTCTGCTTTATTGACTATGACAAAGCCTTTGACAGTGTGGATCACAATGAACTGTGGAAAATTCTTAAAGAGATGGGAATACCAGACCACCTTACCTGCCTCCTGAGAAACCATATGCAGGTTAAGAAGCAACAGTTAGAACTGGACATGGAACAACAGACTTGTTCCAAATAGGGAAATGAGTACGTCAAAGCCTTACTTATTTGTCCCCCTGCTTATTTAGCTTCTATGGATCATACATCATGCAAAATTGTAGGCTGGATGAAGCACTAGTTGGAATCAAGATTGCTGGGTGAAATATCAGTAACATTAGACACACATATGACACCACCCTTATGGAAGAAAATGAAGAAGAACTAAAGAGCCTCTTGATAAAAGTGAAAGAGGAGAGTGAAAAGGTTGGCTTAAAACTCAACATTTAAAAAAGTAATATCATGGATGGCACCAGGTCAGATCACTTCATGGAAAATAGATGGGGAAATAATGGAAACAGTGACAGACTTTTTTGGGGGGCTCCAAAATCACTGTAGATGGTGACAACAGCCATCAAATTTTAAAAGACACTTGTTCCCTGGAAGAAATGCCATGACTAACCTAGACAGCATGTGAGAAAGCAGAGACATTTCCTTGCCAACAAAGGTCTGGCTACTCAAAGCTATGGTTTTTTCAGTAGTCATAAGTTGGACTATAAAGTAAGATGAAAGCTGAAGAATTGATGCTTTTGAACTGTGGTGTTGAACAAGTCTCTTGTGAGTCCTTGAACTGCAAGGAGATCAAACCAGTCAATCCTAAAGGAAATCAGTCCTGAATAGCTGAAGCTGAAACTCCAATACTTTGGCCACCTGATGCGAAGAACTGACTCAGTGGAAAAGACCCTGATGGTGGGAAATATAGAAGGCAGGACGAGATGGGGCCAACAGAGAATGCGATGTTTGGATGGCATTACTGATTAAATGGATGTGAGTTTGAGAAGGTCCAGGTGTGAGTAGGTGATGGACAGGGAAGCCTGGCATGCTGCAGTCCATGGGGTCGCAAAGAGAGAGGCACAACTGAGCAATTGAACTGAACTGCTGGCTGGCTCCACCAGTTCTCGCTCAGGCTCCTCGTTTGACTCCTGGGAAGACCTATATATCCTCCCTGTCTTCACTATTACTGTCCTCACTTTTCTGTCACCCTAAGTGGGACTGGCAGTTGCCTCCATTCAGCCTGACATCTATCCAAGTGTCTGCCAGTACTGACAGCAGGGACAAACTGTAGTTGCCCCATGGTTATGGTTTTCATGTTCCCCTGCATCCTCTGGTCCTCTCCCTAATGACTAGACCACCCGAAAATTTCCCCTATGCCATGTCAGCCAACCCTATACGTAAGCCCGTAGCACCCTCAGTCCCCAGGTGTAGAAGTCTGAGTAGGCCATGTTTACCCACAGGTGTTTTGAGGGGCTTCTGAGAACTAACAGCAGAGGGTAGGATGCTCTGGCCTCCCTTGCCCTGGGGACAGTGACCTCGAGAGTACTTTCTCTCTCAGGGTCTGTGCCTCTTCCCCATATCGACCGGAGTCCTCCCAAGCTGGAAGCAAGTGGGTGACACATCTGGCTACCTCTGCCTGGGGCTCCCAGACTTGAAACGGTGCTGGGGCTGTGTGTCCCTTTCTCCTTTGGGTTGGGGTTCCCCTCGGTCCTCTCTCCAGGTCCTCACACTGATTTCCAATGGCCTAGGGAGGCCTGTCTTCTCATGCTACAGCCTTGAATTCCCTGAGACCACCTCAGAGGATGTGAAGGCTCCCTCGTGGGCATGCCTGCCTGTGGGTCACTCATGGCTGACACTAGGGGAGGGATTCTATGGTGTCCCCACTTTTATAATGTGAGTGGGTCCCTTAGTCCTCATGGTCCTCTGCTTGACTCTTGGCCTGAACTGGAATTCCTCCAGAGGCTGGCCCCTGAGCCCAAGTTCCTCACCTCCTGAGATGGTCTAAATGTGTGGGGTGCATCATGCTGGCATTCCCAAATTTGCCAATGGGAGGTGTCGAGTGGTAGGGCTGTGTTCTAGGTGCAGTCCCTATATCCTCATTTGGAGTCACTAGTTTTCTATTCTGTACTGAGTGAGGCTTCTCCCAGTAGACCAAGTCTCTCACCTCCCTGACACCACTCCCAGCGGAAAGGGGCACTTCAGCCAGAAAGCTTTGTCCTGGACCATGTATGGCTGACATCAGGGCTGGGTCTTCAAAGTCTCCTCTGTTCTGGGCTAAGTAGTCCTCTAGCCCTTCGTTCAGGGACGTCATCCTAACTCCTGACTGGACTCAGACTGCACCCTCCACTCATCTGAGGCTGTGTTCCTCAGAACCAAGGCATTACTTTCTTGGAAGTTCTGAATTGGAAGACAGGATGAGCCAGATGTGTGCAAAGCTATTGGGGTCTTCTGAGGAGCAGAACATTATAGGGCTCCACTCTTCTGAAGTCAGTGGTCCTCAGTGATAGCTCAGGTTTCTTACCTTAACTTCCAGTAGCATAGGGTTAGGGTAAATCCTATCCTGCATGAATGCTGGAATGCATGTACTACATATAAAGCAGTGGCATAGTCTTTAATAAGTATAGGTCTGTAATAACTGCAAGTTATGATTTTTATAAATCCCTGAAATACCACCTACCCATCTGAGTTTATTTTTAATCTGTGAAGATAGCAGAGAATATGCAGTGAATTAGGACAAAAGAAACAAATATTCTTAAATTAGCTAAATAAGTCAAAGTTTTTTTTTTTATTTTTACTAATAGAAAGTTTAAAAGAAATAAGGTAAACAACAACTTAAAGACATTTTCCTCCACTTCTTTTTGTTTGTCAGTATTTTCTGTGGTCGTCATTTGCATTACCATGAAAATCTCTCCTTCCGTGCCCTGTTACCTACTTCCAGATCATGGAGACAATAAAGATGGTTTGTGAATCTCTTTTACATCTACCGAAACTGTAACTTTAAAACTCCTAAAACAGCAATAAATGTAACAGCAATATCATTACCCAATTAATATTCTGAACAAAAACACACTTAGAAGTTAAAACATTTGGAGAAAAGGAAATAAATAATGTGTAGAAGTTAGTCATGTAAAACAGTAATGAGATCTAAACTTGGTTTGCTTCACCCCTACTACCTTTCACTCTTTAGAAGCTTGACTACTCTTCAAGAAAATTCTGTTCCAAAGTCATGTTACCTTGTTTGGATTGTGAACAATCTATTCAGTACTTCCAATGTGTTTTACAAATACCCAGACTGTGGCTTTCAAAACTTTAAAACAGCAAAGACCTATAATTTATATGATCCATACATTTGTATTCTGAAGCACAATAAACCTTATCAAAAGTAGTAACACTACAAAATACTTACCACCTCCCTCATCTCTTTACCTATCTACTTTAAATCATCTTTCACTAGATATTTCTCCTATGGATAAAGGGGGAAAGATACATATTTTGTTAAAATGAACTGCAGGTAAACTCCCTTTCTACTTAAAACTGTAGGAACACATAGGTATTGTTCCCTCCACCCCTACTACTCTGCACTATTTAGGAGCTAGATTGCTCTGTTCCAACACAAAGGGAACAAAGTGCCCTGGCCTCCCTCCTTAGATGTGGGAGGAGCTGCAGGACTTGGCCCTGGGAGGGGCACTGGCCTCAGCCATAGCTGGATGCTGCATCGCAACTCTCAGCCCTGCTCTCTCTGCCTAATCTCTCAGAGCCTCATCATAGAGGTCTCGGAAGTAACTAGGGACCGTATCATGGGTCTTGGCCAGAACCTCCAGCACTTTCATCTTACTGGTCTCAGCACAAGCTCTTGGGTCCCACAGGAACTCATAGTGTGGACGATCACTATTGGGCACCTGGAGGTACTTCAGGTACTTCTGCACCAGCTCTTTGGTGATGAGCCTTCTGGGCTCTCCAAAGATCAGGTGCTTCCTCCCAGCATAGACCCCCAACACACTGAGGAATTCCCAGACCTCCTTGGTGGCCTGGTTCCCCTTCATGAAAATGAACCCCAGGAGCGCCATGAGGAGACTGGACTTGGGCGGCCCCTTCTCATCACTTGGACCTTCGTCACCCCCGAGGCTGAGCTTGCTGATGAGGACATAGATGTTCCTGCTGTGGTCCACTTCCTTCAGCTCCAGGCCAAACACCAGCTCCATGCACTCAGAGGCTCTCCTGAGGATCTCAGGGAAGTGCTGCCTGTACTTCCTGTTGATGACCGTCAGCAGGGCGTTCTGTCATGGGCTCCTTCGTGCCGTACTTCTCCAGCAGGAACTCCACCAGCATGCTGGCCTTCCTGGTCAGAGGATCATTGAGAATGCTCTGAGTGGCCAGGGCTGCCTGGGAGGCACCTGCACTTTCTTCCTCTAGGCCCTGGGCTCCTTCATCAGATCCTGCACAGGAAGCCCCTGCATCAGGAGAGCTAGTGCCAAGGCTCCCTGAAGCTTCTGGCTTTTGCCAGCAGCAGGAGAGCTCGGGGGAGAACCCTGAGGGCCAGAAGAGGGAGAAGAGGGGCCCTCCTCTTCTGTGGCTGCAGCAGCACTGTTCTTGGCCTCCTGGGGACACTGAGTGTCCCCCTGGATCTGGTGGCGTTTCACATGGGCATGGTACTTATTGTTGTGCCTCCGAGGCATGAGGACACAGGTCTCAGACTGCAGGCGGGCATGCAGGCAGGAAGGCCGGCACCAAGGGCACCTAGAATAAGGACAAGAAGATTCCGTGAGCACCTTCACCCGGAAGAGTCCTCCCCGGCTTGAACCAACGCTGCCTCTGAGGGGTCTTTCAGGCCAGTGCTCTAGAACCACAGGGCTCCTGTTCTCCTGGTGAGCCTATCCCCTAAGACCCCTGAGGAGGATATGAGAGTGAGCACTGGGGCACAGCCAGACAGCCCTGCCTGGGTGTTAGAGGGGAGCCTGTCAGGGCTGGCAGAGGAGGCAGGTTCTCTCAGTTCACATTTAGAATCAGGATGAAAATTGGGACAAGACTCCCCCATATCCGAACCCCACCCCCACCACTCCGCACATACCCTGTTCCCTCTCCTGCTCTGAAGTTGACACTGCCTCCTTTGTTGTCACCCCAGAGGAAGAGAGGAGGTAGTACTCAGCCCTCCACCAAAGGGTCCTGGGATCTGCCCCTCTGCTGTCCGGCGGCTGCCCCTTTACGATCACACCCTAACTTCCCCTAACTGCAGCCCCCCTTCCCTCTGTTTGGCCGGAAGGAAATGCTGAGCACAGGGGAGGGTCCTGAGTGGTCCATGTGATGGGAAGGATGGTCGTCACCCTGACTCCTCCCGAGCCCTGACATTCCCCCTCTGCTGACTGGCTGCCAGCTCCTCGGACCGTGGTCCCCTCCTCGCTGTGTCCTGTGTCCTCGATCACAGTAAGGGAGCCCCTCATTCTTTAGAGCCACCCGGGTGCTGCCCGGATGGTCCGCGTCTGAGTCTCAGTGGTTGGGGTGTTATGTGTAGCCACCGTTCTGGGGCGTGGAGACCCTCAGTCCCCCGAATGTCCCACCTTCACTCCACAGGGCTCGTGGCTCTTACTCTATTGAGCAGAGCCAGAGTCCAGCAGAGCCTGACTGAGGCATTCTTCCCTGACACCCACTAGGGTTAGCAGATGGTCTTGTGGCCTAAGAACTAGGCTAGATCCTCTGGTCTGAGAGCAGGGGCAGGGTGGCCTGAAGTTGTGCGGTCCCCTCTATTTGGCTGGAAAAGGGTTTGGGGGTGTGGAGATGTGTCCCCGCACTAGTAACTCATGTCACCTCCACCTTTGACAACTGATGAGACTTGGGACTCCTCTGTCTGGTCACCGTCCACAGCAGCTCTCAAAGATAACGCAACTCTCACAGATGGTGTCTCACTCCAGCGTGTTTCGGAAGATGTCACTTCCTGTCATGCACATCTGAGCTCCAGGAGGACACCAGGGGCGGGGCCTGGGTGGGTGGGGTTCAGGGGAGTTTCCTGCAGCATTGGCATGGGAGTTTTCCTTGACTCTTAGGAGGTCCTGGGACGTTACTGTGATGAGCTCAGTCAACTGGCCTCACTCCATGCCTCTCACTTCTGTCAGCAACCCTGGCAGAGAGTGTTTAGGAGTCTGAGCCTAAAAGCCTTCGTGGAGCTCTGGAGACTGAGAGCAAGGGCTCTCTGGGGCCCCTTCTTCTGTGCTGAGTGATGCTCTCTGTTCTTTGTGTCTTCCCTTGACCACTGTAGGTGCTGGGCTAGGGCCCATCTGCTGACCTGAGAACAAAGCCTCACATGGAAGACATCAAATCCCCAGAGTCCTGGTGTGACATGCACGTACGTCTCATCTGGACACTTCTGCCTGATGCTTATCTGGACACTTCTGGCTGAGGCTTCCTGGAAATGGCTGAAGCAGGTAAGACGAGCTGAGAGTGAAGGATGGGAGACTGTCTTCTGTGGTGTGGAACCCCTCACATGTCACTCAGGATCTTCATATTGACTGCTAGCAAGGCCTGGAAATCCTTCCCTTTCTGGCATGAATCCACCCCTGTCCCCAACCATGGCCCACACAATCCCAGAAGAGTAAGTGAAGGAAGGGGATCCTTCGCCTGACAGTTCTCACTGTGGGCTCTTAGTTGACCACAGGGGCATTGCTCTTAAGTTCTGAGATGAATTTCTGTCCTTTTGTATAATTACTGTAATACTAGTCTTTCTCTTTTGGTCCCTGTGCGATAGTCTATTAGGGTGACCGTTGAAAAGGCACAGTTGTAATCCACTAACATTCCCTGGTGACTCAGGTGGTGAAGAATCCGCCTGCAATGTGGGAGACCTGGGTTCGATACCAGAGTTGGAAAGATCCCCAGGAGGAAGGCATGGAAACCCAATCCGGTATTCTTGCCTGGAGAATCAAAATGGCCACAGGAGCCTGTCAGGCTATAGTCCATGGGGTTGCAAAGTGTTGGACACAGCTGAGCAACTCAGCAAACACACAACAAAGTTTGTGCTGGTTTTTTAATGACCTCTAGGCCATACTGCTACATCCAACCCAAACTTTGGTGCCCCATGGTCCTGGCATGGGGCTCTGAGATGCTGCCTCAGATACCCTCAGTGAAGCAGTAGAGATTCATGGTCCAAGGGCATACTTGAAGAATCAGGGGCTCAACTTTCAAGCCTCTTCCAGCTTATCTTGTTGTCTGCTTCCCTTGGAGGCTGCACACCTATGTCAGCCTCAGAGTACTCCCCAACCTGGGCACTCATATGGCCTAGTTCAATGGAGACCTATTGTCCATCAGGGATTATGTAATTTTGTGTTTTTGCTTTTGTTAATAGTTTTCTTTATTCCTTGTGTAAGTTTTCCATGTGTTTTTTTTTTTTTTTTTTTTTTCTGGATCCAGGAAATAGCAGCCCATGGTTGATTGGGGTCTTAGCTGCTCTGCATGTGGTATTAAATCTGTAAAGGAGTTAAGGAAAAGTGAGCCTTACAATATCTGCTCCTCCTGAATACACATAACATAGTATTTTGTTTGACACCTCTTTTTCCTAAGGCTCTCAGGGAATTTTTGTTGCTTCCATCTGGGCTGTATACATTGTTTAAGGTTTCTTTGTAGGTATATTTTTTATATGGTTGCTTTTGTTTATGTTGTACTTTCTATTACATGATCTGAGCAATTGTTGATTCTTCCAGAGCAGTCTCTTGACTTTGCTGTGTTGATCTTTTTATACCAGATGTCTGAAGTTCCTTATATTTGTTAATATTTTCTGTGCCTGTTCCCTAAGCATTTTAATCTGAGGATCAAGTTTTTACCATCATCTTCTGCTTTTCATTTTCCTGAATCTTATTTATTTGGCATTTTTGTATATAACTTGGTACTGGCTATGTGTTCTTATCCATAGTTTTTTTTTTCTATTTTTCAAATTAGTAGAGCTTTAAAAAATTGTTTTAATTGGAGGATAATTGCTTTATAATGTTGTGTTAGTTTCTGTTATACAACAGAATGAATCAGCTATAAGTATACATAGATCTTCTGCCTCATTAGCCTTTCTCCCACCCACTCATCTCACCCCTCTACGCTGTCACACAGCACCAGGCTGAGCTCCCTGTATTATATACAATTTTGCACTTGCTGTCTGTGGTACACATGGTACTCTATATTTGTCAGTGCCACTCTCAATTCATTCCACCTCTCCTTCCCTTGCTGCATCCACATAACCATTCTCTACATCTGTGTCTCTATTCCTGCCCTGCAAATAGGTTCACAAGTACCATTTTCTATATTCCATGTTTATGCATGAATATACTCTTTTTCTTTTTCTGACTTACTTCACTCTGTGTAACAGGCTGTAGGTGCATCCACCTCACTACAAGTAACTTAAATTCATTCCTTTTTATGGCCAATATTCAGTTGTATACATCTACCACAACTTCTTTATCCGTTCATCTCTCAGTTTAAATCTAGGTTGTTTCCATGTCCTGGCTATTGTAAATAGTGCTGCAATGAACTTTGGATACAGGTGTCTTTACAGTTATTCCTTTCTCAGTGTATATGCACAGTATTTCTATTGCTGGGTTATATGATAGCTTTAATCCTAGGTTTTAAAGGAATCTCCCTACTGTTCTTCATAATGGCTATATCAGTTTCCATTCCCACCAACAGTGGAAGAGAGTTCCCTTTTCTCTAAGCTCTCAGTAGCATTTACTGCTTGTACAATTTTTGATGATGGCCATTCTAACCATTATGAGATGATACCTTAGTGTAATTTTGATTTGCATTTCTCTCATGATGAGTGTTGTGCATCTTTCCATGTGGTTGTTGACCCTTTGTATTTCTTTTTTTAAAAGAACAGATTGAGGATTAGAAAAAGGTCAGCAGATAGTATAGACAGTTCCCATCCAGCCACTCTTCCTCCACTTGATATCGTCTGTTATTAACATCTTGTATGGGTTCAATGGATACGAGTTCATTTGTCACAACGGATCTACTAATATCAATACCTTATTATTAACTATTGTCCACTGTTTACAATGTATTTTACTTTATGTGTTTTACAGTTCTTTAGTGTTTGACAAATGCATATTATGTACTCAGCCAACACGGTGTCCTGCAGAGGAGCTTGAATCCCCTGTGGATCTCCCATGCTCCACCTGTCCATCCCTCAAAACCTCACTTGGAACCACTGACAACTACTGAACTTTTTACTCTTTAAAAGGTTTGCATTTTCCAGAATATAATATTGATGGCATCATACAGTATGTCGGCTTTTTATACTGGCTCTTTCTGCTAATCGATATATGTTGAAATTTCTCTATATCTGTTTATGGTTTGAAACCTTTTTTTTCAGGGCTGAATAGCTTTCCATCATGTAGAGTACCATAGTTTCTTTAACCACTCATCTGCTGAAGGTCATCTTTGGTGATTTTTAGTTTTTGGCAACCATGAATTAGTCTGCTATTAAAATTTGTTTGAAGGTGTTTGGATGGGCATAAGGTTTTGACACTTTTGAGTAGATACCCTAGCGTTCAGTTGCTAGATCATGTGATAAGACTATGTTTAGCTTAAAATAAATTGCCAGTTTCCAAAGTATTTATATCACTGCATTCCCTTTAGCAATGAGTTAGAGTTCCTATTTGTCCACATTTTTGCCAGTATTTGATATCGTGAGGTGTTTTTTTTTTTTTTTTTTTTTTGCGTTAGCCCTATTATTGGCTGTTTTTATATTGTTGTTTTGATCTGAAATTCCCTGAAGACATATGATGTAGATCATCTTTTCATATACTCTTTACCATCTTTTTATATTCTTCAGTGAGAGGTCTATTCAGCACTTTTAAGCATTTTTACATTGACTTCCTTGTTTTCTTATTGTTGAGTTGTAAGTGTTCTTTGTATGTTTTTGCTACATATTTATTTTCAGATATGTGTCCTACAATTCTTTCTTCCCAGTTTGTGACTTAGCTTTTCATTCTCTGAATACAGTCCTTGTGTGATTTTTTTTCTATTAATTTCTTTTTCTGGTTTTGAAATTAAAATGTAAAGCTGGCCTCATGGAAAGAATGAAGAAGTGTTCCCTTTGCTTCTATTCTCTGAAATAGATTGTAGAGAACTGTTATCATCTCTTCTTTAAATTTTTGTTATATTTCATCAGTGGAATCATCTGGGCTTGTTGCTGTCTTTATTGGAAGCTTATTACTTATAGATTAAATTTCTTTAATAGAGGCAGACCTGTTCAAACTATGTATTTTTCCTTTCAAAATTTTGGTTAGTTATATCCTCAAGCAATTTCTTAATTTAACTTTTATATTTGAAGGTACAAAGTTGTTTATGATATTCATTTATTATCCTTTTAATGTCCATCATATCAGTCATCATGACTCTTCTTTCATTTCTACTATTCATAATTTAATTTGTGTTTTCTTTTTTTTTTCCTGATTATGGTGCTGAGACTTTTATCATTTTTTTTTTTCTTTAGAGTTACAGCTTCTGGTTTTGTTGTTTTTCTCTATTGTCTTCTTTTTTCCAGTGTCATTAATTTCTGCTTCATTTCTTTTTCCTCTTTTTCCTTTCACAAGTTTACTAAGATGGAATGGTAAATTATTAATTTTTGGTTTTTCTAATATAGGCATTCAATGCTGTATATAGCTCTTTACAGATTTTGCTATATCCCACAACTTCTGATAAATTGTAATTTTGTTTTCAGTTAGTTGAAAATATTTCAAGACTTATTATTAGATTTTCTCTTTGGCCCACATGTTATTTAGAAGTATATTTTTTTAATCTCCAAATACTCTCAGTGTTACTGCTATCATTTTGTTGTCAATTTCTAGTTTATTTTGATCCCAGTGTGAGAGCAGTCTTTATATTATTTCTATTCTTTTAAGTTTGATAATGTGAGTTTCAGAGAAGGCAATGGCACCCCACTCCAGTACTCTTGTCTGGAAAATCCCATGGACAGAGGAGCCTGGTAGGCTGCAGTCCATGCGGTCGCTAGGAGTTCGACAGGACTGAGCGACTTCACTTTCACGTTTCACTTTCATATATTGGAGGAGGAAATGGCAACCCACTCCAGTGTTCTTGCCAGGAGAATCCCAGGGACAGGGAAGCCTGGTGGGCTGCCGTCTATGGGGTCGCACAGAGTCGGACACGACTGAAGCGACTTAGCAGTAGCAGCAGCAATGTGAGTTTTATGGCATAGAATGTGATCTGTCTTGCTGTATGTTCCATGTGAATTTGAAAACAGTGTGTTTTCTGCTGTTGTTAAGTATTCTATAAATGTCATTTAGATCTAGTTCAACTACACCTTACTGATTTTCTGCCTACTGGGTCTGACAAATCCTAAAAGACATGTGTTGACATCTCTAGGTGTAAGAGTATTTCTGCATCATCTATATTTGCCGTGTGTATTTTAACAGTTTTTTTGGTCCAAACACATTAAGGGTTGTTACGATTTCTGTGAGAATTGACCACTTAATCATTACATAATGCCTATCTTTACTCCTGGCTTTCTTGTTCTAAATACTGCTTTGTTTGAAGTAAATTTAGGTAGTCCACCTTTTTTTTCCCACTCATATTAGCATGGTATAGTTTTCTCCATCACATTATTTTTAATCTATTTTATCTTCAAATGTACAGTGGATTTCTTATACACAGCATAAGGTTAGGTATATTTTTGTTGTTTTAATTCTTTTCATCAATATCTTCCTTTTAATTGGTCTATTTAGACTATTAGCATGAAAAGTGATTATGCATAGTATTGGATTAACAGTATTTGTAACTGTTTTCTATTTATTGAACTTATATTTTGTTCCTTTTTTAATATTCTTTTTATGCATTCTCTAGTTTTGAATCAAGATTTAACTGTATTTTGTTTTCTGTTCTCTTTGGCATATCAGTTATACTTCTTAACATTTTTTAATGGTTTCTGTAGAGTTTGCATCATACAATTGCAACTTATTCAAATCCTCTTGGAGTAACACGATCCTGCTTGAAGGTTGGTCCGTGTATCTCGTAGCAGATATTCCTAGTTCTTCCTCTTCTGTCCTTTGTATCATTTCTGCCATTTATTCCTTTTATTCAGAATATATAATCACTGGATATATTGTAGTTATATTATTATTTTGGAAAAACAGCTATGTTTTTGCTCAACTGAACATAATAAAAAGCTTTATGAGATCTTCATTTATTTTTTCTCTAACTCTGCTACATTCCTTGTGTAGGCAAAGTTTGTGACCTGTATCATTTTCCTTTTCCCAGAAGAATTTGTTTCGGCAATTCTTGCAGAGTAGATCTACTGGTGACAACTTTCCATCAGTTTTTGTTTGTCCATTTAAGGATCTGTTTCTCATTACCATTGAAGGATTTTTTCCCCTGGTTACAGAATTCTAGGTTGATTTTAGTGTTTCTTTTTTTTCTCTCTCTTTCAATGATTTAAAAAGTTAACTCTAGTCTTTTCATGATAGCATGGTTTCTGAAGAAATGGTCGTGGTGGTTTAGTAGCTAAATCATGTCTGACTCTTGTGACCCATGGACTGTAGCCTGCCAGGCTCCTCTGTCCATGGGATATTCCAAGCAAGAATACTGGAGTGGTTTGCCATTTCCTTCTCCAAGGGATCTTCCTTACCTAGGGATTAAACCCAGGTCTCCTGCATGGCAGGCAGTTTCTTTAGCAACTATGCTACCAGGGAAGCCCTTTCTGAAGAAAAACCTTAGGTAATTGTTACTCTTTTTCCTCTCTAGTTCTTTTTTTTTTGTTTTTCTCTACTATTTCCCAAGAATTCTCTTTTTCATGGTTTTCTGCAGTTTGGGTATGATATGCTTAGGTGTAGATTTTACTTTATTTTTTCTGTTTGTCCTGCTTCATGTTCTCTGAGTTTTCTAAATCTGTGGTTTACTGGCTCTCACTAATTTGGGGAAATTCTCAGTCATTATTAATTTATATATTCTGCTTCTTTCTCTATTGCTTCTTATATTATTCCCATTCTGCATTGTTTTTTAGTTGCTAAGTCTTTTCTGAGGCTTTTGTGATGCCATGCAGTGTGGCCCACCAGGCTTCTCTAGTTGTATACATTCCTTGTTCCTTGTAATTCTTCCACAATCCTTGATTACTGTTCTTTAAAATTATTATTTGGTTGACACTTCTGTGACCGCAAGCACTATAGCCCACCAGGTTCTTCTCTTCATGGGATTTCCCAGCCAAGAATACAGGAGTGAGTTGCCATTACCTTTTCCAGGGTATCTTCCCCACCCAGGGATCAAACCTGCGTCTCCTGCATTGGCAGGTGGATTTTTTACTGCTGAGCAACGAGGGATGGTATAAGCTATGTGAATTATGGCTATTCTAAAATCCTAATCTGATATTGAAAATGGTATCCTATATCTGAGTGTGATTAATTTCTTTCATTGTTTCATCAGACTAGACATTCCTGCTTTTTAACATAGTTTACAATTTTTGGTTGAAGGCTGAACATAAGTTATTGGATAATATGAACTGATTTAACTGGGCTTTTAGCATGAGAGTTTATGTTTATCTCAATAACAGGTATGCTGTGTTTGTGTGTTTGTATGGGTGTGTGTGTTCACACTGTGTTCACTGTTTGCCGTTACTGTAGGTGCCTGAAATTTCAATTTCTCTGTTGCTTTTCTTCAGTCACTAACTCGTGTCTGACTCTTAGCGATCCCATGGACTACAGCATGCCAGATTTCCCTGCCCTTCACTCTCTCTTAAAGTTTGCTCAGACTCACATCCATTCAGTTGGTGAAGCCATACAACCATCCCATTCTCTGTCGCCCTGTTCTCCAGCGCTCAATCTTTCAGAGCATCAGGTGGACAGATTATTGGGGCTCAGCTTCAGCATGAGTCCTTCCATTGAATATTCAGGGTGATTTCCTTTAACATTGACTGGTTTGATCTCCTTGCTGTCCAAGGGACTTACAAAAGTCTTCTCCTGTATTAGAGTTTGAAAGCATTAATTCTTGGGCACTCAGTCTTCCTTATGGCCCAGCTCTTACATTTGTACATGACTACTTGGAAAAGTCATAGGTTAGACTATAGGTACCTTTTTTGACAAATTGACATTTCTGTTTTAAATATGCTGTCTAAGTTTCACATAGCTTTCCTTTGAAGGAGCCAGCATCTTTTAGTTTCATGCCTGAAGTCAGTATCCACAAAGATACTGGGGCCCAAGAAAATAAAGTCTGCCACTGTTTCCACTTTTCCACATCTACTTTACATGAGATGATAAGAACAGATGCCATGATCTTAGTTTTTTGGATGTTGACTGTGAAGCAGGCATTTTCACTCTCTTCTTTCAAACTCATCAAAATGCTCTTTAGCTCCTCTTTGATTTCTTCCTTTAGAGAGGTATCATCTACATATCTGAGGTTGTTCATATTTCTTACAACAATGTTGATTCCAGCTTGTGATTTATTAGGCTAACATTTTGCATGATATAATCTGCATAGAAGTTGAATAAGCAGGGCGACAATATACAGCCTTGATATCCACCTTTCCCACTTTTGAACCAGACCACTATTCCATGTGCTGTTCTGTTACTTCTTAAACTTCATACATGTTAATTTGGCAGCAGGTATGGTGCTCTAGTATTCCTGTCTCTTTTAGAATTTTCCACAGTTTGTTGTGATCCCCACAGTCAAAGGCTTTCAGTTCAGTCACTCAATTGTGTCCAACTCTTTGTGACCCCTTGGACTGCAGCACACCAGGCTTCTGTGTCCTTTACCAACTCCTGGATCTTGCTCAAACTCATGTCCATCAAGTCAGTGATGCCATCCAACCATCTCATCCTCTGTCATCCCCTTCTCCTGCCTTCAATCTTTCCCAGCATCAGGGTCTTTTCCAATGAGTCAGTTCTTCGCATCAGGTGGCCAAAGTATTGGAGTTTTAGCTTCAGCATCAGTCCTTCCAATGAATATTCAGGACTGATTTCCTAAAGGATGGACTGATTTTATGTCCTTACAGTTCAAGGGACTCTCAAGAGTCTTCTCCAGCACCACAGTTCAAAAGCATCAATTCTTTGGTGCTCAGCTTTCTTTATAGTCCAACTCACACATTCATATATGACTACTGGGAAAACCATAGCTTTGACTAGACGGACCACTGAAGGGAAAGTAATGTCTCTGCATTTTAATATGCTGTCTAGCTTGGTCATAGCTTTTCTTCCAAGGAGCAAGTGTCTTTTAATTTCATGGCTGCAGTCACCATTTCTAGTGATTTTGGAGCCCCAAAATATAAAGTCTCTTACTGTTTCCATAGGTTCCCCATCTATTTGCCATGAAGTGATGGGACCAGATGCCATGATCTTAGTTTTCTGAATGTTGAGTTTCAAGAAAACTTTTTCATTCTCCTCTTTCACTGTCATAAAGGGGCTCTTCAGTTCTTCTTCATATTCTGCCATAAGGGTAGTATCATCTGCGTATTTGAGGTTATTGATATTTCTCCCGGCAGTCTTGATTCCAGCTTGTGCTTCATCAAGGCTGGCATTTCACATGATGTAGTCTGCATATAAGTTAAATAAGCAGGGTGGCAATATACAGCCTTGACATACTGCTTTCCCGATTTGGAACAAGTTTGTTGTTCCATGTCCAGTTCTAACTGTTACTTCTTCACCTGCATACTGATTTCTCAGGAGGCATGTAAGGTCGTCTGGTATTCCCACCTCTTTAAGAATTTCCCACAGTTTGTTGTGATCCACACAGTCAAACGCTTTGGTGTAGTCAATAAAGCAGAAGTAGATGTTTTCTTGATGATCCAATAGATGTTGGGAATTTGATGTCTGGTTCCTCTGCCTTTTCTAAATCCAGCTTGAACGTCTGAAAGTTCACGGTTCTTGTATTGTTGAAGCCTGGCATGGAGATTTTTGAGGATCACTTTGCTAGCATGTGAGATGATCTTCCTTCAGCTCCAGGCCAAACACCAGCTCCACGCGCTCAGAGGCTCTCCTGAGCATCTCGGGCAAGGGCTGCCTGTACTTCCTGCTCACGACCTTCAGCAGGGCATTCTGAGTGATGGTCTCCTTATTGGTGTACTTGTCCAGCAGGAACTCCACCAGCATGCTAGCCTTCCTGGCCAGTGGATCTTTGTGAGTGCTCTGAGTGGCAGGGGCTGCCTGGGAGCCACCTGCATTTTCCTCCTCTGGGTCCTGGGCTCCTTCATCAGATCCTGCACAGGAAGACCCTGCACCAGCAGAGCTAGCAGCCGTGGCTCCCTGAAGCTCCTGGTGATCGCCAGCAACAGGGGAGCTCGGGGGAGAACCCTGAGGGACAGACGAGGGGAAGGAAGGGCACTCTTTTCCTGGGACTGCAGCAGCACTGATCTGGGCCTCCTGAATGTCCCCCTGGACCTGGTGGCAATTCCCGTGGGCAAGGTACTTACTGTTGTGCCTCCGAGGCATAATGACACAGATCAGGAACAGCAGGTGAGAATGCTGGCAGGAAAGCAGGTAAGGATGGCACCTGGAGGAGGGATAAGGAGATATTGTGAGCACCTTCAGTGGGGAGAGTCCTCCCCGGCTTGAACCAAGGGGCCTTCTGCAGGGTCCTGGAGACCAGGGCTCTGGAACCTACAGGGCTCCTGTTTTCCTGGTGAGCCTGTCCCCTGAGACTGCTGAACCAGAAGTGAGAGTGAGCCGTGGAACCCAGCCAGACACCCCTGCCTGGGTGTTGGAGGGGGGCCAGTCGGAGCTGGTAGGGGAGGCAGTTTCTCTCAGTTCACATTCAGAGTCAGGATGAAAACTGGGGCAAGATCCCCATATTCAAACCCTCCCCCCACCCTCTTCCCTCTCGTGCTCTGAAGTTGACACTGACACTTTCCCTGTCACCCGGGAGGAGGAGAGGAGGGAGTGCTCAGCCCCCGACCCAGGGGTCACGCGACCTGCTGTTCTGCTGCCTGCAGGCTGCCCCTTCAAAACTAAGCTCTAACCGCCCCTCTCAGACTGCAGCCCCCCTTCCCCGTGCTAGGCTTGGAGGAAGTGCTGGCCACAGGGGAGGGTCCTGAGTTGGCCATGTGATGCAGAGGATGGTCATTACCCTGACTCCTCCCGAGCCCTGACATCCTCCCTCTGTTGACCTGCTGCCAGCCCTTCAGAACGAGGTCCCCTCTTCCCCGAGTGTCCCGTGTCAGTGATCGCAGTCAGGGAGCCCCTCAGCCTTTAGAACTGCCCAGATGCTGACCGGTTGCTTTGTGGCCAAGTCATGCTGGGTAAGGGGTTAGGCGTGGCTGCCAATCTGGGGTATGGAAACACTCAGTCCCCCCGTGGGTCCCTCCTTCACTCCACAGAATCCCGGTCTTCCCTCTACTGAACAGAGCCAGGGTCCAGCAACCCCGCACCCAGATCCACCACCCCTGGATCCAGGTTATGTCCCGAGAACGCACGTGCGTAGCCGATGGACATTGGACCTAAGAGCCAGGTCCAAGCCTCCGGGCATAGAGCACATGCGGGGTTGCCGGGGGGCTGTGAAGTCCTCTCTTTTCAGATGGAAAAGGTATTGGGAGTGCCAGGGCATATCCTTGTAACTATCCAGTGCACTTGTTACTCATATCACCTCCAAATTGGACCCCTGATGAGACAAAGGACTCATCCCTCTGGATGAGCAGCTCTCAAAGATAGCAGCCCTCTAAAAGAAGGCATGGCACCCCAGCTTGGATAGGGGGCCGTCACTTCCTATCATGCGCATTTGGGCTCCAGGAGGATAGCAGGGGCGGGGCCTGGGTGGGCGGGGTTCTGGGGGAGTTTCAGGCGAGAGGGGGGATGTGGTCCCTTTTTTGATTCATAGTGGGTCCTGGGATGACCCTGCTGATCTCAGTCAAATGGCCTCACTCCTTACCTTTCACTTCTCTCAGTAAACCAAGCAGGAAGAATATGGGAGCCCGAGCCTGACAGCCTTCCTGGAGCTGCTGAGATAGACAGTGAGGGCACTCTGGGGCTCCTTCTTGTGTGCTGAGTGATCCTCTCTGTCCTCTATCCCTGTCTTTCTCTGACCATAATGCTGCATTACGTCCCATCTGCTGACCTGAGGGCAAGACCTCACCTCCTGCTGCTGCTAACTCACTTCAGTCGTGTCCGACTCTGTGTGACCCCATAGACGGCGGGCCACCAGGCTCCCCTGTCCCTGAGATTCTCCAGGCAAGAACACTGGAGTGGGTTACCATTTCCTTCTCCAGTGCATGAAAGTGAAAGTGAAGTCGCTCAGTCCTATCCGACTCGTAGCGACCCCATGGATTGCAGCCTACCAGGCTCCTCCATCCATGGGATTTTCCAGGCAAGAGTCCTGGAGTGGGGTTCCATTGCCTTCTCCCCTGGAAGATGTCAAATCCACAGATGCCTGGTGAGAAGTGCACCGGCATCTCATCTGGGCACTTCTGCCTAAGGCTTCCTGGAAATGGCTGCTGCAGGTAAGATAAGCAAGAGGGAAGGATGGGTGAATGCCTTCTGTGGGGTGGAACCCCTCACATCTCACTCAGGATCTTCATATTGACTGCAGGCAGAGCCTGGAAACCCTTCCCTTTCTGGTATAAAACCACCCCTGTCCCCAACCATGCCCCACACAATCCCAGCAGAGAAAGTGAAGGGGCTCCTTAGCCTGACGGTTCTCACTGTGGGCTCCTAGTCGACTGCAGGGGCATTGCTCGAAAGTCCTGAGATGAATTTCTGTCCTTTTGTACAATTACTGTGATACAGTCTTTTCTCTTTTAGTTCATGTGTGACAGTCTCTTAAGCTGATCATTTACAACAGCCAGTTGTCATCCACTAACAAAGTTTCTGCTGGTTATTGCATGACCTCTGGGCCATACTGCCATGTCCATCCCAAACTTTGGTGCCCCATGATCCTGGCATGGGGCTCTGAGATGCTGCCTCAGGTTCCTTCAGTGAACCAGTAGAGGTTCATGGTCCCAAGGCCCAGTGGAAGAATCAACTGCTCTAGTTTAAAGCCTTTTCCAGCTGATCCTGTTGTCTGTTTCCTTTGGGGCCTGCACACCTGTGTCAGCCTCAGAGTACTCCCCCACCTGGGCACTCACAGGGTCTAGTTCAATGAAGACTTTTTGTTCCTCAGGGATTATTTAGTTTTGTGTTCTTGCTTTTGTTAGTAGTTGTCTTTATTCCTTGTATAAGTTTTCCATGGTTAGTTCTGGGTACAGGAAACAGCTGCCCATGCATGACTGTGGTCTCAGCTACTCTGGATGTGGTACTAAATCTGTAAAGAATTTAAGGAAAATTTACAGTCTTACAATATGTCCTCAGGAATACACATAACATACTACTCTGTTTGAGACTTCTTTTTCCTAAGGCGCTCAGGAAATTCTTCTTGTTCCCTTCATGTAGCCTGCATACATTTTTCTAAGGTTTCTTTGTAACTGCATTTTTCATATTGTTGCTTTTGTTTATGGTGTGTTTTCTATTACATGGTTTGAGTATTGTCGATTCTTCCAGACCAGTCTCTTGATTTTGCTGTGTTGATCATTTTATGCCAGATTTCTGAAGTTAGTTATCTGTGTCAGTTTCCTAAGAATTTTAATTCGAGGATCAAATTCTTACTGTGATATTTTGTTTTTCATTATTGCTGACTTTTATTCATTTTGCATTGGTGCATGTAACTCTGAACTGGCTATGTGTTCTTATCCATAATTTTTTCTAGTTTTTAAATTAGTAGACTTTTAAAAAGTTGTTTTTATCGACAGATCCTTGCTTTATAATGTTGTGTTGTTTCTGCTATACAACAGGATGAATCAGCGCTACGTATACATATTCCTCCTGCCTGATGAGACTTCCTCCCACCCCCGCATCTCACCCCTCTAGGCTGTCACACAGCACCAGGCTGAGCTCCCTGTACTATATAGCAATTTCCCACCAGCTATCTTTTGTACACATAGGACTCGATATTTGTCAGTGCCACGCTCTCAATTCGTCCTACACATGCCTTCCATTGCTGTGTCCACAGGTTCATTCTCCACATCTGTGTCACTATTCCTGCCCTTCAAATAGGTTCGTGAGTACCATTCCTACTTTCCATGTATATGCGTTAATGTACATTACTTTTCTGTTTCTAACTTACTTCGCTCTGTAAACAGGCTCTAGGTGCATCCACCTCAGTACAAGTGACTTAAATGAATTCCTTTTTATGGCTAATATTCCATTCTATGTGGCTACCACAACTTCGTTATCCAGTCATCGGTCAGTTGAAGTCTGCTTTGCTTCCACGTCCTGTCTGTTGTAAGCAGTGGTGCAATGAGCACTGGATACAGGTGTCTTTTCAATTATTCTTTTCTCAGTGTATATGCCCAGTATTTCTATTGCTGGGTCATATGGTAGTTTTAATTCTAGTTTTAAAGGAATCTCTCCGGTGTTCTCCATAGTGGCTATATCAATTTCCATTCCCACCTTTTCTCTAAACTCTCCGCAGCCTTTACTGCTTGTACAGTTTTTGATGATGGCCATTCTGACCTGTATGAAGTGCCACCTCATTGTAATTTTGATGTGCATTTCTCTCATGATGAGTGATGTAGCTCCTCTTTACATGTGTTTATGAGTTTGTTGCCCCTCTGCATTTCTTTTTTAAAAGAACAGATTTGCGATTGGAGAAAATTCAGCAGATAGAATAGAGAGGTCCCATACAGCCACTCTCTTCCTCCACCTGGTATCTTCTATTATTAACATCTTGTATTGGTTCAATGGATACAAGTTCGTTTTTTACAGTTGATCAGCTAATGCCAATATGTTATTATTAACTATTGTCCATTGTTTACAATACTTTTTACTTTTTGTGTTTTGCAGTTCTTTAGTGTTTGACAGATGCATGATAGGATCAACTCAGCCAACACGGTGTTGTGCAGAGGAGTGTGAATGCCCTATGGATCTCCCATGCTCCATCTTTTCATCCTTCAAAACCTCACTTGGAACCTCTTACAACTACTCAACGTTTTACTCTTTCTAAAGATTTGAATTTTCCAGACTGTAACACTGATGGAATCATACAGTATGTAGGCTTTTTGTACTAGCTCCTTCTGCTAATGAATATACATTGAATTTTCTCTATAACTTGTTATGGTTTGAAATGTTTTCTTCCAGGACTGAATACCATTCCATGTAGCTTACCATAGTTTGTTCACCCACTCGTGTACTGAAGGTCATCTTTGGTGATTTCGGTTTTTGGCAGCTATGTCTTATTCTGCTATTAAAATTTGGTTGAAGGTTTTTGGATGGGCTTAAGGTTTTGGCTCTTTTGAGTAAATACCTTAACGTTCATTTGTTAGATCATATGATAAGACTATATTTAGCTTAAAAGAATTTGCCAGACAGTTTCCAAAGTATCAGTATCACTGCCTTCCCTTTAGCAATGAATTCATTTCCAGTAGTTTGCCTGTTTCCTCTTCATTGATTTGGACTTCTGTGTTTCTGGTTTGTTCCTTCATTTGTGTTGTATTTCTTTTCCTTTTTCATTATTATTATTATTTTAATTATCATGTTTGAGGTCTCCTTTTCCCAGGCTTCAAGGTTCTTTCTTCTTTTTTGTTTCTGCCCTCTAAAGTTGGTCCAGTGGTTTGTGTAAGCTTCTTATAGGGTGAGATTTGTGCTGAGTTTTTGTTTGTTTGTTTGTTTGCTTTTTCCTCTGATGGGCATGGCTGAGTAAGGTGGTCATTCTGTCTGCTGATAATCGGGTTTGTATTTTTGTGTTCTTTGTGGTTTAGATGAGGCATCCTGCACAGGGTGCTATCAGTAGTTTGGTGATGCCGGGTCTTGTTTTCCTGTGGTTTCCTTTTTGTCAATTCTCACTATTTGATATCCTAGGGTTAGTTCTCTGGTAGTCTAGAATCTTGGAGCCAGTGGACCCACTGTAAAGGCTCAGGGCTTGACCTTGACTTATGCGTGGGTCTATACATTCCTTTCTGCTGGTCATGTACTCCTGTCCACTCTCAGCTGGTATTCTGCATGCACTTCTGTGTCTGAAAGTGTATTCCTGATGTGTCTGTGGAGAGACATGTATTCCATATCCACCAACTCCTCTTGCCATCTTTTTCCTCCTGGGCAAGATTCGTGAGAGTCTGTTGGACTGCAAGGAGATCTAACCAGTCAATTCTAAAGCATATCACACCTGAATATTCATTGGAAGGACTAATGCTGAGGCTGAAGCTCCAGTATTTTGGCAATCTGATGTGAAGAACTGACTCATTGGAAAAGACACTGATGCTGGGAAAGATTGAAGGCAGGAAGAGCAGGGGACAACAGAGGATGAAATGGTTGGCATCACCTACTCAAAGGACAGGAGTTTGAGCAAACTCTGGGAATAGGTGATGCACAGGGAAGCCTGGCATGCTGAAGTCCATGGGGTTGCAAAGAGTCAGACATGACCGAGAGACTGAACAGAACAGTTGAGTCATCAAAATATTCTTGTCATTTCTATATTTCTGGATGAGTTGAAGCCTTTCCTTGCTGCAAGGCTGATTCCCTTACGGTGGCAAAGAAAGTGTGAGAAAATGTGTTCTCTGTTTGGTTTATCAAGTGTGATCCAGGCATACATTTCCCTGGGCAAATTATACGAGCTTTAACCAAAACCTTGCAGGCTTCTTGAAATTATCATTGTCCCTATGAGCCACAAACCAGGGAGGATTGACAGAAACAGTACAAAAACTGGACCTTGGCAATATAAGAATTAGGAACATGGGGCTTAATGAATTACAAATATGATCATAATTTTTCTGATTTTTTTGAAAGATTACTGTCTTTTAAAAATCTTTCATTTTCTAGATATAAGGAAATTTTTTAACACAGCAATTTGATAAATGGTGGATTTGTCATTGGAATTGAAACATTAATTTTTCTCTCCCTACCGTATCACTCCAGAAATCAGAAACTCTCAGTGTTCTTATTTTCTTAGGAAAATAGTTATTTTTCAAAAGTTCAGTGAGAATCTGTTCTTATAGCAGGACACAAGTGGAAACAGTGATTACACTACCGAGACTTTGACTGGACTGTCATATTTGACAGACACAGGTAGACTTGGATATGGCCAGATTACTTGAGGAAACTAAGGTTAACCATAGGGATCCATAAAAACCCGTTGGAAAAACAGCCTGGGACCTTGCTGACAGAATTCCCATCAGCCTTACCAGGTGAGTAAGGAAGATCACTTCTGGCAGGCACAGGAACTTTAGGATGTTTTGGGGAATTCAGGAAGAGAGGAATTCATCCAGATCTCTAGGTTTGACAACAAGTCTTTGCTGTGGCTTCCTAGCCTCAAGAGGCTATGAAAATTTCGTTCCAGCAAAGCTGAATTAAAAGCGCCTATTTGCAAATTGTTATTCTTACTGTACTTAGATAAATAATCAGGCCAAGTTTATTGAATTTAGACTTTCTTTGCAAAAAATTAGGTCTTAGCTTTCCTGTCTTCAGTAGAAATGAGGGAGATGATAGAAAAAAAAATGGTTCAATAGAAAGTGTACTACACTTGTGTGGGTATTAGGTTCTAGTTCTAGTGCTATTACGTTTCCTTGAAGTTTTATTATTTACCTGCAAACTGGGTTGGATCCTGAATTTTTCTAGTGTCCACCCATATTTAGCTGCAACTTTATTACTAAAATTCCCAATTCTCCCATCCTTTTGATGTGTCTGTGGGAAGATGGTGAGCTCCAAGCGATACACCTCTGCCATCTTGATCCACTCACTCTCCGATTCTTTTGACTTGAATCACTGAGAACTAACATTGCCATATTTTCCTGAAGTCCTGCAACGTGAAGCTACAAGACTTGATGCAAAGATCAGAGAAATTGTCACAACACCTTATGTTCAAATAGACTTCATGCCTGTTGCTGTACGAGCCACTCAGAATGTTAACCTGATCACCCAGAGATATTGCTAACTGTGATAGAGACATTTCAAACTGCAGTAGTTGCTTTGATCCTGACACTTAGAAAACTTCTTGACTGACTACGCCCTGGGCTCAGAAACTGGTTTATAACCAGCTCCAATCATTAACATCCACTTTTTTTTTGTTTCCATAAAAATGCTTCTTATTAATAACTACCTGACACCGATTGCACCCTAGACCTAGCTTTGTGAGCCCACCTGTATCACCACCTATTGAAATGAGATACCACTCTTCAAATGAACTGACCTGTTCTCAGAATGACGCAATTGCTGCCATGAAATGGAGGACTCCACTAATCCATTCTCTCTCTCCACAGTGACCAGGTCAGCTTTTACCATGTAAGACGTGCAGGCAAGTTTCAGAGGAGGGACCTGTCAAGGCTTAGGGCACTCTGCCCCCAAATATACCACAGTGGCATATTGATTATTTTGAATTCAAGTTACTTAACAAACAGCCAACAGAGGAGGGACATTCCACCACCCCCCAATATCTGCCTCCCTGAGAGCAGGAAATGCATCTCATATAAAGGATATACTGCCTGCATCTGGAGGCAGAGGGAAACCCTTCTAACCAGAAGTAGGCAGTTCAAGCAGAGAAGCCTGTATACACAAACCTTGTTAAGTCTTTCATTTACTACCCTGGGTACAGATTCTGTTTAGATTCCTTACTAGTTGAGTACCTAAAACCTAAGTTGATTTGTCCTGTCGATTCCTCACAAATTGTTTTCTTGTCTACAAAATAAAAACAGCTGCCTGCTTTGCCCACTTTTTAGGTCCCATTTCTATGACACTTCTTGTGCACATGAATTAAAATTTGACTCTTTTTCTCCTGTTACCCTGTCTTGTGTCAAGTTTACTAGTAGTCTAACCAGAAGAATTCAAAAGGGATAAAGGCAGGAATGTCCTTCTTCCCTAAACACCTCAAGGGAGTTCACCCTTACATCTCAGAAACTCCCTGGAGACGATGGGCATAGAATACCAGTCTGTGCACTGGAATCTCCTGCATTGAGATAAGAGCAGAGGCACTGTAGATTTCTGTCTGTTAGGGGCCAAATTGTGTCCCCTCCACAAATGCATATTGAAAGCATAACTCAGAGTACTTAAGAATGCAACTGTAGTTAGAAATAAGGTCTTTAAAGCGATGGTTGTGTTAAAATGAAGTCATTAGGATGGGCCATAACCCAGTGTGACTATAAGAAGAAATTGAGACACAAAAGGAGGCACCAGGGATATATGCATTCAAAAGGAATGCCAAGTGAAGAGGGTGGCCACCTGGCAGCCAAGGGGAGAGGCCTCAGGGTAAACCAGCCCTCCTCTTAGACTTGCAGCCTCTAGAACTCTGAGAAAATAAAATTCCGCTGTTTCAGCCACGCATTCTGTGGGGTTTTGTTGTGGAAAGCCTAACAAATCAGTACGTTAGCCAAGGTAGAGATTTCTTCCTGGATAGTCTTTTTACTTTCCTGTCATTCCTAAAGGCTATCTCAAGATCTTAATTATGTGATTGCAGCTCCTTGTTTCTAAAGTTGTATGGGCATAGGGGAGGTCTTGACCTTAGCCTCACCAGAACTAGCATAGAGCCTTTCAAAGAGCAGATGCTCAAAAAATAAATGAAGACAGTAAGAGGTCTAACTTGTTAAGGTTTGATACCTCCTGCATTTTTCAAGAAGCATATCAAGGTATAAATTATTTAATTTTACAAAACAGAAGACAGAAAAGATGGAGAACAATCAAGGTTGATCATGTTTTGAAATTTTTTTCATTTTATTTTTTCATTCCATTGTCCCAGCAGTGTTATTGTGGGATTGCTTCCCATTTTGGCAAAAGTCCCTATTTTGATGTCAAATTTTCTTATCTGGATGATTTTTTAAAAGTCTTGGTCTTCAGTAGGGGTGGGAGGAGCTGCTGGATGTGGCCGTGGGACATGCCTGGAAGTGACAGTGGTGCCAGGCCTGGCTGGAACTGTGGCTCGAGCTCTCTCCTCCTCATCTCACAAAACTTCTTCATATTGTGATGAGAAGGCACTGGGGACCGTATCATTGACTTGCCAAAAATTCCAAGACTTTCATTTTGCTGGTTTCAGCATGGGCTTGTGGGCCCACAGGAACTCATAACGTGGAGGATCACCGTTGGCAACCTGGCGGTACTCCAGGTACTTCATCGTCACAAAGTCTTTGGTGATGAGCTTCCTGGGCTCTCCGTAGATGAAGTGTTTTCTCCCAGCATATACTCCCATCATATTCAAGAATTTCCAGATGTCTTCCTCAGCGGCACAGTTGCCCTTCACGAAGATCACACCCAGAACTGTCATCAAGAGACTGGTCTTAAGTAAGCCCCTACCATCCCCCACTCTCCCATTGTTGGGCAGGTTCAGTTTGCTGACAAGGTCATAGGAGTGGATGGTTGAATCAACTTCCTTCAAGTCAACTGCATAGACAGCCTTGCTGTGTTCAGCAGCTCTCTTCAGAATCTTGGCAAATCGGTTATGGTATCTTGGGTGGATAATCTTCAGCATGTTTTCCTTCATGATGGGCTGCTTCATTTTATATTTATGCAGAAGGAACTGTTCCAACAAACTTGTCATGCTATTCAGAGTATCACTGTAGGTGTTCTCAGTAGAACATGAGACATTGGAGGAACGTGAATCTTCCTCATCTTGACTGATATCTTCTTCATCAGATGTTGTGTCAGAAGTAGTTGAAAAAGTGCTGGTAGTAGATGGGGCTTCCGAAGACCCCTGGGAAGTGCTATTTCACCCAGTAGCTGATGAGCTCTGTGAATTATCTTCTAAAAGAGAAGAGGTAGAGGGAAGCTCTTCCATTACTGCAGAGCGCTGAACTCCCCTGTGACTCTGGAGGTCATATCACGCCTGGTGGCATTTCTCACGGATGCAGAGCTTATGGTTCTGACCCCAAGGTATGATGCCTGTGCTGGGGGACAATGATGAGAAGTGTGAGTAGAAGGGCAGGTGATAAGGGCCCACAGGAAGACGAAGCTTGAGTGTGCAGCGGCAGCAGTGAAATACCACTTTGGTTATCAGGAAGGCTTCATTTGTGGTTTTCTTGAGGGCACTGTTCTGAAAACCCCCAGGGTTCCTATTCTCCTAATCAGCTGTCCTTTGGGAAACATATTGAAGGAAATTAGAGTGATCTTTAGGCTTCATCCTGCTACCCCTGCCTCAGGCACGCTGGGGTGACAGAAGGGGCTGGTAGTCTCCTACACAGAAGCATCTGTTATTCCACATTCAAGACCACCACCCAACTAGTGGCCAGTCATAGGACCCATTCCCTCTGCTGTCCTCTAGTTGGCATCACAAAGCTTCCTGGGATTTCTGAGAAGTGAAGAGGTCCTCAGCTTATCACCCCAGTCAGTAGTTATCACCCAGTACTGTGTTCTCATTGGGAAGTTTTCTGTCCTGGCCTCTGGAGTCCTCAACATGAATTAAGAGTGCTTTTTTCGTTCCCCTAAGGCCTGGTGTCCCCACCCCTTTCTTGGAATAGTATCTGCACCTTCATACTAAGGGTTTCACTTCCTACACACCTGATATAAATAAATGTTGGTGGAACTTCAGCTTGATAGCTCTGCCCTGGTTCTTCAAGGGCTACAAGGAACATGGCTGGAGTCATTATCAGTTCTTTTTATTGGTATATGATCCCTCAGTCATTGCTTTGACCTCTGTTGTGGCCTGAAATTCTACCCTTCCTTCCACTTAGGTCCACCCCATCTACTACTATACTTCCTTATAGTAGGGCAAGCATCTCCGTGAGACCCCAAGGAAAAAGTAAGGTTTTCCTCACCTGTCCATACCCGTCCTTGGTCTTCTGAGGCACAGAGGATGAGATGAATCATATGGTTATGGGGTGTGTGCTTCCCTTTGTCTTTAGGGTATTCTGTTGCTTTCTGGAAAACCTGGAAATAATCCCACTGCTGGCCCTAGGCTTTACCCCTTGGACCATGTCCCAACCCCACTTGTGACTTCATAGAAGGAAATGGGCATGTCATGTCAACAATGAGCAGGTATCCCAGGGATGCCAGGAAGGGCAGGGTTCTGTGCAGTTTCCTCAGAGTTCTGAGGTCAGGGGGTTTCCTAAGTCCAAAGCTTGACTCCTGGCAGAGTGTGGGGCTCCTTTCTCTGTTTACATAAGGGAGCTCTCTCAGACTAAGGTCCTCACTCCCTGTGGTGCCAGAGAGGCAACGTCTGGGAATGCCACATGAGGCTACTCCTACCTGTGCCTTCAGGGACCACATCAGGATTCAGGCTTCTTGGGGCCCTCTGTGTTCAGTGTAGGGGCATGCCCTCACTCAGGTACCTCACCTTGACTCCTGGGGGACTCTGGATTTCCTCTTTCTTTCAACCTAAGGTGACCCATGTAGACCAAAGACCATGTCCTTGCAAGCCCTGAAAAGAAGTGAGGGAATGTGCAGCCTGTCAGCCCTGTCTTGGCCTTCTGAGAGCAGACACAGGCCAGTCTCTCTGTGACTTCAGTTCCTCATTCATCTGTCTTTATCTTGACTCCTTTCTCTTCTATGAAAGCCTTCTTGGGAAATGCCACATCTTTGAAAAGTCTTAGTCTGCCTGCAACAAATCTCACAGAGAATGGGCTGAGTCCCAGGAGTGATAGGGAAGCTACAGTCCGGGAGGGGCCCCAGCATAGGTGGTGTGCTATCAGAGAAAACACACTGATCTCTTCCTTCTCTTCACTGACCAGACACAGCCTCTTGTAGAACCTTCACTCTAACAGATTTACTCTCTGAAAGGAAGGGGCTGAATTAAATGATTTTCTGCATCCCTGATCTACTGCCGTTTACTGACATTTCCTTTGTAGATAAATTGTCACTGAATGCTGTCTCATTCCTTATACATACTCCACTTTTATTTTCATTTTTTGTTACTTATTTCTGGGGCTTTTTATTCCAAAGCCGTGTTTGGGGTATGAAATTCTGCTATTGAACGTGTGAAATAACATTTGGACTAATGTTCAGAAAGAGGAAGTGACCCAAGGTTGGCCTCATCCTGGAGGAGTGGCACAGTATGGGCTCTGGAGGAATTCAGTGCCGGGGTCCAGTCCAGCTTCTATCATTTATGAGCTTTGAATTTGAGCTTCTTTATTCCAGCTTCTTTATCTGCAAATGGTGTTTGAGAGTCTATAGTGTAGGACCAGAGACATGTGTGATGTATGTAAATCACCTGGCACAGTATGAGACAAGCTTTGGTACTTTGAATGAATGGCAGTTATTACAAAGGTGATTTTGACCCCAAATGATAACAAACTTCCATCACATAATTTTATTTCCAGGCTAGAGAATATGCAACTCCAAACAATAGGCAAATCCACATCAGCACTACTGCTCCCAAGCAAGTAAAACTAAGCAGTATTTCCCTATTTGAGCACCTGTTTTAATAGGCGTTTGGGGTTATCTTCTCCACATGGATGCAAGGACAAGTTCATTTGTCTCAAGGACCAGCAACTTCCCTCTCAGGTGCTTTTGCTTGTCCAAACCACCCTTAATTTAATCCCACTGACAGTAAAAATTGAGCCCTCCCTTAAAGTTTGCCAAATTACAGTAAACATAACCTAATTAAACTGCCCGTTTAACAGAGCAAGTTCTGGTGCTCCCATCCCAGAAAAAGAGAGACAGTCCAGTGATGTCTTGGCATCTCACTTCAATGGGAATCACCCTTATTTCTCAGAAATTCTTTAGACAGCTTTTGATGAAAACACGTAGTGTGAGTGTTCACTTGCCCTGGCTCAAGTGCACAGGGCCCCTTCCATTCCCTATGGTTTTCGGATATCCCCAAATAACGGTGAATATATGGTTTAGATATATTCCAGGTTTACAGCCTCACCTCTGAGCACCATCATATGAGTGTCTGGCATCACTCCCACAGCTTCATCTAGCCCATCATGCATCTGGACTGAAAATGACCTCCCACCGAGGAACTAGACTTTCCCCAAGACCCAGTGCCGCCTTAATCATGTAACTTCGACTTGCTTGCTCTCATCTGGAACCTCCTCTTCCACACCTCCCCCATTTAAATTTATGATTTGTTTATTCCTTAGAGTTAGCTCACCACCTTCCTTATATTGTCCCTGCTGCTAGACTCAAAATTCCATGGGCAGTGGCTTGGGCTTCATTTTCTTATCAACCCAGTACTATAAGAAAGCCTTCTAAACAGAAGATGGTCAATTAATTTGGGAGAAAACGGAAATAACGAGCAAAGTCTCTATTTTATTATGATTTAAGTGTCATACAGTTTGAATAAGCTAAGCAAATCTAAGTCCATGTTATTAGCTTTTACAAGGAAAGAGGACAGATAAGAAGACAAACGAAGAATAAACCAGCGTTTACTCTGAAAGCTTTGTGATCCCAAATATTTATCTCTAGGATTCTTACATATTTCCAAGTAAAATTCTATTCCAATGCTCTGTTACCTCATTCTGTACCATAAGGAAAATATTGAAGTCTTTTCAACTTGTTTACAAATAATGAACTCTTAGTCAAAAACCTAACAACAGTAAACATGACTCCATGACATTAATAAACCTAGATTCTGAAGCAAGATAAACCTTGTGAAGAGTGGTAATATTTAAAAATACCAAACGCCTCTACCTACCTACCGAAATCATCTGTTTTTGACTAGATATTATTCATATGGATAAAAGGAAAACATGCGTTATTTTGTTAAAAGTGCACCTAAACTCCCTTACTACTTAAAACTGAGAAAAACATATGGGTTTTGTTCCCCCCACCCCTACTACCCCTGCACTATTTAAGAGGTAGACTGTCCTCTTCCAACACAAAGGGAACAAAGTGCCCTGACCCCTCCCTAGATGTGGGAGGAGCTGTAGGACTTGGCCCTGGTAGAGGCACTGGCTTCAGCCATTGCTGGAGCCCTGGCCGTGCCTCCCAGTGCTGCTCTCTCCACCTGATCTCTCAGAGCCTCATCATAGAGGTCTGGGAAGGAACTCGGGACCTTATCCTGGATCTTGGCCAGAACTTCCAACACCTTCATCTTAGTGGTCTCAGCATAAGCTCTCGGACCCCACAGGAACTCATAGCCCGGAGGATCACTATTGGGCACCTGGCGGTAGTTGAGGTACCCCTTCTGCACCAGATCTTTGGTGATGAGCTTTCTGGGCTCCCCAAAGATGGAGTGCTTCTTCCCAGCATAGATCCCCAACACATTGAGAAATTCCCAGATCTCCTCCTCAGTGGCACGGTTACCCTTCATAAAGATGATGCCCAGGAGCGCCATGAGGAGACCAGACTTGGGCAGCTCCTCCTCATCACTTGAACCTTCCTCAACCCCGAGACTGAACTTGTTGACGAGGGTGTAGATGTTCCTGCTGCAGTCGACTTCCTTCAGCTCCAGGCCAAACAACAGCTCCACGCGCTCAGAGGCTCTGCTCAAGATCTCAGGGAAGTGCTGCTTGAACTTACTGCCAATGACCTCCAGCATGGCGTCCTGTGTGATGGGTTCCTTCATGATGTACCTCTCCAGCAGGAAATCCATCACCATGCTGGCTTTCTTGATCAGAGTATCTTTGCGAATGCTCCGAGTGACCAGGGCTGCCTGGGCAGCATCTGCGCTTTCCTCCTTGGGGCCCTGGGCACCTTCTTCAGATCCTGCACAGGAAGCCTCTGCAACAGTAGAGCTAGGGGCCATGGCTCCCTGAAGCTCCTGGTGATTTCCAGCAGCAACGGAGCTCTGGGAAGAAACCTGAGGGACAAAAGAGGGGGAAGACAGGCACTCCTCTCCTGGGGCTGCAGCAGCACTGGCCTGGGCCTCCTGAGTGTCCCCCTGGACCTGGTAGCATTTCCCGTGGGCATGATTCTTGTTTTTGTGCTTCCGAGGCATGATGACACAGGTCAGGGACCGCAGGCAGGACTGCAGTTAGGAAGTTAGACAACGAGAGCACCTGGAAAAGGACGAAGAAATGTGAGCACCTTCACCAGGGAGAGTTGTCCCCGGTTTAAACCAAGTCTGCTTCATAGGAGGCCTTGAGTCCACTGCTCTAGGACCCACAAGTCTCCTGTTTGCCTAGTCAGCCTGTCCCCTGAGACCCCTGAGGAGGAAGTGAGAGTGAGCCCTGGGGTGCAGCCAGACAGCCCTGCCTAGGCGTTAGAGGGTGGCCTGCGGGGGCTGGCAGGGGAGGCGTGTCTTTTCAGTTCACATTCAGAGTTAGGATGAAAAGTGGGGAATGACCCCTAGCACCCGCCCCGATCCCTCTTCTGCTCTGAAGCTGATGCTGCCACCTTCCCTGTGATTCTGGAGAAGGAAAGGAGGGAGTGCTCAGCCTCCCACCTAAGGGTCCCGAGACCTGCCCTTCTGTAAGCAAGCTCTAACCTCCCCACTCAGAGAGCAGCCTCCCTTCCCCGTGTTTGGCTGGGAGGAAGCACTGACCACAGGGGAGGGTCCTGATTCACCCGAGTGTCTGGAAGGATGGTCCTTACACTGGCTCCTCCCGAGCCCTGACATCCTCCCTGTACTGACCAGCTACCAACCCCTTGGACCCAGATCCCCTCCGACCTCAGTTTCCCACATCCAAGATCGCAGGGAGGGTGACCCGCAGACCTTAGAGCTGCCCGGATACCACCCAGATGCTCCGAGGCCAAGTCGCGGGGAGTGGGGGTTTCACGTGGCCACCGTTCTGGGGTGTGGAGACCCTCAGTCCCCCCCGAGAGTCCCTCCCATAGCTACAGGGCTCGGGGCTTTACGTCTACTGAGCAGAACTGGAGTCCACCAGCACTGGACTGAAGCCTTCCTCTCGGAGACTAACTGGGTGAAGTGGATGGACTTGGGGCTTAAGATGCAGGCCCGAATCTTCCAGCAGAGAGCAGGGGCAGGGTGGCCAGGGGTTGTCCAGCCCCCTCTTTTCAGAGGGAAAGGCTTGGTCGTGCCGGACGTGTGTCCCACACTTGTAACTCACGTCACCTCACACTTGGACACCTGATGAGACCTGGGAGTCGTCCGTCTGGGCACCCTGCACGGCAGTTCTCAAAATGGCAGCAGCTCTCAAAGATGGCGTCGCAGCCCCAGCGTGTGTGCGTGGTCGTCACTTCCTGTCATGTGGTTCTGTGTTCCAGGCCAAAAGCAGAGGCGGGGCCAGGGTGGGCGGGGTTCTGGGGGAGCTTCCCGGAGGATTGGCATGTGCACTTTTCCTTGAGTCGTCGCGGATCCTGAGACCTTCCCTGAACCAAGCAGAGTCTATGGGCCTCCCTCCCAGGCTCTAGCTTCCGTCAGCACCCTGGCAGGAATTGTTTCTGGCCTGGCCCTACAGGCTTCCTGGAGCTCCTGAGAATGACAGGGAGGGCACTTTCGGGCCCCGTCTTCTGGGCTGAGTGATGCTCCGTCCACTCTCCGTGTCTTCCCTTGACCCCTGTAGGTGGTGGGCTGTGTCCCATCTGCTGACCTGAGGCCAAGGCCTCCCATCGAAGACATCCAGTCCCTCGTCATCAAGTCCTGAGACTCCTGCTGAGAAGCGCACGTACATCTCCTCTGGACCCTTCTGCCTGAGGCTTCCAGGAAATGGCTGTCGCAGGTAAGATGAGCTGAGAGGGAAGGATGGGAGACTGCCTTCTGTTGTGTAGAACCCCTCACATCTCACTCAGGATCTTCATATTGACTGCTGGCAGGGCCTGGAAATCCTTCCCTTTCTGGTATGAATCCACCCCTGTCCCCAGCCATGCCCCATACCATCCCAGCAGAGTAAGTGAAAGGGCTCCTTAGCCTGACGGTTCTCACATGGGCTCTTAGTCGACTGCAGGGGCATTGCTCGAAATTTCTGAGGTGAATTTCTGTCCTTTGGTACAATTTTTGGGGTACTAAGTTTTCTCTTTTAGTCCCTGCATGATAGTCTATTAAGGTGATCACTTAAAAGGGCCAGTTGTCATCCACTAACAAAGTTTGTGCTGGTTATTTCATGACGTCTGGGCAATGCTGCCACATCCCATTCAAAATTTTGTTCCCCATGGTCTTGGCATGGGAGCTCTGAGATGCTACCTCAGATTCCTTCAGTGAGGCTATAGCCATTCATGGCCCCAGGGCACAGTGGAAGAATCAAGGGCTGAACTTTAAAGCCTTTTCCTGCTGATCATGTTGTCTTCTTCCCTTGTAACCTGCACACACTTGTCAGTCTCTGAGGACTCCCTCACCTTGACACTCATAGGGTCAAGTTCATTAGAGACTTATTTTGCCTGGGGGATTATTTAGTTTTGTGCTTTTGCTTCCGTTAATAGTTGTCTTTATTCCTTGTATAAGTTTTCCACGGTTTATGCTGGGTACAGGAAACAGCAGCCCATGTTTGATTGTGGTCTCAGCTGGTCTGACTGGAGTAGATCTGTAAAGGAGTTAAGCAACATCGACAGTCTTACAATATGTGCTCCTCATGAATACACATAACATACTATTCTGTTTGAGACTTCTTTGTCCTAAGCCTGTCAGCAAATTCTTCTTGTTGAGTCTATGTGGAACCTATACATTGTTCTGAGGTTTCTTTGTAGGTACGTTTTTTTGGTATGGTTGCTTTTATTTGTGCTGGATTTTCTATTACGTGATCTAAGTAATTGTTGATTCTTCCAGGCCAGACTCTTGGTTTTGCTAAGGTGATCTATTTTATACGAGATAGCTGAAGTTATTTGTATGTTTGAATACTTTTTGTGTGTGTTTCCTAAGATTTTTAATTCGAGGATAAATTCCTACGTATTCTTTTGTTCTTCATTGTTCCTGTCTCTTATTCATTTGGCATTGTTGTATATAACTCTGTACTGGCTATGTGTTCTTGTCCAGATTTTTTCTACATTTTAAATCAGTAGAGCATTTATGAAAATTTTTAATTGGAGGAGAATTGTTTTATAGTGTGTTAGTTTCTGTTGTACAACAGTATGAAGCAGCTCTAAGTATACATATATCCCCTCCATGAGCATCCCTCACGCCACCCCCATCTCAGTCCTCCAGGTTGTCATGGAACAGCAGTCTGAGCTCCCTCTGTTGTAGAGCACCTCCCCACTAGCTCTCTCTTATACACATGGTAGTGCATATATGTCATAGCCACTCTCAGTTTGTCCCTCTCTCTCCATCCCTTGCTGTGTCCACATCCTTTCTCTACATGTGTCTCTATCCCTACCCTGCAAATATATTCATCAGTGCCATTTTGTAGATTCCATATAAATGCATTAATGTGCAATACTTTTTGTTCTCTTTCTGACTTACTTCACTCCGTGAAACAGACTCTAGGTGCATCCACCTCACTGCCACTGACTTAAATTTGTTACTTTTTATGGGTGAGTAATATTCCGTTGTATATATCTACCACAACTTCTGTATCTATTCATCTGTCAGTGGAAGTTGAGGTGGTTGCTTCCATGTCCTAGCTATTGTAAATAGTGCTGCAATAAACAGTGCGGTCCGTGAATCTTTTCACGCATGGCTTTCTCAGTGTGTATGCCCAGTAGTGGGATTGCTGAGTCACAGGGTAGTTTTATTTCTAGTTTTTAAAGGACTCTCCATACTGTTCTCCATAGTGGCTATATCAATTTACATTCCCCCTCAAAGTGCAAGAGGGTTCTCTTTTCTCCATGCCACTTCAGCACTTATCGTTTCTAGATTTTTTTTATGATAGCCTTTCTGGCAAGTATGAGGTGATGCATCATTGTAGCTTTGGTTTGCATTTCTTTCATAATGAGTGGCCAACATCTTGTCTTGTGAGCCTCTCTATTTTTTAAAAGAACAGATTTAGGATTACAGAAAATTTAGCAGATAGTGTACAGAGTTCCTATAGAGCCAGTCTCTTCCTCCACTTAGCATCTTCTGTTATTAACATCTTGGATTGGTTCAACTGATACAAGTTCATTTGTTAAAACTGAGCAACTAATATCAATATGGTGATATTACCTATTGTCCATTGCTTACAATATATTTTACTTTTGTTGTTTTGCAGTTCTGTGTTGTTGCTTTTGTTCAGTTGCTCAGTCATCTCTGACTGTGACCCCATGCTCCTTAGCACGCCAGGCTCCCTATCCTTTCACCATCTCCTGGAGTTGGCTCAGACTCATGTCCATCCAATCAGTGATGCCATCCAACCATTTCATCCTCTGCTGCCTCCTTTTCTTTTTCCCTTCAATCTTTCCCAACATCAGGGTCTTTACCAATGAATCGGCTCTTCCCATCAGGTGGCCAAAAGTTTCGAACTTCAGCATCAGATATTCCCATGAATATTCAGCATTAATTCCCTTCAGGAATGACTGGTTTGGTCCCCTTTATGTCCAGGGGACTCTCAAGAGTCTTCTCTGGCACCACAGTTCAACGGCATCAATTTTTCAGCTCTCAGCCTTGTTTATGGTCCAACGCTCATATCCACACATGACCCCTGGGAAAATCATAGCTTTGACTAGACACACCTCTTTTACTAATGTAATGTCTCTGTTTTCTATTATGTGATCTATGTTTGTCATAGCTTCTCTTGCAAGGAATAAGTATCTTTTAATTTCATGGCATCTTTTAATTTGGGGCTTCCCTCGTAGCTCAGTTGATAAAGAATCTGCCTGCAGTGCAGGAGGAGATCTGGGGTCAATTCTTGGCTCAGGTAGATCCCCTAGAGATGGAAATGGCAACCCACTTCAGTATTCATGCCTATAGAATCTCATGGACAGAGGAGCCTGGGAGGCTACAGCCCATGGGATCACAAGAGTCGGACACGACTTAGTCACTAAACCACCACCACCACCGTCATGGCTGCATCCACCATCCACAGTGATTTTGGAGAAGAAAATTAAATCTTCCCTTGTTTCTACTTTTTCCTCATCTGTTTGCCATGAAGTGTTGGGACCAGATGCCATGATCTTAGTTTCTTGAATATTGAGTTTTAAGCCAGCTTTTTCATTCCCTTCTTTCACTCTCATCAAGAGTCTCTTTAGTTCCACTTCACTTTCTGCCATAATGGTGGTATCATATGCGTATCTGAAGGTATTGATATTTCTCCCGGCAATTTTATTCCAGCTTGTGTTCATCCATCCAGGAATTTTCATGATGTACTGTGCATATAACTTAAATAATCAGGGTGACAATATGCAGTCTTAATGTACTCGTGTCCCTATTTTGAACCTGTCTGTTGCTCCTTGTCCACTTCTAACTGTTGCTTCTTGACTGGTAAACCGGTTTTTCAGAAGGCAGGTGAGGTGGTCTGGTATTCCCATCTCTTTAATAATTTTGCATTTGCCTGTGATACAGGCAAAGCTTTTGCATAGTCAAACAAGTAGAAGTTTTTCTGGAGTTCTCTTGCTTTGCCTATAATCCAATGGAGATTACAAATTTGATATCTGAGTCCTCTGGCTTTTCTGAATCCAGCTTGTACATATTGAAGTTCTCTTTTCAGATACTGTTGAAGTGTAGCTCGAAGGATTTTGAGCATTCCCTTGCTTGCATGTGAAATGAGCGCAATTATATGATAGTTTAAACATTCGTTGGCATTGCACTTCTTTGGGATTGGAATGAAAGCTTACCTTTTCCAGTCCTGTGTCCTCTGCTGAGTGGTCCAAATTTGCTGGCATATTGCGTACAGTACTTTAACAACATCATCATTTAGGGTTTGAAATAGCTCAGCTGAAATTCCATCACCTCCACTAGCTTTGTTCTTAGGAATGCTTCCTAAGGCCCACTTGACTTCACAGTGCTGGATGTCTGGCTCTAAGTGAGTGATCACAACATCGCTGTTATCTGGGTCATAAAGACCTTTGTTGAACAGTTATTCTGTATATCCTTGCCACCTCTTCTTAAAATCTTTTGCTTCTGTTGTGTCCCTATAGTTTCTGTCCTTTATTGTGCCCATCTTTGCATGAAATGTTCCCTTGGTATCTCTAATTTTCTTAAAGAGAACTCTAGTCTTTCCCATTCTATTTTTTCCCTCTATTTCTTTGCATTGCTCACTTGAAAATGCTTTCTTATTACTCCTTGCTGTTCTTTGGAAATCTGCATTCAGATTGGTATATCTTTCCTTTGCCTTTTGCTTCCCTTCGTTCTCAGGTATTTGAAAGGCCTCCTCAGACGACCATTTAGCCTTTTTCATTTCTTTTTCTTGTGGATGGTTTTGGTTACCACCTCCTATACCTTGTTCTGAACCTTCATCTTTAGTTTTTCAGGCAGTCTTCCTACCAGATCATATCCCTTGAAACTATTCCTCACCTCCACTGTATAATCATAAGGAACTTGATTTAGGTCATATCTGAATGGCCTAGTGATTTTCTCTACTTTCTTCACCTTAAGTCTGTATTTTGCAGTAAGGAGCTTATGATCTGAGCCAGAGTGAGTTCCGGGTCATGTTTGAGTAGACTATGTAGAGCTTCTCCATCTTCAGCTGCAAGTTATTCCTTTACTTCCTACTTTTCCATTCCAGTCCCCTATTATGAAAAGCACATTTTCTGGGGATGTTAGTTCTAGGCTGTGATGTACATCTTCATAGCACCACTGGACTCTAGCTTCTTTGGCATCAGTGGTTGGAGCATAGACTTGGATTACTGTGATGCTGAATGCTTTGCCTTGGAAATGAACCAAGATCATTCTGTCCTTGTGGACACTGCACCCAGTACCTGCAGTTCGCACTCTTTTTTTGACTATGAGATACTCGATTTCTTCTAATGGATTTTTGCCCACAGATACAATGGTAATCTCAGTTAAATTCACCCATTCCTGTCCATGTTAGTTGTCTGATTTCTAAAATGTTGACGGTCACTCTTGCCATCTCCTGCTTAACCAATTTCCATTGATTCATGGACCTAACATTCAAGATTCCTATGTAGTACTGTTCTTTACAGCATTGGACTTTACATTAACCACCAGACCCATCCAGAACAAAGCGTTGGTTTGACTTTCGCCCAGTCTCTTCATTCTTTCTGGAGCTATTTCTGGGCTCTTCCCCAATAGCATATTAGACACCTAGTGACCTGGGGGGCTCAGGTATCTCCCCCTGGTATGATCTCTTGGTATCATATCTTTTTGCCTTTTCATGATGTTCATGGGGTTCTCAAGGCAGGGATACTGAAGTGGTTTGCTATTCTTCTCTCCAGTGGACCGCATTTTGTTAGAATTCTCCACCATGACCTGTCCACCTTGGGTGGCCCTGCAAAGCCTGGCCCGTAGCTTTTGAGTTGCACAAAGATGTGACCCATGCGATCATTTAGGTTAGCTAAATGTGATTGTGGTTTTCGTTCTAGAGAATAGGGCATTGAAGTTCTTCTGTCTGCCCTCTGAAGAATGAGTTGAAGAGGCTTGTGGAAGCTTGCTGATGGGAGGGACTGGCTATGAGGAAACCTGGCTCTTGCTCTATTGGGCGGGGTAATGCTCAGTAAATAAATAAATAAAAATTAGAAAAGCCTAAAGAAATATGTAATTGTATCAATATGAGTAAAATCCTTAATGACATTCGTAGCCATTAGTTTGTTATTGAATACCTCATTAGGGATTTTGAACACAGAGAGAAATATGTGAGATGTAGCTAATATGGAGGAGCATGATACTTCCCTCTGCCCTTCTGGGTTTTTGTGGGTGGTCGAAGAATTAAACTGATGTGAGACAGATTAATAGGATAAAATAAAGGTACAATAACACATAACCGTGAGAGAAACTGAGGAAAACGGAATAACTCATCAACATGGCCAAAGCCCAGAGCCAAAGAGAAAAGAAAATTTTAATGGTAGTTCTTTGGGACCTGAAAGGATAGGAAGACAGTTCACATGGAGATGGGAAAGGGAATGTTGGTAAACGAATGTTTTCTGTGCCAGGCAGAGACCCCGGGCCACAGAGTGGACTCTCATCTCTAGGCCCTGCCAAGATTTCGCCACCACACCTTGCCCATAATCTTTGCAGGTATCTGTGGTCATAGTTCTCTTCAGGGAACAGGACCTTTGCCTAAGTTCTTTCAGGCAGTTAGGCCAAAGATCAAGTACCTTTCTGAGTCTTTTGGCCTTGATTATTTTCAATGAGAACAATCTGTGTATCAAAAGAGACAGTTTGAGATGGCATGTTTTGCTCTCCCATACTAACTAGGAAAGTAAAAGCAATTAAAGTAAAGAAGAGAAATTTAAAAAGTTATTAATCCTAGTTTCCTTTGTATGACATTTACATTTTGAAAGATACATGTTAACATAAAAAAACACTGTGTGAAATAACAGCCTATGAAGGAAAAATCTGATTTACTTTGCATTGCTCTTTGGAACATCAAGGAGTGTTTAAATAAAACTACATATACAGTCACAGTTAGAGTCAATGGCAGCAAATATTTCTTGCAGTATTTTGCTTTACAATGTTGCGTTAGCTTCAGTTCCATGCTAAAAATAATCAGACATACATACACATATATCCTCTCACCTTGGATTTCCCTCGCATTGGGGACATCCCAGGGAATTGAGGAGAGTTCCCTGTGGTATACAGTATATTCCCAACAGTTGTCTATTTTATACATAGTATCAATAGTGTGTATGTGTCAATCCCAATATTCTAATTCCTCCCACCTTAACCCTTTGGCCCTTGGTACCATACATTAGTTCTCTATATCACTGACTTCATTTCTACTTTGCAAATAGGGTCACCTATGCCATTCTTCTCGATCCCACATATATACGTTAATTTTTAGTCTTTGTTTTTCTCTTTCCTACTTCCTTCTCTGTATAACACTCTCTAGGTCCATCCACCTCTCTAACAATGACAAAATTTTGTTCATTTTTTTGACTGAGTAATATTCCACTGGGTTACCTTGGTGGGTCAATGGTAAATAATCTGCCTGCCAATGCAGGAACCATGATTTCAATCTCTGGGTCAGGAAGATTCCCTGAAGAAGGAAATGGAAACACACCCCAGTATTTTTACCTGGGAAATCCCAAAGACAGAGGATTCTGGTGAGCTACAATCCTTGGGGTCTCAGAAGAATCACATACAACTTAGCGACAAAATAACAAGAACAATATGCCATCGGATATACCTTCCACAGCTACTTTATACTTGCATCTGTCGATGTACATCTACGTTTCTTCCATTTGCTGGTTGTTGTAAACAGTCCTGCAGTGAACATTAGAGTGCTTGTCTGTTTTTGAATTATGGGTCTGTGGTCTCTATGGCAGAGTTAATGCCGACCTGTAAGAAGGCTTACGCCAAGGAGGACCTCTAGGACTGCTTCTGCCAGTGCCCCCATCCCTGTGGTGAGCCCCACCTGACCCATGCCTCCACAGGAGACTGTCAAACACTTGGAGGTATGTCTGATTCAGTATCCTGTGGAGTAATGCTCCTTTTCTCTGGGTCTTGGTGCATGCGAGACTTTGTTTGTGCCCTCCGAGAGTGGTGTGTCTGTTTCCCTTACTTGTCTGGCAGTCCTATAATCAAATCCCACTGCCCTTCAAGGTCAAATGACCAGGGAATTTCAAGTCCCTTTGTCAGAACCGCAGGCTGCGTTCCTTGATGTGTGGTGCAGAGCTTTCACAATCGTGGGAGAACTTCTTTGGTATTTTTGTTCTCCAGTTACCTACTCAGAGGGTATGGGATTTGAATTCATTGTGATTGTACCCCTCCTATTATCTTGTTGCGACTTCCACTTTTTCTTTGAACGTGGGGTATCATTTTTGGTGTGTTCCAGCGTCCTCCTGTTGATAGTTGTTCAACAGCTAGTTGCAGTTATGGTGCAGGAGGAGATGAACAGACATCCTCCTACACCGCTGTCTTGAAACAGAAGCCTCTGAAATACAGTTTGGAGTAGTGAGATGACAGGAGAACTGAAGGACACTAGGTCTGCCTCAGGCTTGGAGGAGTGGGACAGTGTGGCCTCTCGACAGATGCAGACCAAATGTCTATTTCCAGCTCTGTCACAAGTCTTGTGAACTTGAGAATATTACCAAATTCATAATCTGCAAAGTGAGTCTTCTAAACCCTATTTTGTAGAACTATTGTAATATATGTGATATTTATAAAGCTGTTGCAAAAATGGATTTCAAAGAATGACATTTATTCCTCTGAAAATGACCACAGACCATAGTTTGTGATGTTTACTTATTTGCATGAGATATCAGAAATACATGGCACTTTCAGAATGAACACAGTTCTGCTTAGTAAAAGTAAACAAAATTTCCCCATTTGTAAATATGCCATTTGAATGTAGAGGAATCTCTCCTGCCTGGATGCTACTCAGAACTTCTAGAATTTGTGTCAAGGACAAAGATCTTCCCTTCCAGTTGCCTTTTCACCCATAGCACCACTCTCCATTTTCATTAATTTCACCAGCACGAAAAGTGTAGCCTTCATTTGAAGTTCCCCAAATTATGCCTAAAATAGGTAGTAGAACATTTCTGTAACATAGTGGCCTCTGACCCCAGCGTGTAGACTGCTGTTACAGTGGGTATTAGATATCTCAGTTCAAGGAAATGCCACCCTTCTTTCTGGCAAACACCCTGGAGGCAGTGGGGTTAAATCCCCAGTTTGTGCACTGTGTTTCCGTATACTGGGGCAGGAGCACAGAACCCATTATATTCCTGTCCCAGGTGGAGAGTCTCTGTGTTTTACCCACAGTCTCAAAGTAAGAATCAAGGGTAATCTTCCATTCTGTTCTTCAGCTTCTCAACTTAATCCCCCCATTTCAGGGTCACCCCTCGCCCTCAATTCACTCAGCCTCATTTAGCCCAGCAATCCACCTAACTTCAAATTACATCCTCAAGGGAACTGCAGTGTTCCGAAGTGCCCACATTCGTCACCTCTAAGCATTTACTTTTGACTTCTGTAATCTGAAACCTCCTCTCGTTCTCATCCCTGGTTTCAACTTGTCACAAGTTTAGGTCTCAAACGGTATCTCCCCATCTGCTTGACGTGGTGGCAACTTATAGACACTTAACTTCTATGGACAGTGGCTCAGGCTTCTTTTATTACCATCCCCAGTTCTTCCATGGAGCATTCCATGGAGTAGATACTCAATTAGTGGTTGGAAATACGAGTGACAATGATAAAGTTGTCTACTTTATCACTATTTAATTTCTCCCACAATCTTGAATAAACTCAGTAAATACTTTTACTAAAAAGGAGTATTAAAAGAATTTAACAAAACCAAAAACTTACCAAAATTGACTTTTTCTTTTCTTTTTTACTTGACCTAAGTTATTTTTCCAGAGTCTCTTCAAATTTGCATGAAAATCCCTCTTCCATTGCTGTGTTTTCTTGTTCTAGATCACACAGCAATCAAAAGTTTCTAAACTTGCATTATAAAATATAAAAAATTTAACTGGAACCTGAAAAACACTAATAAATATGTGATCCATATTTTCACCAGTGGAATGCTGATTTTCTGTTTTTGTCCTCGCAATGAGAAAGAATTTATTGGAGAAACAGTGCAGTTTTAAGTAGCGGTTTTATGAAGCAGAGCAAAATTACACTTCTGAGAAGGAGGAGAGCAGGTTGTCTGGAAACCAGAAGCGGTCCTGCCATGTGGTAGGGTCATGTGTTCCTGTGTCATTTGACTGACAAGTTGATGGACAGTTTAAGGTTATATAACTTTTCTCCTAGTGTGCAGGCAGTTACCCATAAGTACCCACATAAAATCCATGGAGTGGGAGGGAAGACAGAAACCACAGTGCTATTTTTTATAAATATGGCATCATGAACCCTGGGTTGCAGTAGTCACCGTTTAGGTCTTGGTGCACCTGTGCCACCCCATGCTGGCTCTTTGTCTTGGTTTGTCTTGACACGGCTGGAAACCTAGTGGTGGTCATTGGCCAGAATAGGGAGCCTCTCTGGGTGTGCTCTGACCACCAGTGTTCAGGTGGGGAAGAAGATGACAAAGCATCCCTGGCTGCTAACCTGGCTCAAGTATTATACTCCCAATTAGATTCTGAGCAGAGAACAGCCATTGTTCCCATGGGAAATGGTTGGGACTTTGCCATGTGATAGCTGTCTCCCAGCTGAGTGCAGAATCTATATATAGTTGTCCTTTCTGCCTGAGAGAGTGTCTGAGCAAGGATGATATAAATGTCCTTCTGGGTTAACTCAAAAGTCATAGATATATAAACTTGTCTAGATATTTTTTGGGGTCATCTGAGAATTTTCCCTAATCTTGTTTTATCCAACTGAGATCCTGCATGGAGAGGGGAACTTGGATTATTATGGAAGTCTGGTGGGCCCTATGACTTCCTGAGGTGGGTAGAGTTTAAGGAGTTCAGGAGCTCCAGGATAGAGGGCAAAGCATTGGTGATGGGGGCTGGGAGCTGTGGTGTTCAATGCTGAGTATAGTGAAGAAGAGGTCTGTGGTCCAAGAGGCTCCTTCTTTTGCCCCAAAAGAGTTCCTGTGAACAGGGATCAGTGGCTGGCTGAGGGTTGGTATCATCTGGAGAAGGAGAAGGGCTTTTGTAGACAAATTAAGCATTGCCAAGCCAGCAGAGTCTACCTGCCAAGTCTTTCAAAGTTCAGAGTTTTTCCTAAAGGCAAGGAAGACTTGGACATAAGGGACCTCGCTGGAATCCTAAGGACAACTCTTTAGCGATGGACAGTCAGTTACCCATCTGAAAAGGAAATGACGAATGCTCATAAGGGGTTTTGGGTGTCACTGAATTCCCTTATGGATTTTTCATGGCTCTGGCATCCCTCACCTGTGATCTTGCTGGGCAGAATGTGGTTCAGTTCTCGCCCCAGGGGCCATTGTGGCTTCCCTGAGTATTGTTTTTTTTAAAAATTATTTATGTATTTAATTTTGGTTGTGCTGGCTCTTCTTTGTTGCGTGTGTGTTCTCTAGTTTCGAGGAGCAGGGGCTACCCTTCATTGGGGTGCACTGGCTTCTCATTGTGGTGGCTTCTCTTACTGTGGAGCACAGGCTCTAGGACACACGGGCTTCACTAGTTGCAGCAAGAAGTGGTAAAGTAGAAGTGTTAGAGGATTGCTGTTGTTGTTCAGTCTCTTAAGTCATGTCTGACTCATTGTGGCCCCATGGAATGTAGCCCCCCAGAATCCCCTGTCCATGGGATTCCCTGGGCAGGAGTACTGGACTGGGTTGCCATTCCCTTCTCCAGGGGAACTTCCCAATCCAGGGATCGAACCCTGGTCTCCTGCCATTTCAGGTAGATTCTTTACCATCTGAGGCACCAGGACAGCCACATTTCAGAAGGTAGCCAGAAAATTTTTAGATCAATTTCTTTTCTTTTCTTTTTTTGCCCATTCTCACCTTATCCTGTAGACACTCTCAGCTTGAATTTTATAAACACAAAGTGGAGGCATTCATGGCATACAATGTCTGGATTTGGACACCCAACGGCAAAGATATTGGGAGTCTAGGTGCAAAGAAATGCAGAAGAAAGTGACTTTAATTCTAGCCCTATGAGCCAGTTTAACAGGCCGTAGTTTAAAATTTTTGAAGGGGTGGCATGAAGACCTCCTCTAGCTGAAACCTATCACATCAGGTTTTGACTCAAATCCACATGGCCAGGACTCCAACCCCCCAAAAATCCAGTTTAAGACTTGAACCATGGTCTTTTAATTAGAATCACTCACCTGGTAGCTGGATGTAGGCAGCTCAGGTTGTTTGTGTCTCAGTACAGAAGGAATTCAGCAAGAGGCAAAGTGTTAGGCAAGAAATAGATTAATTTATATAGGATGCTTGTAAGAGATGCAAGCAGTCAGGTGACGGAGCTCTGCCTGGAGGATTAAGTGGAATACATTCTATAGTCAACGAAAAGTGGAGGACTAGGAAAGACTGCCTTCTTTGAGTACAGGACAGGCTTACATCACTGTCTCTCAATTCATTTGGAGCAGGAGAGTGTCTGACCTTATGAGGTCAAACTTGAATTATTATAGAACTTCTTCAAATGGATAGAAGGGTCGTGACATTCCTCTTTTACCTAAAGGCCTGGGGAACATCTCATGTATTATTTATGGCTTTATATTTAAACAAACCTGCCTTCTTCCAGTACATTCTGATGCCTTTCTTGAACAATATTAACTTTCAACGGTCTACCAATTGTTCCTATGTTTCTCTATCTCTGTTCGCCTCCTAGACTTCTAGATCTACCAGTCTGTGCTCAAGCCCTCATTCATGTCTGACTCTTTGCAACCCCATAAACTGCAGCACTCCAGGCTCTCTGTCTATGGGATTCTCCAGGCAGGAATACTGGAATGGGTAGCCACTTCCTCCTCCAGGAGATATTCCACAACAGCGATCAAACCTTCATCTCCTGCATTGCACGTGGATTCTTTTCCACAGAATCACCTGGGACAGCTACCTGTATCCTATTCTTTTCTATCCCTGTCATATGGAGGCAGGCTCCCCCAGCCAAGAGCTGTCATCTCTCTTGGTGGGAGCCTTCTAATGAAGGTCTCCAGCTTGGACTATTGTCTGGCTTTTAGTGAGCAATTTTCTTCCCAACAAGTGGAAGGAGCAGTCATGCATGTGCAGAAACATCAAAGGTAAACTTTCTTAGCAAGGACTTGAGGGGAGGACCATGACACTTGGTTTGAAGCCTTCCTTCAATTCCCATTATCATGGAGTATTGGAAGGACAAAGGCCCAGGGAAATCAGTCTGCACAGAGTAGCTGACCCAGGTATGAAAGAACTATCCTCCCTGCCACATCAAGGGTTACCTGAAGCTCCTCTGGCAAAATGACCAGGGGTCCTCTGGGAACTGTTGGGAGGTCTTGCAGCTCCTGTCTCTTTACCTGAGGACATGTGCTCAGAGTAAGGCCAACAACTCTCTGAGACCCAATAGAAGAAAGCAGAGGTTGCCTAACTTACCACATCTACCTGTTGTCTCTCAGGACAGAAAGCTGTGACTGGAAATTGAGGCCTTCTGATGGCTGGCTGCACCTGTCCTCAGTCAGGCTCCCAGGAAGACCCGTATTTCCTCCCTCTCTTCACTATTAATGTCCTCTCTCCAGGTCCTCACACTGCCTTCCCATCTCCTAACGAGACCTGTCCTCCCATGCGACAGCCTTAAATTCCCTGAGACCTCTTCGGAGGATGTGAGGGCTGCCAACCTGTGGTCACTCATGGCTGACCCTAGGGGAGGGATTCTATAAAAGTGGTATAGTGTGAGTGGTTCCTTTAGTCCTCATGGTCCTCTACGTGACTCTTGGCATGAACTGGAATTCATCCTGAGATTGACCCCTGAACCCCAGCACCTCACCACCTGAGATGCTCTAAAAAGTAATATGAGGGGTGCATCATGCCCACATTCCCAAATTTGCCAGTGCGAGGTATAGAGGGGCAGGGCTGTTTTCTAGGTGCAGTCCCTTTATTCTCATTTGGAGTCACTAGCTTCCACTATGTACTGAAGTGAGGTTTCTCCCAGTAGACCAAGGCTCTCACCTCCCTGAGACCACTCCAGCGGAAAGAGAAGCACTTCAGCCAGAAAGCTTTCTCCTGGGTCTCTTGGGGCTGACATCAGGGGTGGGCCTCCACAGTCTCCCCTGTTCTGGGCTGAGTGGTCCTCTTGCCCCTCATTTAGGGACCTCATCCTCACCCCTGACCAGACCCAGACTGCAGCCTCCACTCACCTCAGGCTGTGCTCCTCAGAACAAAGCCATTACTTTCTTGGAAGTTCTGGATTGGAAGACAGAATGAACCAGATGTGTGCAAAGCTACTTGAGTCTTCTGAGGAGAACATTCTAGTGCTCCACTCTCTTCTGGAGTCAGTGGTCCCCTAGTCTTAGATCAGGTTTCTTACCTTGACTTCTGGTAGCATATCTTATTCCACCCTCTCTACTGGCTGAATCAGCTAGCCTGTGGCCAAGGCTTTCGCCTTCTTGAAACAACAGAAGGGGAGGTGAGAGAGCTACACCGTGGCTACCGTTCCCTGTTCCTCTGTGCCGTCCCCCTTGCTATGGGGGTTCCACTGATCAGCACCCAGTGTCCTCACTGTAAATCCTACGAAGGCCTCTAAGGATCTCCTACTTGGGCAGAATTGGAGCTGCTGCCCCAAGACCAAAGCACTCACCTCCCTGAGAACCCCTCCACCATTGCCATGCAGGAAAAGAAGGCACACTTCAGACAGACTGCTCTCCCCATGGCCACACAAGGCAAGAAGCAGGATATAGTTTGTGGGACCCCTAGTGTTCCAAAATCTTCCCCTTGATAACTGTCAGAGGCTGGGACTCTTCCATCCATTGACCTGAGGACACGGTGCTTAAGCTTATGCTTTATGTCCCTGAGAATCAGGAAGGATAAATGAGGGCATATTGGTCTTTTCAGGGTATCTGACATTGCATGTGTTCATGACCACATTGTCCCTGAGTAGTTTTGTCTTCTTTCATATCATTCATTTATCAGCATTTTTTAAACTTTATTCGAAAACAGTTCTTTGGGACAGGGCCCCACGTATCCAACGAGACACATTTTTTGGAATGTTTAGAGGAAAAATGAATGAAAAGACGTGATGTCTGGCTTAGGCTGGGACAAGTGGCACATTGTGGGCTCTGCACGAATCCAGATCGGGGGACTAGTCCTAGGAGGGTCACTTCATCAGTTTGTGAACTTGAGAAATTTGCAAGTAATCCATCCATGAATGGAGTCTGCTAAATCTGATCCTGCATGAATGCTGGAATGCATGTTCTACATATAAAGCAGTGGCATACTGAGCAAGTATTGGTTTGTCGTAAATGGAAGTTATGATTACTATGAACCCCTCAAATACCACCTTCCCATCTGAGTTTACTTTTAATCCAAGAGATAGCAGAGTATATGCAGTGAATTAGGACAAAAGAAACAAATATTCTTAAATGAGCTAAATAAGTCAAAGTATTTTTATTTTTACTAAAAAAAAGTTTCAAAGAAATAAGGTAAACCACAACTTAAAGACTTTTTACTCTATTTTCTCCATTTTTCTTTTTGATTCTCAATAGTTTCTGTGGTCTTCTTTAACATTAGCATGAAAATCACTCTTGCAGTGCTATGTTACCTACTTTCAGATCATAAAGACAACATAGATGGCTCCTGAATTTCTTTAATATCTGCCACAACTGTACAGTTAAAACTTTTAAAACAGCAATGAATATAAGAGCACTATCATTACCAAATTAATACTCTGAAGAAAAGCAACCTTGTGGAAGTAAAAATATTTTAAAAACAAAAAAAACTAAACAAATAATATGTAGAAGTTACTCGTGTGAAACAGAAAGAGAAATGTGATCTAAACCCCACTACCCACACCATGCACTCTTTAGAAGCTTGACTACTTTTCAAGAAAAATTCTCTTCTAATGTCATGTTATCTTGTATGTATTGTGAACAATATATTCAGTACTTTCAGTGTGTTTTACAAACACCCTAACTTTTAAAACATTAAAACGGCTGGAAACTATGATTTATATGATTCATACATTTGAATTCTGAAGCACAATAAACCTTATCAAAAGTAAGAACATTTGAAAATACTAAACACCTCCTTCACCTCTTTACCTTTCTAATTTAAGTCATCATTCATTAGTTATTTCTCATATGGGTACAAGAAAACAGATGTATATTTTGTTAAAACAAAATAGACCTAAACTTGCTTACCATTTAAAACTGTAAGAAGATATGGGTTTTGTTCCCTCATCCCTACTACTCTGCACTATTTAGGAACTTGACTGCTCTCTTCCAACACAAAGGGAACAAAGTGCCCTGACCCCCTCCCAAGATGTGGGAGGAGCTGCAGGACTTGGCCCTGGAAGGGGCACTGGCCTCAGCCATGGTGGGAGCCCTGGCCACACCTCTCCGCCCTGCTCTCTCCTCCTGATCTCTCAGAGCCTCGTCATAGAGGTCTGGGAAGGAACTAGGGACCCTACCGTGGAACTTGGCTAGAACCTCCAGTTCCTTCATCTTACTGGTCTCAGCACAGGCTCTCAGGCCCCACAGGAACTCCTAGCGTGGAGGATCACTATCGGGCACCCGGCAGTAGTTCAGGTACTCCTTCTGCACCAGATCTTTGGTGATGAGCCTTCTGGGCTCCCCAAAGATGCAGTGCCTCTTCCCAGCATAGATCCCCAACATACTGAGGAATTCCCAGATCTCCTCCATGGTGGCGCGGTTACCATTCATGAAGATGACCCCCAGGAGCACCATAATGAGACCGGACTTGGGCAGCCCCCCATTATCACTCAGACAATCGTTTGCCCCGAGGCTGAGCTTGCTGATGAGGGTGTAGATATTCCTGCTACGGTCGACTTCTTCATCTCCAGGCCAAAGACCAGCTCCACGTGCTCACGGGCTGTACTGAGGATCTCAGGGAATTGCTGCCTGTACTTCCTGCTGACGATTTTCATCAGGGTGCTCTGCGTGATGGGCTCCTTCTTGGTGTACTTCTCCAGCAAGAACTCCACCAGTATCCTGGCCTTCCTGGCCAGAGGATCTTTGTGAGTGTTCTGAGTGGCAGGGGCTTCCTGGGAGGCACCTGCATTTTCCTCCTCGGGGCCCTGGAAACCTGCATCAGATCCTGCACATGAAGGCCCTGCATCAGGAGAGCTAGGGGCCATGGCTCCCTGAAGCTCCTGGTGATTGCCAGCAGCAAGGGAGCTCAGGGGAGAACCCTGAGGGGCAGAAGACGGGGAGGATGGGCACTCCTCCCTTGGGGCTTCAGCAGTACTGGCCTGGGCCTCCTGAGTGTCCCCCTGGACCTGCTGGCATTTCCCACGGGCATGGGACTTGCTCTTGTGCCTCCGAGGCATGGTGACAGCAGGTCAGGGACCCCAGGTGGGAGTGCGGGCAGGAAAGCAGGCAGTAAGGCACCTGGAGGAGGGACGAGGACATGCTGTGAGAACCTTCATCGAGGAGAGTCCTCCCTGGCTTGAATGGAAGCCACTTCTGAGGGGTCCTCAAGGGCAGTGCTCTAGGAACCACAGGGCTCCTGTTCTCCTGGTCAGCCTGTCCCCTGAGACCACTGAGTAGCAAGAGAGAGTGACCCCTGGGGCACAGCAGACAGTCCTGCCTGGGCATTAAAAGGGGGACCACTGGGGGCTGGCAGGGGACGCAGGTCCTCTCAGCTGACATTCAGAGTCAGGATGTAAATCGGTGCGAGACACCCCCATATCCAATGCCCCCTCACCCGCACCCAGCCTGTTCCCTCTCCTGTCTGAAATTGACGCTGCCACCTTCCCTGTCACCCCAGACGAGAGGAGGGCATACTCGGACCCCCACTGAAGGGTCCCAGCACTTTCCCTTCGGGTGTCTCGCAGCTGGCCCTTCAAAAGCATTCTAGAAGCTCCCCTCTCAGACTCCCGCCCCCCTTCCCAATGTTTGGCCAGGAGGAAGCGCTGACCAGAAGTGAAGATCCTGAGTTGCCCATTTGTCTGGGTGGATGGTCCGCATCCTGACTCTTCCCGAACCCTCACATCCTCCCTCTGTTGACCAGGTGCCAGCCTCTCAGAACAAAGTTCCCTCTTTGAGTGTCTGGCATCCCAGGTCACAGTGAGGGAGCCCCTCAGCCTTTAGAGATGCCTGGCGGCTGCCCGGATTATCTGCAGTCAAATCGCGGTGAGTCGGGGGTTACACATGGCTGCCGTTCTGGTGTATGGTGGCCCTCAGTCCCCCCGAGGGTCCCTCCTTCACTCCATAGGGCTCATGGCTCTCCCTCTACTGAGCAAAGCCGGGGTCCAGCAGAGCCTGACCGAGGCATTCTTTCCCGAGACCCCCGAGGGGTTAGTGGATGGTCTTGGGGCCTAAGAGCTAGCCTGGATCCTCTGGTCTGAGTGCAGGGGTAGGGTGGCCGGAGGTTGTGTAGCCCCCTCTTTTCAGAGGGAAAAGGGATTCGGGGTACAGAGACGTGTCCCTGCACTCGTAACTCACGTCACCTCCGATCTTGACACCTGATGACACTTGGGACTGCTCCCTCTGGCTACCGTCAATAGCAGCTCTCAGACAGCTCTCACTGTCAAGGATGGCGTCGCTCCCCCAGCGTGCGTAGGAGGACGTCACTTCCTGTCATGTGCATCTGGGCTCCAGGAGGACAGCAGAGGCGGGACCTTGACAGGCGGAGTTCCGTGGGAGCTTCTCACAGGATTGATACGTGGACTTTCCCTTGACTCTTAAGGGGTCCTGGGATGTCCCTGTCCTGAAATGACAGCTGGATCACTCCATGCATCTCATTTGTGTCAGCACCCCCAGCGGGAAGAATTGGGGAGCCCAAGCCTAACAGCCTTCCTGGAGCCCATGAGACCAACACCAAAGGCTCTCTTGGGCTCCCTCTTCTATAGTAAGCGATGCTCTGTCGTTCTCCATGTCTTCCCTTAACCCCTGTAGATGCTGGGCTACATCCCATTTGCTGACCTGAGGCCAAGGCCTCATATCGAAGATGTGAACCCCCGAGTCTCCTGGTATGAAGTGCGTGTACGTCTCATCTCGCCATTTCTACACAAGGCTTCCTGGAAATGGCTGCTACAGGTAAGATGAGCTGAGAGGGAAGGATGGGAGACCATCTTCTGTGGTGTGGAACCCCTCACATCTCACTCAGAAACTTCATTCATAGTGACTGCTGACAGGGCCTGGAAATTCCTTCCCTTTCTGGTGTAAGTCCACCCCTGTCCCCAACCATGCTCATACAATTCCAGAAGAGTAAGTGAAGGGGCTCCTTAGCCTGACAGTTCTCACTGTGGGCTGTCAGTCGACTGCACGATCATTGTTCAAAAGTTCTGAGATGAAGTTCTGTCGTTTTGTACAATTACTGTGATACTAACTTTTCTCTTTTAGTCGCTGGGTGATAGTCTATTAAGGTGATCATTTAAAAGGGCCAGTTCTCATCCACTAGCATTCCCTGGTGGCTCAGACAGTAAAGAATCTGCCTGTGGTCTGTTAGACCTGGGTTCAATCCGTGGGTTGGGAAGACCCCCTGGAGGAAGGCATGGCAACCCAAGCTGGTAGTCTTGCCTGGAGTTTCCCCTTGGACAGAGGAGCCTGGTGGACTACAGTCCATGGGGTCGCTAAGAGTCAGACACAACTGAGTGACTAAGCACACACACAACAAACTTTGTGTTGGTTATTTTATGATCTGGGCCATGCTGCCACATCCAAGCCAAACTTTGGTGCCCCATGGTCCTGGCATGGGGCCTTGGAGATGCTGCCTCAGATTCCTTCAGTGAAGCAGTGGAGATTCATGATCCCAGGGCAGAGTGGAAGAATCCAGGGCTCAAGTTTAAAGCCTTTTGCAGCTGATCCTGTTGTCTGCTTCCCTTGCAGCCTGCACGTCTGTGCCAGTCTCTTAGTACTCCCCAACCTGGGCACACATAGGGTCAAGTTCAGTGGAGACTTACTGTCCATCAGGGATTATTTAATTTTATGTTTTCACTTTTGTTAATAGTTTTCTTCATTCCTTCCATAAGGTTTCCGTGCTTATTTCTGGGTAAAAAAGCAGCAGACCGTGTTTCACTGTGGTCTCAGCTATTCTGAATGTGTACTAAATCTGTAAAGGAGTTACAGAAAATTGACAGTCTTATGATATCTGTTCTTCATGAGTATACATAGCATACTATTCTGTTTGAGCCTTCTTTTTCCTAAGACTCTCAGAAAATTCTTGTTGCCTCCATGAAGACTGTATACATTTTTCTAAAGTTTCCTTGTAGGTAAATTTTTTCTATGGTTGCTTCTGTTTATGGTGTATTTTCTGTTACTTGGTGTAAGTAATTGTTGATTCTTCCAGACCAACTGGATGATTTTGCTGCCATGATCTTTTTTTTATTCCAGATTTTTGAAGTCTCTTACATGTTTGAATATTTCCTGTCCTGTTTTCTAAGATTTTTAATTTGAGAATCAAATTGTTACTGTGATCTTTTGCTTTTCATTACTTCTGACTTTTATTCATTTGGCATTTTGTATATAACTCTAGTGGCTATATGTACTTCTCCAGACTTTTTTCTAGTTTTTAAATTCATAGATTTTTTATCAATTATTTTTAATTAGAAAATAAGTAAATGGTGTGTCAGGTTCTCTTGTATGAAGCAGCTATAAGTATACATGTATCTCCTCCCTCATGAACCTCCCTCCCACCCCCGACCTCACCCATCTAGGTTGTCACAGAGCTGATTCTTTGTGTCACCCAGCAACTTCCCCCTCCTGCCTGTCGTCCACATGGTAGTGCATATTTGTCCATGCCACTCTCTCAATTCGTCTCACTGTCTGCTTCCCCCGATGTGTCCATATGCCCGTTCTCTACATCTGTGTCTCCATTCTTTCCCTGCAGATAGATTTATAACTACCCTTTTGTGGCCTTTCTTTCTCATTCTCTTATTAGTATATTTTGCAGATAGAAGTTTTTAATATTAACAAGGTTCAGCTTATTATTTTCTTTCATGGACTGTGCTTTTGGTGTTGTGCCTAAAATCTCATTACCAAACTCATGTTTTGCCCCCGTGTTATCTTCTAGATTTTCTTGCCTATTGCATATGGCATGTAGAATCCTAATCCCTGACCAGCGATCAAACCTCTTCCCCCAGCAGTGCAAGTGTTGATTCTTAAACACTGGACTGCCAGGGATGTCCCTGCAATTTTTTTTTAAATTGTGAGTTTTTCATTTAGGTCTGTAATTCCATTTGAGTTAATTATTTTGATAGGTTTAGAATTTGTATGTGGATTCATTTTTCTTAGATATGGATGTCTAGTTATCCCAGGACTGTAAGTTTAAAAGACTGTCCTTTTCCACTGAATTGCCTTTGTGCCTTTGTGAAGGTCGGTTGAGTGTTTCAGGTGCCTGTTTCTAGATTTTCTGTTCTGTGCCATTGATCTATTGTTCTGTTAATAGCATACAGTCTTGAGTATTGTAGCTTTAAAGTAAGTTTTGAAATCCAGTAATATCAATTCTCTGACTTTGATCTTTAATATTGATCAGTGGGTATTATGGATCATTCCATTTTTGACATAAAATTTAAATTGTTGGCTGCTATCTACAAGCTATCTTGCTGGAATTTTAAACAGAATTGCATTAAGTATCTAGGTTAAGTTGGCAATAAGTGACATCTCAACAATATAGCATCTCCCTATATATGAACATGGTGTGTCTACTTATATAGATCTTCATTAATTTTTTCAGTGCAGTTTATGTGTTTTACTCATGTAAATCTTATACATATTTTTTAAAGAATTATTTCTAATATATTTTGGTGCTAATGTAAATGTTGTTAGGTTTTTAATTGCAAGTTCCATCTCTTTATTGGAAAAGAATTGACTATTTTGTATTAAGGTTATTAATATATTAATTAAATAGTAGTTATAAATTGATAATATATTAACCTTATTAACATACACTCCCAGCTTATTAATGCCAGGAGTTTTCTTATTATTGATGATTATAATTCCATTTTTCCCTTCCAAATATCTGTATCTTTTGCTTCCTTCTCTTATCTCATTGCATTGGCTAGAACTTTCAGTATAGTGTTGAATAGGCATGGTGAGAATGGATATCCTCGCCTTGTTCCTCACCTTAGTGTGACAGCATCTGTCTTCTCACTATAAAGTATGATGTTTTACCTGTATTTCTTTTCAGATGTTGTATATGAAGCTGAGGAAATGCTTGTCTGTATCTAGTTTGCTGAGAATTTTTATGGTGACTGGGTGTTGGATTTTATCAGATGATTTTTTTCCTTCATCTGTTGATCTCATCTTGTGATTATCTTCCTTAGACTATTGTTATTATGGTTTATGATGACTGATTTTCAAATGTTGCACATCTGAAATGCATCCTACTTAGCTATAGTGTGTAATTCCTTCTATGGATTGTTAGGTTTCTTTTCTTATATTTTATTGGGGATTTGGCTTTTATGTTCATGAGAGGTATTTGTGTTCAATTTTTTTCTCTTCATTTCTTCATCTGATTTTGATATTTGTGTGTAATACTCACCTCAGAGAAAACGAATTAGGAGGTGGTCTTTTTGCTTCTATTTTCTGGGAGAGATTGTAGAGGGTTGTTATCATTTCTTCCTTAAATTTTTGTTAGAATTCATCAGTGGAAACATCTGGGTCTGTTACTGTCTTTATTGGAAGCTTATTAGTTATAGATTAAATTTCTTTAAAGGATACAGACCTATTCATAGTATCTATTTTTCTTTGTGAAAGTGCAGCTAAGTTATATCTTCAAGCAGTTTCTCAATGGAACCTTTCCTTTTTGTAGGCACAGAGTTGTTTATAATATTCACTCATTATCCTTTTAATGTCCATGGAATCAGTAGTAATGGCCCCTCCTTCATTTCTACTATTAGTAATTTATTTTGTGTTTTCTCTTTTTGTTCTTGTTTAAACTGGGGAGAATTTTATCTTTTTATTTTGTATCTTTAAAGAAACTTCTTTGGGTTTTGTTTTTTTCTGCATTACCTCCCTTTTTTCAGTGTCATTGGTTTCCAATTTGATTTATTCTTCCTCTGCTTTTTCTTTTCTTTCACAAGTTTACTAATATAGAAGCTTAAGTTATTAATTGTAGGTTTTTTTGGTTATAGGCACTCAGTGCTGTGTAAACCTCTTTAGTGATTTTGCTGTATCACACACCTTCTGATAAGTTGTAATTTTGTTTTCATTTTGTAAAAATATTTTAAAATTTCTCATTAGATTTTCTCTTAGGCCCGTATGTTATTTAGATGTTTATTGTTTAGTCTGCAAATAATCTTTAATTTTCCTTCTGTCTTTTTGTTATCAATTTCTAGTTTAATTCCATCATACTTTTCTTGTAATCGTGAGGGTTTTTTTTTTTTTTTTTTATCTTTGTTTTAAATAGACACTCTCAGTAAAGGAAGATGAGGGGCTTATGTCAGATGTTGCTGGAGCAGATTCCTTTGGTAGCCTTGAAATTTTCTAAACAGGAACTCAGGGGTAGCTGAGTTGTCCTAGAAGGTAGCCTTAGGTTGCTGCTAGAAACCATGCTAGAGGTCAGTCAGGGTTCTTAATGTAGATGTTTGGACAGAGTTGTTCATGCGAATTGTTTTTGCAGTTCTCTGTTCCTAACCTCAGCTTGCAGTTGCAGGGAACCTTGCCCTTTTTATAGGTAAAGTCTGCTTGAGATCCCCAGAAGGGAGGGGATCGCTGACAGTGTAAGGTCAGGGTGTGGTGAGTTATGCCAAAAATCTAGAGAAGGATGCAGAGTCCCCTAGTTTTGGCCCCTGATGCAGTTCCGGTCCCAGAACCACACTGGGATTAAGAACGTGTGGGAAGGAATTGGGCTCAAGGACTTACAGAGAAGAAACTCAACCCAATCAAGTCCTTGATTATTTTTCCATTCTTAATTTGAACATCATGCAGTCTTCTTGGTTAAGCTTCTCACCTCAAAATGGGTAGAGCCATAGAGGAAATGACAAAGACTGAGAGGAGAAAAGTCTTGGCCTCAGTAGGTGCCTTCATCATTAGAATTCTGTGTCTACCAGGCCTAAGACAGTGTCAACTGCCACCCAAGTGTTCCTTGGGTATGCACAGCTTGGGCGTCCTCCTTGCAGCTCTTAATTGAGGGGAGCCATGACACAGTGGGCTGACCCAGATCTTGCCCTGTGGGTCATGGAAAGAGAACAAAGCAGAGAGTGACAGCAAACAAATTTTCATGGGAGAGATAGAGCAAAAGTCAGGGGTCTCCAGCCAGCAGTTTGGGCAAGACCACTGGAGTTCACAGTGGCAGCAATCCTAGTTACGGTACCAAATATGTTACTGGTGAAAAGAGATTTCCTCAGTGCTTGCTCTTGCTAAGAAAGGGAAAGACTCTGACCTAGTGCACATCACGGGACTTGTCTGATTAAGGTCACTTTATCAGTCTTGTGAACTTGAGAAAATTGCAAGTTATCCATCTATAAATGGAGTCTGCTAAATCCTATCCTGCATGAACGCTGGAATGCATGTACTACATATAAAGCAGAGTCATACTGATTAAGAAACACTGGTCTTTAATTTAATGGAAGTTATGATTATTATGAACATCCAAAATACCCCCTTCCTATCTGAGGTTATTTTTATCCATTAGATAGCAGAGACTATGCAGTGCACTGGGACAAAAGAAATAAATACTCTTAAATGAGCCAAATTAAGGCAAAGTATATTTTATTTTTACCAAAAAAAAATGGTTAGAGGAAATAAGGCAAATTAACAGCTTTTTCCTTTATATTTGCTTAATTGCATTTTGGTTTCTCAATATTTTCTGTGGTCGTGTTTCACATTACCATGAAAATCTCTCTTTCAGTGACATATTACCTACTTCCAGATCATAAAGACAATACAGATGGTTCATGAATTTCTTTCCAGTTCAGTTCAGTTCAGTTCAGTCGCTCAGTCACGTCCAACTCTTTGCGACCCCATGAACCGCAGCACCAGGCCTCCCTGTTCATCACCAACTCCCGGAGTTCACTCAGACTCATGTGCATCGAGTCACTGATGGCATCCAGCCATCTCATCCTCTATCGTCCCTTTCTCCTCCTGCCCCCAATCCCTCCCAGCGTCAGAGTCTTTTCCAATGAGTCAACTCTTCACAAGAGGTGGCAAAAGTACTGGAGTTTCAGCTTTAGCATCATTCCTTCCAAAGAAATCCCAGGGCTGATCTCCTTCAGAATGGACTGGTTGGATCTCCTTGCAGTCCAAGGGACTCTCAAGAGTCTTCTCCAACACCACAGTTCAAAAGCATCAATTCTTCGGTGCTCTGCTTTCCTCACAGTCCAACTCTCACATCCATACATGACCACTGGAAAAACCATAGCCTTGACTACATGGACCTTTGTTGGCAAAGTAATGTCTTTGCTTTTCAATATGCTATCTAGGTTGGGCATAACTTTTCTTCCAAGGAGTAAGTGTCTTTTAATTCATGGCTGCAGTTACCATCTGCAGTGATTTTGGAGCCCAGAAAAAATAAAGTCTGACACTGTTTCCACTGTTTCCCTATCTATTTCCCATGAAGTAATGGGACCAGATGCCATGATCTTCGTTTTCTGAATGTTGAGTTTTAAGCCAACTTTTTCAGTCTCCTTTTTCACCTTCAGCAAGAGGCTTTTTAGTTCCTCTTCACTTTTCTGCCATCAGGGTGGTATCATGTGCATATCTGAGGTTATTGATATTTCTCCCGGCAATCTTGATTCCAGCTTGTGCTTCTTCCAGCCCAGCGTTTCTCATGATGTACTCTGCATATAAGTTAATAAGTAAATAAGCAGGGTGACAATATACAGCCTTGATGTACTCCTTTTCCTATTTGGAACCAGTCTGTTGTTCCATGTCCAGTTCTAACGCTTGCTTCCTGACCTGCATACAAATTTCTCAAGAGGCATGTCAGGTTTCTTTTACATCTACCAAAACTGTAACTTGAAAATCCTAAAACAGCAATAAATAAAACTGGAATATGATTACCAAATCAATATTATGAAGAAAAGGAATCTGGTAGAAGTAAAAATATTCAATAAAAATGAAATAAATAATATGCAGAAGTTACTAGTTTAAATCAGGAAGAAAATAGAGATCTAAACTTGGTTTGCACGACCCCTACTAACCTGCACTATCTAGGAGCTTGACTACTCTTTGAGAAAATTCTGTTCCAGTGTCATCTTACCTTGTTTAGATGGTGAACAACATATTCAATACGTTCAATGTGTTTTACATATCCCCAACCTGTCCCTAAAACAGCAAACAATGTGATTTATATGATTAATACATTTGTATTCTGAAGCACAAGAAAACTTATGAAAAGTAATTAACATTTGAAAATACTAAACTCCTCCCTCATCTCCTTAATCTAATTTAATCAACTTTCACTAGATATTTCTCCTATGGATAAAGGAAAAATGATATATAAATTTTAAAAATGAGTTGTACTTAAACTCCCTTACTACATAAAACAGTAAAGAACATACCAGTTTTGTTCCCTCCACCCTAGTACTCTCTACTGTTTAGGATCTTGACAGCTCTGTTCCAACACAAAAAGAAAGAAAGTGTTGGGGCCTCCCTCCCTAGATGTGGGAGAAGCTGCAGGACTTGGCCTTGGAAGGGGCACTGGCTTCAGCCATTGTTGGAGCCCTGGTCGCGCCTCTCAGCCCTGCTCTCTCCGCCTGATCTCTCAGACCCTCATCATAGAGGTCTGGGAAGGAAGTCCGGACAGTATCGTGGATCTTGGGCAGCACCTCCAACACATTCATCTTACTGGTTTCAAACAAGCTTTCGGGCCCCACAGGAAATCATAGTGTGGAGGATTGCCATTGGGCACCTGTCAGTACTTCAGGTACTTCTTCTGCACCAGATCTTTGGTTATGAACTTTCTGGGCTCCCCAAAGATCCAGTGCCTCCTCCCAGTATAGACCCCCAACACACTGAGGAATTCCCAGACCTCCTCCCTGGTGGCACAGTTACCCTTCATGAAGATAATGCCCAGGAGCACCATGAGGAAACCAGGCTTGGGTAGACGCCCCCTCTTCACTCAGACCTTCATCGCCCCCAAGGTTGAGCTTGTTGATGAGGGCATAGATGTTCCTGCTACGGTCAACTTCCGTCAGCTCCAGGCCAAATACCAGGTCCATGTGCTTAGAGGCTCTCCTGAGGACCTCAGGGATGTGCTGTCTATACTTGCTGCCAACGACCTTCAGCAGGGTGTGCTGCGAGATGGGCTCCTTCTTGGTGTACTTCTCCAGCAGGAACTCCAGCAGCATGCTGGCCTTCCTGGTCAGAGGATCTATGCGAGGTCTCTGAGTGTCAGGGGCTGCCTGGGAGGCACCTGCACTTTTCTCCTGTGGGCCCTGGGCGCCTTCATCAGATCCTGCACAGGAAGGCCCTGCATCAGGAAAGCTGGGAACCATGGCTCCCTGAAGCTCCTTGTGATTTCAAATAGCAGGGGAGCTTGGGGGAGAACCCTGAGGGACAGGCAAGGGGGAGGAGGGGCACTCCTCTTTGGGAGCTGCAGCAGCACTGGTCTGGGCCTCCTGGGGACACTGAGTGTCCCCCTGGACCTTTTGGCATTTCACATGGGCATGGTACTTGTTCCTGTGCCTCTGAGGCATGGTGACACAGGTTATGGATCACAGGAGCATGCGGGCAGGGTGGCAGGCAAGGAGGGCTCCTAGAGGAAGGACAAGCAGATGTTGTGAGCAACTGCAGCGAGGAGATTCCTCCCTGACTTGAACCAAAGCCACCTCTGAGGGGTCCTTGAGGCCAGTGCTCTAGGACCCACAAGTCTTGTGTTCTCCTTGTGAGCTCCTCCCTTGAGATGACTGAGTAGGAAGTGAGACTGATCACTGGGGCACAGTCAGGCAGACCTGCCTGGGCTTTAGAGGGAGGCCTGTGGGGGCTGGCAGGGGAGGTAGGTCCTTTCAATTCACATTTCAGAGTCATTGTGAAAACTGGTGCAAGACTCCCTCATATCCCCCTGCCCCCAAACCTACCCAACCTGTTCCCTCTCTTGCTTTGAAGTTGATGCTGCCACCTTCCCTGTCACCCCAGACGATGAGAGGAGGGAATGTTCAGGACTCCAATGAAGGGAGCCGGGACCTGCCTTCTGCTGTCTCGAGGCTGCCCCTTCACAACCAAGCTGCAACGTCCCCTAACAGACCACCGCCCCCATCCCTGTGTTTGTCTGGGAGGAAGTGCTGGCCACAGGGGAGGGTCCTGAGTCAGCTGTGTGATGCGGAGGATGGTTATTACCCTGACTCCTCCTGAGCCCTGACATCCTCCCTCTCCTGACCTGCTGTCAGCCCTTTGGAATGAGGTCCCCTCTTCCCCGAGTGTCCTGTGTCAGTGATCGCAGTCAGGGAGCCCCTCAGCCTTTAGAACTGCCCAGATGCTGACCAGTTGCTTTCTGACCAAGTCACGCTGGGTAAGGGGTTAGGCGTGGCCACCAATCTGGGGTGTGGAGACACTCAGTCCCCCCGCGGGTCCCTTCTTCACTCCACAGAATCCCGGACTTCCCTCTACTGAACAGAGCCAGGGTCCAGCAACCCTGCACCCAGATCCACCAGCCCTGGACCCAGGTTATGTCCCGAGAACCCTCGTGCATAGCTGATGGACATTGGACCTAAGAGCCAGGTCCGAGCCTCTGGGCGTAGAGCAGGTTCCAGGTTGCTGGGGTGCTACAAACTCCCCTCTTTTCGAATGGAAAATGTGTTGGGGGTGACAGGGCATATCTTTGTACCTATCCAGTGCACTTGTAACTCATGTCACTTCCAACTTGGACCCCTGATGAGACCTCGGACTCCTCCGTCTGGTCACAGCTACAGTAGCTGTCAAAGATAGCAGCCCTCTCAAAGATGGCCTGGCACCCCAGCATGGGTGGGGGCCGTCACTTCCTATCATGCACATCTGGGCTCCAGGAGGACAGCAGGGGTGGGGCCTGGGTGGGCGGGGTTCGGGGGGAGTTTCCGGCAAGATGGGGGATGTGGTCCCTGCTTCGACTCATAGTGGATTCTTGGATGTCCCTGCTGATCTCAGTCAACTGGCCTCACTCCTTACCTCTCACTTCTCTCAGTAAACCAAGCAGGAAGTATTTGGGAGCCTGAGGCAACAGCCTTCCTGGAGCTGCTGACACAGACAGTAAGGGCACTCTGGGGCTCCTTCTTGTGTGCTGAGTGATCCTCTCTGTCCTCTATCCCTGTCTTCCTCCGACCATAATGCTGCATTACGTCCCATCTGCTGACCTGAGGGCAAGACCTCACCTGGAAGATGTCAAATCCACAGACGCCTGGTGAGAAGTGCACCGGCATCTCATCTGGACGCTTCTGCCTGAGACTTCTTGGAACTGGCTGCTGCAGTTAAGATAAGTGAGAGGGAAGGATGGGAGAATGCCTTCTGTGGTGTGGAAACCCCTCACACTCACTCATGATCTTCATATTGACTGCCGGCAGAGCCTGGAAACCCTTCCCTTTCTGGTATAAAACCACCCCTGTCACACAACCCCAGCAGAGAAAGTGAAGGGGCTCCTTAGCCTGACGGTTCTCACTGTGGGCTCTTAGTCGACTGCAGGGGCATTGCTTGAAAGTTCTGAGATGAATTTCGGTCCTTTTGTACAATTACTGTGATACAGTCTTTTCTCTTTTAGTCCATGTGTGGCAGTCTCTTAAGCTGATTATTTACAAGGGCCAGTTGTCATCCACTAACAAAGTTTCTGCTGGTTATTGCATGACTTCTGGGCCATACTGCCATGACCATCCCAAACTTTGGTGCCCCATGATCCTGGCATGGGGCTCTGAGATGCTGCCTCAGGTTCCTTCAGTGAAGCAGTAGAGGTTCATGGTCCCATGGCCCAGTGGAAGAATCAACCACTCTAGTTTAAAGCCTTTTCCAGCTGATCCTGTTGTCTGTTTCCTTTGTGGCCTGCACACCTGTGTCAGCCTCAGAGTACTCCCCGACCTGGGCACTCACAGGGTCTAGTTCAATGAAGACTTATTGTTCCTCAGGGATTATTTAGTTTTGTGTTCTTGCTTTTGTTAGTAGTTGTCTTTATTCCTTGTGTTGGGAAGCGTAGTGCAAAATAGCCATAAAAGGAGAAAGTCCTTGGGAAAATGGCAAAGGGCCAGAAGTACTCGGCTTTGCACTGCGGACAGAAAAACATCTCCTGCCTTTGGTTATGCTTGGCGCCAAGAGTTAATAATAAATAGGGATGTTACTTGTGAGAGCGGGTTGTGGGATAAGCCCATGAGTCATTTAGAGCGCGCTGTCCTTGAAATGTTTTTACTGATTATGTGTTATCTCCGCATGTGCTCTGTTGGCCGTATACTTTAAGCTCTTTGTTCCTGCTTCTATAGAAAAGCTTGACTGCAGAAATAAACTTGTCAGTCCTTGCAAGAGACTGTCCGAGTGTCATTCTTTCTGGTTCGTCGCTTCCAAGTCCCGGGGAAAAAATCCCCAACAAGTGGCGCCACAAACAGGGACTTCAGAGGAAGGCTGAACAAAGCGACGAGCCGCTGCAGAAAGAGGTAAGCAGGATGGGACAACATAGCAGTAAAATTCCTTTCATTTCTATAATGCATCATTTTTTGAAACAAAACGGTGTTAATGTTTCAAGAGATCAGTTGAACAACTGCTATCATATTTTACTGGAACAATTCATGGTTCCCAGAAAAAGGGACACTCAATATAGACATATAGAAAAGGGTTAAAAATAATGTTTTGCGAGCATATCAGCAAGGGTTACCTGGTCACTCATACGGGCTGTCATAGAACAAATTGAAGGACATAACATTGATTTGGAAGTAAAACCTATTCAATCTTTACATGAATATGAGCTTAAGGAACAAGATACGCAAGGTCCTTTGAAATATAAGAATGTTATGCTCAATCAGACACAATCCTTAGAAAAACAACTTAGAGACATATATATACAGGATATGTCTAACTGAAACCACTTAGAACAGAGGTCATTTCATTCAACAGACAGCCCAAATCTAAGGTTTTTCCTTCTGCTCCGCCTGTAACAGCAGTTACTAACTTTGCTCGTACTAATCATTTCACTCCTCCTAGGGAGATGCCTGCTTGCACTTTCGCTTTCCCAATGCAATTTAATCAACCTGCCCAAGGCCAAAATACTTGGGCTAATCTACATTTTGGCATGTTTTCTAGCTTTAAGAAAGCATGCACTCTGTATGGACCTACTTCTCCTTACTGTATAGAATTTCTCAGAGGATGGGCTGACCGTTGGATGCCATATAATTTTTTTTCAAGTAACAAAGATGGTTTTAAATCCTCAACAATTACTGCAATGGCAAATGTGGGTTAATGATGAGGCCCGACAGCTGATGATTGACAAGCAATCTCATAGTAACCCTGCCAATTTAACCTATGATATACTCACTGGAACAAGAGCCATGGCTGATATGATTGCACAGATAGCTAATATTACCCCTTAGATGTTATATTTCATTAAAGAAACTGCCTACAAGGCATAAGCAAAGATTGATAGCACTAACTCTGATGGTTCATTTGTTAAGATTATTCAAGGACATGAAGAGGAATATTCTCAATTTATAGGAAAATTAAAGGATGCAATTGAGAAATCTGTTAAGGATGTGACTTTACAAAATATTATTTTAAAACAACTTGCTTTTGAAAATGCTAATGAGGAATGTAAATCCATGCTTAGACCAGTTCAAGAGACTGGCTCTCTTATGGAATATTCGAAAGCATATAAGGATATCGGATCTATGTCCCATAGAACAAAATTGGTGGCATTAGAAACCTTTAATGTACAAAAGGCTGCTAATGCCAAATGTTTTAACTGTGGGAAGCCCAGCCATATGAAAAAACAATGCCACATGCCAACACAGGCCAGAAAAAATAATACTACTTCTAATAAGAACAGACCCCCAGGAGTATGTCCAAGATGTAAAAGGGGGTTCCATTGGCTGAATGAATGTCATTCTAAATTTGATAAGGATGGAAACACCTTGAACCCCGATGCACAACAAAAACAACAGGGAAAATAATAATGGGGCCATCCTCTAGCCCCACTACAAAAGGAGAACCTAATGTTATAATGCTGCAAGCAGCTACATCTAAGAGTGCTTGCATTGATATACCTAGTCCTTATGATATGGAACTAATAGAATTATACAACCCCCACCAAATTCCCACTGGATATTATGACCCAATTCCACCCGGAACAATGGGACTGATTTTGGGACGTAGTAGCTGCACAATGAGAGGTTTAATGGTATTGACCAATGTTATGAACGAAAATTATGAAAGGGAAATACATATTATGGTAAATGTTGTGAAAATGGGAAATGTATACTTACAAAAAAGGGAACATTTTGTACAATTATTACTTTTACCATATGTCAAGCCAATGAAAGCATCTGATAAAGTTCGACAAGGAGGCTTTGGCAATACCAACCTTACTGCTGCACTATCCACCTTATTAAAGGAACATCGGAAACACATGCTTACTTTACGCATACGGGGAAAAAATTTCACAGGTATGTTAGATTCCGGAGCTAACATTTCAATCATTAGAGCTGCAGAATGGCCCCTCGATTGGGGTAAGGTTATGGCTCCTTCTAGACTATTAGGAGTAAATAAAGCTGATGCCACACAAACTTTTGTCAGTGCATCCTATTTACAAGTGTATGGCCCTGATCAAATTGTAGCTTATCTTAAACCATATATTACTAATATCCCAGTCAATTTATGGGGATAAGATTTTCTTGAACAAACGAAAGCCACAATTTCTTTAAATGAACCTTTTAATGGGGGCCATTGAGTTAACAATGCTGCCCCTCGATTGGGAATCTGATACCCCAATATGGACACCTCAATGGCCCCTAACTAAAGAAAAATTGGCAGCTCTTATGCAATTAGTTAATGAACAATTACAAAAAGCTCATATAGGACCTTCATTTTTCCTGTGGAATTCCCCTATTTTTGTAATAAAAAAGAAATCAGGAAAATGATGAATGTTGATAGATTTAAGAAATGTTAATAATACCATGTTACCTATGGGGCCCTTACAACCCAGATTGCCCTCCCTGTCTATGGTACCAAAAGGAAGGTCTATAGTTATTATTGACTTACAAGACTGCTTTTTTACTATACCTTTGCACCCTAAAGATAGAAAACATTTTGCCTTTTCAGTTCCTTCTATAAATCACATGGCTCCTGTTAAAAGATTCCAATGGAAGGTGCTACCTCAGGGAATGATGAACTCCCCTACCATTTGCCAATATCTCATATCTGTTTTATTACAACCCATTAGAGATAAGTATCCTACTGCGTTTATAATTCATTACATGGATGATATACTTCTTTCTATGGAATCTGAATTCTATTTGCAACAGTTATATAATGAAGTTACTACTACTTTTCAAAATCATGGCCTGCTTGTAGCACCAGATAAAATTCAGTGGAAAGCACCCTTTAATTATTTAGGACATGTTATAGAAGAATCTAAAATCAAACCTCAAAAAACTCAAATTTCTGTGCAGTCTCTACGCATGCTGAATGATTTTCAAAAATTGCTAGGAGATATTAATTGGCTGTGGCCATCTGTCAGCATCCCCACCTATGCCTTACAAAATCTATTTAAAATTTTAAAGGGATCCCCCAACCCTAATAGCCCTAGGCAGCTAACAAAAGAGGCCAAAGAAGAACTGGCCTTAATGGAGAAACACATTCAACAATCTTTTTCAACTCGGCTAGATTATGATCATCCAGTTTCTTTAGATATATTCCCCACTGAACATTCACCCACTGCAATTATAGCTCAACATAGCCCAATAGAATGGGTATATTTACACACTAAACAGTCTAAAAAAAAATTGTAGCATATATTGAGAAAATAGGGCACTTAATTATGTCAGGAAGAAGCCATGTACAAACTTTGACTGGATTTGATCCATATGCAATACACGTTCCCTTGACAAAAAAGGAATTACAAATTGCCTTACAGTATAACCTGACCATGCAAATGGCATTGAGTGATTTTCAGAATGTTATCTCATTTCATTTACCGAAAGGAAAATTATAGGACTTTCTACAATGTACTAAATTCATTGTAACTAATATCATTGCATCCCAGCCTATTATCAATGCACACACCTATTTCATTGATGGCAACAAGAAAGGCATAGCAGGGATTGTCAGCCCTGATACCAAAGAGAAATTACCCAGTACCTACTCTTCAGAACAAAGAGTTGAATTATATGCTTTATATGCTCTTTTGTCGCTTCAACCATTATCCTTCAACGTATATACTGATTCCAAATACCTTGCTTCCCTTTTTCCTGATTTTGTTACCGCCTTTTTATACAACCTAGATGAAGAATTATATAGTCTCTTTTCACAGACTCAAGCTTTAATTCCCTCATGTACAGAACCTTTCTTTATTGCACATATATGTGCTCATTCAGGTTTACCTGGCCCTCTGATCACAAGAAATGATGCTGTTGACAGGCTCATAGCTCCCATTTTTACAACTGCCAATGATGAACATGCTAATCTTCATACCACTGCTAACAGATTGCACTCTAAATACCATATTCCTCTCACTGAAACACGGCATATTATTAAAACCTGTGACGTCTGCGCCCCTCTGCACTTACAAACTACGATTTCAGGAGTTAATCTCCAGGGGCAACAACCTAATTCCCTTTAGCAATCTGACTTCACTCACTGCTCCTTAAAGAAAATTTTCTTTACTTTTTGTCTCAATAGATACATTTTCCAACTTTATCTGGACAGTACCTGGTCTCTTGAGAATCCAGTAAACACGCCATTTCCGCATTCTTACTCACCTTCCCCATTATGGGGATTCCTTCTGTCTTGAAAACAGACAATGGACCTGCATTCACCTCACATTCGTTTCGTTCATTTTTATCAGAATGGAACATAACACACATTACAGGAATACCCTATAATCCTCAGGATCAAGCCATTATTGAAAGAGCCCACCGCACCCTAAAAACTCATTTATTAAAACAGAAAGGGGGAATATAGAAGAGGAGATACACTTCTTATCCCATGAACCCTCAAGTACTATTATCTTTAACTCTTTATTCCCTGAATTTTTTAAACTTAACAAAAAATAACTCTGATACTCGTGCAGATAGACATTTTGCAGAAGACAAAAACAGCAAATTAGAAATCAATACACCAATATGGTATAAGCAATTTAATCAGTGGCTGCCAGGAATCTTACGAATCCTAGGCAAGGGTTATGGTTTTGTCATTGCAGATGGAGAGGAAATCTGGATTCCCCTTCGCCATGTCCACTACCGAGAAGGACCCCAAGACCGGACTCCTTCGGGAAGTGACGAAGTTGACGCGAAGGGTCTCGTCAATGACCCTGGAGGAGCCAATGAGGAAACGCCATCGTCTGAATCCTTACCTGACATGGGCTCAAGTGAAAACATGACTCGTTAGGCTGAGCAGACACTGAAGAGTACTGGAACTCCTATGACTCCAGATAAGCTGTTTCTGGCAGTGTAAACTGTTCTAAAGAGCAGGAGGAACATCATAATTGCTCCTGGTTTAATAGATCAAGCTTTGGAAGCTTTCATAAATCTAAGACAAGTTTCTGGACTGATAAGGACATATTGCTGAATTGGTATAATGGGGGCTTATCACCCCCATGACCCAGGATTGTTGTCCCCATTGTGGGGCCAAAGCAATGGCACACTTGGAAAATTCCAGCAGCTTTAGAGCACTTTGCTAATGTTTATGGGACTATGGGTGTGTTTCGTCCTTCTAATTATACCTTCCTATACAATAGTACTGGCTATAGTCAATCGTGTGTTCACCTTCCGTACTTGTTTATTGTAGGGCATTTTGATATTGACTTATCGGCCAAGATTGTCAATTGTACTGCATGTGCATTGTATACCTGCCTTAATCACACCATTTCATATCACAATGCTAGCATTGCGCTAGTTAAACAAAGATCTGAGTTAATGGCTTCCTGTAAACTTACCTGAGCCTTGGACTGATTCTGTATTTCTTTCTGTACTGTTGAAAACTGGGTTTAGGCGATCTAAGCACATCCTTGGGTGGATTATTGCAGGCATCTTAAGCCTTATCTCCATTGTGACTGTAGGAACTTTGTCTGGTATGGCTTTACATAATTCTATACAAAATCATGATTTTATCACTGCTTGGCACAAAGACTCTCATGATCTGTGGACTCGACAAGCTCAAATAGATCAGCAATTACAAACACGAATTAATGAGTTACAAACTGTGGTTATCTACTTAGGAGATCAAATGCAGCAACTGACTTTCCAAACATGTATATGCTGTCACTGGAATTTTACTTCTTTTTGTCTGACTAACATGCCCTATAATAACACTGAATATCCTTGGAATAAGGTTAAGGTGCATTTGCACGATCTTGCAAATAACTCAAGTTTAGACATCAATTTGTTGAAACAACAAGTTGCTAATTTTCAAGTTAGGGTACCTAGGGAATTGTATAGTACTCAATTCTATGATGCTTTAACCAAAACCCTATTGTCTCTAGACCCTAAAGCTTGGCTTTCAGGAAGCAATATTTTTATATATGTATTAATCACCCTGCTCTTTTTGTCATTGATTATAGGATACAGAAGTCTCTACTCAAGACTCCATGCCTCCCACAATGGAGTCCAACTAGCAGCCGCCGTGCTTAATTTAAAAACAAAAGGAGGATATGTTGGGAAGGTAGTGCAAAATAGCCATAAAAGGAGAAAGTCCGTGGGAAAATGCCAAAGGGCCAGAAGTACCCGGCTTTGCACTGTGGACAGAAAAACATCTCCTGCCTTTGGTTATGCTCGGCGCCAAGAGTTAATAATAAATAGGGATGTTACTTGTGAGAGCGGGTTGTGGGATAAGCCCATGAGTCATTTAGAGCGCACTGTCCTTGAAATGTTTTTACTGATTATGTGTTAACTCTGCATGTGCTCTGCTGGCCGTATACTTTAAGCTCTTTGTTCCTGCTTCTATAGAAAAGCTTGACTGCAGAAATAAACTTGTCAGTCCTTGCAAGAGACTGTCCGAGTGTCATTCTTTCAGGCTCGTCGCTTCCAAGTCCTGGGGAAAAAAATCCCCAACAGCTTGTATAAGTTTTCCATGGTTTGTTCTGGGTACAGGAAACAGCCGCCCATGTGTGACTGTGGTCTCAGCTACTCTGGATGTGGTACTCAATCTGTAAAGGATTTAAGGAAAATCGACAGTCTTACAATATGTCCTCAGGAATACACATAACATACTATTCTGTTTGAGACTTCTTTTTCCTAAGGTGCTCAGGAAATTCTTCTTGTTGCCTTCATGTAGACTGCATACATTTTTCTAAGGTTTCTTTGTAACTACATTTTTCTTATTGTTGCTTTCGTTTATGGTGTGTTTTCTATTACATGGTTTGAGTATTGTTGATTCTTCCAGACCAGTCTCTTGATTTTGCTGTGTTGATCATTTTATGCCAGATTTCTGAAGTTAGTTATCTCTGTCAATGTTTTCTGTGTCTGTTTCCTAAGAATTTTAATTCGAGGATCAAATTCTTCCTGTGATATTTTGTTTTTCATTATTGCTGACTTTTATTCATTTTGCATTGGTGCATGTAACTCTGTACTGGCTATGTGTTCTTATCCATAATTTTTTCTAGTTTTTAAATTAGTAGACTTTTAAAAAGTTGTTTTTATCGACAGATCCTTGCTTTATAATGTTGTGTTGTTTCTGCTATACAACAGGATGAATCAGCGCTACGTATACATATTCCTCCTGCCTGATGAGACTTCCTCCCACCCCCTCATCTCACCCCTCTAGGCTGTCACACAGCACCAGGCTGAGCTCCCTGTACTATATAGCAATTTCCCACCAGCTATCTTTTGTACACATGGGACTCGATATTTGTCAGTGGCATGCTCTCAATTTGTCCTACACAAGCCTTCCTTTGCTGTGTCCACAGGTCCATTCTCCACATCTGTGTCACTATTCCTGCCCTTCAAATAGGTTTGTGAGTACCATTCCTACTTTCCACGTATATGTGTTAATGTATGTAACTTTTCTGTTTCTCACTTACTTTGGTCCATAAACAGGCTCTAGGTGCATCCACCTCAATACAAGTGACTTAAATTAGTTCCTTTTTATGGCTAATATTCCATTATATGTGGCTACCACAACTTCGTTATCCAGTCATCGGTCAGTTGAAGTCTACTTTGCTTCCATGTCTTGTCTCTTGTAAGCAGTGCTGCAATGAACACTGGATACAGGTGTCTTTTCAATTATTCTTTTCTCAGTGTATATGCCTAGTGTTTCTATTGCTGGGTCATATGGTAGTTTTAATTCTAGTTTTAAAGGAATCTCCCCAGTGTTCTCCATAGTGGCTATATCAATTTCCATTCCCACCTTTTCTCTAAACTCTCCCCAGCATTTACTGCTTGTACAATTTTTGATGATGGCCATTCTGACCTGTATGAGGTGCCACCTCATTGTAATTTTGATGTGCATTTCTCTCATGATGAGCTATGTAGCTCCTCTTTTCATGTGTTTATGAGTTTGTTGCCCCTCTGTATTTCTTTTTTAAAAGAACAGATTTAGGATTGGAGAAAATTCAGCAGATAGAACTGAGAGGTCTCATACAGTCACTCTCTTCCTCCACTTGGTATCTTCTATTATTAACATCTTGTATTGGTTCAATGGATACAAGTTCGTTTTTTACAGTTGATCAACTAATGTCAATATGTTATTATTAACTATTGTCCATTGTTTACAATACACTTTACTTTTTGTGTTTTGCAGTTCTTTAGTGTTTGACAGATGCATGATAGGATCAACTCAGCCAACACGGTGTCGTGCAGAGGAGTGTGAATGCCCTATGGATCTCCCATGCTGCATCTGTTCATCCCTCAAAACCTCACTTGGAAGCCCTGACAACTACTGAACGTTTTACTCTTTCTAAAGATTTGAATTTTCCAGACTGTAACATTGATGGAATCATACAGTATGTAGGCTTTTTGTACTAGCTCCTTCTGCTAATCAATATAAATTTAATTTTCTCTATAACTTGTCATGGTTTGAAATGTTTTCTTCCAGGACTGAATAGCATTCCATGTAGCTTACCATAGTTTGTTTACCCACTCGTGTACTGAAGGTCATCTTTGGTGATTTGAGTTTTTGGCAGCTATGTCTTATTCTGCTATTAAAATTTGGTTGAAGGTTTTTGGATGGGCTTAAGGTTTTGGCTCTTTTGAGTAAATACCTTACCGTTCATTTGCTAGATCATATGAAAAGACTATATTTAGCTGAAAAGAATTTGCCAGACAGTTTCCAAAGTATCAGTATCACTGCCTTCCCTTAAGCAATGAATTCATTTCCAGTAGTTTGCCTGTTTCCTCTTCATTGATTTGGACTTCTTGTTTCCAGTTTGTTCCTTCATTTGTGTAGTATTTCTTTTCCTTTTTCATTATTATTATTTTAGTTATCATGTTTGAGGTCTCCTTTTCCCAGGCTTCAAGGTTGAATTCTTTCTTCCTTTTTGTTTCTGCCCTCTAAGGCTTCTGTAAACTTCTTATAGAATGAGATTTGTGCTGAGTTTTTGTTTGTTTGTTTGTTTGCTTTTTCCTCTGATGGGCAAGGCTGAGTAAGGTGGTAATACTGTCTGCTGATGATCGGGTTTGTATTTTTGTTTTCTTTGTGGTTTAGATGGGACATCCTGCACAGGGTGCTATCAGTAGTTTGGTGATGCCAGGTCTTGTATTCCAGTGGTTTCCTTTGTGTCAGTTCTCACTATTTGATATCCTAGGGTTAGTTCTCTGGTAGCCTAGGATCTTGGAGCCAGTGGACCCACTGTAAAGGCTCAGGGCTTGACCTTGAGTTTTGCGTGAGTCTATACATTCTTTTCTGCTGGTCATGTACTCCTGTCCACTCTCAGCTGGTATTCTGCATGCACTTCTGTGTCTGAAGGTGTATTCCTGATGTATCCTTGGAGAGAGACATATTCCACGTCCAGCAAACCTCTTGCCATCTTTTTCCTCCTGGGCAAGATTCGTGAGAGTCCCTTGGACTACAAGGAGATCTAACCAGTCAATTCTAAAGCATATCACTCCTGAATATTCATTGGAAGGGCTGATGCTAAAGCTGAAGCTCCAGTATTTTGGCGACCTGATGTGAAGAACTGACTCATTGGAAAAGATCCCGATGCTGGGAAAGATTGAAGGCAGGAAGAGAAGGGGATGAGAGAGGATGAAATGGTTGGCATCACCTACTCAGTGGACATGAGTTTGAGCAAGCTCTGGGAATAGGTGATGCTCAGGGAAGCCTGGTGTGCTGCAGTCCATGGGGATGCAAAGAGTTGACCTCACGACCAAGAGACTGAACAGAACAGATGAGTCATCAAAATATTCTTGTCATTCCTATATTTTCTGTATGAGTTGAAGCCTTCCCTTGCTGCAAGGCTGATTCCCTTACGGTGGCAAAGAAGGTGTGATCCAGGCACATATTTCCCTGGGCAAATTATACGAGCTTTAACCAAAACCTTGCAGGCTTCTTGAAATTATCATTGTCCCTATGAGCCACAAACTTCAGGGAGGATTGACAGAAACAGTACAAAAACTGGACTCTGGCAATATAAGAATTAGGAACATGGGGCTTAATGAATTACAAATATGATAATTTTCCTGATTTTTGTGAAAGAATACTGTCTTTTAAAAATCTTTCATTTTCTACATATAAGGAAATTTTTTAACACAGCAAATTGATAAATTGTACCTTTGTTATTAGAATTGAAATTTTAATTTTTCTCACCCTACCGTATCACTCCAGAAATTAAAAACTCTCAGTGTTTTTATTTTCTTAGTAAAATTGTTATTTTTCAAAAGTTCAGTGAGAATCTGTTCTTATAGCGGGACACAAGTGGAAACATTGATTACACTACAGAGACTTTGACTGGAATGTCGTATTTGACAGACACAGGTAGCCTTGGATATGACCAGATAACTTGAGGAAACTAAGGTTAACCATAGGGAGCCATAAAATCCCGTTGGAAAAACAGCCTGGGACCTTGCTGATAGAATTCCCATCAGCCTTACCAGGTGAGTAAGGAAGATCACTTCTGGCAGGCTCAGGAACTTTAGGATGTTTTGGGGACTTTAGGAAGAGAGGAATTCATCCAGATCTCTAGGTTTGACAACAAGTCTTTGCTATGGCTTCTTCCTAGCCTCTGCTACTAAGTCACTTCAGTGGTGTCTGACTCTGTGCGACAATAAAAGGCAGCCCACCAGGTTCCCCCGTCCCTGGGATTCTCCAGGCAAGAACACTGGAGTGGGTTGCCATTTCCTTCTCCAATGTGTGACAGTGAAAAGTGAAAGTGAAGTCGCTCAGTCGTGACCAACTCTTCCCGACCCCATGGACTGTAGCCTACCAGGCTCCTCCGTCCATGGGATTCTCCAGGCAAGAGCACTGGAGTGGTGTACCATCGCCTTCTCCGCTTCCTAGCCTCAAGAGGCTATTAAAATTTCCTTCTGGAGACTCTTTATGAACCGTTCCAGTGAAGCAGATTTAAAAGCGCCTATTGGCAAATTGTTATTCTTATTGTACTTAGATAAATAATCAGGCCGACTTTATTGAATTTAGACTTCCTTTGCAAACAAATTAGGTCTTAGTTTCCCTGTCTTCGGTAGAAATGAGGGAGGTGATAGACAGAAAAAATTGGTGCAATAGAAAGTGTACTAAACATGTGTGGGTATTAGGTTCTAGTGGTATTACGTTTCCTTGAAGTTTTATTATTTACCTGCAAACTAGGTTGGATCCTGAATTTTTATAGTGTCCACCCATATCTAGCTGCAACTTTCTTACTAAAATTCCCAATTTCTCCCATCCTTTTGATGTCTCTGTGGGAAGACAGTAAGCTCCAAGTGATATACCTCTGCCATCTTGATCTGCTCCCTCTCCCATTCTTTTGACTTGAATCACTGAGAAGTAACATTGCCATTTTCCTGAAGTCCTGCATCGTGAAGCTAGATAACTTGATGCAAAGATCAGAGAAATTGGCACAACAACTTATGTTCAAATAGACTTCATGCCTGTTGCTGTACGAGCCACTCAGAAAGTTAACCTGATCACCCAAAGATATTGCTAACTGTGATAGAGACATTCAAACTGCAATAGTTGCTTTGATCCTGACACCTAGAAAACTTCTTGACTGACTACCAGGCTCAGAAACTGGTTTATAACCAGCTCCAATCATTAACGTCTGCTTTTCTTTTGTTTCCATAGAAATGCCTCTTACTAACAACTACCTGATACCGCTTGCACCCTAGACCTAGCTTTGGGAGCCCACCTGCATCACCACCTATTGAAATGAGATACCACTCTTCAAATGAACTGACCTGTTCTCAGAATGATGCAACTGCTGCCATGAAATGGAGGACTCCACTAATCCATTCTCTCTCTCCAGAGTGACCAGATCAGCTTTTACCATGTGAGACTTGCAGGCAAGTTTCAGAGGAGGCACCTGTCAAGGCTTAGGGCACTCTGCCCCCAAATATACCACAGTGGCATATTGATTATTTTGAATTCAAGGTATTTAAGAAAAAGCCAACAGAGGAGGGACATGCAGCCACCCCCCGATTTCTGCCTCCCTGAGAGCAGGAAATGCATCTCATATGAAGGATGTACTGCCTGCATCTGGAGGCAGAGGGAAACCCTTCTAACCAGAAGTAGGCAGTTCAAGCAGAGAAGCCTGTATACACAAACCTTTTTAAGTCTTTCATTTACTACTCTGGGTACAGATTCTGTTTAGATTCCTTACTAGTTGAGTACCTAAAACCTAAGTTGATTTGTCCTGTCGATTCCTCACAAATTGTTTTGTTATCTACAAAAAAAAAGCTGCCTGCTTTGCCTACTTCTTAGGTCCCATTTATATGACACTTCTTGTGCACATGAATTGCAACTTGTCTCTTTTTCTCCTGTTACTCTGTCTTGTGTCAAGTTTACTAGTAGTCTAACCAGAAGAATTCAAAATGGGTAAAGGGAGGAATGTCCTTCTTCCCTAAACACCTCAAGGGAGTTCACCCTTACATCTCAGAAACTCCCTGGAGACGATGTGCGTAGAATACCAGTCTGTGCACTGGAATCTCCTGCATTGAGATAAGAGCAGGGACACCGTAGATTTCTGTCTGTTAGGGGCCAAATTGTGTCCCCTCCACAAATGCATATTGAAGGCATAACTCAGAGTACTTCAGAATGCAACTGTAGTTAGAAATAAGGTCTTTAAAGAGATGGTTGTGTTAAAATGAGGTCATTAGGATGGGCCATAACCCAATGTGTCTATAATAAGAAATTGAGACACAAAAGGAGGCACCAGGGATATATGCATTCAAAAGGAATGCCAAGTGAAGAGGGTGGCCACCTGGCAGCCAAGGGGAGAGGCCTCAGGGTAAACCAGACCTCCTCTTGGACTTGCAGCCTCTAGAACTCTGAGAAAATAAAATTCCATTGTTTCAGCCACGCATTCTGTGGGGTTTTGTTGTGGAAAGACTAACAAATCAGTACATTAGCCAAGGTAGAGATTTCCTCCTGGATAGTCTTTTTACTTTCCTGTCATTCCTAAAGGCTATCTCAAGATCTTAATTATGTGATTGCAGCTCCTTGTTTCTAAAGTTGTATGGGCATAGGGGAGGTCTTGATCTTAGCCTCACCAGAACTAGCATAGAGCCTTTCAAAGAGCAGATGCTCAAAAAATAAATGAAGACAGTAAGAGGTCTAACTTGTTAAGGTTTAATAGCTCCTGCATTTTTCAAGAAGCATATTGAGGTATAAATTATTTAATTTTACAAAACAGAAGACAGAAAAGATGGAGAACAATCAAGGTTGATCATGTTTTGAAATTTTTTTCATTTTATTTTTTCATTCCATTGTCCCAGCAGTGTTATTGTGGGATTGCTTCCCATTTCGGCAAAAGTCCCTATTTTGATGTCAAATTTTCTTATCTGGATGATTTTTTAAAAGTCTTGGTCTTCAGTAGGGGTGGGAGAAGCTGCTGGACGTGGCCATGGAACATGCCTGGAAGTGACAGTGGTGCCAGGCCTGGCTGGAACTGTGGCTCGAGCTCTCTCCTCCTCATCTCACAAAACTTCTTCATATTGTGATGAGAAGGCACTGGGGACCGTATCATTGACTTGCCAAAAATTCCAAGACTTTCATTTTGCTGGTTTCAGCATGGGCTTGTGGGCCCACAGGAACTCATAACGTGGAGGATCACCGTTGGCAACCTGGCGGTACTCCAGGTACTTCATCGTCACAAAGTCTTTGGTGATGAGCTTCCTGGGCTCTCCGTAGATGAAGTGTTTTCTCCCAGCATATACTCCCATCATATTCAAGAATTTCCAGATGTCTTCCTCAGCGGCACAGTTGCCCTTCACGAAGATCACACCCAGAACTGTCATCAAGAGACTGGTCTTAAGTAAGCCCCTACCATCCCACACTCTCCCATTGTTGGGCAAGTACAGTTTGCTGACAAGGTCATAGGAGTGGATGGTTGAATCAACTTCCTTCAAGTCAACTGCATAGACAGCCTTGCTGTGTTCAGCAGCTCTCTTCAGAATCTCGGCAAATCGGTTATGGTATCTTGGGTGGATAATCTTCAGCATGTTTTCCTTCATGATGGGCTGCTTCATTTTATATTTATGCAGAAGGAACTGTTCCAACAAACTTGTCATGCTATTCAGAGTATCACTGTAGGTAGAAGATGAGATATTGGAGGAACCTGAATCTTCCTCATCTTGACTGATATCTTCTTCATCAGATGTTGTGTCAGAAGTAGTTGAAAAAGTGTTGGTAGTAGATGGGGCTTCCAAAGACCCCTGGGAAGTGCTATTTGACCCAGTAAGTGAGGAGCTCTGTGAATTATCTTCTAAAAGAGAAGAGGTAGAGGGAAGCTCTTCCATTACTCCAGCGGGCTGAACTCCTCTGTGACCTTGGCGCTCATATCGGGCCTGGTGGCATTTCTCACAAATGCAGAGCTTATGATTCTGACCCCAAGGCATGATGCCTGTGCTGGGGGACAATGATTAGAAGTGTGAGTAGGAGGGCAGGTGATAAGGGCCCACAGGAAGACGAAGGTTGAGTGTGCAGCCGCAGCAGTGAAATACCACTTTGGTTATCAGGAAGGCTACATTTGTGGTTTTCTTGAGGGCACTGTTCTGAAAACCCCCAGGCTTCCTATTCTCCTAATCAGCTGTCCTTTGGGAAACATATTGAAGGAAATTAGTGATCTTTAGGCTTCATCCTGCTACCCCTGCCTCAGGCACGCTGGGGTGACAGAAGGGGCTGGTAATCTCCTACACAGAGGCATCTGTTATTTCACATTCAAGACCACCACCCAACTAGTGGCCAGTCATAGGACCCATTCCCTCTGCTGTCCTCTAGTTGGCATCACAAATTTCCCTGGGATTTCTGAGAAGTGAAGAGGTCCTCAGCTTATCACCCCAGTCAGTAGTTATCACCCAGTACTGAGTGCTCATTGGGAAGTTTTCTGTCCTGGCCTCTGGAGTCCTCAACACGAATTAAGAGTGCTTTCTTTAGTTCCCCATGGGGCCTGGTGTCCCCATCCCTTTCTTTGAATAGTATTTGCACCTTCATACTAAGGGTTTCACTTCCTACACACCTGATATAAATAAATGTTGGTGGAACTTCAGCTTGATAGCTCTGCCCTGGTTCTTCAAGGGCTACAAGAAACAGGGATGGATTCATTATCAGTTCTTTTTATTGGTAGATGATCCCTCAGTCCTTGCTTTGACCTCTGTTGTGGCCTGAAATTCTACCCTTCCTTCCACTTAGGACCACCACTTCTACTACTATTCCTTCTTACAGTAGGGGAAGCATCTCTGTGAGACCCCTAGGAGAAAGTAAGATTCCCTCATCCGTCCATACCCATCCTTGGTCTTCTGAGGTGCAGAGGATGAGATGAATCATATGGTTATGGGCTGTGTGGTTCCCTTCGTCTTCAGGGTATTCAGTTGGTTTGTGGAAAACCTGGAAATATTCCGACTGCTGGCCCTAGGCTATACCCCTTGGACCATGTCCCAACCCCCCTTGTGACATCACAGAGGGAAATGGGCATGTCATGTCAACAATGAGCAGGTATCCCAGGGATGCCAGGAAGGGCAGGGTTCTGTGTGGTTTCCTCAGAGTTCTGAGGTCAGGGGGTTGTGTAAGTCCAAAGCTGAACTCCTGGGAGCATTTGGGGCTCATTTCTCTGATTACATAAGGGAGCTCTCCTGAGACTAAGGTCTTCACTCCCTGTGGTGCCAGAGAGGGAAAGTCTGGGAATGCCACATGAGGCTACTCTTACCTGTGCCTTCAGGGATGACATCAGGATTCAGGCTTCTTGGGGCCCTCTGTATTCAGTGTAAGGGTATGCCCTCACTCAGGTGCCTCACCGTGACTCCTAGAGGACTCTGAATTTCCTCTTTCAACCTAAGGTGACCCATGTAGACCAAAGACCATGTCCTTGCAAGCCCTGAAAAGAAGTGAGCGAATGTGCAGCCTGGCAGCCCTGTCTTGGCCTTCTGAGAGCCGACACAGGCCAGTCTCTCTGTGACTTCAGTTCCTCATTCATCTGTCTTTACCTTGACTCCTGTCTCTTCTATGAAAGAGTTCTTGGGAAAAGCCACATCTTAAAAAGTCTTAAGTCTGCCTGCAACAAATCTCACAGAGAATGGGCTGAGTCCCAGGAGTGATAGGGAAGCTACAGTCCGGGAGGGGGCCCCAGCATAGGTGGTGTGCTATCAGAGAAAACACGCTGATCTCTTCCTTCTCTTCACTGACCAGACATAGCCTCTTGTAGAACCTTCACTCTTAACAGATTTACTCTCTGAAAGGAAGGGGCTGAATTAAATGATTTTCTGCACCCCTGATCTATTGCAGTTTACTGACATTTCCTTTGTAGATAAACTGTCACTGAATGCAGTCTCCTTCCTTATTCGTACTTCACTTTTATTTTCATTTTTTGTTACTTATTTCTGGGGCTTTTTATTCCAAAACTGTGTTTGGGGTATGAAATTCTGCTATTTCACATGTGAAATACCTTTTGGACTAATGTTCAGAAAGAGGAAGTGACCCAAGGTTAGCCTCATCCTGGAGGAGTGGCACAGTATGGGCTCTGGAGGAATTCAGTGCCGGGGTTCAGTCCAGCTCCTATCATTTATGAGCTTTGAGTCTGAGCTTCTTTATTCCAGCTTCTTTATCTGCAAATGGTGTTTGAGAGTCTATAGTGTAGGACCACAGACATGTGTGATGTATGTAAATCACCTGGCACAGTATGAGGCAGGCTATGGTAATTTGAATGAATGGCAGTTATTACAAAGGTGATTTTGACCCCGAATGATAACAAACTTCCATCACATAATTTAATTTCCAGGCTATACTAGAGAATATGCAACTGCAAACAATAATCAAATCCACATCACGACTAATGATCCCAAGCAAGTAAAACTGAGAGATTTCCCTATTTGAGCACCTGTTTTGATAGGTGTTTGGGGTTATCTTCTCCACATGGATGCAAGGACAAGTTCATTTGTCTCAAGGACCAGCAACTTCCCTCTCAGGTGCTTTTTTTTGTCCAAACCACCCCTAATTTAATCCCACTGACAGTAAAAGTTTGCCTCCCTTAAAGTTTGCCAAATTACACTAAATATAACCTAATTAAACTGTCTGTTTAACAGAGCAAGTTCTGGTACTCCGATCCCAGAAAAAGACAGTCCAGTGACGTCTTGGCATCTCACTTCAATGGGTATCACCCTTATTTCTCAGAAACTCTCTAGACAGCTTTTGATGAAAATGTGTATTTTGAGTGTTCACTTGCCCTGGCTCAAGTGCACAGGGACCCATCCATTCCCTATGGTTTTCGGATATCCCCAAATAATGGTGAATATATGGTTTAGATATATTCCAGATTTACAGCCTCACCTCTGAGACCCATTATATGAGTGTCTGGCATCACTCCGACAGCTTCATCTAGCCCATCATGCATCTGGACTGAAAATGACCTCCCATCAAGGAATTAGACATTTCCCAAGACCCAATGCCGCCTTAATCAGGTAACTTTGACTTGCTTGCGCTCATCTCGAACCTCCTCTTCCACACCTCCCCCATTTAAATTTATGATTTGTTTATCCCTTAGAGTTAGCTCACCACCTTCCTTATATGTTACCTGCTGCTAGACTAAAAATTCCATGGGCAGTGGCTTGGGCTTCATTTTCTTACCAACCCAGTACTATAAGACAGCTTTCTAAACAGAAGATGGTCAATTAATTTGGGATAAAAAGGAAATCATGTGCAAAGACTCTGTTTTATTATGATTTAAGTGTCATACAGTTTGAATAAGCTAAAAAAAATCTAAGTCCATTTTATTAATTTTTACACGGAAAGAGGACAGATAAGAAGACAAAGAATAAACCAGCATCCATTCTGAAAGCTTTGTGATCCCAAATACTTATCTCTAGGGTTCTTAGACACATTTCCAAGTAAAATTCTATTCCAATGTTATGCTACCTTGTTCTCGACCATAAGGAAAATATTGAAGCTTTTTCAACTTGTTTATAAATAATGAATTCTTAGTCTTAAACCTAACAGCAGTAAACATGACATTAATAAACCTAGATTCTGAAGCAAAATAAACCTTATGAAGGGTAGTGACATTTAAAAATACAAAAAATCTCTACCTCCCTACCTAAATCATCTACTTTTGACTAGATATTATTCATATGGATAAAAGGAGAACATGTATATTTTGTTAAACCTGCACCTAAACTCCCTTACTACTTAAAACTGTGAAGAACATATGGGTTTTGTTCCCCCCACCCCTACAACCCCGCACTATTTAAGAGGTGGAGTGTTCTCTTCCAACACAAAGGGAACAAAGTACCATGACCCCTCCCTAGATATGGGAGGAGCTATAGGACTTGGCCCGGGTAGGGGCACTGGCTTCAGCCACTGTTGGAACCCTGGCCATGCCTATCAGCCCTGCTCTCTCCACCTGATCTCTCAGAACCTCATCATAGAGGTCTGGGAAGGAACTCGGGACCTTATCCTGGATCTTGGCCAGAACTTCCAACACCTTCATCTTAGTGGTCTCAGCATAAGCTCACGGGCCCCACAGGAACTCGTAGCCCGGAGGATCACTATTGGGCACCTGGCGGTAGTTGAGGTACCCCTTCTGCACCAGATCTTTGGTGATAAGCTTTCTGGACTCCCCAAAGATGGAGTGCTTCTTCCCAGCATGGATCCCCAACACATTGAGGAAATCCCAGATCTCCTCCTCACTGGCGCGGTTACCCTTCGTAAAGATGATGCCCAGGAGCGCCATGAGGAGACCAGACTTGGGCAGTTCCTCCTCATCACTTGAACCTTCCTCAACCCCGAGACTGAACTTGTTGACGAGGGTGTAGATGTTCCTGCTGCAGTCGACTTCCTTCAGCTCCAGGCCAAACACCAGCTCCATGCGCTCAGAGGCTCTGCTCAGGATCTCAGGGAAGTGCTGCTTGTACTTCCTGCCGATGACATTCAGCATGCCGTTCTGTGTGATGGGCTCCTTCTTGGTGTACCTCTCCAGCAAGAAATCCATCACCAAGCTGGCCTTCCTCATCAGAGGATCTTTGCAAATGCTCCGAGCGAGCAGGGCTGCCCGGGCGGCATCTGCACTTTCCTCCTCGGGGCCCTGGGCACCTTCCTCAGATCCTGCCCAGGAAGCCTCTGCAACAGGAGAGCTAGGGGCCATGGCTCCCTGAAGCTCCTGGTGATCGCCAGCAGCAGGGGAGCTCGGGGGAGAACCCTGAGGGGCAGAAGAGGGGGAGGATGGGCACTCCTCTCCTGGGGCTGCAGCAGCACTGGCCTGGGCCTCCTGAGTGTCCCCCTGGACCTGGTGGCATTTCCCATGGGCATGATGCTTGTTTTTGTGCTTCCGAGGCATGATTACACAGGTCAGGGACCCCAGGTGGGCGTGCAGTTAGGAAGGCAGGCTTTGAGTGGCCTTGAGGAAGGAAAAAGAAATGTTGTTAGCACCTACACCAGAGAGGGTCGTCCCCGGTTTAAACCAAGTCTGCTTCATAGGAGGCCTTGAGTCCACTGCTCTAGGACCCACAAGTCTCCTGTTCTCCTAGTCAGACTGTTCCCTGAGAACCCTGAGGAAGAAGTGAGAGTGAGCCCTGGGGCACAGCCAGACATCCCTGCCTGGGCGTTAGAGGGGGGCCTGTGAGGGCTGGCAGGGGAGGCATGTCCTTTCAGTTCACATTCATAGTTAGGATGAAAAATGGGGAATAACTCCCTAGCAACCCACCCCGATCCCTCTTCTGCTCTGAAGGCTGATGCTGCCACCTTCCCTGTGACTCTGGAGAAGGAGAGGAGGGAGTGCTCAGCCTCCCACCTAAGGGTCCCGGGACCCGCCCTTCTGTATGCAAGTTCTAACCTCCCCACTCAGACCGCAGCCTCCCTCCCCGTGTTTGGCCTGGAGTAAGCACTGACTACAGAGGAGGGTCCTGATTCGCCCATGTGTCCATGAGGATCGTCCTCACCCTGGCTCCTCCTGAGCCCTGACATCCTCCCTGTACTGACCAGCTACCAACCCCTCAGACCGAGGTGCCCTCCTCCCTCAGTGTCCCACATCCGAGATCGCAATGAGGGTGACCTGCAGCCGTTAGAGCTGCCCAGATCCTACCCGGATGCTCTGAGGCCAAGTTCGGGGGGTGGGGGTTTCACGTGGCTGCCGTTCTAGGGTGTGAAAACCCTCAGTACTCCCCGACGGTCCCTCCTTTAGCTACAGGGCTCGGGGCTTTCCCTCTAATGAGCAGAACTGGAGTCCACCAGCCCCGGACCGAAGCCTTCCTCTTGGAGACCACCTGGGTGAAGTGGATGGACTTGGGGCTTAAGATGCAGGCCCGAATCTTCCAGGGGAGAGCAAGGGCAGAGTGGCTGGGGGTTGTCCGGCCCCCTCTTTTCAGAGGGAAAGGCTTGGGCGTGCTGGACGTGTGTCCCACACTTGTAACTCACATCACCTCACACTTGGACCCCTGTTGAAACCTGGGAGTCCTCCGTCTGGGCACCCTACACGGCAGTTCTCTAAGACGGCAGCAGCTCTCAAAGATGGCTTCACAGCCTCAGCGTGGTGCGTTGTCGTCACTTCCTGTCATGTGGATCTGTGTTCCAGGCGGACAGCAGAGGCGGGGCCAGGGCGGGCGGGGTTCCGGGGGAGCTTCCCGGAGGATTGGCATGTGCACTTCTCCTTGCATCGTCTCGAATCCTGAGACCTTCCCTGTACCGAGCAGAGTCTACGGGCCTCCCTCCCAGGTTCTAGCTTCTGTCAGCACCCCAGCAAGAATTGTTTATGGCCTGGCCCTACAGGCTTCCTGGAGCTCCTGAGAATGACAGTGGGGGCACTTTTGGGCCCCGTCTTCTGGGCTGAGTGATGCTCTGTCCACTCTCCGTGTCTTCCCTTGAACCCTGTAGGTGGTGGGTACGTCCCATCTGCTGACCTGAGGCCAAGGCCTCCCATCGAAGACATCCAGTCCCTCGTCATCAAGTCCTGAGACTCCTGCTGAGAAGTGCACGTACATCTCCTCTGGACCCTTCTGCCTGAGGCTTCCAGGAAATGGCTGTCGCAGGTAAGATGAGCTGAGAGGGAAGGATGGGAGACTGCCTTCTGTTGTGTAGAACCCCTCACATCTCACTCAGGATCTTCATATTGACTGCTGGCAGGGCCTGGAAATCCTTCCCTTTCTGGTATGAATCCACCCCTGTCCCCAGCCATGCCCCATACCATCCCAGCAGAGTAAGTGAAAGGGCTCCTTAGCCTGACGGTTCTCACATGGGCTCTTAGTCGACTGCAGGGGCATTGCTCGAAATTTCTGAGGTGAATTTCTGTCCTTTGGTACAATTTTTGGGGTACTAAGTTTTCTCTTTTAGTCCCTGCATGATAGTCTATTAAGCTGATCACTTAAAAGGGCCAGTTGTCATGCACTAACAAAGTTTGTGCTGGTTATTTCATGACGTCTGGGCCATGCTGCCACATCCAACTGAAACTGGTTCCCCATGATCTTGGCATGGGAGCTCTGAGATGCTACCTCAGATTCCTTCAGTGAGGCTGTAGCGATTCATGGCCCCAGGGCACAGTGGAAGAATCAAGGGCTGCACTTTAAAGCCTTTTTCAGCTGATCCTGTTGTCTTCTTCCCTTGTAGGCTGCACACCCCTTGTCAGTCTCCGAGTACTCCCTCACCTTAACACTCATAGGGTCAAGTTCATGAGAGACTTATTTTGCCTCGGGCACTATTTAGTTTTGTGTTTTGGCTTCTGTTAATAGTTGTCTTTATTCCTTGTATAAGTTTTCCATGGTTTATTCTGGGTACAGGAAACAGCAGCCCATGTTTGATTGTGGTCTCAGCTGGTCTGACTGGAGTAGATCTGTAAAGAGTTAAGGAACATCGACAGTCTTACAATATGTGCTCCTCATGAATACACATAACATACTATTCTTTTGAGACTTCTTTCTCCTAAGGCTGTCAGGAAATTCTTCTTGTTGTCTCTATGTGGAATGTATGCATTGTTCTGAGGTTTCTTTGTAGGGACGTTTGTTTGGTATGGTTGCTTTTATTTATGGTGTATTTTCTATTACGTGGTCTAAGTAATTGTTGATTCTTCCAGGCCAGACTCCTCATTTTGCTATGGTGATCCGAGATAGCTGAAGTTATTTATATGTTTGAATATTTTCTGTGCGTGTATCCTAAGATTTTTAATTTGAGGATAAATTCTTACGTTATCTTTTGCTTTTCATTGTTCTTGTCTCTTATTCATTTGGCATTGTTGTATATAACTCTGTACTGGCTATGTGTTCTTGTCCAGATTCTTTCTACATTTTAAATCATAGAGCGTTTATGAAAAATTTTAATTGGAGGAGAATTGCTTTATAGTGTGTTAGTTTCTGTTGTACAACAGTATGAAGCAGCTCTAAGTATACATATATCCCCCACCATGAGCATCCCTCAGGCCACCCCCATCTCAGTCCTCCAAGTTGTCACGGAACAGCAGTCTGAGCTCCCTCTGTTGTAGAGCACCTCCCCACTAGCTCTCTCTTATACACATGGTAGTGCATATATGTCATAGCCACTCTCAGTTTGTCCCTCTCTCTCCATACCTTGCTGTGTCCACGTCTTTTCTCTACATGTGTCTCTATCCCTACCCTGCAAATAGATTCATCAGTGCCATTTTGTAGATTCCATATAAATGAGTTAATGTGCAATACTTTTTGTTCTCTTTCTGACTTACTTCACTCCATGAAACAGACTCTAGGTGCATCCACCTCACTGCCACTGACTTAAATTTGTTACTTTTTATGGGTGAGTAATATTCCATTGTATATATCTACCACAACTTCTGTATCTATTCATCTGTCAGTGGAAGTTGAGGTGGATGCTTCCATGTCCTAGCTATTGTAAATAGTGCTGCAATAAACAGTGCGGTCCGTGAATCTTTTCACGCATGGCTTTCTCATTGTGTATGCCCAGTAGTGGGATTGCTGAGTCACAGGGTAGTTTTATTTCTAGTTTTTAAAGGACTCTCCATACTGTTCTCCATAGTGGCTATATCAATTTACATTCCCCCTCAAAGTACAAGAAGGTTCTCTTTTCTACATGCCACTTCATAACTTTTTGTTTCTGGATTTTTTTATGATAGCTTTTCTGGCAAGTGTGAGATGATGCATCATTGTAGCTTTGGTTTGCATTTCTTTCATAATGAGTGGTGAACATTTTGTCTTTTGAGCCTCTGTATTTTTTTAAAGAACAGATTTACGATTACAGAAAATTTAGCAGACAGTGTAGAGTTCCTATAGAGCCAGTCTCTTCCTCCACTTAGCATCTTCTGTTATTACCATCTTGGATTGGTTCAACTGATACAAGTTCATTTGTTAAAATTGAGCAACTGATATCACTATGGTGTTATTACCTATTGTCCATTGCTTACAATATATTTTACTTTTGTTGTTTTGCAGTTCTGTGTTGTTGCTTTTGTTCAGTTGCTCAGTCATCTCTGACTGTGACCCCATGATCCGTAGCACGCCAGGCTCCCTATTCTTCACAAACTCTTGGAGTTGGCTCAGACTCTTGTCCATCCAATTAGTGATGCCATCCAACCATCTCATCCTCTTCTGCCTCCTTTTCTTTTTCCCTTCAATCTTTCCCAACATCAGGGTCTTTACCAATGAATCAGCTCTTCCCATCAGGTGGCCAAAAGTTTCGAGCTTCAACTTCAGCATCAGATATTCCCATGAATATTCAGCATTGATTCCCTTCAGGAATGACTGGTTTGATCTCCTTTCTGTCCAGGGGACTCTCAAGAGTCTTCTTCAGCACCACAATTAAACAGCATCAGTTTTTCAGCATTCAGCATTCTTTGTGGTCCAGCACTCTCATCCACACATGACCCCTGGGAAAATCATAGCTTTGACTAGACACATCTCTTTTGGCAATGTGATGTCTCTGCTTTTTATTACGTGTTCTAGGTTTGTCATACCTTTTCTTGCAAGAAAACAGCGTCTTTTAATTTCATGGCATCTTTTAATTTGGGGCTTCTCTCGTAGCTCAGTTGGTAAAGAATCTGCCTGCAGTGCAGGAGATGTGATGTCAATTCCTGGGTCAGGTAGATCCCCTGGAGAAGGAAATGGCAACCCACTTCAGTATTCATGCCTACAGAATCTCATGGACAGAGGAGCCTGGGAGGCTACAGCCCATGGGGTCACAAGAGTTGGACACGACTTAGTCACTAAACCACCACCACCACCATCATGGCTGCATCCACCATCCACAGTGATTTTGGAGTAGAAAATTAAATCTTCCATTATTTCTACTTTTTCCTCATCTGTTTGCCATGAAGTGTTGGGACCAGATGCCATGTCTTAGTTTCTTGAATGTTGACTTTTAAGCCAGCTTTTTCATTTTCTTCTTTCACTCTCATCAAGAGTCTCTTTAGTTCCACTTCACTTTATGCCATAAGGGTGGTATCATATGCATATCTGAAAGTATTGATATTTCTGCCAGCAATTTGATTCCAGCTTGTGTTCATCCATCTGGGAATTTTCATGATGTACTGTGCATATAACTTAAATAATCAGGGTAAAAATATGCAGCCTTAATGTACCCATGTCCCAGTTTTGAACCTGTCTGTTGTTCCTTGTCCACTTCAACTGTTGCTTCTTGACCTGTATACCGGTTTCTCAAAAGGCAGGTAAGGTGGTCTGGTATTACCATCATTTAAGAATTTTGCAGTTTCCTGTGATACACACAGGCAAAGGCTTTTGCATAGTCAAACAAGTAGAAGTTTTCCTGGAGTTCTCTTGCTTTGTCTATGACCCAGTGGAGATTACCAATTTGATATCTGAGTCCTCTGCCTTTTCTGAATCCAGCTTGTACATATTGAAGTTCTCTTTTCAGATACTGTTGAAGCGTAGCTTGAAGGATTTTGAGCATTCCCTTGCTTGCATGTGAAATGAGCGCAATTATGTGATAGTTTGAACATTCGTTGGCATTGCACTTCTTTGGGATTGGAATGAAGATTACCTTTTCCAGTCCTGTGTCCTCTGCTGAGTGGTCCAAATTTGCTGGCATATTGAGTGCAGTACTTTAACAACATCATCATTTAGGGTTTGAAATAGCTCAGCTGAAATTCCATCACCTCCACTAGCTTTGTTCTTAGGAATGCTTGCTAAGGCCCACTTGACTTCACACTCCTGGATGTCTGGCTCTAAGTGAGTGATCACAACATCGCTGTTATCTGGGTCATAAAGACCTTTGTTGAACAGTTCTGTATATCCTTGCCACCTCTTCTTAAAATCCTTTGCTTTTGTTGTGTCCCTATAGTTTCTGTCCTTTATTGTGCCCATCTTTGCATGAAATGTTTCCATGGTATCTCTAATTTTCTTGAAGAGAACTCTAGTCTTTCCCATTCTATTTTTTCCCTCTATTTCTTTGCATTGCTCATTTGAAAATTCTTTCTTATTACTCCTTGCTGTTCTTTGGAAATCTGCATTCAGATTGGTATATCTTTCCTTTGCCTTTTGCTTCCCTTCATTCTCAGGTATTTGTAAGGCCTCCTCAGACAACTATTTAGCCTTTTTAATTTCTTTTTCCTGTGGATGGTTTTGGATACTACCTCCTATACCTTGTTCTGAACCTCCATCTTTAGTTTTTCAGGCAGTCTTCCTACTAGATCATATCCCTTGAAACTATTCCTCACCTCCACTGTATAACCATAAGGAACTTGATTTAGGTCATATCAGAATGGCCTCGTGATTTTCTCTACTTTCTCCAACTTAAGTCTGTATTTTGCAGTAAGGAGCATATGATCTGAGCCAGAGTGAGCTCCGGGTCATGTTTATGCAGATTATCTAGAGCTTCTCCATCTTCAGCTGCGAGCTATTCCTTTACTTCCTACTTTTCCATTCCAGTCCCCTATTATGAAAAGGACATTTGGAGGGGATGGTAGTTCTAGGCTGTGATGTACATCTTATTAGCACCACTGGACTCTACCCTCTTTGGCATCAGTGTTTGGAGCATAGATTTGAATTACTGTGATGCTGAATGCTTTGCCTTGGAAATGAATCAAGATCATTGTGTCCTTGTGCACACTGCACCCAGTACCTGCAGTTCGCAGTCTTTTTGACTATGAGACTGGTCCATTTCTTCTAATGGATTTTTGCCCACAGATACAATGGTAATCTCAATTAAATTCACCCATTCCTGTCCATGTTAGTTGTCTGATTTCTTAAATGTTGACGGTCACTCTTGCCATCTCCTGCTTGACCAATTTCCATGGATTCATGGACCTAACATTCAAGGTTCCTATGTGTTACTGTTCTTTACAGCATCGGACTTTACATTTACCACCAGACACATCCACAACTAAGCATCATTTTGACTTAGGCCCAGTCTCTTCATTCTTTCTGGAGCTATTTCTGGGCTTTTCCCCAATAGCATATTAGACACCTACTGACCTGGGGGACTCAGGTATCTCCCCCTGGTATGATCTCCTGGTATCATATCTTGTTGCCTTTTCATGATGTTCACGGGGTTCTCGAGACAAGGATACTGAAGTAGTTTGCTATTCTCCTCTCCAGTGGACTGCATTTTGTTAGAATTCTCCACCATGACCCGTCCACATTGGGTGGCCCTGCAAAGCCTGGCCTGTAGCTTTTGAGTTACCCAAAGGTGTGATCCACGTGATCATTTAGGTTAGCTTAGGGTGATTGTGGTTTTCATTCTAGAGGATAGGGCATTGTAGTTCTTCTGTCGGCCCTCTGAAGAATGAGTTTAAGAGGCTTCTGGAAGCTTGCTGATGGGAGGGACAGGCTATGACGAAACCTGGCTCTTGCTCTATTGGGCAGGGTAATGGTCAGTAAATAAATAAATGAATAAAAATTAGAAAAGCCTAAAGAAATATGTAATTGTATCAATATGAGTAAAATCCTTAATGACATTCGTAGCCATTAGATTGTTATTGAATACCTCATTAAAGGATTTTGAACACACAGAGAAATATGTGAGATGTAGCTAATATGGAGGAGGATGAAACTTCCCTCTGCCCTTCTAGGTTTTTGCGGGTTGTCGAAGAATTAAATTGATGTGAGAGAGATTAATAGGATAAAATAAAAGTATAATAACACATAACTGTGAGAGAGACCCAGGAAAACTGAATAACTCATCAACATGGCCAAAGCCCAGAGCCAAAGAGAAAAGAAAATTTTAATGGTAATTCTTTGGGACTTGAAAGGATAGGAAGGCAGTTCACATGGAAATGGGAAAGGGAATGTTGGTAACCGAATGTTTTCTGTGCCAGGCAGAGACCCCGGGCCACAGAGTGGACTCTCATCTCTAGGCCCTGCCAAGATTTTGCCACCACACCTTGCCCATAATCTTTACAGCTATCTCTGGTCATAGTTCTCTTCAGGGAACAGGACCTTTGTCTAAGTTCTTTCAGGCAGTTAGGCCAAAGGTCAGGTTCCTTTCTGAATCTTTTGGCCTTGATTGTTTTCAGTTAGAATAATCTGTGTATCAAAAGAGACATTTTGAGATGGCATGTTTTGCTCCCCCATACTAACTAGAAAAGTAAAAACAATTACAGTAAAGAAGTGAAAGTTAAAAAGTTATTAATCCTAGTTTCCTTTGTATGATATTTACATTTTGAAAGATACATGTTAACATATAAAAACACTGTGTGAAATAACAGCCTATGAAGGAAAAATCTGATTTACTTCGCATTGTTCTTTGGAAAACCATGGAATGTTTAAATAAAAGTACATTTACAGTCACTGTTTCGAGTCAATGTCAGCAAATATTTCTTGCAGTATATTGCTTTAAAATGTTGTGTTGGCTTCTATTCTACACTTAAAATAATCAGACATACATATACCTATATCCTCTCACTTTGGATTTCCCTCACATTGAGAACATCCCAGTGAATTAAGGAGACTTCCCTGTGCTATACAGAATATTCCCAACAGTTGTCTATTTTATACATAGTATCATTAGTGTGTATGTGTCAATCCCAATATTCTAATTCCTCCCACCCTAACCCTTTCCCCTTGGTACCATACATTAGTTCTCTATATCACTGTCTTCATTTCTGCCTTGAAATAGGGTCACCTGTGCCATTCTTCTCCATCCCACATATATACATTAATATTCAATCTTTGTTTTTCTCTTTCTGACTTCCTTCTCTGTATGACACTCTCTAAGTCCATCCACCTCTCTAACAATGACACAATTTTGTTCATTTTTATGGCTGATTAATATTCCACTGGGCTACCCTGGTGGGTCAATGGTAAAAAATCTGCCTGCCAATGGAGGAGCCATGGGTTCAATCTCTGGGTCACGAAGATATCCTGAAGAAGTAAGTGGCAACACACCCCAGTATTTTTACCCAGGAAATCCCAAGGACAGAGGATTCTAGTGAGCTACAGTCCTTGGGGTCTCAGAAGAATCACATACAACTTAGCGACAAAATAACAAGCACAATATTCCATCACATGTGCCTTCCACAGCTTCTTTATACTTGCATCTGTCGATGTACATCTACGTTTCTTCCATGTGCTAATTGTTGTAAACAGTCTTTCAGTGAACATTAGAGTGCTTGTCTCTTTTTGAATTATGGATCTGTGGTCTCTATGGCAGAGTTAATGCCGACCTGTAAGAAGGCTTACGCCAAGGAGGACCTCTAGGACTGCTTCTGCCAGTGCCCCCATCCCTGTGGTGAGCCCCAGCTGACCCATGACTCCACAGGAGACTGTTGAACACTTGGAGGTAGGTCTGATTCGGTCTCCTGTGGAGTAAATGCTCCTTTTCTCTGGGTCTTGGTGCATGTGAGACTTTGTTTGTGCCCTCTCAAGAGTGGTCTGTCTGTTTCCCCTACTTGTCTGGCAGTCCTGTAATCAAATCCCACTGCCCTTGAAGGTCAGATGACCAGGGAATTCCAAGTCCCTTTGTCAGAACTGCAGGCTGCGTTCCTTGATGTGTGGTGCAGAGCTTTCACAATCGTGGGAGAACTTCTTTGGTATTTTTGTTCTCCAGTTACCTACTCAGAGGGTATGGGATTTGAATTCATTGTGATTGTACCCCTCCTATTATCTTGTTGCGACTTCCACTTTTTCTTTGAACGTGGGGTATCATTTTTGGTGTGTTCCAGCGTCCTCCTGTTGATAGTTGTTCAACAGCTAGTTGCAGTTATGGTGCAGGAGGAGATGAACAGACATCCTCCTACACCGCTGTCTTGAAACAGAAGCCTCTGAAATACAGTTTGGAGTAGGGAGATGACAGGAGAACTGAAGGACACTAGGTCTGCCTCAGGCTGGGAGGAGTGGAACAGTGTGGCCTCTATATAGATGCAGACCAAATGTCTATTTCCAGCTCTGTCACAAGTCTTGTGAACTTGAGAATATTACCAAATTCATAATTTGCAAAGTGAGTCTTTGACACCCTATTTTGTAGAACTATTGTAATATATGTGATATTTATAAAGCTCTTGCAATAATGGATTTCAAAGAATGATGTTTATTTCTCTGATAATTATGACCACAGACCATAGTATCAACTGTTTGTGAATTGTTTTTGTTTTTTTTTTTACTTGCGTGAGATATCAGAAATATGTGGCAATTTTGGAATGACCAAAGTTCTGCTTAGACATTAAAACTATATAAAATTTCCCCATTTGTAAATATGTCATTTGAATGTAGAGGAATGTCCCCTGCTTGGATGCTACTCAGAACTTCTAGAATTTGTGTCAAAGACAAAGATCTTCCCTCGCAGCTGCCTTTTCATCCATACCACCACCCCCTATTTTCATTAGTTTCATCAACACCAAAAGTGTAGCCTTCATTTGTAGTTTCCCAAATTGTGCTTAAAATAGGCAGTAGGGCACTTCTTTAACATAGTGGCCTCTGACCCCAGTGTGGAGAGTGCTGTTACAGTCGCTATTAGATATCTCATTTCAAGGAAATACCATCCTTCTTTCTGGCAAACACCCTGGAGGCAGTGGGGTTAAATCCCCAGTTTGTGCACTGTGTTTCCCTATACTGGGGCAGGAGCACAGAACAATTTTATTCCTATCCCAGGTGGAGAGTCTCTCTGTTTTACACACAGTCTCAAAGTAAAAATCAAGGGTAATCTTCCATTCCATTCTTCGGCTTTTCAACTTAAACCCCCCCCCCTTTTCAGGGTCACCCCCCAACCCTCAATTCACTCAGCCTCATTTAGCCTACCAACCCACCTAACTTCAAATTACATCCTCAAGGGAACTGCAGTGTTCCAAAGCGCCCACATTCCTTGCCTCAAAGCATTTACTTTTGACTGCTGTAATCTGTGGAGAAGGCAATGGCACCCCACTCCAGTACTCTTGCCTTGAGAATCCCATGGCCGGAGGAGCCTGGTGGGCTACAGTCCACGGGGTCGTTGAGAGTCGGACACGACTGAGCAACTTCACTTTCACTTTTAACTTTCATGCATTGGAGAAGGAAATGGCAACCCACTCCAGTGTTCTTGCCTGGAGAATCCCAGGGATGGTGGAGCCTGGTGGGCTGCCATCTATGGGGTCACACAGAGTCGGACACGACTTAAGTGACTTAGCAGCAGCAGCAGCTCTAATCTGAAACCTCTTCTTGTTCTCATCCCTGGTTTCAACTTGTCACATGTTTAGGCCTCGAAGGGTATCTCACCATCTGCTTGATATGGCAGCAACTCCTAGACACTAAAGTACTATGGACAGTGACTCAGGCTTCTTTTTATTACCATCCCCAGTTCTGCCATGGAGCATTCCAAGGAGTAGATGCTCAATTAGTGGTTGGAAATAAGAGTGACAATGATAAAGTAGTCTACTTTATTACTATTTAATTTCTACCACAATCTTGAATATTCTAAGGAAATACTTTTACTGAAAAGGAATATGAAAAGAATTTAACAAAACCAAAAACTTACCAAAATTTACTTTTTCTTTTCTTTTTTACTTGACCTAAGTTATTTGAAACTCCAGTACTTTGGCCATCTCATGCGAAGAGTTGACTCATTGGAAAAGACTCTGATGCTCGGAGGGATTGGAGGCAGGAGGACAAGGGGATGACAGAGGATGAGATGGCTGGGTGGCATCACTGACTCAATGGACGTGAATTTGAGTGAACTCCCGAAGTTGGTGATGGACAGGGAGGCCTGGCGTGCTGCAATTTATGGGGTCACAAAGAGTCGGACACGACTGAGTGACTGAACTGAACTGAACTATTTTAGCACAGAGTCTCTTCAAATTTGCATGAAAATCCCTCTTCCTTTGCTGTGTTTTCTTGTTCTAGATCACACAGCAATCAAAAGTTTCTAAATTTGCATTATAAAATGTAAAAATGTTAACTGGAACCTGCTAAACAGTAATAAATATGTGATCCATATTTTCACCAGTGGAATGCTGATTTCCTGTTTTTGTCCTAGCAAAAAGAAAGAATTCATTAGAGAAACAGAGAAGTTTTAAGTAGCAGTTTTATGAGGCAAAGGAAAATTATACTCCTGAGAAGGATGAGAGCAGGCTGTCTGGAAACCAGAAGCGGTCCTGCCATGTGGTAGGGTCATGTGTGTCCTGTGTCATTTGACTGACAAGTTGATGGACAGCTTTAGGTTATATAACTTTTCTCCTAGTGTGCAGGCAGTTACCCATAAGTACCCAAGCAAAATCCATGGAGTGGGAGGGAAGACAGAAACCACAGTGCTATTTTTTATAAATATGGCATCATGAACCCTGGGTTACAGTAGTCACCGTTTAGGTCTTGGTGCACCTGTGACACCCTGTGCTGGCACTTTGTCTTGCTTGGTCCTGACATGGCTGGAAACCTAGTGGTGGTCATTGGCCAGAACAGGGAGCCTCTCTGGGTGTGCTCTGACCACCAGTGTTCAGGTGGGGAAGAGGAAGACAAAGCATCCCTGGCTGCTAACCTGGCTCAAGTATTATACTCCCAATTAGATTCTCAACAGGGAACAGCCATCATTCCCATGGGAAATGGTTAGGAGTTTGCCATGTGATAGCTGTCTCCCAGCTGAGTGCAAAATCTGTATATAGTTGTCCTTTCTGCCTGAGAGAATGTCTGAGCAAGGATGATATAAATGTCCTTCTGGGTTAACTCAAAAGTCATAGATGTCTAAACTTGTTTAGATATTTTTTGGGTCATCTGAGAATTTTCCTTAATCTTGTTTTATCCAACTGAGATCCTGCATGGAGTAGGGAACTTGGATTCTTATGGAAGTCTGGTGGGCCCGATGACTTCCTGAGGTGGGTAGTGTTTAAGGAGTTCTGGAACCCCAGGTTAGAGGGCAAAGCATTGGTGATGGGGGCTGGGAGCTGTGGTGTTCAATGCTGAGTATAGTGAAGAAGACGTCTGTGGTCCAAGAGGCTCCTTCTTTTGCCCAGAAAGAGCTCCTGTGAACAGGGCTCAGGGGCTGGCTGATGGTTAGTATCATCTGGAGAAGGAGAAGGGCTTTTGTAGACAAATTAAGCATTGCCAAGCCAGCAGAGTCTACCTGGCAAGTCTTTCAAAGTTCAGAGTTTTTCCTAAAGGCAAGAAAGACTTGGACATAAGGGACCTTGTTGGAATCCTAAGGGCAACTCTTCAGCAATGGACAGTTACCCATCTGAAAAGGAAATGGCTAATGCTCATAAGTGCCTTCCGGTGTCACTGAATTCCCTTATGGCCTGTACATGGCTGTGGCATCCCTCACCTGTGATCTTGCTGGGCAGAATATGGTTCAGTTCTCACCCCAGGGGCCGTTGTGGCTTCCCTGATTGTTTTTTTTTTAAGAAATTATTTATGTATTTCATTTTGGTTGGACTGGCTCTTTCTGCTGCATGTGTGTTCTCTAGTTTCGAGGAGCAGGGGCTACCCTTCATTGGGGTGCACTGGCTTCTCATTGTGGTGGCTTCTCTTACTGCGGAGCACAGGCTCTAGGACGCATGGGCTTCACTAGTTGCAGCAAGAAGTGGGAAAGTAGAAGAAGTGTTAGGAGATTGCTGTTGTTGTTCAGTCTCTAAGTCATGTCTGACTCATTGTGGCCCCATGGATTGTAGCCCTCCAGGATCCCTGTCCATGGTATTCTCTGGGCAGGAATACTGGAGTGGGTTGCTATTCCCTTCTCCAGGGGAATTTCCCAATCCAGGGATCGAACCCCGGTCTCCCGCCATTTCAGGTAGATTCTTTACCCTCTGAGGCACCAAGACAGCCATATTTCAGAAGGCAGCCAGAAAATTTTTAGCTCAATTTTTTTTCTTTCTTTGTCCATTCTCTTCCTATCCTGTAGACACACTCAGCTTGAATTTTATAAACACAAAGTGGAGGCATTCATGGCATACAGTGTCTGGATTTGGACACCCAAAGGCAAAGATATTGGGAATCTAGGTGCAGAGATATGCAGAAGAAAGTGACTTTAATTCTAGCCCTATGAACCAGTATAACAGGCCATAGTATAAAATTTCCGATGCAGTGGCATGGAGATCTCCTCTACCTGAAACCTGTCACATGAGGTTTTGACTAAAATCCACATGGCCAGGACTCCAACCTCTCCACCCCCCCTCAAAATCCAGTTTGAGTCTTGAACCATGGTCTTTTAATTAGAATCACTTACCTGGTACCTGGATGTACTGTGGCTCACACTGTTTGTGTCTCAGCGCAGAAGGAATTCAGCAACAGGCAAAGTGTTAGGCAAGAAATAGATTTATTTATATAGGATGCTTGTAAAAGATGCAAGAAGGCAGGTGATGGAACTCTGCCTGGAAGATTAAGTGAAATACATTTTATAGTCAATGGAAAGTGGAGGACTAGGAAGGACTGCCCTCTTTGAATAGAGGTCAGGCTTACATCACTCCCTCCCAATTCATTTGGAGCAGGAGAGTGTCTGACCTTATGAGGTCAAACTTGGATTACTGTACAACTTCTTCAAATCAGTAGAAGGCTGGTGTCATTTTTCTTTTTCCTAAAGGCCTGGGTGACATCTCATGTATGAATTATGGCTTTATATTTAAACAAACCTGCCTTCTTCCACAACATTCTGATGCCTTTCTTGAACAGTGTTAACTTACAACAGTCTACCAATGGTTCCTAGGTTTCTCTAAGTTGGTGATGGACAGGGAGACCTGGCGTGGTGCAATTCATGGGGTCGCAAAGAATCGGACACGACTGAGCGACTGAACTGAACTGAACTGTACTGATTCCCCTCCTAGACTTCTAGATCTACCTGTCTGTCTGTGCTCAAGCCCTCATTTATTTCTGACACTTTGCAACCCCATGAACTGTAGCACTCCAGGCTCTCTGTGCATGGGATTCTCCAGGCAGGAATACTGGAATGGGTAGCCACTTCCTCCTCCAGGAGATGTTCCAGAACAGGCATCAAACCTTCATCTCCTGCATTGCAGGTGGATTCTTTTCCACAGAGTCACCGGAAAAAAGCTACCTGTATCCTATGCTATTCTATCCCTGTCATACGGAGGCAGGCTCCCCGAGCCAGGAGCTGTCATTTCTCTTGGTGGGAGCCTTCTAATGAAGGTCTCCAGCTTGGACTATTGCCTAGAATTTAGTGAGAAATTTTCTTCCTAACAAGTGGAAGGGGCAGTCGTGCATGTGCAGAAACATCAAAAGTAAACTTTCCTAGCAAGAACTTGAGAGGAGGGGCATGCCACTTGTTTTGGGGCCTTCCTTCAATTCCCATTATCATGGAGGATTTGAAGGACAAAAGCCCAGGGAAATCAGTCTGCACAGAGTAGCTGATGCACGTATGAAAAAACTGTCTTCCCTGCCACATCAAGGGTTACCTGAAGATCCTCTGGAGAAATGACCAGGTGTCCTCTGGGAACTGCTGGGAGGTCTTGCAGCTCCTGTCTCTTTACCTGAGGGCATGTGCTCAGAGCAAAGCTCACAACTCTCTGAGACCCAATAGAAGAAAGCAGAGGTTGCCTAACTTACCACACTTACCTGTGGTCTCCTAGGACAGAAAGCTGTGACTGGAAATTGATGGCTGGCTACACGTGTCCTCAGTCAGGCTCCTAGGTAGTCCTGTATTTCCTCCCTCTCTTCACTATTAATGTCCTCTCTCAAGGTCCTCACACTGACTTCCCATCTCCTAACAAGACCTGTCCGCTCATGCTACAAGCCTTAAATTCCCTGAGACCTCCTCGGAGGATATGAGGGCTGCCAACCTGTGGTCACTCGTGGCTGACCCTAGGGGAGGCATTCTATAAAAGTGGTATAGTGTGAGTTGTTCCTTTAGTCCTTATGATCCTCTACTTGACTCTTGGCATGACCTGGATTTCCTCCTGAGGTTGACCCCTGAACCCCAGCGCCTAACCTCCTGAGATGCTCTAAAAAGAAATGTTATGGGTGCATCATGCCCACATTCCCAAATTTGCCAGTGCGAGGCATCGAGGGGCAGGGCTGTGTTCTAGGTGCAGTTCCTTTATCCTCATTTGGGGTCACTAGTTTTCCACTCTGTACTGAAGTGTGGCTTCTCCCAGTAGACCAAGGCTCTGACTTCCCTGAGACCACTCGAGCAGAAAGAGAAGCTCTTCAGCCAGAAAGCTTTCTCCTGGGTCTCATAGGGCTGACATCAGGGGTTGGCCTCTACAGTCTCCCCTGTTCTGGACTGAGTGGTCCTTTTGTCCCCCGTTCAGGGACCTCATCCTCACCCCTGACCAGACCCAGACTGCAGCCTCCACTCACCTGAGGCTGTGATCCTCAGAACAAAGGCATTACTTTCTTGGAAGTTCTGGATTGGAAGACAGGATAAACCAGATGTGTGCAAAGCTGCTGGGGCCTTCTGAGGAGGAGAATATTCTAGGGCTCCACTCTCTTCTGGAGTCAGTGGTCCCCCTGTCTTAGATCAGGTTTCTTACCTTGACTTCCAGTAGCATATGGGAATCCACCCTCTCTACTGGCTGAATCAGCTGGCCTGTGGCCAAGGCTTTCGCTTTCTTGAGACAACAGAAGGGGAGGTGAGAGAGCTACTCCCTGGCTACCCATGCTTGTTCCTCCGTGCCGTCCCCCTTGCTATGGTGGGCGGCGGGGAGGGGGGGGGTCCACTCATCAGCACCCAGTGTTCTCACTGTAAATCCTAAGAAGGCCTATTAAGATCTCCTACTTGGCAGAATTGGAGCTGCTGCCGCAAGTCCAAGGCATTCAACTCCCTGAGAACCCCTCCACCTTTGCCCTGCAGGAAAGGAAAGAACACCTCAGACAGACTGCTCTCCCCATGGCCACACAAGGCAAGAAGCAGGATATAGTTTGTGGGACCTCTAGTGTTCCAAAATCTTCCCCTTGATAACTGTCAGAGGCTGGGACTCTTCCATCCATTGACCTGAGGACACAGTGCTTAAGCTAAGGCTTTATGTCCCTGAGAATCAGGAAGGATAAATGAGGGCATATTGATCTTTTCAGGGTATCTGACATTGCATGTGTTCATGACCACATTGTCCCTGAGTAGTTTTGTCTTCTTTCATACCATTCATTTATCAGCATTTTTTAAACTTTATTCCAAAACAATTCTTTGGGACAGGGCCCCATGTATCCAACCAGACACATTTTTTTGGAGTGTTTAGAGGAAAAATGAATGAAAAGACATGATGTCTGGCTTAGGCTGGGAGAAGTGGCACATTGTGGGCTCTACAGTAATCCAGATCGGGGGACTAGTCCTAGGAAGGTCACTTCATCAGTTCGTGAACTTGAGAAATTTGCAAGTTATCCACCCATAAATGGACTCTGCTAAATCCGATCCTGCATGAATGCTGGAGTGCATGTACTACATATAAAGCAGTGGCATACTGAGTAAGAAGTATTGGTTTGTAATAAATGGAAGTTATGATTATTATGAACCCCTCAAATACCACTTTCCCATCTGAGTTTACTTTTAATCCAGGAGAGAGCAGAGAATATGCAGTGAATTAGGACAAAAGAAACAAATATTCTTAAATGAGCTAAATAAGTCAAAGTATTTTTTTATTTTTACTAAAAGAAAGTTTCAAAGAAATAAGGTAAACCACAACATAATGACTTTTTACTCTATTCTTTTCTCCATTTTCTTTTTGTTTCTCAATAGTTTCTGTGGTCTTCTTTCAAATTAGCATGAAAATCACTCTTGCAGTGCTATGTTACCTACTTTCAGATCATAAAGACAACTTAGATGGCTCCTGAATTTCTTTTATATCTACCAAAACTGTACCTTTAAAACTTTTAAAACAGCAATGAACATAACAGCAGTATCATTACCAAATTAATACTCTGAGGAAAAACAACCTCTTAGAAGTAAAAATATTTGGAAAAAAAAAAAAAAAACGAAACAAGTAATATGTAGAAGTTACTCGTGTGAAACAGAAAGAGAAATGTGATCAAAAGAAATGTGATTTAACCTCCACTACCATGCAGTCTTTAGAAGCTTGACTACTCTTCAAGAAAAATTCTCTTCTAATGTCATGTTATCTTGTTTGCATTGTGAACAATATATTCAGTACTTTCAGTGTGTTTTACAAAACCCAAACTTTTAAAACATTAAAACAGCTGGAAACTATGATTTATATGATTCATACATTTGAATTCTGAAGCACAATAAACCTTATCAAAAGTAAGAACATTTGAAAATACAAAACAGCTCCTTCCCCTCTTTACCTTTCTACTTTAAATCACTGTTCATTAGAGATTTCTCATATGGATACAAGAAAACAGATGTATATTTTGTTAAAATAAAATAGGCCTAAACTTGCTTACCATTTAAAACTTCAAGAAGATATGGGTTTTGTTCCCTCCACCCCTACTACTCTGCACTATTTAGCAGCTTAACTGCTCTCTTCCAACACAAAGGGAACAAAGTGCCCTGCCCCCCTCCCCAGAAGTGTGAGGAGCTGCAGGACTTGGCCCTGGAAAGGGCACTGGCCTCAGCCATGGTGGGAGCCCTGGCCACACCTCTCCGCCCTGCTCTCTCCTCCTGATCTCTCAGAGCCTCGTCATAGAGGTCTGGGAAGGAACTAGGGACCCTACCATGGAACGTGGCTAGAACCTCCAGTACCTTCATCTTACTGGTCTCAGCACAGGCTCTCGGGCCCCACAGGAACTCATGTGTGGAGGATCACTTTTGGGTACCTTGCAGTAATTCAGGTACTCCTTCTGCACCAGATCTTTGGTGATGAGCCTTTGGGCTCTCCAAAGATGCAGTGCCTCCTCCCAGCATAGATCCCCAACATACTGAGGAATTCCCAGATCTCCTCCTCAGTGGCGCGGTTACCATTCATGAAGATGACCCCCAGGAGCACCATGAGGAGATGGGACTTGGGCAGCACTCCCTCATCAGGCAGACAATCGTTTCCCCCAAGGTTGAGCTTCCTGATGAGGGTGTAGATGTTCCCTCTACCGTCGACTTCCTTCATCTCCAGGCCAAAGACCAGCTCCACGCGCTCACGGGCTGTACTGAGGATCTTAGGGAAGTGCTGCCTATACTTCCTGCTGACGATTTTCATCAGGGCGCTCTGCATGATGGGCTCCTTCTTGGTGTACTTCTCCAGCAGGAACTCCACGAGTATCCTGGCCTTCCTGGCCAGAGGATCTTTTCGAGTGCTCTGAGTGGCAGGGGCTTCCTGGGAGGCACCTGCACTTTCCTCCTCGGGGCCCTGGGCACCTTCACCAGATCCTGCACATGAAGGCCCTGCATCAGGAGAGCTAGGGGCCATGGCTCCCTGAAGCTCCTGGTGATCACCAGCAGCAGGGGAGCTCCGGGGAGAACCCTGAGGGGCAGAAGAGTCGGAGGAGGGGCACTCCTCCTTTGGGGCTTCGGCAGCACTGGCCTGGGCCTCCTGAGTGTCCCCCCGGACCTGGTGGCGTTTCCCTCGGGCATGGGACTTGCTCTTGTGCCTCCGAGGCATGGTGACAGCAGGTCAGGGACCGCAGGTGGGAGTGCGGGCAGGAAAGCAGGCAGGAAGGCACCTGGAGGAGGGACGAGGACATGCTGTGAGAACCTTCAGCGAGGAGAGTCCTCCCTGGCTTGAATGGAAGCCGCTTCTGAGGGGTCCTCAAGGCCAGTGCTCTAGGACCCACAGGGCTCCTGGTCAGCCTGTCCCCTGAGACCACTGAGTAGCAAGAGAGAGTGACCCCTGGGGCACAGCAGACAGTTCTGCCTGAGCATTAGAAGGGGTGGGGGGCGGCAGTGGGGACTGGCAGGGGAGGCAGGTCCTCTCAGCTGACATTCAGAGTCAGGATGAAAATTGGTGCGAGACACCCCCTCTCCCACACCCAGCCCATTCCCTCTCCTGTCTGAAATTGACGCTGCCACCTTCCCTGTCACCCCAGACAAGGAGAGGAGGGCATACTCAGCCCCCCACTGAAGGGTCCCAGGACCTTCCCTTCTGCTGTCTCGTGGCTGCACCTTCACAACCAGGCTTCAATCTCCCCTCTCAGACCGCCACCCCCTTCCCGATGTTTGGCTGGGAGGAAGCACTGAGCACAGGGGAGGGTCTTGAGTCACCCGTTTGTTGGGGAGGATGGTGCTCATCCTGACTCTTCATGAACCCTGACATCCTCCCTCTACTGACCAGCTGCCAGCCCCTCAGGCCAAAGTTCCCTCTTCTCTGAGTGTCCCGCATCTGAGGTCACAGTGAGGGAGCCTCTCAGTCTTTAGAGCTGCCCAGCGGCTGCCCGGATGATCCGCAGCCAAATCTCAGTGAGTCAGGGGTTAGATGGTTGCCATTCTGGTGTATGGACCCTCAGTCCCCCCGAGAGTCCCTCCTTCACTTCACGGGGCTCGTGGCTCTCCATGTACTGAGCAGAGCTGGGGTCCAGCAGAGCCTGACCTAGACATTCTTTCCCGAGACCCCCTAGGGGTTAGTGGATGGTCTTAGGCCTAAGCTAGGCTGGATCCTCTGGTCTGAGTGCACGGGTAGGGTCACCGGAGGCTGTGAGGCCCCCTCTTTTTAGAGGGAAAAGGGACTCGGGGTGCAGAGACTTATCCCTGTGCTCGTAACTCATGTCACCTCCAATCTTGACACCTGATGACACTTGGGACTGTTCTCTCTGGCCACCGTCAACGGCAGTTCTCAGAGATAACAGCACTGTCAAGGATGGCGTTGCTCCCCCAGCGTGCTTAGGAGGACGTCACTTCCTGTCATGTGCATCTGGGCTCCAGGAGGACAGCAGGGGCGGGACCTGGACAGGCGGGGTTCCGTGGGAGCTTCTCACAGGGTTGACAAATGGACTTTCCCTTGACTCTTATAGGGTCCTGGGACGTCACTGTCCTGAACTGTCAGCTGGCTCACTCCATGCATCTCACTTGTGTCAGCACCCCCAGCAGGAAGAATTGGGGAGCCCAAGCCTAACAGCCTTCCTGGAGCCCATGAGACCAACACCGAAGGCTCTCTTGGGCTCCCTCTTCTGTAGTAAGTGATGCTCTGTCGTTCTCCATGCCTTCCCTTAACCCCTGTAGATGCTGGGCTACGTCCCATCTGCTGACCTGAGGCCAAGGCCTCATATCGAAGATGTGAACCCCCGAGTCTCCTGGTATGAAGTGCACATATGTCTCATCTCACCATTTCTACACAAGGCTTCCTGGAAATGGCTGCTACTGTTAAGATGATCTGAGAGGGAAGGATGGGAGACCATCTTCTGTGGTGTGGAACCCCTCACATCTCACTCAGAAACTTCATTCATATTGACTGCTGACAAGGCCTGGAAATCCTTCCCTTTCTGATATAAGTCCATCCTGGTCCCCAACCATGCGCATACAATTCTAGAAGAGCAAGTGAAGGGCCTCCATAGCCTGACAGTTCTCACTGTGGGCTCTCAGTCAACTGCAGGGTCATTGCTCAAGAGTTCTGAGATGAAGTTCTGTCATTTTGTACAATTACTGTGATACTAACTTTTCTCTTTTAGTCCCTGGGTAATAATCTATTAAGGTGATCATTTAAAAGGGCCAGTTCTCATCCACTGGCATTCCCTGGTGGCTCAGACACTACAGAATCTGCCTGTGGTGTGGGAGACCTGGGTTCAATCCGTGGGTTGGGAAGACCCCCTGGAGGAAGGCATGGCAACCCACTCTAGTATTCTTGCCTGGAGTTTCCCCTTGGACAGAGGAGCCTGGTGGGCTACAGTCCATGGGGTTGCTAAGAGTCAGACACAACTGAGTGACTAAGCACACATACAACAAACTTTGTGCTGCTTATTTCATGATCTGGGCCGTACTGCCACATCCAAGCCAAACTTTGGTGCCCCATAGGCCTGGCATGGGGCCTCAGAGATGCTGCCTCAGATTCATTCAGTGAAGCAGTGGAGATTCATGATCCCAGGGTAGAGTGGAAGAATCCAGGGCTCAAGTTTAAAGCCTTTTGCAGCTGATCCTGTTGTCTGCTTCCCTTGCAGCCTGGACATCTGTGCCAGTCTCTTAAGTACTCCCCAACCTGGGCATACATAGGGTCAAGATCAGTGGAGACTTACTGTCGATCAGGGATTATTTAATTTTACACATAGGGTCAAGTTCAGTGGAGACTTACTGTCCATCAGGGATTATTTAATTTTATGTTTTCACTTTTGTTAATAGTTTTCTTTATTCCATCCATAAGATTTCCGTGGTTATTTCTGGGTACAAAAAGCAGCAGACCGTGTTTCACTGTGGTCTCAGCTATTCTGAATGTGGTACTAAATCTGTAAAGGAGTTACAGAAAATTGACAGTCTTACAATATCTGTCCTTCATGACTGTACATAACATACTATTCTGTTTGAGCCTTCTTTTTCCTAAGACTCTCAAAAAATTTCTTCTTGTTGCCTCCATGAAGACTATATACATTTTTCTAAAGTTTCTCTGTAGGTAAATTTTTTCTATGGTTGCTTTTGTTTATGGTGTATTTTCTGTTACTTGGTGTAAGTAATTGTTGATTCTTCCAGACCAACTGGATGATTTTACTCTCATGATCTTTTTTTATTCCAGATTTTTGAAGTCTCTTACATGTTTGAATATTTTCTGTCCTGTTTTCTAAGATTTTTAATTCGAGAATCAAATTGTTACTGTGATCTTTTGCTTTTCATTACTTCTGACTTTCATTCATTTGGCATTGTATATAATTCTAGTGGCTATATGTACTTCTCCAGATTTTTTTTCTAGTTTTTAAATTCATAGATTTTTTAACAATTATTTTTATTTAGAAGAAAATTAAATGGTGTGTCAAGTTCTCTTGTATGAAGCAGCTGTAAGTATACATATATCCCCTCCCTCATGAACCTCCCTCCCACCCCCGACCTCACCCCTCTAGGTCATCATTGAGCTGATTCCTTGTGTCACCCAGCAACTTCCCCCTCATGCCTGTTGTCCACATGGTATTGCATATTTGTCCACACCACTCTCTAAATTCGTCTCACTGTCTGCTTCCCCCGATGTGTCCACATGCCCGTTCTCTACGTCTGTGTCTCCATTCTTTCCCTGCAAATAGATTTATAACTACCCTTTCGTGACCTTTCTTTTTCATTCTCTTATTAGTATATTTTGCAGATAGAAGTTTTTAATATTAACAAGGTTCAGCTTATTATTTTCTTTCATGGACTGTGCTTTTGGTGTTGAGCCTAAAATCTCATTACCAAACTTATGTTTTGCCCCCATGTTATCTTCTAGATTTTCTTGCCTATTGCATATGGCATGTAGAATCCTAGTACCTGACCAGCGATCAAACCTCTTCCCCCAGCAGTGGAAGTGTTGAGTCTTAAACACTGGACTTTATTATTATTATTATTATTATTATTATTATTATTATTTTAGTTATCATGTTTGAGGTCTCTTTTTCCCAGGCTTCAAGGTTGAATTCTTTCTTCCTTTTTGTTTCTGCCCTCTAAGGTTGGTCCAGTGATTTGTTTAAGCTTCTTATAGGGTGAGATTTGTGCTGAGTTTTTGTTTGTTTGTTTTTTCCTTTGACGGTCACGGCTGAGTAAGGTAGTAATTCTGTCTGCAGATGATCGGGTTTGTATTTTTGTTTTCTTTGTGGTTTAGATGAGGCGTCTTGCAGAGGGTGCTATCAGTGGTTTGATGATGCCAGGTCTTGTATTCCAGTGGTTTCCTTTGTGTCAGTTCTCACTATTTGATATCCTAGGGTTAGTTCTCTGGTAGTCTAGGATCTTGGAGCCAGTGCACCCACTCTAAAGGCTCAGGGCTTGACCGTGAGTTTTGTGTGCATCTATACATTCTTTTCTGCTGGTCATGTACTCCTGTCCACTCTCAGCTGGTATTCTGCATGCATTTCTGTGTCTGAAGTTGTATTCCTGTTGTATCCGTGGAGAGAGATGTATTCCACATCCAGCAACTCCTCTTGCCATCTCGTTCCTCCTGGGAAAGATTCCTGAGAGTCCCTTGGACTGCAAGGAGATCTAACCAGTCAGTTCTAAAGGATATCAGTCCTGAATATGCATTGGAAGGACTGATGCAGAAGCTGAAGCTCCAATACTTTGACGATATGATGTGAAGAACTGACTCATCAGAAAAGACCCCAATGCTGGGAAAGATTGAAGGCAGGAAGAGAAGGGGACAACAGAGGATGAAATGGTTGGACGGCATCACCTACTCAATGGAAATGAGTTTGAGCAAGCTCTGGGAATAGGTGATCCACAGGGAAGCCTGGCGTGCTGAAGTCCATGGGGTTGCAAAGAGTCAGACACGACCGAGAGACTGAACAGAACAGATGAGTCATCAAAATATTCTTGTCATTCCTATATTTTCTGGATGAGTTGAAGCCTTGCCTTGCTGCAAGGCTGATTCCCTTACGGTGGCAAAGAAAGTGTGAGAAAATGTGTTCTCTGTTTGGTTTATCAAGTGTGATCCAGGCACACATTTCCCTGGGCAAATTATACGAGCTTTAACCAAAACCTTGCAGGCTTCTTGAAATTATCATTGTCCCTATGAGCCACAAACTTCAGGGAGGATTGACAGAAACAATACAAAATCTGGACTCTGGCAATATAAGAATTAGGAACATGGGGCTTAATGAATTAAACATATGATTCTAATTTTCCTGATTTTTTTGAAAGAGTACTGTCTTTTAAAAATCTTTCATTTTCTAGATATAAGGAAATTTTTTAACACAGCAATTTGATAAATGGTACCTTTGTCATTAGAATTGAAACATTAATTTTTCTCTCCCTACTGTATCACTCCAGACATTAAAAACTCTTAGTGTTCTTATTTTCTTAGTAAAATTGTTATTTTTCAAAAGTTCAGTGAGAATCTGTTCTTATAGCAGGACACAAGTGGAAACAGTGATTACACTACAGAGACTTTGACTGGAATGTCATATTTGACAGACACAGGTAGACTTGGATATGACCAGATAACTTGAGGAAACCAAGGTTAATCATCAGTTCAGTTCAGTTCATTCGCTCAGTCGTGTCCAACTATTTGCGACCCCATGAATCGCAGCAGGTCAGACCTCCCTGTCCATCACCAACTCCCGGAGTTCACTGAAACTCAGGTCCATCAAGTCCGTGTTGCCATCCAGCCATCTCATCCTCTGTCGTCCCCTTCTGCTCATGCCCCTAATCCCTCCCAGCATCATAGTCTTTTCCAATGAGTCAAGTCTTCGCATCAGGTGGCCAAAGTATTGGAGTTTCAACTTTAGCATCAGTCCTTCCAAAGAACACCCAGGACTGATCTCCTTTAGAATGGACTGGTTGGGTGTCCTTGCAGTCCAAGGGACTCTCAACAGTCTTCTACAACACTACAGTTCAAAAGCATCAAATCGTTGCTCAGCTTTCTTCACTGTGCAACTCATACATCCATACACGACCACTGGAAAAACCATAGCCTTGACTAGATGGACCTTTGTCAGCTAAGTCATATCTCTGGTTTTCAATATGCTATCTAGGTTGATCAGAACTTTCCTTCCAGGGAGTAAACGTCTTTTAATTTCATGGCTGCAATCACCATCTGCAGTGATTTTGGAGCCCAGAAAAATAAAGTCAGCCACTGTTTCTGCTGTTTCCCCATCTATCTGACATGAAGTGATGGAACTGGATACCATGATCTTCGTTTTCTGAATGTTGAGCTTTAAGCCAACTTTTTCACTCTCCTCTTTCACTTTCATGAAGAGGCTCTTTAGTTCTTCTTCATTTTCTGCCATAAGGGTGGTATCCTCTGCATATCTAAGGTTAGAGATATTTCTCTCGGCAATTTGCTTCCAGCTTGTACTTCTTCCAGCCCAGCGTTTCTCATGATGTACTCTGCGTATAAGTTAAGTAAGTAGGGTGACAATATACAGCCTTGACCTATTCCTTTTCCTATTTGGAACCAGTCTGTTGTTCCATGTCCAGTTCTAACTGTTGCTTCCTGACGTGACCTGCATACATGTTTCTCAAGAGGCAAGTCAGGTGGTCTAGTATTCCCATCTCTTTCAGAATTTTCCACAGTTTATTGTGATCCACACAATCAAAGGCTTTGGCATAGTCAATAAAGCAGAAATAGATGTTTTTCTGGAACTCTCTTGCTTTTTTGATGATCCAGCAGATGTTGGCAATTTGATCTCTGTTTCCTCTGCCTTTTCTAAAACCAGCTTGAACATCTGGAAGTTCACGGTTCATGTATTGCTAAAGCCTGGCCTAGAGACTTTTAAGCATTACTTTACTAGCGTGTGAGATGAGTGCAATTGTGTGGTAGTTTGAGCATTCTTTGACATTGCCTTTCTTTGGGATTGGAATGAAAACTGATCTTTTCCAGTCCTGTGGCCACTGCTGAGTTCTCCATATTTGCTGGCATATTGAGTGCAGCACTTTCACAGCATCATTTTGAGGATTTGAAATAGCTCATCTGGAATTCCTTCACCTCCACTAGCTTTGTTCATAGTGATGCTTCCTAAAGCCACCTTGACTTCACATTCCAGGATGTCTGGCTCTAGGTGAGTGATCACACCATTGTGATTATCTGGGTCATGAAGATCTTTTTTGTACAGTTCTTCTGTGTATTCTTGCCACCTCTTCTTAATATCTTCTGCTTCTGTTAGGTACCTACCATTTCTGTCCTTTATTGAGCCCATCTTTGCATGAAATATTCCCGTGGTATCTCTAATTTTCTTGAAGAGATCTCTAGTCTTGCCGGTTTATTCTTTTCCTTTATTGCTTTGCATTGATCGCTGAGGAAGACTTTCTTATCTCTCCTTGCTAATTTTTGGAATTCTGCATTCAGATGGGTATATCTTTCCTTTTCTCCTTTGCTTTTCACTTCCCATCTTTTCACAGCTATTTGTAAGGCCTCCTCAGACAGCCATTGCTTTTTTGCATTTCTTTCCCTATTCCCTCTCTTACTCTGAAGTAGACACTGGCACCTTCCCTGTCACCACAGAGGAATGGAGGAAGGAGTGATAAGTCCCTCACCAAAGGGTCTGGGATCCTCCCTTCTGCTGCCTCTTGGCTGTACCATCACAACCAAGCTCTAACCTCCCCACTCAGACCGCAGCCTCTCTTCCCCATGTTTGGCTGGGAGGAAGCACTGACCACAGGGGAGGATCCTGATTTGCCCATGTGTCGGGGAGGATGGTCCTCACCCTGGCTCCTCCTGAGCCCTGACATTCTCCCTGTACTGACGAGCTACCAACCCCTCGGACCGAGGTCCCCTCCTCTCTGAGTGTCCGGCATCCGAGAATGCAGTGAGGGAGCCCCTCAGGCTTTAGAGTTGTCCGGATGCTACCCACATGTTCCCCAGCCATGTCACAGTGGGTGGGAGTTAGGCGTGGCCGCCTTTCTGGGGTGTGGAGACTCTCAGTCCCCCGGAGGTTCCATCCATCACTGCACAGAGTCCGGGGCTTTCCCTCTACTGAGCAGAACTGGAGTCTACCAGCCCCGAACCGAAGCCTTCCTCTCGGAGACCACCTGAGTGAAGCGGATGGACATAGGGCTTAAGATGCAGGCCTGGATCTTTCAGGGGAGAGCAGTGGTAGGGTGGCCGGGGGTTGTCAGGCCCCCTCTTCAGAGGGAAAGGGCTTGGTCGTGCCAGACTTCTGTCCTCGCACTTGTAACTCACATCACCTCACAGTTTGACATCTGGTGAGACCTGGGTCTCCTCCCTCTGGGCACCCTACATTGCAGTTCTCAAAGATCACAGCAGCTCTTGAAGATGGCATCTCACCCGCAGTGTGTATAGGAGGCACTCACTTCCTGTTATGAGCTTCTGTGTTCCAGACAGACAGCAGAGGCAGCGCCAGGGTGGGCAGTGTTCCATGGGAGCTTCTGCAGGATTGGCATGTGGACCTTTCCTTGAATCTTAGCAGATCCTGTGACAACACTGTGCTGAGCTGAGTCTATGAGTCTCCTTCCCAGGGTCAAATTTTCCCAGGCAATTGTATGATAGTTTGAATATTCTTTGGCATTGTACTTCTTTGGGATGGAATGAAAACTGACCTTTTTCAGTCCTGTGTCCTCTGCTGGGTGGTCCAAATTTGCTGGCATATTGAATGAAGTACTTTAACAGCATCATCATTTAAGGTTTGAAATAGCTCAGCTGGAATTCCATCACCTCCACTAGCTTTGTTCCTAGGAATGCTTCCTAAGGACCCCTTCACTTCACACTCCTGGATGTCTGGCTCTAAGGCAGTGATCACAACATCACTGTTATCTGGGTCATTAAGACCTTTGTTGAACAGTTCTTCTGTATATCCTTGCCACCTCTTCTTAAAATCCTTTGCTTCTCTTCTGTCCCTATAGTTTCTGTCCTTTATTGTGCCCATCTTTGCATGAAATGTTCCCTTGGTATCTCTGATTTTCTTGAAGAGAACTCTCGTCTTTACCATTCTATTTTTTCCCTCTATTTCTTTGCATTGTTCACTGAAGAATGCTTTTTTATTTCTCCTTGCTGTTCTTTGGAAATCTGGATTCAGATTGGTATATCTTTCATTTTTTTCTTTGCCTTTTGCTTCCCTTCTATCTCAGGTATTTGTAAGGCCTCCTCAGACAACCATTTATCCTTTTTCATTTCTTTTTCTTGTGGATGGTTTTGGTTACCACCTCCTGTACCTTGTTCTGAACCTCCATCTTTAGTGTTTCAGGCAGTCTTTCTACCAGATTATATCCCTTGAAACTATTCCTCACCTACACTGTATAATCCTAAGGAACTTGATTTAGGCCATATCTGAATGGCCTAGTGATTTTCTCTACTTTCTTCAATTTAAGTCTGTATTTTGTAGTAAGGAGCTTATGATCTGAGCCAGAGTAAGCTCCAGCAGGTCTTGTTTTTGCAGACTGTGTAGAGCTTCTCCATCTTCAGCTGCAAGTTATTCCTTTACTTCCTACTTTTCCATTCTAGTCCCCTATAATGAAAAAGATATTTTTGGGGAATGTTAGTTCTAGAAGGTGAAGTACATCTTCATAGCACCATTGGACTTTAGCTTCTTTGGCATCAGTGGTTGGAGCATAGACTTGGATTACTCTAATGCTGAATATTTCACCTTGGAAATGAACCAAGATATTCTGTCCTTGTTAACACTGCACCCAAGTACTGCAGTTCATACTTTTTTTTTTGACTATGAGGCTACTTGATTTCTTCTAATAGATTTTTGCTCACAAATACAATGGTAATCTCAATTAAATTTGGCCATTCCCATCCATGTTAGTTGTCTGATTTCTAAAATATTGATGATCACTCTTGCCATCTCCCGCTTGACCAATTTCCATTGATTCATAGACCTAACATTCAAGGTTCCTATGTAGTACTGTTCTTTACAGCATCAGACTTTACTTTTACCACCAGACACATCCACAACTGAGCATTGTTTTGACTTTGGCCCAGTCTCTTCGTTCTTTCTGGAGCTATTTCTGGGCTCTTCCCCAATAGCATATTAGACACCTACTGACCTGGGGGGCTTATCTGCTGGTATCATATATTTTTGTCTTCTCATACTGTTCATGGGGTTCTCAAGGCAAGGATACTGAAGTGGTTTGCTATTCTCCTCTCCAGTGGACTGCTTCTGTAACTTGAATGAATGCCAAAAATATAATATTGAATGGGAAAAGCCATGTTCAGTTCAGTTCAGTCACTCATTCATGTCCGACACTTTGCAACCCCATGGACTACAGCATGCCAGGTTTCCCTGTCCATCACCAGCTCCTGGCGCTTACTCAAATTCATGTCTGTCCAATCAGTGATGCCATCCAACCATCTCATCCTCTGTCATCCCCTTCTCCTCCTGCCCTCAATCTTTCCCAGCATCAGGGTCCTTTCCAATGAGTCAGTTCTTCACATCAGGTGGCCAAAATATTGGAGTTTCAACTTCACCATCAGTCCTTCCGATGACTATTCAGGACTCATTTCCTTTAGAATGGATTGGTTGGATCTTCTTGTTGTCCAAGGGACTCTCAAGAGTCTTCTCCAACACCACAGTTCAAAAGAATCAATTCATTGGCACTCAGCTTACTTTATAGTCCAACTCTCACATCCATACATGACCACTGGAAAAACCAGAGCTTTGACTAGACAGACCTTTGCTGGCAAAGTAATGTCTCTGCTTTTTAACATGCTGTCTGGGTTGGTCATAGCTTTCCTTCCAAGGTGCAAGTATCTTTTAATTTCATGGCTGCAGTCAATATCTGCAGTGATTTTGGAGCCCAAAAATATAAAGTCTCTCACTGTTTCTATTGTTTCCCCATCTATTTGCCATGAAGTGATGGGACCAGATGTCATGATCTTCGTTTTCTGAATGTTGAGTTTTAAGCCAATTTTTTCTCTTTCCTCTTTCACTTTCATCAAAAGGCTCTTAAGTTCTTCTTCGCTTTCTGCCATGAGGTTGATGTCATCTGCATATCTGAGGTTACTGATATTTCTCCCAGCAATCTTGACTCCAGCTTGTGCTTCACCCAGCCTGGCATTTCACATAATGTTCTTTGCATATAAGTTAAATAAGCACAGTGACAATATACAGCCTTGACATCATCTTTTAGGTCTTGAAATAGCTCAACTGTAATTCCATCACTTCCACTAGCTTTTTTCATAGTGATACTGCTGACCCACACCTCCGCTGGAGACTCCTGGACACTTACAGCTACCAGACGAAAGATGGTGGAGTAGAAGGACGTACGCTCATCTTCTCCTGCAAGAACTCCAAAATTATTACTAGCTGCTGAACAACCATGGACAGGAGAATGTTTGATCCCACCAAAAAAAGATAACCCACATCCAAGAGCAAAGACGAAGCCCCAACAAGATGGCAGGAGGGGCAAAATCATGTTAGAATCAAACCCAATACCTGCCAGAGACACTCGGATGGCTCAAATAAAACATTGTGTGCCCCCAAGAGACTGAGCCCGATCTGCCTTTGAGTGTTTGTCTCCTGCAGAGGGTACAGGTCAGCAGTGGCCTGCCACAGGGTCACAGGCTCTGGGTGCAGCAGACTTGGGTATGGCATAAGCCCTCTTAGAGGAGGTCACCATTAACCCCGCTATAGAGCCACCAGAATTTACACAGGACTGGAGAAACAGACTCTTGGAGGGCATAAATAGAATCTTATGCATACCAGGACCCAGGAGAAAGGAGCAGTGATATCACAAGAGACTGACCCAGACTTGCCCACAAGTGCCCAGGAGTCTCTGGCGGAGGCTTTGGTTGATGGTGGTGTTTTGAAGTTGCCATTATCTTCATTACCTCCACCATAGTTTGGCCTCGGGTCAAACAACAGGGAGGGAACACAGCCCTATCAGAGAATTGGATTAAAAATTGACTGAGCATGGCCCTGCCTATCAGAACAAGACCCAGTTTCCCCCTTAGTCAATCTCTCCCATCAGGAAGCTTCCATATGCCTCTTGGCCATCAGAGGGCAGACAGAATGAAAACTACAAACACAGAAAATTAATCAAACTGATCACATGGACCACAGCCTTGTCTAACTCAATGAAACTATGAGCCATGCCGTGTAAGGATATCCAAGACTGATGGGTCATCGTGGAGGCTTCTGACAAAACGTGGTCCACGGGAGAAGGGAATGGCAAACCACTTCAGTATTCTTGCCTTGAGAACCCCATGAACAGTATGAAAAAGCCATATGTATAAATATAAAATATGGTTTATTTTCTATATTAAGTCAAAAATAGTCAGAAGTACTCTATAGTGATCAGTCAGGAGAGTAATTTCTTCAGAAGATGGGTGTTTTTCAGTGGGAAGGGCCATGATGGAGGCATCTGGGATGCTGATAACATGTATTTCTTGATCTATGTGGTTCTTCCTTTGTAAAAATTGACTATCCATTTAAGGTTTTTGTACACCTATGTATTATACTATATATTTCAACCAAAAGTTTAAAAATTGTACAATATTTAGGTACTTCCCTTGCAGTCCAGTGACTAGAACTCTGAACTTCCACTTCAGGGGGCACAGGTTCAATCCCTGGTCAGGGAACTAGGATCCCACATATTGTGGGTGTGGTGTGGCAAAAAAAATTATATCATATTTATTAGTCTATTCAATTGCTTTCTTCAAATAGTTTTTTCATTTTGCATATATTTTTTCATAAATAATATAGCTTGACAAATATATGAGTATTGGTAGTGTTATCTTTTTATTTTTACTGCTATGTGTCTCCACAGTTATTTCTTTTCCTTTATTATTCAGTTTTATATTACTTCACAATTTTCTCTTTTCAAAACTACTTTTGCCATCCTAGAATAAATTATCTATGAATGGTTTGAGTTGTTTTGGGCAGTAGTTTTAAGTTTAGTTGTTATGCTTTCACTTTCTATTTTTATAATCTTTTTTGTGTTAAAATTAGGAGTTAGCACTTGAATTATTATGTTACCTTTTTGTAGTATACTGTCTTTATATGTTACATATTATTAATCATTGGAATGAATCTTATTTGTAGAGTATTACAACTCTGTAAAGAATATGTGCTGACTTCTTTTTAGAGTGACCAATATTGCCTTAATTTTCCCCTCAGCTTAACTAACTTTAGACAGGCTTCTTCATACCTATAGGCCCCTGATTTTTCTGTTCTTAGAGCATTAACTTTAGAAAATTTGCAATTATAAATTATTTCTCTTCTCCTTTAGAGATATCTCTTCTTTCCCCTTTTCCAACACACAATATCTTTCTCAAGGACATGGGAGTCATCTCTTTGAAATAATCTCTGTTGGGAGGGTAAGAACCTAACTTCATAGGTGGAGTAATCATGTTGAACAACCTCTCCCTAATGTCCTCCAGTACTAAACTAGTAGCTCACTCCAGCACTTAAAAATCTCCTGCCTTTTGTTTCAGGGCACTTGAATTCAATCTGTCTCCCCTATTGTGCTAGTCTTGACCCAGTTTCCATGGCATTGGGTAAGATCTTCCTTGCCTGTTTAACTTGTCCAATGCAATTGTTTTTTGACAAGAAAGATCACTAGTTGGTTAATGTCATGGTCTGGGTGCAGGTCTCCTGGGTCTTCTGGATCCTGGTGTGCATAAGATTTTGTTTGTGCCCTCCAGGAGTCTGTTTCCCCAGTCCTGTGTAAGTTCTGGTGGCTCGATAGTGGGGTAATGATGACCTCCTCTAAGAGGGCTTACGCCATACCCAGGTCTGCTTCACCCAGAGACCCTGACCCTGTGGCAGGCCACTGCTGACCTGTACCTCCACAGGAGACACTCAAACACACTCAAAAGAATTTCCAGACATGAGGCAGATTGAGAGAAGAATAAAGTTTATTAGAGTGGGAGACGCTGTTAGAACAGTGGGCCAGCTCAAAGGAGAATCGACATTGAACAGGGGTCCTTAGTCCACTTTTATACCCAGGGTACAAGGAGTGCGATAGGGGTCTTGTGGTCATTTGCTGATTGGATGAGGTGCATATACTAGGGGGAGGGAAGAGTAAGGCAAATACCTTCTCCGTTGGAGTAGGAGGGGAGACAGGTTATACTGCTCAGGAGGACCTGAAATTCGTTAATAGTTACAACATAGGGGAGGGAAGGATGATAAAGGCCTGGTTTTTCCATTCCTGCATTCCAAGACCCTCCTTGGTTTTACCTGCTTTTTTGTCCTTGGGTCACCACAGTTAATTTTTAACCCTCCATGGTTATCCATTAGGTCTTCTTCTCCTGTGCCTTTTGAATATATTGTAATCACTTTGCTGGATCAGAAAAATTACATTTTTCTCAAGAGGTCATCAATTCACATGAGCATCCCCCTTCTCTGTCATTTCTACCTTTTTGCCTTGTTCTAACAGGTGAGTTGATTAAATCTAATTCCTGACCTTCATCTACTCACTTTGAGGTACCCTATTATACATTATCATAGTAAAGCATGTGTTTAATCTATTCTATTGCTTGCAATTCCAGTAGTTTTCATTTTCTTTTGTTGTTGACTCTTGCACCTAACATCCTGGAACTGGCTTCAAAGCACACCTATCCAGTCAATTCTTTCATCATTAGTCAACCGCTATTCATCTAAAGAGAAAAAGGAATTCCAGCCTCCCCAGTGACAGCTAGCCATTCACACGGGTGAGGGAGAATGACCTGGCCGCAAATCTGACCTTCTCTTCATGCTCCAGTGGCTTCTTAAACCACTGCCTTCTTTCTTTGTGGTTCCTCCTTATGCTCTCCAATACAATAGATTTACCCTCTACTTGTGTGTGTGTCCATGCTCAGTCATGTCTGACTCTTTGCAACCTCATGAACTGTAGCCTGCCAAGCTCCTCTGTCCGTGGAATTTTCCAGGCAAGAATACTGGAGTAGGTTGCCATTTCTCCTCCAGGGCATCTTACTCACCCAGGGTCGAACCCATGTCTCCAGCATTTCCTGCAATGGCAAGTGGATTCTTTACTGCTGAGCCATCTGGGAAGCACCCGCTACTGAGTACTGTCCATTTATTATTTTTAGATTTACCCCAGCTCCCCTTTATCCTCTACAGCATTTCCCTAACCTTTACAATAAGAAAGCACAGAGGGAGAGAAACTCTGACATTGTATTCTTTTTCAGTTCAGAAGCCATTTCCTCAAGTTGAGACTTTGAAATATCCCAAGGGAAAGACAAAACAATCCCAAGGTTCCCAGTGTCAGGGAGGAAACATAATTTTCCTTCTACTCTTCTAGGCTCCTGGCTGAGGCCCCTGCTGTAATAAACAAAAATGGATTAATGGGAGAAAACAAACAAGTTTAATAACATGTATACCTCCTGTACACATGGAAGAGACCCAGGGACACAATAACTCCCAGATATGACCCAAGCTGCCACTTTAAATACTATCTACAGTTAAAAGCAAAAGAAAGATGTTGGCCAGTTATGCACAGTTTTCAGGCAAAGCCCAGCAAATAGGGATGTGGTTGTTATGCAGATTTAAGTTATCCTTTTCTCCGTTGATAAGAGTTTCTAGGGATTTAGAGTCATCCTTCTCTTCCTGGAGCAGTAAGACAGATACCTTTACAAATGGAGATTTCCCTAATTGATGTAAATGTCTCTTACAAAAGGGTTACTCCTACTATCATTTTCAGAGCTTTTCCTGTCTGGAGGTGCTTAAAACGAATCAGTGCAAAATAATCCTTATGCCAAAGAGACAACTTTGTGGGTGCTATTCTGCTCCCTTTCACCAGCTTCAGTGAAGTCAAGTATGTTGACTACATACTTGACATCACTACACCCCTCTTCTGACATTTGTTGGCTCTAACTAAACAGGTCTTCTTTACCTAAAAATTATGTCAGAAATAAAGCTTTTTGACTCTTCCATATGAACTTGGTAACCCAGTATTATTTGGCTAATGAATTTAACCCTATCCCAAGATCTCAGAACAGAAATGTTGCAAGAAGGAAGCCAATTCTGACTCCATGTTGGAAACTGTCCCTTTGACTTGCCTTTCCTTTTTGCTTTTGTTGTTATAATCATACTTAATAGCTTGCATCACAGGACCCTGCCCCTCTGCTTGACTGTAAACTAAAGTGCCTTACTTGAGCTCATAGGTCCCTATCCACCTGTGAACAGAAGAGATTAATACACCCTGTCTTTTGCAGATGTTTTCCAAGAATGAGATCCTTTCATTTTACTTCCACACTGCCTCTCCCTCTCTATTCTCCCTTTTAACTTTAGCTCCTCATTGCTTTTCCTGTGACTCTACAAAAGAACTTGGCATCCAGACCTGGACAAGATGGATATTTTGAGATACCAGACTGCCATCTTCTTGGTCAGCTGCATTCCGAATAAAGTTGTTTTCCTTGCCTCAACACCTCGTCACTCAGATTCATTGGCCTGTCCTGTGGTGAGCAGAGCAAGTTTGGACTGGGACTCAGTAACAAAGAGAGATTTCAAAGAAAAAGTTTTTAATGTACTTGTCCCAAGGTTATATAAGTACATTTTTATAAATGTATATACAAACTTACATATATTTTGCAAATGTATACAAGTACATTTTTTATACTCTTGCCTAAGATAGCATTTTAATTTTCTATTTTGAAGACACCTGAACTTCAGAAGACAATTATGGCTGAATTCCAGCCCTCTAACTGCCATTTATTTGTTCCTAAAACAGATGAATTGCTCCCATTAGCTGCAGAATCAAAACTATTGAAAACAGAAAAGCAGGAAAATCAAAAAGTGATCTCCAAATTAAAATAAAATTGCTCATAGTTAAAGTGATAAACTTGTTTTTTGCTTTGCTGAGGTTTTCCTCCTCACTTCCAACTAGTTGTTTGTTTGGTTGTTTGTTTGAAGGAAATGGAGTCAGTAAGAGTAAAAACATATCTCAGCTCTAGGCTCTCCTCTTTGTCCCTGAAACTGATGTCAAAACACAGCCTCTGTGCACTGGTGCCGAATCGAATCTTGGAGACAGGTTTTGGGTGAGGTAGAAAGTTCAGTTCAGTCGCTCAGTCATATCCGACTCTTTACAACCCCATGGACTTCAGTGCGCCAGTCCTCCCTGTCCATCACCAACTCCTGGAATCTACACAAACTCAGTCAGTGATGCCATCCAACCATCTCATCCTCTGTCATCCCCTTCTCCACCTTGAATCTTTCCCAGCATCAGGGTCTTTTCAAATGAGTCAGCTCTTTGCATCAGATGGCCAAAGTATTAGCGTTTCAGCTTCAACATCAGTCCTTCTAGTGAACATTCAGGACTGATTTCCTTTAGGATGGACTGGTTGGATCTCCTTGCAGACCAAGGGATGCTCAAGAGTCTTCTCCAACACCACAGTTCAAAAGCATCAATTCTTCAGTGCTCAGCTTTCTTGATAGTCCAACTCTCACATCCATACATGACTACTAGAAAAAACCATAGCCATGACTAGACAGACCTTTGTTGGCAAAGTAATGTGTCTTCTTTTTAATATGCTGTCTAGATTGGTCATAACTTTCCTGCTGAGAAGTAAGCGTCTTTTAAATTCATGGCCGCAGTTACTATCTGCGGTGATTTTTGAGCACCCAAAAATAAAGTCTGCCCCTGTTTCCCTATCTGTTTGCCATGAAGTGATGGGACCAGATGCCATGATCTTAGTTTTCTGAATGTTGAGCTTTAAGCCAACTTATTCACTCTCCTCTTTCACTTTCATCAAGAGGCCCTTTAGTTCTTCTTCACTTTCTGGCATAAGGGTGGTGTCATCTGCATATCTGAGGTTAGTGATTTTTCTCCCAACAATCTTGATTCCAGCTTGTGCTTCCTCCAGCACAGCATTTCTCATGATGTACTCTGCATAAAAGTTAAATAAGCAGGGTGGAAATATACAGCCTTGACATACTCCTTTCCCTATTTGGAACCAGTCTGTTGTTCCATGTCCAGTTCTAACTGTTGCTTCCTGACCTAAATACAGATTTCTCAAGAGGCAGGTCAGGTGGGCTTGTATTCTGATCTCTTTCAGAATTCCCCACAGTTTATTGTGAACCACAAAAGGCTTTGGCACAGTCAATAAAGCAGAAATAGATGTTTCGGGGGAAATCTTTTGCTTTTTTGATGATCCAGCGGATGTTGGCAATTTGACCTCCGGTTCCTCTGCCTTTTCTAAAACCAGCTTGAACATCTGGAAAATCATGGTTCACGTATTGTTGAAGCCTGGCTTGGAGAATTTTGAGCATTACTTTACTAGTGTGTGCTGCTGCTGCTGCTGCTGCTGCTAAGTCGCTTCAGTCGTGTCTGACTCTGTGCGACCCCATAGATGGCAGCCCACCAGGCCCCGCCGTCCCTGGGATTCTCCAGGCAAGAACACTGGAGTGGGTTGCCATTTCCGTGAGATGAGTGCAATTGTGTCGTAGTTTGAACATTCTTTGACATTGCCTTTCTTAGGGACTGGAATGAAAACTGACCTTTTCCAGTCCTGTGGCTTCTGCTGAGTTTTCCAAATTTGCTGGCTTATTGAGTACAGCACTTTCACAGCATCATCTTTTAGGATTTGAAATAGCTCAACTGGAATTCCTTCACCTCCACTAGCTTTGTTCATAGTGATGCTTCCTAAGGCCCACTTGACTTCACACTCCAGGATGTCGGGCTCTAGGTGTGTGATCACACCATCGTGATCATCTGGGTCGTGAAGATCTTTTTGTACAGTTCTTCTGTGTATTCTTGCCACCTCTTCTTAGTATCTTCTGCTTCTGTTAGGTCCATACAATTTCCATCCTTTATTGAGTCCATCTTTGCATGTAAATGTTCCCTTGGTATCTCTAATTTTCTTGAAGAGATCTCTTGTTTCCCTCTATTTCTTTGCACTGATTACTGAGGAAGGCTTTCTTATCTCTCCTTGCTATTCTTTGGAATTCTGCATTCAAATGGGTATATCTTTCCTTTTCTCCTTTGCCTTTTGCTTCTCTTCTTTTCCCAGCTATTGGTAAGGGCTCCTCAGAGAGCCATTTTGCTTTTTGCATTTCTTTTTCTGGGGATGTTCTTTATCCCTGTCTCCTGTACAATGTCATGAACCTCTGTCCATAGTTCATCAGGCACTCTGTCTATCAGATCTACTCCCTTAAATCTATTTCTCACTTCCACTGTATAATTGTCAGGGATTTTATTTAGGTCATACCTGAATGGCCTAGTGTTTTTCCCTACTTACTTCAATTTACGTCTGAATTTGGCAATAAGGAGTTCATGGTGTGAGCCACAGTCAGCTCCCAGTCTTCTTTTTGCTGATGGTATAGAGGTTTTTCACCTTTGGCTGCAAAGAATATAATCAGTCTGATTTCGGTATTGACCATCTGGTGATGCCCATGTGTAGAGTCTTCTCTTGTGTTGTTTGAAGAGGGTGTTTGCATTCTCTTGGTGCATTCTCTTGGCAAAACTCTAGTAGCCTTTGCCCTGCTTCATTCTATATTCCAAAGCCAAATTTGCCTGTTACTCCAGGTGTTTCTTGACTTCCTACTTTTGCAGTCTAGTTCCCTATAACGAAAAGGACATCTTTTTGGGTGTTAGTACTAGAAGGTCTTGTTGGTCTTCATAGAACCATTCAGCTTCAGCTTCTTCACCATTACTGGTCGGGGCATAGACTTGGATTACTGTGATATTGAATGGTTTGCTTTGAAAACAAACAGATCATTCTGTCGTTTTTGAGATTGCATCCAAGTATCACATTTCAGACACTTTTGTTGACTATGATGGTGACTCCATTTCTTCTAAGGGATTCTTGCCCACAGTAGTGGATATAATGGTCATCTGAGTTACATTCACCTATTCCAGTCCATTTTAGTTCACTAATTCCTAAAATGTCAACGTTCACTCTTGGCATCTCCTGTTTGACCACTTCCAAATTGCCTTGATTCATGGACCTAACATTCCAGGTTCCTATACAATATTGCTCTTTACAGCATCAGACCTTGCCTCCATCACCAGTCACATCCACAAATGGGTGTTGTTTTTGCTTTGGCTCCATCTCTTCATTCTTTCTGAAGTTATTTCTCCACTGATCTTCAGTAGCATGTTGGTAGAAAGGAAGTAGAAAGGAATAGCTTTATTGCTTTGCCAGGTAAAGGGGGCCACAGCTGGCTCCTGCCCTCAATAAGTATGAGTTCCAATCCAGGAGGATGTGATGAGAAGTTTTATAGCAATAGTTTAAGGATGGCGTTTCAGAAGATTCAGGTGTGTGCAGGGCTTGTACTCCTTTAATCTGGTCTCAGGTAACCTTGATGAGTTTCTCTAGTCCCTTTAATCTTCCCTTGGGTGGTTTCATGGCTGCTCCTCCCTTGATTAACAACAGCTTGAATCCACCCTTTGGAACTCAGGGTAGGTCATACAGGCTGGAGTCTGTTTCATACAAGCAAGAAAACGGAAAAGAAAGGCTTCCATGCCCAGGAGCCCCACAAGGCCTTGCTGGGTTTCAAAGCCTCAACACTTATCTACCTAGAAAGTGTAGGGGGAAAAAATGCCACCCCAAAATGTGTCTCTCTGTCATGAGGATTATTCAATTTTGAAGAATCAAAAGTCTTAGGAAGTCTTTCTTTCTGCTGCTGCTGCTGCTGCTAAGTCGCTTTAGTCATGTCTGACTCTGTGCGACCCCATAGACAGCAGCCCACCAGGCTCCCCGTCCCTGGGATTCTCCAGGCAAGTATACTGGAGTGGGTTGCCATTTCCTTCTCCAATGCATGAAAGTGAAAAGTCAAAGTGAAGTCGCTCAGTCGTGTCCAACTCTTAGCGACCTCATGGACTGCAGCCTACCAGGCTCCTCCATCCATAGGATTTTCCAGGCAAGAGTACTGGAGTGGGGTACCATTGCCTTCTCCGAGGAAGTCTTTCTTTCTACATTCCTCCAATCTCCTAAAACAATTTAGATAGAGAGCATATTCCTGAAACAGAACTATCACCAGAGATATCTGCAAAGAATATGGGAAAGGTGTGGTGGGGGAGATTTTAGGCAGCACCTAGAGATAAGAGTCTACTCTGTGTCCCATGGTCTCTCCATCCCAGCAAACATTTGTGTATAAAACACTTGCTTTTCCACCTCCATGTCAATTGCCTTCCTCCCCTTTGAAGTCCCAATCCACTACCTGAAACATCCTCTTTTGTTGTTAACTGAAGATGATGTTTAAGGTGTGGGTTTTGGCTAATTTGGTGAGTTACTCAGTTCTCCTGGGTCTCTCCCATGTATCCATGTTATTAAATTTTGTTTGATTTTCTTCTATTAATCTGTCTAATATCAATTTAATTCTAGACCAGCCAGAAGAACTGGGTACAGAACAGTTTTGTTTCTCCCTCACAAAATGTATTGACTATCAGTCTAGCATTATCCAACTGGTAAGAAGGGCTTCCCAGGTGGCATTAGTGGTAAAGAACCTGCCTGCCAATGAAGCAGATATAAGAGATGTGGGTTTGATCCCTGGGTTGGGAAGATCCCCTGGAGGAGGTTATGGCAACCCACTCCAGTAGTCTTGCCTGGAGAATTCCATGGACAGAGGAGCCTGTGGGCCACAGTCCAGTCCATAGGGTCACAAAGAGTGGGACACAGCTGAAGCGACTTAGCATGCTCACACAGTGATAACATGTAGCCGTTAGGTGTATCTGAGATGTAATCTGAACCTTGGCAGTTTCAAATCCCTTTTGGGGGATTCTAGATCCCTTTGGTAGTTTTAGTACCAGCAACATTAATTACCCTTGAAAACTTGGTATAAATGCAAATTCCTGGCCTCCGTGTTCTAACAAACCCTCCAGGTGATTCTGTGCTTGCTAACGTTTGGCAGCTGTTGTATCATCCACACAGCTTTGGCTAACAGCAGTGTAGGAGGAACCTAGAAACTGCATCCTGGACCCCCTTGACTTTGCCTCAAGTTGTCCATACATTGTCCACAAGGCCTAACCAGTTATACATAGGGGAAGACAAATGTACTGACACAATGTCCTTACCAAGTAAACTTCCTTTATCAACCTAATCATCTTGAGTTTGGAGCCCTACTTTCCAAATTGGGAAAGGAGTGCATCTAAGCTGTACATTGTCACCCTGCTTATTTAACTTAAATGCAGAGTACATCATAGGAAATGCCAGGCTGAATGAAGCACAAACTGGAATCAAGATTATTGGGAGAAATATCAAAAGCCTCAGATATGCAGATGACACCACCCTAATAGCAGAAAGCAAAGAGGAACTGAAGAGCCTCTTGTTGGTGAAAGAGGAGAGTGAAAAAGCTGGCTTAAAACTCAGTGTTCAAAAATGAAGATCATGGCATCCAGTCCCATCACTTCATGGCAAATAGAGAAACAATAGAAACAGTGACAGACTTTATTTTCTTGGGCTCCAAAATCACTGTGGGTCGTGACTGCAGCCATGAAATTAAAAGATGCTTACTCCTTGGAAGAAAAGCTATGACCAACCTAGACAATGTATTAAAAAGCAGACATTACTTTGCCAACAAAGGTTCGTATAGTCAAAGCTATGGCTTTTCCAACAGTCGTGTACAGATGTGAGAGCTGGACATAAAAAAGGTTGAGTGCCGAAGAACAGATGCCTTCAAATTGTGGTGTTCGAGAAGACTATTGAGAGTCCCTTGGACTGCAAGGAGATCAAACCAGTCCATCCTAATGGAAATCAACCTTGAATATTCATTGGAAGGACTGATGCTGAAGCTCAAACTCCAATACTTTGGCCACCTGATGTGAAGAGCTGACTCATTAGAAAAGACCCTGATGCTGGGAAAGATGGAAGGCAGGAGGAGAAGGGGCAACAGAGGATAAGATGATTGGATAACATCATCGACTCAATGGACATGAGTTCGTGCAAACTCTGGGAGATGGTGAAGAACAGGGAAGCCTGGTGTGCTGCAGTCCATGGGGTCACAAAGAGTGGGACACGACTGAGCAAGTGAACAACAACTTTCTCCCTTGCCCACACAAAGCTTCCTGTTTCCTTCTTCAGTTCTGGACACTCCCCTCTAAAATCTAAATATAATACTGCAGCACCCAGGCTAAAAAAAAAAAACCATGCCTTGAATTACAGAATTTCAGACGGTTTGCACACTGGCCAGAGGAAACAAGACACCCTCTATAAGTTCAGCAGTTACTCAGCTAAGAAAGTGAAACTTATAGAAGTGAGATGACTACTAGAGCAGGGTTAAGGTTAAATGGCGAGCATGTTGGTTGAATTTCATTGGCCCCTGTGTTTCCTAGTAAGATACACATCTGCCAGGGACACGTTTCGTACTGATATGTTCTTTTTAAGAAAACAGCTGAATAACTTCTCTACTACTGCTCTTCTATACTAGAAGCTTACATCACCATACCAGAAGCAATTAACCAATGCTCAATACACTTCTGTTCAAATGAATGCAAACAAAAAATTAATGCATTCTTTTTTCTTAAATGTTACTCAGAGGAGTATATCATCAGCAAAGAGAAGCATCAAGGTTGGTCTGTTACCAGGTATACATGCATAATAATTCTGCTGCCAGATTTTCAGGGTCTAAGAGTGTTCCTCTGAACTATCGTTTATCTATTTTTTAAAATATGGCATTTTCTTGTGCATTTCCTCTTTGAAAATTCTTTACATATATTAAAGATTTCATTCTTTGACTACCAAATATGCTAGATACATTTCTGGAGCTCACTCATCTTTTACATATATTTTTGAATATGAAGCTGTTTTCATTAACTAGACAAATTTATTAATTTTCCCTTTATGTTTTTATATCTATTTTAAAATTTTAGAAACATACTCTTAACCCAAGGAGTAGATAAATATTCACTTACATTAAGTTCTAGTCTTTCTTTAAGGTTTTTATGTTTTATTTTTAAAAGTTTAAGGTGTACACTGAAGTGCACTTTTTTGTAAGGTGTAAGATGCTGTCCTAAACTTATTTTTTTCTCAAATGTGTATGTATTTACTTCCTTTATAACCATTTTAAAATGATCCCTCCCAATTCATTTAAAAGTCCATTTTTAAAATGGTCCACGTCCCTATTAATTCAGGCATATATCTAGAGTTTTTCTTTCGTTATATTCAAGTACTTACTTTTTTGTTTTGAAATATGGCAGAATAAGCCACCATTCATTCTTCTTTTACTGAATATACTTTAGTATTTCACCTGTTTATTTCTTGAAGGAAATCCCATCTGTAATTGAGATGTTAATTTTCATCACTCCAAACCAGCATAGGAAATTAATTTTAATTTGAGAATAAGTGAAATCATATAAATAATTTAAAACTTAAATTTCAAAGAAAGAGTTTATCTCTTCCTTTTGTTTGTGTATTGTTGCATGATCCTCAATATAAGCTTCATACCTTTCTTAATACAGGCCATCATATTATATTTAAAGTACACTTAGAATTGTGTTATATGAAATTCAGTGGCTATATATCTTAGTCCATTCAGGCTGCTATTAAGAAATACCACAGACTGGGTGGCTTATAAACAGCAAATTTATTTTTCACCATTCTAGAGGCTATGAATTTGGCATAGTTGGTAAAGAATCCACCTGCCAGTGCAGGAGACGCAAGATACTCAGGTTTGATCCCTGGGTCGGGAGGACCCCCTGGAGTAGGGAATGGCAACCCACTCCAATATTCTTGCTTGGAAAATTCCATGGACAGAGGAGCCTGGTGGCCTACAGTCCATGGGATTGCATAGAGTTGGACCTGACTGAGCATGCAGTAGCTGGCTGACAAAGGCTATGAAGTCTGAGATCTGGGTGCCAGCACAGTTGGGTGAGGGCCCTTTTCTAGATTACAGACTTCCTGTTATGTCCTCATGACATAGAAGGGGCAAGGTACCTCGCTTGGCTCTCTTTTATGAGGACCTCAATCTCATTCAGAGCCCTTATGACCTCATCACCTTCTAAAGACCCCACCTCCTAACAGCAGTTCATTGGGTATTAGGATTGCAACACAAAATCAGGAGAAACACAAGCATTCAGATCACAGCACTATATAAATGGGAAAAAAAAATCCCCATTATTTTAGTTAAATTTAATCAAATTCCAATAATTATAAATACATATGCACTACAAACAGCATTAGGGGCTTCCTTGGGGGTCCAGTGGTTAAGGCTCGGTGCTTCCAATAGAGGGAACACGAGTTTGATCCCTAGTCAGGGAACTGAGATCCCACATGTCTTGTGGTGCAGCCAAAAAACAAAAGTCAGCATTATAGATAAAATCTTCCTTGAACATCACTACAAAGCCCCGTCCCTCCCTCAGATAGCTATAAATCAGCCAGATCTCTGCCATGGATTGAGTTTTGTCTTTACCATAAATCACATGGTGTTTTAAAATATAACTTATGTGTACCATTTTGCATTTGTTTTTTTATTACTTAACAATCTACCTTGGTTATATTGACAAATCCATACACCTATGTTAATCACAAACTTATATAATTATTGAAGAATATTTCTTGGTATGCTGTGGTTTTTGCCAATAGCCACTTGATAAGACATTTAGCTTTTATCACACTTGTAATTACTACAAATATCAATGCAAATAAATGAATAAAACATTTTTGTACTCACCTCCTATGGGGCAAATCTCTAGTGTAAACACTCATAAAATAAGCACTTTGTTATTTTAAAATATTCTAGTAATTGCTCTCCAAAGCAGTTTCAGAAACTTTACTCTCCAATCAGCAAAGTATGACATTATTTCTTCTTCACAGTCTCTTCTCAATATTACTAAGCTTTTAAAATGTTTGTTTCTCCATTTTTTCACAGCAGTGGCCAACATTTTATTACTAAGAAAGTGGACATTAGAAAGTAATCTTATGCCAGTTCACAGTTTCAGATCATTCAGTTTTCAGCATTACTATTCAGAGTATATTATCACTTAGAAGGCATTTCATGTATCAGCCAGGATGCACACTTCATTCTGTGCATAATTAAACCAATATCTAAGGCATAATATTGTTGACAGAGGAGTGGTTAACAGATTCTCAGTTAATGATTGTCAAATATGAAGCTTTTTATTTGGACTTTTTAGTAACTTGCCCAATTTGAGTTAGTGTCAAATCAGGACAAAATCTAAGATTTCTGATATTCAGAGCAAAATTGACTATTTAAGAATGTTCATTTGTTTTTTGGGCTTACCCAGGTAGCACAGTGGTAAAGAATCTGCCTGCCAATGCAGAAGACGCAAGAGATGCGGGTTCAATCCCTAGGTCGGGTAGGGCCCCTGGAGTAGGAAATGGCAACCCACTCCAGTATTCTTGCCTGAAAAATCCCATGGACAGAGGAGCCTGGCGGGCTACAGTCCATGGGTTTGCAAAGAGCTGGACATGACTGAAGTGACTGAGCATGAGCACGCACACATGTACATATATGTTGCTTTTATATACATATCGACCTGAATATATACTTGTAGAGATATTTTCCTACATTATTATATAGCCTGAAAAGGAGGATACTAAGGTAGAGTTGGTAAGAGGAAAGCACGTAGAATCTTTGGTTTGACTTCTGGCTCTGTCACAGGTTTTGTGACTTTAGCAAACTTAACCTACATAATGTTGTTTCATGCGATCCTAGTATCATTACAGAATGGTAGAAAGTCTTAATTGAGTGCTAATCATTGTCAAATGGGTTAGGTATAAAGTTTTTCCCATTTTCTTCTAGATTCAATGTGTACATTCTAGCAAGGTATCATTACTTTGTAAAAAAAAAGAAAAGTTGCATTTTTTTCTAAGTCATTTTCTTTGGATTGGTGCATGGAGTATTTCCCTCCATCTTTCTTTCTTTTCTTTTTTAACACATCTATATTTTCTTTTTAAAATATTCTTGTCTATTATGGTTTATCCCAGGAGATTGGATATAGTTCCCTGTGCTATACAGTAGGACCTGGTTGTTTATAAATGTTATTATTATTATTTTCTTTTTTGGCCATGCCAAACAGCCTGTGGGATCAGCCTGACCAAGGATTGAACCCAGGCCCTTGACAGTGAAAGTGTGGAGTCCTAACCACCGGACCACCAGGGAATTCCTTCCATCTTTATTTCAAATATTTAATTGGCTATATCAGATTGTATCTGTTTTAAAAAGTGATATATAACATTAGTTTTAATTCCATAACATAATGATTCAATATTTGTATATATGGTGAAATGACTATCACAATAAGTACAGTTAACATCCATCATTACATGATTTTTCTTTTCTTGTGCTAAGGATTTTTATTTATTTATTTTTTTGCTAAGGATTTTTAAAATGTACTCTCTTTGCAACTTTCAAATATAGAATACAGTATTATTAACTCTGGGCTTCACTGGTGGCTCAAAAGGTTAAGAATCTGCTTGTAATGCAGGAGACCTGGGTTTGATCCCTGGGTTGGGAAGACCCCCTGGAGGAGAGCATGGCAACCCACTCCGGTATTCTTGCTTGAAGAATCCCCATGGACAGAGGAGCCTGGTGGGCTACAGTCCATGGGGGTCACAAAGAGTCAGACATGACTGAGCCATTAAGCACAGCATTATTAACTATAGTCACTTTTCTGTATACTATCACATACCCATGACTTATTTTATAACAGGAAGCTTGTACCTTTTGACCACCTTCACTCATTTTCCCTACCCCCTAACCCCTACCTCTGGCAACCACCAACCTGTTCTCTGAATCTGTCAGTTTGGGTTTATTTTTTAGAGTCTACCTACAAGTGCCATCCTATACTATTTGTCTTCCCCTGTATGGCTTACTTCACTTAGCATAATGCCTGTAAGTTTCATCCACATTGTCACAAATGGCAAGATGTCCTTCTTTTTTATGGCTAAATAATATATATCTCTCACATTTTGCTTACCCTATCATCCATTGATGGGCATTTAGGTTGCTCCATGCTATGTATTTACCTTTGCTCCAGTTCTTCTATTATTTTTTTTCCCCCTTCAAGGGCACTGGGAATTTGTAGTGTGAAATAAAATTCATTTTTTTTTTATGGAAAAACAAGGAAAATTTACACATAAAAAAATTTCTCTGCCCTTTGGCCTCCTCTCTCACCATTGTTGGGCTTCCCTGGTGGCTCTGTGGTAAAGAATCCACCTGCCAATACAGGAGACATGGGTTCAGTCTCTGGGTTGGGAGGACTCCCTGGAGAAATAAATGGCAACCCACTCCAGTATTCTCACATGGGAAATCCCATGGACAGAGGAGCTTGGCAGGCTACAGTCCATGGGGTCTCAAGAGTGGGACACAACTTAGCAACTAAACAACTCCTCACCGTTATGCGTTGTGTACCTGCATTATGGGTTAACCGAACCTCCACAATAGGCAGAAATATCTATGTGACCATAAAGAGCAACATTCTCCTAGCATTAAGAAGACAATTCCTTAAAAGATAATATTCCTTCTTGATCTTGTAATGGCCACAATGACACTTAGATCTACATTGTGTAAATTGTCAATAATACATCATTTAATGTAGAGCCCTCTGTCTCAAAAAAATGTATACAGTATAACTGTGCCTTGACTTCTAATGAGTGGCACAGTTCTCAGAGCTTTCTGGGATGCTCTTCCTGAGTTATAATCCTCAACTTTGGCTTGAACAAAATTTCCCTCTTTCGTAGACTGATTGATTAATCTTCCATCAATAACAGAGTGAATATTTATTGTCATTTATTTAAAAACACCTGTTTCAGCTCGTGCCTCCTTGTTTTCATTTTTGCACTTTTCATGGATCTATTCTCTGCCTTGCTGCTTGTAGGGAAGCAATAGTTGCCATCGCAAAATGTCTCTTTAACATGCAGATTATTTTTAGCCGAAAACAATCAAGGGACAAAAGACTAAGGAAGAGACTTTGACCTTCCTCCAAACTGCCTAAAATCGTTTGGATTGTGGATCTGTTCCCAGAAAAGAGCTATCATCAGAGATCTCTGCAAATAATACATGCAAGATGTGGTGGGGGAAACTCTAGGGTGAGCCTGGGATCAGAGTCCACTCTGTGTTCCATGGTCTCTGCTTGGCCCAGCAAACACTGGTTTACTAAACACTTGCCTTTCCATCTCCATGTCAATTGCCTTCCTCCCCTCTGAAGTCCCAAACCACAACCTGCAACATTCTCTTTTGTCTTTAGCTAAAGATCATGTTCAAGGTGAGGGTTTTGGCCAATTTGGCAAGTTAGTTCTCCTGGGTCTCTCACATATATACATGCTATTAAACTTGTGTTTGATTTTCTCCTGTTAATCTGTCTCATGTCAATTTAACTCTTAGACCAACCAGGAGAACCTAGAGGGAAATTCCTCCTTTGCCAACACTGCTATTCACAACTCCTAGTGAGTTTTGTTTTTACTGCTGTGGTTTTGTCCTCTGAATTATTTTATTTTTTCTCCATTCTCTTTTCAACTATATGTTCATTTAATTCTGTCCCATTTTATCTATAAATTAATAATCGAATAGTTTTAATTTGAATGTAGCATAACTACACGTACATTTTTAATTACAATACAGCAGAGGAAACAGGGTAATTTTTAAAGTAATTATGGAAAATATCTATCTAGAGTGAAATATAGTATCAAACATGCAAGTTATTTTCTATGAACAATAGTGAATTTAAGTAATTATTTTAATGTTTGCGATCTATGAAAATTAGGCATTTTCTTGATCAGTAAATATGATCTAAGAGTCAGACATGATTGAGCGACTAAAGAACAACAGCATCAAAAAATATGATCTAACTTAACGGGACCTCTGATATACAATAAGAACATTAAAATTATTATCAGCTTAATTCCAATTTTTTGACACTTTCTGCTTAAAATATATGCATATATATACATATACATATATATATATATATATATATATATATATATATATAAAAATAACATGACTATTTTCATTTGGAAATTGTTATTTGATTGGGATTCCTTATAGAACCCAAAACAGGTGCTGATCATGAAACCAGAGGCCTCTGAGAATCTAATATTCATTGATCAATGCTGGTGAGAGTAGTTTTATGACAAGAAACATAATTGATGTTTATACTTCAAATAATTCGTCAAACCCCGAAGATTTAAGATACTGATAAAATCATCTGTCAACTTTATGTATTTATTGGTAAAGAGCAGATTTTGTCCTTTGATTTTGAATATAATAACTTTAATATTTATATTAGGGAGAATGTAAAAGAACAGAAGGTACTCTTCACACTTCTGATTCAGAAAGTAACCTAAACTAAAAGTAGAACTGTGTCAAACAAAACTGAGTCTACAGACACCACAACTGGCTGACAGTGACAAGGTAAGAGACACTTGGATGGGAAGACTTTGCTTGGGAATAAAGCCAAAATACATGGTGTATGTTGTGAAGAAAAATATTTTATGAATAGACTTGAGACTGCAAACCATAAAAGGGCACAGAATGAAAAGTAAAAAGATTAATCACAAGTGTACTTGGGCCCATATATTTATAGACTAATGAAATCGTACAAATCAGAATCAAAAGGAACACTTTTTGGAAAATATTTAAAGAAAGACATCAAGATTATTCTTATTGAATATTTGAAAGTGTTCAAGATGAATTTTATATCACCTTTGAATATGATCTATTACTGGTAGTTATTTTTGGATACGTGATATGCAACAAAAATAACAAACATTATAATGAAGGTGGTAGGGAAGAAGTTGTCCTCCAGCCATCTAGGTTCTTCTGGCTGCTGCTGCTGCTGCTAAGTCGCTTCAGTCGTGTCCGACTCTGTGCGACCCCATAGACGGCAGCCCACCAGGCCCCACCGTCCCTGGGATTCTCCAGGCAAGAACACTGCAGTGGGTTGTCATTTCCTCCTCCAATGCATGAAAGTGAAAAGTGAAAGCGAAGTCACTCAGTCGTGTCCGACTCTTAGCAACCCCATGGATTGCAGCCTACCAGGCTCCTCCATCCATGGGATTTTCCAGGCAAGAGTACTGGAGTGGGGTGCCATTCCACCCTCTTCTGGCTAATCTAAGAATAAAATTGACATGAAACAGATAAATGAGAGAAAATCAAACAAAAGTTTAATAACATGTGTACATGAGAGAGACTGAGGAGACCTGAATAACTCACCAAATTGGCCAAAATCCTCACCTTCAATACCATCACAGCTAAAGACAGAGAGGAAGTTGAGGGTAGTAGTTTGAGATTTGCAAAGGAAGGAAGGAAGGTACTGAAATGGAGATGGAAAAGCAAACGATTGGTAAACAAGTATTTGCTGGGCCAGGGAGAAACCATAGAACACAGAGTGGGCTCTGATCTCTAGGTGATGCCTAGAGTTTCTCCCACCAAACCTTGCCCACATTCTTTGCAGATACTGTTATGGACAAGCCCAAGTCAGTGCCCAACAAGAGTCCTCCTGCCCAGTGTCACTCGGGTAGAACAAGACTGTTTGGTTCTAAAGCAAAGAAAGTTTTATTTTTGAATAAAGAATGGAGACGGGTGAGTTCATGCTCTAGAGTTCATCCATGCTGTCCTGGACAGGTGGTGGGCATGAAGCAAGACCTCCCCATCCCCCACCCAGGGTAAAGCAATTGGAGATTCGTTCCCGGTGGTCCCATATCCCAAGACGAGAATAGCAGGACAATCAAGAGAGGAGGCTGAGCCCTGCTCAGAGAGAAAAAAATCACATATGTCTCATTCTCAAAGTCAAGGAAACCCTCCTGTTTAGAAAGCTCCTTAGAGATCAAAAGGTAAATGACGGTAAGTCTACCTACCCACAGGCCTCTTCAGGGGAATTCATCTTGGCTGAGCGATGTGCATGTACACCTGGGAGGATCCTGAGATATACCAAATATGGACACAGAACCAGACAAATAAAAATGCTTGGCCAAAGAAGCAAATGCCCCATAAAGCTGATTCAAATTACCACTGAGGCGAGACTCTCTCTGGGTCCGCCCGTGCGTCTATCCACACTGTACTGCACTCTTTTTTTTCCTAATAAACACATGTCTCAATACTTCCTGAAGGAAACTTACACGGCTCAAAATAGCCTAGAGTTAAAACTCCCCTCCAGGTCCTCCCCACCATTCTATGCAAAACAAAGAACTCTCTCACCCGAAGGAAAAAATGGACATTAAGGTTGATAACGCCCAGCTCCCAGCTGGTCACAGCCTCTGGCTGATCTCCAGAATTCCCTGCCCCAGCCGTTTAAAAGATAACTACTCTGAACAACCTGGGAGAAGAACAGGCCCCCTTAAGACAGTAGATTTCCACATATATATGCCTATATATACTTACTCTTTTCTTGGGTTAGTGCAGCAGCTTACTAATCTGACTGATGCCCCTTCTCACCTCATTAAAGGTGATCTGTTCCTGTAAAGCGCGGTCTCCTTCTTTTTCCGAACCTCGCCTTCTCTAACTAACTCCCTCACCCTACACTTCCCATCTTATGTGGGAATTCTTTTCCGGAAAGGTCAAGGGCCAAAGCCTTGTCCCTGACCGCTGGTCTAGGGGCTAGGATTCAGTGCCCTCACCGCCTAGATTCTGCCTCAATTTCTGATCTGGAACTGATGCCCAGCTTTAAGCCGCTACAGGCTGAGGCCATGTGAGATGGGGCAGGGCTGCTTCACAGGGATCTCCTCCGTTGAGTGGGGTGGAGAGAGGAGTTCTCGTGAGGCGGGAACAGCCACAGGTGCACTTCAGATCTCAGTGCTGGATGCATCGTCTCTGCACGACGGCCGTGGCCATGTTGAATGACAGTGTCAGGCCTGCATGAGGCCTTCGGAGCTGAGATGTCGGAGCAGCCCTTTCTCCCTGGCCACGCAGGTCTGAGGAGCCAGGTGGAAGGGCTCTGCACATGGCCCCCTATGAGCAAGCAGAACTAGACTAAGCACAAAAGCAAAGGAAAAGGTTAGACTTTGTTACTCAGATTTATTTTTATTTCCTGGGCTTTGTTAATGGGCTGTGCAGGTGAAACTGCCTTTCATCCTGCTCGTGGTGCTCGAAGGGCACTGAGGGGCGCCAGTCAAGTCTGTCCTGTGTCACTGCTCCCTGCTGTGTGTGGCCATCGTCCTGACTGCGTGTGGAGGAACAGAACTTCTCCCACCGCTTCAGTTCTGTCAGCTCGGCCCCAATTGTTCATAGCTCTGAGCGATGCCCAATTTAAGATACACGGCCCAAATTTTAGCAAGAGAACAATGGGCACATGGCCAAGTTTTCCTAAAAATGAAGGTCTCCAGTTCTTTTGCCCGAAGGCAAAACTGTGCCTCGGTGTCGAGGCTCACCACTGTGGCCTGAATCTCCTTGCTCATGCTTTTGTGGGTTTTCTGCAGAGAAGCTTCAGGTCAGAGAGTGGGTCACACGAGTAGTCGGGGGGTGTCGTTGCCCCAGGTTGGGGCTGAGGGGCCTCTTCCCTCAAATGCAAAGTCCCCACAGAGTGGCCCTGCAACTTCAGGGTGTAATGGGTGGTTAGGATCACCGAGTAGTGTCTGTTCTTCTTAAGAGTGAGTTGGTTTGCGGCTGCAGGTTTCCCCAGTGTTTAGGTTCACCCAGTCTCCTGGCTGGACAGGGTGGAGGCCTGGGTTGGTGGATGCGGTCAGCATCTGGTTACTATATTCCGTGAGAGCTTTCATGGTTTCTCCCACCTGGAGGGCATACTTGGGTTGTTCCCTTTCAAGTCCATTCCTTCCCTTGGGCTTGGGGAATGGCTCTACTATGAGTGAGTGAAAGTCGCTCAGTTGTGTGCGACTCTTTGCGACCCCAGGGACTATACAATCTATGGAATTCTCCAGGCCAGAATGCTGGAGTGAGTAGCCTTTCCCTTCTCCAGGGGATCTTCCCAACCCAGGGATCGAACCCAGGTCTCCAATGTGGCAGGCAAGTTCTTTTCCAGCTGAGCCACAGGGGAAGCCCCCTATACATGAGTTCAAATACACTTAACTGTAGCTTATCCCTTGAACTAATAATGGCACTGGGAGAAGGGTCATTGGAAGCAACTTAATCCAATTTTCTTGAGTTTCCTGACATAACTTGGCTACAACCCATTTCAAGGTCTGATTGGACCTCTCTGCTTTCCCCAGTGATTGGGGTCTTGAGGCTGAGTGCAAGGTCCATTTTATGATCAAGGCCCTTTGTCATTTGAGACACAAATTCTGAACCATTATCACTTTGTAGGGATCCTGGGAGCAAAAATCTAAGGATTATTTCTTGTAGGAATGCATTAGGCACTTCAGCTGCCTCTTCAATTCTAGCAGGGAATGCTTCTATCTACCCAGAAAACATGTCTACAAGCACCAGGAGATACCTGAAATTGCTCGGGACTCTCGGCATGCCAGTGAAATCAAACTTCCAGTGTTCTCCAGGATATGTTCCCCTGGTTTCCATGGACCTTATCTGGGAGCTTCTGGGGAGACTGGTGTTGGAGTTGTTTATTGTGCAGATGAGGCGTGTCTCAGCTCTCCAACTGAGTATATTAATACTTTTCATGCCAGGAGTTACCATGACTTCAACTGATCAATTATATAAGGAAGGCTTCCTTCCCATAGTGAATTCCTTGATGAGCCTCCCTGATGGCATGACACATGCAGTTTGGAAAAAGGACTATCACCCATGTTTATTAACTAGCCACCCATGGGTTCCTAGATCTATAATGAAGTTCTGTTTTGGGGCTTTGTCTAATTCTTCCTTTGTATAGACTGGGTAGTAACTGAATGGACCTGGCCTCTTACATAAGAAGATAATTGCCAAGTTAATAGTTCAGGGGTGTACTTCTTGCAACTGCATCTGCCTTGGCCTTGTTGTTTCCCTTTATTAACTCTGCACCCCCTTTTGGTGACCCCTACAGTGAATCACTGCCACATTTTGGGGAAGCTGCACTGCTTCTAAGAGCTTCAGTATGCTTAAGCCGTGTTTCATCAGTCTGTTCTCTGCAGTAAACATATCTCTTTCCTTCCAAATGGCCCTGTGTGTGAAGGTTAGCATGCAAATACTGGGAATCTGTGTAAACATTTAAGATCTTCCCTGTTCCAAGCTCTAAGGCTCTCTATCAGCTCCACTTTTAGGGCAGAAGTCTGTAACAGTAGGTTTTGTGCCTCTGTGACTTGGGCCGGGGAGGTGACTGCATATCTCACCAGCCTTTTTCCTCTCTCTCATAGAATCCCTCCTGTCTGTGAACCATTCCTCTTTGGCATTTGGGAGAGGCTCACTTCCTAAGTTTGGGTGACTGGAATAGATCATGTCTATGATTTCTATATAGTCATGCTCCAGGGGCCCCATTTCTGTGGATAGCGGCGTGGCAGAATGTAGTATGTGACAGGTTTTTATGGTAGCCACTGGGTTGTGTCTAAAAGCAGAGCCTGAACTTGAATAGACCTTCTGGGACATAGCCGTCCCATTTCCTTAGAACTTACGAAAGCCTGAACCTGGTGTGGAGTCCATATAGTGATTGGCTGACCAAACTTTAACTTTTCGCTTCCTTTAGCAGGGCTGTAGCTGTTGCTAGCAGACTAGGAGGCCATCCCTTCATGGTTTGATCTAATTGTTTAGAGAAATAAGCAACCACCTTAATAAGGTGTCCCAGTTTATAAGCTAAAATACCTCAATGGCAATTCCTTCTCTTATAAATGTAAAGGTGAAGGGTTTAGCTAAATCTGGGAGAGCCAGGGAAGTGGCCTAAAGTAATTGCTTTTTCACTTCTTAAAAGGCCCCTTCACATTCTGAATTGCATTCTGAATCACATTCAAAAGGATCATCCTCCTTTCCTTTCAATTCTTCATATTGAGGACTAGCTATTAGACCACAGTTAGGGATCCAGTTGTGGGAAAACGTGGCCATCCTCGGGAAACCCCTTAGCTGTTTTCTAGCTTTAGGAGGAGTGAGGCTGCAGATGGCTTCTTTCCTTTCCTGGGGTGGGCTTCTCTGACGTGTGAGGATGAAGCCTAGGTAGTTCATCCTAGTTTGTGATACTTGATCATTTTCTTGGACAGCTGTATCCTTTATCAGCTAGGTGGTTTAGGGTGGCTACAGTGTTTTTTGTCGGAGGACTCCTTCGTAGGGCTCTGTTCAGTTCAGTTCAGTTCAGTCTCTCAGTCGTGTCTGACTCTCTGCGACCCCATGAACCACAGCACGCCAGGCCTCCCTGTCCATCACTAACACCCGGAGTCCACCCAAACCCATGTCCATTGAGTCGGTGATGCCATCCAACCATCTTATCCTCTATCATCCCCTTCTCCGCCTGCCCTCAATCTTTCCCAGCATCAGGGTCTTTTTCCAATGAGTCAGCTCTTCGCATCAGTTGGCCAGAGAATTGGAGTTTCAGCTTCACCATCAGTCCTTCCAATGAACACCCAGGACTGATCTCCTTCAGGATAGACTGGTTGGATCTCCTTGCAGTCCAAGGGACTCTCAAGAGTCTTCTCCAACACCACAGTTCAAAGGCATCAATTCTTCGGCACTCAGCTTTCTTTGTAGTCCAACTCTCACATCCATATCTGACCACTGGAAAAACCATAGCCTTGACTAGATAGACCTTTGTTGACAAACTAATGTCTCTGCTTTTCAATATGCTGTCTAGGTTGGTCATAACTTTCCTTCCAAGGAGTAAGTGTCTTTCAATTTCATGGCTGCATTCACCATCTGCAGTGATTTTGGAGCCCAGAAAAATAAATTCATCCACTGTTTCCCCATCAATTTATATGAAGTGGTGGGACCAGATGCCCATCATAGGGCTCGTGGCTAGAATATCCTCTACATACCAGAGGAGATTTCTTTAAGGTCTTCAGCTAAAGTTTCCCCAGAAATGATGGGGCAGTTTTTTTTCTTCCCCTTTGGAGATTGGGAGCAGGACCATCCAGCAGTATTGTTTTTTGTTTGTTTGTTCATTTTGGCTTTGCCATGTGCCTTATGGGATCTTAGTTCCCCAATCAAGGATTGAACCCAGGCCCTCGGCTGTGACAGCATGGAGTCCTAACCACTGGATCACCAGAGAATTCCCTTTTGGGGGATTTTTTGTTGTTGTTGTTAATTGAAATAGAGTTGATTTGCAATATTGTGTTGGTTTCAGTTGTACAGCAAAGTAACTCGGGGCTTTCTTTGCAGATTATGTTCCATTATAGAGGATTATAAGATATTAGGTAATATTCCTTGTGTTATTAATGTATATATAACTCCTTATTGTTCATCTGTTTTATGTCTAATAATTTGTATGTATAGATCCCATATTCCTCATTTGTTCCTCCCCCGACCCCTTTGGTAACCTTAAATTTGTTTTCTATAAGTCAACAGCTATTTTGTACATACATTCATTTATATTAATTTTTTAGAGTACACATATAAGTGATATCATATAGTATTTGTTTTTCTCTGACTTATTGCCTGAGCTAGATATTCCCTAGATCCATTTATTTTACTGCAAATGACAATATTTTATTTTTTTATAGCTGAGTTATATTCCATTGTATGTATGTGTGTGTGTGTGTGTGTGTATCTTCTTAATTCAATCATCTGTTGAGGGACACTTGGATTGTTTCCATGTCTTGGCTATTGAAATAGTGCTGAAGCACAAGCTGGAATCAAGATTGCTGGGAGAATTATCAATAACCTCAGATATGCAGATGACACCACCCTTATGGCAGAAAGTGAAGAGGAACTAAAAAGCCTCTTGATGATAGTGAAAGAGGAGAGTGAAAAAGTTGGCTTAAAGCTCAACATTCAGAAAACTAAGACCATGGCACCTGGTCCCATCACTTCATGGGAAATACATGGGGAAACAGTGGAAACAGTGTCAGACTTTATTTTTCGGGGCTCCAAAATCACTGCAGATGGTGACTGCAGCCATGAAATTAAAACACGCTCGCTCCTTGGAAGAAAAGCTATGACCAACCTAGATAGCATATTGAAAAGCAGAGAAATTACTTTGCCAACAAAGGTCCGTCTAGTCAAGGCTATGGTTTTTCCAGTGGTCATGTATGGATGTGAGAGTTGGACTGTGAAGAAAGCCGAGTGCTGAAGAATTGATACCTTTGAACTGTGGTGTTGGAGAAGAATCTTGAGAGTCCCTTCGACTGCAAGGAGATCCGACCAGTCCATCCTACAGGAGATCAGTCCTGGGTGTTCATTGGAAGGAATGATGCTAAAGCTGAAACTCCAATACTTTGGCCACCTCATGCGAAAAGTTGACACATTGGAAAAGACCCTGATGCTGGGAGGGATTGCTGGCGGAGAATGGGACAACAGAGGATGAGATGACTGGATGGCATCACCAACTCAATGGACATGAGTTTGAGTGAACTCCGGGAGTTGGTGATGGACAGGGAGGCCTGGGGTGATGCAATTCATAGGGTCGCAAAGAGTCGAACAGGACTGAGTGACTGAACTGAAATGAACTGATATGAACATTGGGGTGCATGCATCTTTTCAAATTAAAATGTTTGTTTTTCCAGATATATACGTGGGAATGGAATTGCTGGATTGTATGGTAGCTTTATTTTCAGATTTTAAAGGAATCTGCATACCATTTTCCATGGTGGCTGCACCAATTTATATTCTTACCAACAGTGTAGGAAGGTTCCCTTTTCTCCACACCATCTGCAGCATTTATTATTTGTAGATTTTTTTTTATTATAGCCATTCTGAATGGTACAAGGTGAAATCTCATTTTTTTTATTTGCATTTCTCTAATAATTAACAATGTTGAACATCTTTTCCTGTGCCTGTTGGCCATCTGTATGTCTTCTTGGGGAAATGTCTGTTTAGGCCTTCTCCCATTTTTTGATTGGGTTGTTTTATTGATATTGATTTGTATGAGCTCTTTGTATATTATGAAAATTAAGCCTTTGTCAGTTGCTTCATTTGCAAATATTGAGTTGAACAAAAAGTTCGTTTGGATTTTTCGTAAGATGGGAAGGAATTCCTGAATGAACCTTTGGCCAATCTAATATTTTTCTCTCATTCTGTATGCTGTCTTTACATTTTGTTGATGGTTTCCTCTGCTGTGCAAACCTTTGAAGTTTAATTAGGTCCTATTTGCTCTCTGCCGATTGTTAGCAAGCTAGCATGTGTAAACTCTTTGTGAGAAGAATCTAGGCTTCTCCCGACTTTCTACCTATCCCAGTAAATTTCCCAGCCATCAAAGGGGCTTGTCTCCTCTGCATAGGATGTCCAGTCTGTGGCTTCACACACTTGCCTCCCGTGTTGAGGGTCCTCTTCTTTTCCTTTCAGATCCTTCCAGGGAGGGACGTCCTGACCCTATACTTTTTTTCTGTCCTACCTGGTTATGTGGAAATATTTCTTGCCTATAATCTTTGGTTGTATAGAAGTTCTTCTGCCAGTTTCTGGTTAGTTTTATGTGAGAATTGTTCCACATGTAGATGTATTTTTGATGTGTTCGTGGGGGAAGGTGAGCTCCATATTCTACTCTGCCAACTTAATCCATTCTCAGTCTCTAGTATGTTTTTGTGGTACTTTTAGATCCTGCCACTCAAGAGAAAAAATTTCTTGTGACTCGAGAGCTGGTGGAATACAAAAGAAGTCATCTTTTAAATCCAGTACAGAATACCAAGTCCTGGTGGACAATAGAGTAGCCACCAAGGTACAGGTATTAGGGACTACTGGATGTACCTCCTCAGTGGTTTCACTGACTGCCCTGAGGCCCTGTACCATCCAGTATTCCTTATTGGATTTCTTTATAGGGAGAATGGAGGCTTCCCTGGTGGCTCAGATGGTAACAGATCTGCCTGTGATGGAGGAGACCTGGGTTTGATCCCTGGGTCAGGAAGATCCCCTGGAAAAGGGAATGGCAACCCACTCCAATATTCTTGCCTGGAGAATCCCACGGACAGAGGAGCCTGGTGGGCTATAGTCCATGGGGCGACAAAGAGTCAGACACAACTGAGCGACTAACACTTGTCACTTGTAAATATAGGGAGAATGGAGGTATTACAGGCTGATTGTCATGGTCTAATATGGCCCTGGTCACTTAGGCCCTGTATAACAGGGGCTATGCCCAACAAGGCCTCCTGAAGAAGAGGATACTGTTTTCTACTGGGACATGTATGTCTAGGTTTTAGACAGACTATCATGGCACTGGCTCCTACAGTTTGTTCCACCTATCCCTGAGCCCATACCTCAGGATAATTCTGGAAAGATCAACTTGCTCTGTCCGGGGAGGTATATTCTCAGCCATTAACACTGTGATCTTACGCCCTTTTACTAAGGGGATCCCAGACTCCAATTTGTCCGCCATTAGGTGGATAGTAGCCCCCCAATCTGTATAAGATCTCTCTTCCTACTAGGGTATAGAGCATTCAGGGACACACAGAAAGGAATGGATAAGTGTGTGTTTACCCAATGGATATTCAAATGATTCTGTGAATATCCATTCTTGGGCCTTCCCTGATACTCTCATAATTTTACAACTCTTGTGAATTGAGTTTGCATGATCTGGTGTTCAGAACTGAGTAAGTGGCACTGGTGTTGACTAAGAATTCAACAGCCTTCCCCGCTCTATCTGAAGTCAGTCAGGGCTCCTCAGGGTCAGCTGGAGTGCCTGCTTAGGCCCTGTCATCCTTTTTCTACTTGGACAGTCTGCCTTCCAGGGTAGTGACTGGGATTTGCAATTTCTATCCCCCTTCAGGCAGTCTCTTTTCCAATGCCCTTCCTGTTTAACTATGGTGCACTTATTGGGTCCCAGTTTCCTTGGCTTTCTATCTTTCCATGGGGCCTGGGGTCACTCACCAGAGAAGAGAGTCTCCATGGGCAGTTAGTCCAAATTCTCATGCTGACTGACATCAGAGAGCAATAGCCAGTAGGTGGGTCTCTAGGCCTTTTTACCCTCTGACTTTTTCTCCTCTGCTGCTGCTGCTTCTAAGTCGCTTCAGTTGTGTCTGACTCTGTGCAACCCCATAGACGGCAGCCCACCAGGCTCCTCTGTCCCTGGGATTCTCCAGGCAAGAATACTGGAGTGGGTTGCCATTTCTTTCTCCACTTCCTCCTCTATATCTTGTTCATTAAATACCTGGTAGGCAACCTTGACCAGGTGAAAAGTAGGGCTCTCTGGTTCTATTTCCACTTTCTGAAATTTATGCCTAATGCTGAAGCACTTTGGGAAATGAGAAATAGCACCTCAGGATTGCCTTTCCTTCCAAGGACTCAATCATCAATAGCATAGATTCAGAGGCATCCCCTGAGGCTCTAGGAATGCCAAAGGGTTTTTTGTTGGCTCTGATAAATTTCTTTTATCTTATTCCACTTGCTGGGTTTCTTTTCTGCTTCCTGGATTCTGTTTAGGATCATAATTATCATAATTATATAATGGGCCAGCCTCTGTTTCCACTCCCTTCTCCTCTGTCTCGGTGGTCCCAATTGGGTCCATTATCTGGGAGCCCTTGATTCCCCGTCTGAAAATAGCACCATGTGCATTGTTTCTGTTCTGTTCTCTTTCTCTGCTTCATCTCGGGTTTTTTAAAAGACCGTGGCTTTTTCTTCCTTGTTAGGAGTACATTGAGGAGGCTCTGGATATTAGCCAGGTTAGGTCATGGATCTGAAAGATTCCCCTAATTAGATTCAGGAACCCCTCTGGACCCTCCCCAACCCCTTTACTGTGAGTTTTCCAGTTACTGTTATTTTTTGGCTTTTTTTACCTTATTTTAAATTTTTTTTACTTTTATTTTTTATGACTGAGTAGTATTCCATTGCATATGTGTACCACTTTTTCTTTATCTATTCCCTTGTTGATGGGCATTTAAGTTGTTTCCATGTTTTAGCTATTGTGAATAGTGCTGCTACAAACATAGGGGTGTATATATCTCTCAGAATTATAGTTTTGTCCTGGTATATTCCCAGGAGTGAGACTGCTGGATTATATGGTAATTCTATTCTTAGTTTTCTGAAGAAACTCTATACTGTTTTCCATAGTGACTGTACCAACTTATATTCCTACCAACAGTGTAGGAGGGTTGGTTCCCTTTTCTCCACACTCTTTCCAGCATTTGCTATTTGTAGTCATTTTAATGATAGCCATTCTGACTGGTATGAGGTGGTACTAGGATTAAAATTGTCCCTCTGTTATAGGTAAGTATAATCATTTTAATCTACATAAATTTGTGCTCTGTGTTTGGTATGGTTTGACAAAAATAAGTTATATAATACAGTACTTTTATCTTGCAAAGAATAGTGTGGCATTTTATTTTAAAGATTTTGTTAAGAAATTTACTTAGTTTGCTGCAGTTTAAGAATCCTCCTCCCCTCATGACAAATACTTTATTCTAGACAAACAGAAAATCAAGAAATGAGTATCTCATCTTTGCAAAATGAATAACTCCATTTGTAAAAACTAAAGTATTTGGAGAGTTTGAAAGACTATTTAATAAGTATAGTCACATGACTGGCAAGCAAAGGAGGAAATTTTAGCTTCTGTTGTACATATTGTTCCAAAAACCTTCTTTGGTTCTCTAGAAGAAATTTTATACATAATTGGACCATATCATGAAATAGTCACATTAAAGTTTTTTATTTTTTTTAAGTTGCTGTAATGTACATTATCTCTATAATACTTATATGACAAACTTCTAAATTTCCAAATATTACCTTAAGATCAGTATTCATGGATAGCAGGTGCCTTGGACCCATGCAGTATTTTAGCATTATGAGTTAAATTTCAATTTTTACAGTTTCTTTTCATGCAGTGGAAGCAATTGTACATATTAATTCTCAAGGATCTCCTGTCAGTATTCACTGTATGCATCTTTGTAAGAATGAGTATTACTGTTTTATTATCTGACCTGCATGCATAAGCCCAGAATGCCAAAATAGTTGATATATTTCAATTTTTTGAAATTATTATTTTAACATATTTGTTTTGTAATTATTATGCATGTGACATTGTGGATGTGTTAGTTTATTTACACAACCTGTCTGTGGTCACACTGTCAGTGTATCCAAAGTCTTCCAAGGAAAATTAATGATTTCATCATTCTTTAGGCTATGCAACTGTGGATCCAATTTACAATATTAAGAAGGGAATTATATAATCTTTAAAAAAAGAATGAATAATGCCATTTGTAGCAACATGGATGGCCTAGACATTATCATACTTAATGAAATAAGTTAGAAAGAGAGACAATTACCATATAATATCACTTACATATGGAATCTAAAATATGACACAGTTCAGTTCAGTTGCTCAGTCGTGTCCGACTCTTTGTGACCCCATGAATCGCAGCACGCCAGGCCTCCCTGTCCATCACCAACTGCCAGAGTTCACTCAGACTCACATCCATCCAGTCAGTGATGCCATCCAGCCATCTCATCCTCTGTCATCCCCTTCTCCTCCTGCCCCAATCCCTCCCAGCACCAGAGTCTTTTCCAATGAGTCAACTCTTCGCATGAGGTGGCTAAAGTACTGGAGTTTCAGCTTTAGCATCATTCCTTCCAAAGAAATCCCAGGGCTTATCTCCTTCAGAATGGACTAGTTAGAGCTCCCTGCAGTCCAAGGGACTCTCAAGAGTCTTCTCCAACACCACAGTTCAAAAACATCAATTCTTTGGCGCTCAGCTTTCTTCACAGTCCAACTCTCATATCCAAACATGACCACAGGAAAAACCATAGCCTTGACTAGACGGACCTTTGTTGGCAAAGTAATGTCTCTGCTTTTGAATATGCTATCTAGGTTGGACATAACTTTCCTTCCAAGGAGTAAGCATCTTTTAATTTCATGGCTGCAGTCACCATCTGCAGTGATTTTGGAGCCCCAAAAAATAAAGTCTGACACTGTTTCCACTGTTTCCCCATCTATTTCCCATGAAGTGATGGGACCAGATGCCATGATTTTCGTTTTCTGAGGACCAACCCCATGTCCAGGGAGTGGTGGCTGCACGGGCACAGGAGGGCTTAGAGGAGCTATCCCACGTTGAATGTCAGGAAGGGCAAAATATGACACAAATGAGGTTATTTACAAAATGAAAACAAACTCACAGACACAGAAAACAAACTTATGGTTACCAAATGGGATAGGGGTAGGTGAGGGGTAAATTAGTATTTGGGGGTTAGCAGATACACACTACTGTATATAAAATAGATAAACAACAAGGTCCTACCATTGTAGCACAAGGAACTATATCCAATATCCTATAATAAACCATAATGGAAAAAAATGTGTGTATATATATATATATATATGTATAATTGCATCATTTTGCTATACAGCAGAAACCACAACATTGAGCAATATTGTAGATCAACTATACTTCAATTTAAAAAAGAAAGATAAAGTCATTGATTAGAAGAAAAAGGGGGAGCCTGAATCTTGATAAGCAAACTTCATGGAATTTTCACCTACCTCTTACCTGGCTCCTCCAATGAGTACTGTCCTTAAGGAAGGGAGCCAATTTTCCAGATATGGGTTCCTTATTTTAGAGAGGGCAAAGTGGCCTGTTCGGAGGGAATTGTGGTTGTTTTGGCCTATCCAATGGCTCCCTGAAGGATGCGTTCAAAGGACTCCTTTATTTTTCTAAACTGTCCCAGGGAAGAGGCATTTTACTGCAAAATGTTTATCAGAAATATTTAGAGCTAAGGGTATAAGCCACTGAGGCCTGAAAGATAATAGTTGGAACAAATCACAGACAAACCAAAAGGCATGGCAAGAAAGGTAAAGAATGAGATGCTTTGGGGGAAAGGAGCTTTCTAAAGCTACTATATATTTCTGAGAATCTGGAGTATCATATGAATGCCCAGAACTAGCTAATGCTAAAAAAATATACTTGGAAGGCCCTAGTCTCTTACCTAAGGCTCACAGTTAGACTCTGTGCAAGCAAAAGTATGAGCAAAGTTGCAGACTGCCCAACTGATTGTAGAAGGCATGCTCCAACACAAACACATATCGCCCATCTGCAAAGAATGGAGGTGATTTATATTTTTTATTTCAGGCATTAAGAAATTTCTGTCAAGTCACTAGCTGATCAATCAATTAATTGAACAGAGTCAGTGACCACTCATTACAAAGAACACATATCTTAAAAAGTGAGTTCAGAAAATTAATGAAGCAAACAAACAGAAACCATAAGAAGAAGCAAAAATAAGCCGTGAATGGGGGAAGAATTTGATTTCAAAGTTAACACATTATAATACTCAAAATGTATTGTTTTCAAGAAAAAACCATGAGGTATCATTGGAAAAAACTTTGATGCTGGGAGGGATTGGGGGCAGGAGGAGAAGGGGACGACAGAGGATGAGATGGCTGGATGGCGTCATTGAGCCGATGGCCGTGTGTCTGGGTGAACTCCGGGAGTTGGTGATGGACAGGGAGGCCTGGCGTGCTGCGATTCATGGGGTCGCAAAGAGTCAGACACGACTGAGTGACTGAACTGAACTGAACTGATGCAATGAAAAAAAGTAGAGAAAAAGGAGATTAATAGAAACTGTACAAGAGGAAGCCCAGATATTGAACTTACTAAACAAAGACCTTAAATCAGCCATTTAAATATTATGAAAGAGGTAAGGGAAACCATGTACAAAGAACTAAAGGAAACTCAGAATTCTGTTTCCCCAAATGAAGACCAGCAACCAAGATTTAAAAATTATTAAAATGAACAAAATAGAAATTCTGGAGTTGAAAAGTACAGTAACAGAAATAAAAAATACATTAGAGGGATTCAGTAGGGGATTCGGGCAGGCCAAAGAAAGACTCACCAGAAGACAGGTCAATTGAGATTATATAATCTGAGGAACAGAAAGTAAAATACATAAGGAAAATGAGAAATGCCTAAGAGACTTGTGGAACATCATCAGTTATGAAATCATATGTAAAATAAGTCTCAGAGTAGAGAAAGGGGCAGAAAGAATAATTGAAATAATAAAGTTACAGTTTCCTCTCTGGCATGTGAGTCACTTAGAAGTTGTCATTCCATCCTGACAACAAATAAAAAGCTGAAAAAAATCAATAAATCTTGTTACATCAGCCAGAGAGGTGAGACCACAGAGAAAACTGCTGCCCCTCTAATTGGAAGGGCTGTCAGGTCAATACAGAGAATCAGAATTTAAAAAACAGAAACCTCAATGGGAACCAGTGCCAGGGTAGGAAAATCTAAACTATAATTGAGAAATTTCTAGGCAGCTCATTGTGGAAAAGTCTGAGAGTTAAAAATTCTTTACATTTTGTGAATTTTACATCCAGGAGTGTTACCAGATTCTCACAGTTAAGACTAAAAAAATCCCTTTGGGCTTCTTGCAGGTAGAGGAAAAAGTAATCAGCTGACATATGCCAGAACACTCTGTCCTTAACAAAACCTGCCCTCAGGAGAAATTATATTATCAGAGCCTAATCTATTGAAGTTTTATCAGAGCCAGACTGGCTTGGGAGAAATAAAATACCTAGCTCTAGCCTTCTCTATCCTTCTATATGGGACAAGGGAAATAATTCCAATTCCACATAGCCATCCAGTCCAGTTTAAGAGGAGTGTAGGACTGTGAATCGCTTGTGAACTTTGTAGCCAGTAGGTCAGAAGGACAAGTAGCTACTTGGGACCTGTGACTGGCATTTGAAGTAGAGTCAGTCTTGTAGGACTGAACCTTTAACCTGGGGTCTGTGATGCATTCTCCAGGTAGACAGTGTCAGAATTGAGTTATATTTGTAGGACACCCAGTCACTGTCTGCTGAGAATTAGAGAACCACTTGATGGTGTCAAAAAAAACAAAAACAAACAAACAAACAAACAAAAAACCCACACATCAAACTGCAGAAAATCAAAGATAAAGATAAATTTTAAAAGAAGCCAGAGGAAAAACAGCCTATCTGTAGAAGAGCAAAGATAAGAGTTATGTTTGACTATTCCTCAGAAACCATACACATCAGAAAAAAGGGGAGTATTTTTTCCTCTCAACATTTAAGTGTTGAGAGGAAAAAATATAGGAATTCTCTATCCTGCAAAATTATCCCTCAAAAGGGAAGAACAAATAGAGACTTTTCCAGACAAACAAAAATTGAAGAGACTTGTTACTAGTAGATCGACCTTGTAAGAAATAAAGGAAATTTTTCAAAAAGAAGGAAAATGATATTGAATCCTTCTAAAGAGAAGAGAATTAGAGGTAGAATAAATGGAAGTGAAAGAAAACATATTTTTCTCATTCATAATTGATCTAACAGGTATCAGTTTGTTCAAAACAATAATTACAACAATGTTTTAGATGATTATGGCCTGCATGTGTGCTAAGTTGCTTCACTCATGTCCGACTCTGTAAGACCCTATAGACTGTAGCCTGCCAGTCTCCTCTGTCCATGGGATTCTCCAGTCAAGAATACTGGAGTGGATTGCTGTGCCCTTCTCCAGGGGATCTTCCCGACCCAGGGATCAAACCTGCATCTTACATCTAACCTGCATTGGCAGGTGGGTTCTTTACCACTAGTGCTACCTGGGAAGTCCAATTATGGCCTATGTACAAGCAAAATGAATAAGAGAAATAATCAAGGGACAGGAGGGTATAATTAGGACTACTCTGTGATTATGAGCTACTTGCACTATATGTAAAATAATAGAGGGTTATTGCAAAGTGATCTTGAATTAGGTGTAAATGTGTATTACAAACATTAGGGCCACCACTGAAAATAAATTTTTAAAAATAATTGATATGCTAAAGTATAGAAATTGGAATCCCATAAAAGCTCAACTAATTGTTTCCAGTTTTACTGAGGTATTAATATGAATGACCAATAAACATTACATATATTTAAGGTATGAAATGTGATATTGACATATATGTACATTGTAAAATGATTCCCCCAATCAAGCTAATTAGCCTAAAAACCACAAACAGAGCAAAAAGAGTATAAAATAAAAACAAGAGGGAAAAAAGGCCACAAATACAAAACAGTAACAAATATGGTAGATATTAACCCAATCACATCAATAATTACTTTGCATATCAACAGTCTAAAATCACCAATTAAAAGGCAGAGATTATCAGTGTGGACCCAAAACCAAACCCCAACAATATGTTGTTTAAAGAAAGAAACCCACTTTAAATACAAAGACGCACAGATTAAAGTAGAAGAACAGAGAAGTATATACCTTGGTAACATTAATCAAAATGAAGTGGGAGTGGCTGTACTAATTACAGACAGAGCAGAGTTCAGAGCATAGAAAGGTATCAGGGATTAAGAAGGGAATTACATAATGATAAAGGTGTCAATATATCCAGTGATAAAGGTGTCATTGTGCTCCAAGCTTAAGTCTCTCCATTCTGAGATACATCTTGCACAGAGCTGGCCTTTGTTCCTCACTCCCACTAAACTCCCCAGGACATAACTGAACTTAAACTTTAGTCTGAAGAGCTTGCAATTTCCCAAGTGGACGTAGCTTGGAGCATTTAAACTTAGCTTCCACTTCATTGCATTTATCTAGACCTCAACTCCCTCACTCTCTTTTTAATTGCCCTCTGGTTTACCATAATATCTTACCATCTTCATTGTAAGATGACGGCTGTTAGACACACAGATCCTAGCACCCAGAAATAACACAGTGTATTCCAAAGAGCAGATGCCCAATTGGTGTTAAGGGAATAAATGAGCCCAGGAGCATAGTATCTAATTTATTAAGATTTAATTTCTCCTAAATTCTTAGCTAAGCTAAACAAATGCAGGTATGTATCATTTAATTTTTACTGTACAACAGACTAAAGATAAGGAAGACAGGAAGTGACAATCTTTTACTTTATTTTGCTCTATTTCTTGATCCCAACAATTTTTCTACCGACATACTTTACTTTTCTAAAGTAACACCTATTCCAATGTCATGTTACCCATTCCAAATCAAAAAATAAGAATGAAAATGTCCCACTTTGATTCACAAAATATAGAAATTCCTACTTGCAAACTTGATACACAGCAATAAATGTATAAACAAGTGATACATAAATGTACTCAGAAGCTATTTAAACCGTCTATTAAAACAGACAATATTTGAAAAATAATGAAAAGAGAGAGACAAGGACAGAGACAGTGATACAGAGAGACAGTTAGAGAAATAAAGATCTCCAAATTACCACATAAATAGGAAAATAAAGATGGTACACATCCATGATAAAGGAAGTGATATCCAGGGAGTTGCGATGCTATAAGGTGGGGGGTAGGGGGGCAGGGACAGCAGAAGATATGGACTGTCAACTCCACTGAGCAGAGTGCAGCCCTCAGAAGAGGCTGCAGAGAAGAACTAGTCAGCAGGAGGTCAGGTTCCAGAGCTGGAAGGACACACTGGGGAAGTCTGGGGCCAGGAGAGGAGAGAATGCTGTAATGGTGGAAAGAACTGGAGCTAAACAAAATACTAGTTTCTGGACAGAGCTAGCTCTCAGTAGGATCCTAGGAAAATGAAACCCAGGGACAGTTCCCACATACTGATCTATTCTCATATTCACTCTCCCCTTCAGTAGACTTGCTTTTAGCACTTTAACTTCAAGGGCCTTTTTATTATTTGAGATACATAGTGCAAAGAGAAGTGAATTAAGAGACAGGTCTGCCCCAGGCTGGGAAGAATGAAACAGTATGGCCTGTGGACAAATTCAGACCAGGAGTCTGTTCCCAGCTCTGCTAATAACCAGTCTTGTGAACTTGAGAAAACTGTGAGTTCTTCATCTGCTGAGTTTGGTAAGCCCTATCTTGTAAGATGGATGAAATGTATGTACCATATATAAATCACATGGCAAGAGGACCAGCAAATATCACCCAATAGTTAAAGAATAGCAGTAATTTATATTATTTTGATCTCAGATGATACCATTTACCTCCCTTGGAATGTTTAACTCAGGAAATTTCAAATATGTAATTTTCTTAGAAAAAGAATACTGAATCAACCAAAAAGTCTCTCTAGCTGACAAAACTAACTTTACCCATTTGAGCATTTAATTTAGGTATGGAGTTGTTGCCCCTAGCTGGGTACAGCTCATGCTCCTAGATGTGGTCTATCTAGGAGATTAACCCTACCATCCCTTCCAGGTGCCCTTGCATCCAAACCAGCTCTGTTTACATTCATTACACTCTCGTAAGAAAGCTATCCCTCAAGAGTTTGCCAAACTCTACTTAAGATAACCTAGTTAAAATGCCTTTATAATGGATCAGACCCTGGCTCTCCCAGTTTGGGGCAAACAGTGCCAGCACAGTGGTTTCTTGGCATCTCACCTAAGGGGAACGTCTCCATTATTTTTCAGAAACTCCCAGGAAATAATGTGCCTACAATACCTAGTTTGCACACTGTGTTCATCTGCACTAGAACGAGAGCAAAGGACACCTTCCTTTCCTGCCCCTGGTGGAGATTTTTCTATAGTTTATCCACAATCCCAAAATAATTTGTAGCAGCAGTTTGCCATTATAGACCAGATGTTTGTGTCCCTGGCAAAATTCATGTGTTGAAGCCCTAACCACTTTCTCCTTCCCACCATGTCCATGTAATTGTATTTGAAGGTGAAAGTTTAGGGAGATAATTAGGTTTAGATGAGGTCATGAGGATGGGGCACCTATGATGCAATCAGGTATCTTAGAAGAAGAGCAATAGAGACCAGAATTCTCTCCCTCCATCAAGTGAGGACAGAGAGAAGGTAGCCAGAAACAGAGCTCTCACCAGGAACAGAATCCACTGGCACACTGATTGTGGCCTTCCCAACTTCTGTAACTGTGAAAAATAAATGTCTGTTGTTTAAGCCACCCTATCTATGGTGTTGTTACAGCAGCCTGGGCAGACTGATACAGGGTTTTTTCTATCAGCTGTTGGAAGGTTTGGCCTCTACTCATCACTTCAGGATCTCAACTACCCCACCACACAACAGCAATGAAAATTACATTCCAGTGAGGACTCATAGTTTCCTAAAGTCCCAAACTGCCTTACTCAGGAAATTTACACTTAACTGCCATCACCCAGTGGCAAAGAATCCTCCTGCAATGCAGGAGGAACAGGAGATGTGGGTTCAATCACTGGGTCGGGAAGATCGCCAGGAGGAGGGCATTGCAACCCACTCCGGTATTCTTTCTGGGAAAATTTCATGTACCAGAGGGGCATGGTGGGCTATCATCCATGGGGTCACACATGACTTAAGTGATTGAGCAGCCAGGCAGGCAGGGCCATCATAAGGAATACCCTCCACTTCAACCATTCTTTTTACTTTATGTATAAGTCATAGAGAATATTTCAGTATCTTACTCATATGAGTGTAACTCATAAGCTCTAAAATTCTGTGAGTAGAGGCTGGGTTTTCTTTATATTAGCATCCCCAGTACTAGCACTGAGCCTTCCCAAGAGCATATTCTCAATGTTTGATGAATAAAAGAGCCAATAAACACAAGGTTACTTTACTAGCATTTTACTTCTCTTACTTTCTTGAAGCAGCTAAGGAACTCAGAGCACAGATCAATTACTTTAACAAAGCTAAAGACTAAAAGGAACAAGAAAAACTAACACTGACCATATTTTACTTTTTTTCTATTCCATTATCCTAACTATTTTACTATGGGATTCTTTCACATTTCCAATAATATAATCCCTATTGTGATGTTATATTTTCCTGGCTCGGGGTAAAAACTTCACATACTTCCTTATGGGTGGGATGATAATATTGAGCATGTCCCTGGGAGGTATACTGACTTTGACAGTAGTGTCAGGCCTGGCTGCATGCATGCCTTGGGCTTTCTCTTCTTCATCTCGCAAAGCTTCTTCATAATAAGCAGGGAAGTCACTGGGAACAGCATCATTGACCTTTGCCAAAAATTCCAGGACTTTCATCTTGCTGGTTTCAAGATGTGCTTTGGGGCCCCAGAGAAACTCATAAGGTGGAGGATCACTGTTGGCAACCTGGTGGTATTCCAGGTACTTCAGCCTCACTAAATCTTTGGTGATGAGCTTTCTGGGCTCTCCATAGATAATGTGCTTTCTTCCAGCATATACTCGCATCGTACCCAGGTATTTCCAGATGTCTTCCTCAGGGGCACAGTTGCCCTTCAGGAAGATCATACCCAGGAGATTCATAAGGACACCAGTCTTGGGTAAACCCCTTCTGCCACGCACCCTCCCATTGTTGGGGAGTTTCAATTTGCTGACCAGATTATAGCAGGGAACAACTGAGTCGACTTCCTTCAGATCTACTGCAAAGACTAGCTCAGTGCGTTCAGAGGCTCTCTTGAGAATCTCAGCAAATCGGTCATGGTGGCTTTGGTGGATAATCTTCAGGATGTCTTCCTTCACCATGAGCTGCTTCATTTTATACTTGTACAGAAGGAACTGCTCCAACAAGCTAGGTTTCCTGGTTAAACAGTCAGTTCCTGGGGTCTCAGTGAAGGGTGGGACCTCATAGGCAAGTGCTGTATACTTTTATTGGCCATCAAATGCTTCACAAGATCTAGTGTAAGAAAAGAGAGCAGTAGTGGCAATGGTCGGTACTCTTTGACGCTCCCGGGAAGTGCTACATGACTCAGCACCAGGCAGACTCTGGGTAATATCTTCACACTGAAGAGAGGAGGTAGTGGACTCCTCTTCTGCTGTTGCTATGGCCTGAGCACCACCACAACTCTGGGTCTTGCCTTGGGCTTGGGGACATTTATCACCACCACGGGCCTTACTCTTCTTACTTTGAGGCATGGTCAGGGACAGCAGGAAGGAGTATAGACAGGAGCTCAGAAGACGTGGGCACCTGGAGGAAGGAGAATAAGATGCTGTAAGCACCTCAGCAGGGAGATTCCACCTTGGCTTTAACCAAAGCCACCTCTGCAGGGTCCTTGGGGGCACTGGTCGAGGACCTCTCAAGGCTTCTGTTTTGATCAGCCTGTCCCCTGAGAAAACTGTACAGGATATTACAGCCTTAGAATGCAGCCTGCCAACCCTGCTAGGGGTATACTATGGTGACAGCAGGGGCTGGCAGTAGGGAGCCTCGCTTCTGGGTTTGAGGGTATTCTCAGTTTATAGTCAGGGTCATCATACTCATATAGTCAATTGTTGGCAGGTCTAGAGCCTCCTCTTTTCTGATGCTTTGAAGCTGACACCTCAAACCAAAGTCAGCAGTTCCCTGACACCCCAGAGGAAGAAGTGAATTGGTTCCTTAGCCCTTCTCTCTGTCAGAGGATACCCAAAAGAGAGCTATGTGGAACCCACTCCTTTAGGGATGCTTGGGTCCTCAGTTCTCGTTAAGGATGCTCACCTGGTCTCCAGGTGGTACCTGGTATACTTCCCCTCTGCTGACTGGTGGCTGCAACGTCATACTAACCTCATACTCTTCTCTCTCAGATTTGATGTGGATTGTCAGCCTCAGTCTGACAGTCCTGCCCTGAGCCTGCAAGTTCCGAATGAAAAATGTGGGGCCTAGATTTTTTGTGATCTATTGTCACTCTGCTTATTTAACTTATCTGAAATGCCAGGCTGGATGAAACACAAGCTGTAATCAAGGTTGCTGGGAGAAATATCAATAACCTCAGATACATACATGACACCACCCTTATGGCAGAAAGCAAAGAAGAACTAAAGAGCCTCTTGGTGAAAGAGGAGAGTGAAAAAGTTGGCTTAAAACTCAACATTTAAAAAACTAAGATGATGGCATCCAGTCCCATCACTTCATGGCAAATAGATGGGGAAACAATGGAAACAGTGAGAGACTTTATGTTCTTGGGCTCCAAAATCATGGCAGATGGTGACTTCAGCCATGAAATTAAAAGACGCTTGCTCCTTGGAAGAAAAGCTAAGAGCAAACTAGATAGCATATTAAAAAGCAGAGACATTACTTTGCTGTAAAGGTCCATCTAGTCAAAGCTATGGTTTTTCCAGTAGTCATGTATGTAAAAGGTCAGTTTTCATTCCAATCCCAAGGAAAGGCAATGCCAAAGAATGCTCAAACTACCTCACAACTGCACTCATCTCACACACTAGAAAAGTAATGCTCAAAATTCTGCAAGCCAGGCTTCAGCAGTACGTGAACCGTGAACTTCCAGATGTTCAAGCTGGTTTTAGAAAAGGCAGAGGAACCAGAGATCAAATTGCCAACATCCACTGGATCATCAAAAAAGCAAGAGAGTTCCAGAAAAAAACATCTATTTCTGCTTTATTGACTATGCCAAAGCCTTTGACTGTGTGGATCACCACAAACTGTGGAAAATTCTGAAAGAGATGGGAGTACCAGACCACCTGACCTGCCTCTTGAGAAACTTATATGGAAGTCAGGAAGCAACAGTTAGAACTGGACATGGAACAACAGACTGGTTCCAAATAGGAAAAGGAGTACATCAAGGTTGTATACTGTCACCCTGCTTATTTAACTTATATGCAGAGTACATCATGAGAAACGCTGGGCTGGAAGAATCACAAGCTGGAATCAAGATTGCCGGGGGAAATATCAATAACCTCAGATATGCAGATGACACCACCCTGATGGCAGAAAGTGAAGAGGAACTAAAAAGCCTCTTGATGAAAGTGAAAGAGGAGAGTGAAAAAGTTGACTTAAATCTCAACATTCAGAAAACTAAGATCATGGCATCTGGTAGCACCACTTCATGGCTGATAGATGGGGAAACAGTGGAAACAGTGTCAGACTTTATTTTTCTGGGCTCCAAAATCACTGCAGATGGTGATTGCAGCCATGCAAGTAAAAGATGCTTACTCCTTGGAAGAAAACCTGTGACCAACCTAGAGAGCATATTGAAAAGCAGAGATATTACTTTGCCACCAAAGGTCTATCTAGTCAAGGCTATGGTTTTTCCAGTAGTCATGTATGGATGTAAGAGTTGGGCTATAAAGAAAGCTGAGCACCGAAGAACTGATGCTTTTGAACTGTGGTGCTGGAGAAGACTTTTGCAAGTCCCTTGGACTGCAAGGAGATCCAAGCAGTCCATCCTAAAGAGACCAGTCCTGGGTGTTGATTGGAAGGACTGATGCTGAAGCTGAAACTCTAATACTTTGGCCACCTCATGCGAAAAGTTGACTCATTGGGAAAGACCCTGATGCTAGGAGAGATTGGGGGCAAGAGGAGAAGGGGACAACAGAGGATGAGATGGCTGGATGGCATCACCGACTCGATGGACATGAGTTTGAGTGAACTCCGACAGTTGGTGATGGACAGGGAGGCCTTCCGTGCTGTGATTCATGGGGTTGCAACGAGTTGGACACAACTGAGCGACTGAACTGAACTGTATGGATGTGAGAGTTGGACTATAAGAAAACTGAGCACCAGAGAATTGATGCTTTTGAACTGTGGTGTTGGAGAAGACTCTTGAGAGTCCCTTAGACTGCAAGGAGATTAAACAAGTCAAAACTACAGGAAATTGGTCCTGAATATTGATTGGAGGGACTGATGCGAAGGTGAATACTTTGGGCACCTTATGGGAAGAACTGATTCATTGGAAAAGACCCTGATGCTGGGAAATATTGAAGACGGGAGGAAAAGTGGACGACAGAGGGTGAGATGGTTGGATGGCATCACCAACTCCATGGACATGAGTTTTAATTAAGTGCTGGGAGTTGGTGATGGACAGGGAAGCCTGGCATGCTGCAGTCTGTGGGGTCACAAAGAGTCAGGCATGACTGAGTGACCAAATTGAATTGAACTGATTCAATGATTGGTAGTCCTTTCAATCTTTCCTTTGACCCTTTGCATGGTCTGGGTTTTCTGTCTTCCTGCCAGCCTCTGCTGAAACAACAACCCAGTAACATTTGAGGGTTCCCCCACTTTCCCATGGTCTCTAAGGCTGAGAATAGCAGATGGATTCTTTTGTATCCCATACAACTCCTGGAAAGATCTGGAAATCCTCCTACTGTGGGGGAATAAACTACCCCTTATAAATAAAATCTTTCACTCACCCCACATGCTGCCTTCCTGCCTCTCCCCCTGCCCGCCATCCCTTCACCATTCCATCCTCGAGATACTATAAGAGAAAATGAGTGTCAGTCATCACATCACCAGTTGCACAGACACGCCAGGCTGCCAGCAGGGCAGGAATTCCCTCTGTCCTCACATAGGGCCTTCATCCCAACTCCTGGCCACCCTAGAATGCTTTTGTCTGCTATCTTGAGGCCCCTCCCCTAAAAAACCAACACCCTCACAATCTCAGAGACCCTCCTCAAAGAAATCAGCCTGATCGTCCTGTTTGGGTCTTCCTAAGATTGACGGAACCACAAGTCCTGTGCCACTTCACTGTTCTGGGGTGGAGGTCCCCTCAGACCTCACTCAGAGTTGCCTCCTCAAATTCCTTCAGGGCAAGGTGGTCGAGCTCCTAATCTATCATATAGAAAAGGAAGGCTCACCTCTACCTGACTGCCATGCTTGGGTCCTCTGAGAGCAACAACCAGGGCCTTGTTCAGACTTTGCACCTGAATTTCCTCTCTCAGACCCTTTTTAGGGTCTTCTTCCCCCTCTAAACTGGGGCCACCCACTTCAACCAAGGTCCTCACCTCCCGGATAGCCTCTGGGAAGGAATCTTCCTCCACCAGAGCGTCAGGGCTTTGTGGGCGTGATTACACTCCCACAATTACACTCAATTACAATTACACTCAATTACACTCAATTACACTCCTTTCAGGACCTTGGGCACTTCCTTCTGTTACTGTCCTTACAACGAGGTCCTCACCTACTTGAGACCTTCCTTGTAGGAAGCTGCCTGATGGCACAGGTCTAAGAGTAGGTACGGGGTTGTCCTTGCAGGATTCCCTAAACGATTGGGTGGTGTTCTCCAGTCCTGCACCCGAGTCCTGTCTCAGATCCTGTCTCTTTAATGAATGGCTTCTTTGTAAAAGTCATATCCATGCAAATTCCTAAGTACCATCTCCACTGTGAGTCTTAAGGGCAATGGGTCTGTGTCCCAGGAATGATGTAAGATAGAGAAGCTGAAGTGCCAGGTAGAGGACTTAGATTGGAGTTGAGCTTTCAGAGAACAAAGCAAAAAACATGCTGATTTCTTTCTTCTCTTTACCACCCAGACTTGGCTTCCGATACAACTTCTATTCTATGAGACTTACATACTACAGAAGTGGGCTGAGCCTGATAATTTCATGAGATTCCCCTATTTCATGGTTAACTGACACTGCACATATAAATGATCATATTGTTACCAGGTAGTAAGCTTCTTTTCATTATTCATACCCCTCACTTATTTGGGTTTTCTTATTGCCCTGGTTATGCATTTCAATCCAGTACTTTGGGCACACACTGCTTTTTATTTTTATTGTTCCTTCAATCACCTGAAATATATTCAAGAATAGAGAGAAGAAAAGTGAGTAAAAATACACAAGGTCAACTTCAGGGTGGGAGTGGTAGACAAGAGTGTGCCCTAGAGACATTGAGACCAGGAGTCTAGTCTAGCTCTGTTACTTACCACCTTGTGAATATGAGAATAATGCAAGTTCTTCATCTGCCGAATGAATTTGATAAACCCTAACTTGTATGACTGTGTTATTTGGAAGGAATGATGTTAAAGCTGAAACTCCAATACTTTGGCCACCTCATGCAAAGAGTTGACTCACTGGGAAAGATCTGATGCTGGGAGGGATTGGGGGCAGGAGGAGAAGGGGACGACAGAGGATGAGATGGCTGGATGACATCACGGACTAGATGGACGTGAGTCTGAGTGAACTCTGGGAATTGGTGATGGACAGGGAGGCCTGGCGTGCTGCAATTCATGGCGTCTCAAAGAGTCGGACACGACTGAGCGACTGAACTGAACTCAACTGTATGACTGTGGGAATGTATGTATTGTGTATAAAGCACCCATCAAAATCTTGGCAAATATTGCATGTTTCATGAATGGCAGTTAATATTTTTACCTAGACAATATCACCCTCCTGTGTAGGAATGTTTTCTTAAATCCAGCATATGTCAGGGGAAATGCAGCACTCTCAGACAGAACAATACCAAATCAGTCAAAATTTTGCTTTAGCAAGTAAACTTAAGTATCTTTTCCACGTTAGAGCATTTATTATTTAATTTTGGTGTGGAGGTTTTCTTTTCTTTTCTTTTTTTTTCCCTACCTGGAAGCAACTCAAAGTTCCTGGAATTTTGTCATGTACCAACTCTTTTAGTCCTTTCCAGTTTCCCTTCTATCTAAACCATGTCTATTTTTATTTGTTTCTTCCCCACCAAAATCTAGCCTCCTCTTTGAATTTGCCAAATTACTCAAGATAACCCAATTAAAATGCTCTATTAGTGCATTGGGATTTGGCTCTACCAGTTCAAGGCAGAAAGAGTCAACAGAGTGGCTCTTGTGCATCTCACCTGTTGGGGCTCAATGCAGGTTGCACCAAAATATGCCACAGTGACATGTTGATTACCTTGTATTCAGGTTACTTAAGAAAAGGCCATTGCAGGAGTAATATTTTGACCCTCTTTTCTGTCTCTCTGAAAGCAGGAAATGTGTCTGTCATATGAAAGATGCACTGCCTGCATCTGGAGGTAGAAGAACATCCCGATAGCCAAAAATAGAGAATTCAGTCAGAGAAGTCTGTATACACAAATGTCTTTAATTTACTACCCCAAGCTCAAATTCTGTTTAGATTCTTCACTAATTGAGCCCTCAAAACTTACGTTTATTTGTCCTGTCCATTCCTCAAGAATGTATTGTTTCTAGGTATGAACCATATAAAAGCTGCCTGCTTTGGCCACTTCTTCAGGTCCCATTTCTAAGACACCCTCATGCACATGAATTACAATTTGTTTCTTCTTCTCCTGTTAATCTGTCTGTGTCAATTTTATTATTAGTCCAATCACAGGAACCCAAGAGGCATAGAGGCATAAATTTCTCTCTCCCTGACAGTTGGCAAGCCAGCCAGGAGGTTTCTCATCCTGAGACTGCTGCTACTGAGAGATCCTGGGACATCTGACAAAGGCCGCAGAAGGTAAGATGTCTTATCATGTCAGTCTCCAGATCTCTGCCTTCAAGGTCTGATGCGAGGGAAAGTAGTCAGAGTCCCTTTTTTTCTCTCTAAATTTAGATTAGCAGGAGATAATATTTGCGTAGCTAGTTCCTTGGACTTAGGGAAACTTAGGGATTCTTTTCTTCTCAAACATGGTCACTGTTTTACTTTGTCTGTTGTGTCATTTGTCATAAGGAGCAGGAACCATAGGGCAGGACAGCAGGCATAGGCTCTATAAGCCTGCTGTTCAAGCCAGCCTCACAGAGTGATGAGTTAGCAATTCTCACCAGACCTGCGTCTATTTAGACAAACTTTGCTGTGGTTCCCGTAAGTAAAAACCAGATGAGACTTTACCTTCCATCTTCTTTTATATCTTGAGAGCTCATCATTTTGTCCAGTGAGAATATTCTGTCTGATCTCTGCCATCCAGGAGATACATTTACTGGGGTATATCTGGTGGCTTGTTGAATAGACTGGAGTTCCAAGACATGAAGTCACCAGCAGCACTCCCTTTGTCTGGTTGGGCCAGCTCTCAGGGGGTTTGTCATAAGGGGTCCTGGTCCATAAAGGGCATTTGTCATCTCAGCTTGTGTTTCTTGTTAGCACTGGAAAGCCTCATGCCAGTAGTGCCTGCCTGGTGTCATGAATTAGTGAGCTTATGGCTGGAGTGCCCCACGTTTTGTGGGACACTACAGAGCTTGTTTTCACTACATCATTCATACCACCTGTAGCAACAAAACGCTTTTACTTTTTTGACTAACTCTGGGAATGAACTTTCTGGATTTTGTGAGGGGTACATACTCTCTTGTATTATGTTTCTTGCATCTTTGGTTAAGCAATAAAAAAAAAAAAACTTACTGGTTTGAGTTGCTGTTTGAAATTAATATAAGAGCCTACTTACCAATTGCCAGATGATGGATCCTTTAAATTGGCTGTATTTAAAAGGAAAACATTTTGTGGGAGCTGTCATCATAAACATCTGTCATATTGATACTTATGTGAGGATCAAATTGAAAGGAAAATAAATTATGACTGCCCTTAAGACATTCCTTATTATGATGAAAGAACTTAAACAAAAATCCAACAAAATTCTCCTTCTTAAAAATAACCCTGCTTCCTCAGTAAATTTTCAGGACCTCCTACACATAATCTCAGAACAAATCAGCTGGAGCCAAGGGCTAACAGAAACAACTGTCTTTGTCTTGTACATATAAAATCAGAAATACGATTCTAGAAGCAAGTCAAAACACACCTAACTTGACAAGTCCCAAGGCTTTGCCCATCCCTACTAAAATGCTTGTAGATATTATAAATAACCAGGGTATTAGAGTAAAATTTTCCTTTACTTAAGGAAAAAATTAATAGCAATTACTCAAATACTTATGATAATAGACAAATATGCTCCAAAACTCCTAGGAGAAAACACATTTTCTGTCTCTGCCCCTTGAAGTTATAAATTCTGTCATGTCCTTCAAATGTTAACACAGGTCACAGCACCTGAGAATGAGTCTGGGTTAGCTCAGTCTGTAGAATTAAAAAAAAAAAAAAAAAGGGACCTCTTTAAACACATACTGCTAAAACACCCCCTTGCCTAAACAGTCTCTTTAAAATTGCTTGTCAAGGGAAAATACTGGTCTTAAAATTTTCTCCACAAACAAAGAAAAATACTTTAGCCATCTGAATGAGTATACTTAATTAATTCCAGTTGTTATTTATAAACTAATGAGTTTTGTACTGTGCCTGATTCATGACTAAAGTTTTACAATGAAAACTTTAAGCTAATTGTCTGTCTGTATGTCTATATGTATACATTGTAAATATCGTATCTTTCTACTTCCAGATTATGTTGCCAAAATCATATTTGTAAAAGAGCTCTATTTAATTGGCTTACAAAAACTCGTGCTTATATAAAAATTCTTAAAGTTTAAGAAACACCAACCCAAATATTTTTCAAGTTCACATGAGCTAGAATAATCTTGAGTAAATAAAAGCTAAATTTAAGCTTACTGGTTTAATATGGGTATATCTTCAGAGTTAGCATAAAATAAAATATGGATAACCAACTTTTGTTCTACTGGGTTTACTAGTCAAATGAGCTAATGTCTCTGTTGCAACATTTGTCGGGAACAAACAAACAAAAAAGAGTCAAAAGGTCTTAAGATAATGACTAAATGCTTTAATGAGATTTTCATGAGGAATCTAAGTATGATTATTAAGAACAAAAGAATTAAATAGATATAAATGAGATAGGACTTTCTAGGTGAACTTTTTAACAATAATCGTTTGTGATATGTCTACTCAAATTGTTTCCTAAATCTCTTTGGTAATTTATACTCTTAGAGTTTGGCTAAGTTAAATTAAGTGATGAAAATTTGTTGACTCTCTGGTCATTTCCAAATAAGATAAAATACTAAAACACTAATTGTTGAACAAGTCTAAGTTTGCATATATTTCACCTGTTACTACAAGAGACTAAGTATGTTTTGGTTTATTAATAAATGTACCTTATGCTTTATTGAAAGATTATTCTATATATTTCTGGAAATTATAACGTGTATTTTTAAGTTTGCCGAGCCACAAAATATTAATACAATTAAGAAACAAATCGCCAGTCCAGGTTCAATGCAGGAAACAGGATGCTTGGGGCTGGTGCACTGGGATGACCCAGAGGGATGGTATGGGGTGGGTGGTGGGAGGGGGTTCAGGATGGGGAACACATGTACTCCCGTGGCGGATTCATGTTGATTTATGCAAAACCAATACAATATTGTAAAGTAATTAGCCTCCAATTAATATAAATAAATTTAAATTTAAAAAAAGGAAAAAAATTACTTCTTTATTTTCACTAAAAAAATTAAAATTAAAAGGATTAAGAAGTTTAATATGTGGTTAAAGCTACTGAGTATAATAACAGACATAGAATGTGTTTGGTGGTAATAAAAGTTATATGGTATGGAGATGTTTTTGTTAAGGAAAAAGAAAGTCGTTTTTTGTAAGGCTGCTGCTGCTGCTGCTGCTAAGTCACTTCAGTCATGTCCGACTCTGTGCGACCCCGTAGACGGCAGCCCACCAGGCTTCCCCGTCCCTGGGATTCTCGAGGCAAGAACACTGGAGTGGGTTGCCATTTCCTTCTCCAGCGCATGAAAGTGAAAAGTGAAAGTGAAGTCGCTCAGTCGTGTCCGACTCTTAGCCACCCCATGGACTGCAGCCCACCAGGCTCCTCCATCCATGGGATTTTCAGTAAGGCTGGTTATTCCCAAATGGGAAAGAAAACAAGGCACAAACTAAAATGGACATAGAAAATTGTAAGTTTTGTGAAAAAATAAATCTTTGGAAAGGAATTTTATATGTGGTCAGGAATAAATAAAATTGGGATCAATTTAATTAAGTAAATGAGTTTAAATATCAAAAGTAACCTGGTATAAAATTGGAATTTGGTTTTATCTCTGTTAAAACGACAAACTGTATTTTTTCTATGAGTTTGTTCTTAGTAAGAAGAAATTATTAAAGTTTTTCTTTACCTTAAAGGAATCTGACTATATATATATAGAGAGAGAGAGAGAGAAAGAGAGAGAGAGTAATCTTGTTTTATCTTTATCAGACCATGATTGCTCAAGTAAACCTAGTCCTCTGGATGTTAAAAGAGCTAAATTTTATTCAGAACCTCACAATAAACTGTGGAAAATTCTTCAAGAGATGGGAATACCAGACCACCTGACCTGCCTCTTGAGAAATCTGTATGGAGGTCAGGAAGCAACAGTTAGAACTGGACATGGAACAACAGACTGGTTCCAAATAGGAAAAGGAGTACGTCAAGGCAGTATATTGTCACCCTGCTTATTTAACTTATATGCAGAGTACATCATGAGAAACGCTGGACTGGAAGAAACACAAGCTGGAGTCAAGATTGCCGGGAGAAATATCAATAACCTCAGATATGTAGATGACACCACCCTTATGGCAGAAAGTGAAGAGGAACTCAAAAGCCTCTTGATGAAAGTGAAAGAGGAGAGTGAAAAAGTTGGCTTAAAGCTCAACATTCAGAAAACGAAGATCATGGCATCCGGTCCCATCACTTCATGGGAAATAGATGGGGAAACAGTGTCAGATTTTATTTTTCTGGGCTCCAAATTCACTGTAGATGGTCACCGCAGCCATGAAATTAAAAGACGCTTACTCCTTGGAAGGAAAGTTATGACCAACCTAGGTAGCATATTGAAAAGCAGAGATATTACTTTGCCAACAAAGGTCCGTCTAGTCAAGGCTATGGTTTTTCCTGTGGTCATGTATGGATGTGAGAGTTGGAGTGTGAAGAAGGCTGAGCATCGAAGAACTGATGCTTTTGAACTGTGGTGTTGGAGAAGACTCTTGAGAGTCCCTTGGACTGCAAGGAGATCTAACTAGTCCATTCTGAAGGAGATAAGCCCTGGGATTTCTTTGGAAGGAATAATGCTAAAGCTGAATCTCCAGTACTTTGGCCACCTCATGCGAAGAGTTGACTCATTGGAAAAGATCTGATGCTGGGAGGGATTGGGGGCAGGAGGAGAAGGGGATGACAGAGAATGAGATGGCTGGATGGCATCACTGACTGGATGGACGTGAGTCTGAGTGAACTCCGGGAGTTGGTGATGGACAGGGAGGCCTGGCGTGCTGCGATTCATGGGGTCGCAAAGAGTCGGACATGACTGAGCGACTGAATTGAACTGTACTGATAACCTATATTTGCCTATGAAGTCTTTAATTGTTATTTTGGTTAAATGGATAACTAAGCATTTTTTTCCCAGTGATCTATGTGACTAAGTGTTCTAAAGACTCTTTGATATTTTTGACAAGCATCCTCCAAATCAAATTCTACATGTCTTTTTGACTTAGAAGTAGCTTTGAGGTATATTTCAGAGGGCCCCTGAAATATCTCAAAGATTTGTTCTCTCTCCTTATAAAAAGAGACATGTGTACCCCAATGTTCATCACAGCACTGTTTATGATAGCCAGGACATGGAAGCAACCTAGATATCCATTAGCAGATGAATGGATAAGAAAGCTGTGGTACATATATACAATGGAGTATTACTCAGCCATTAAAAAGAATACATTTGAATCAGTTCTAATGAGGTGGATGAAACTGGAGCCGATTATGCAGAGTGAAGTAAGCCAGAAAGAAATGCACCAATACAGTATACTAACGCATATATATGGAATTTGGTAAGATGGTAACAATAACCTTGTATGTGAGACAGCAAAAGGGACACAGATGTATAGAAGTCTTTTGGACTCTGCGGGAGAGGGAGGGGGGGCATGATTTGGAAGAATGGCATTGAAACATGTATAATATCATATAAGAAACAAATCGCCAGTCCAGGTTCGATGCAGGATACAGGAAGCTTGGGGCTGGTGCACTGGGATGACCCAGAGGGATGGTATGGTGAGGGAGGCGGGAAAGGGGTTCAGGATTGGGAACACATGTACACCCGTGGTGGATTCATGTTGATGTATGGCAAAACCAATACAATATTGTAAAGTAATTAGCCTCTAATTAAAATAAATACATTTAAATAAAAAATGAACTAAGAATATTGGTTATATGAAATTTAACCATGGGAAGCATTGCCAAGTAAGAAGGAATGTTAAACCTTTTTTATGTTGTGTCTGGCTTACCAGGTGGCTCAGACAGTAAGGAATCTGCCTGCAGTGCAGGAGATCTGACTTCGATCTCTGGGTCAGGAACATCCCCTGGAGAAGGGAATGGCTACCTACTCCAGTATTCTTACCTGGAGAATTCCATGGACAGAGAAGCCTGGTGGGCTACAGTGCAAGGGGTCGCAAAGAGTCAGACACAACTGAGCAACTCACACTTTCAGACTTGTATGGATGTGCATAATAAGTGTTTCAGGAATTATTAGAAACTTTTGGAAGTCTTCTATGTCCTGTAGTAGAATGTTGTCTGTCATCAAAATTGAAGCTCACACTAAAAGGACTAAACCCAAGTATCAGAGAAACACTGAAGCTGACTTGTATGTACAGGCAGAACAACAAAAGAATCTGTGAACATTGTGGCACATGTAGATAAAGTCCATTTTGCTTCTGCCAAAAAAATTGACCCTTCCTTGCCACGCTTTTGCCATCCTGATGTCTATTTAATATGGCACCAGTCAGCTCCCACATTGGAGAAAGTAAGTGGGTAAACAATAGCTTTAAATGAAATAAATAGTTGGGGCTATGAGAAATTCAAGATGACCCCTTGGTTTCTCCCAGCTTTCTAGCAACTCTTTCCCTGACCATCATTTAAGATGACTCAAATTATAGACACTGGTAGGAAGATTTTTATAAAATTGTCCAAAGTCTACCAGCAATGTCTATCCTGCCAGGTCCATAACTCTGGAAAGGAAAGGAAAACAGATTTTTGCCCCAGAGGCCTCAGACCTCCTTTCCCTGGACACTTTGAACACCTGCAACAAAATTTCATTTATTTGCCGCTTAGTATGAGTCACAAATATTTGCCACTTAGTATGAGTCGCTTAGTATTGCCACAGCCAGTCCCTCCCATCAGGAAGCTTCCACAAGCCTCTTAACCTTATCCATCAAAGGGCAGACAGAATGAAAACCACAATCAGAAAACTAACCAAGCTGATCACATGGATCACAGCCTTGTCTAACTCAGTGAAGCCATGTAGGGGCACCCAAGACAGACAGGTCATGGTGGAGAGTTCTGACAAAACATGGTCCACTGGAGAAGGGAAAAGCCAAGCACTTCAGTATTCTTGCCTTGAGAACCCCATGGACAGTATGAAAAGACACAAAGATATGACACTGAAAGAGGAACACCCCAGGTCAGTAGGTGCCCAATATGCTACTGGAGAAGAGTGGAGAAATAATTCCAGAGACAATGAAGAGACAGAGCCAAAGTGAAAGCAACACCCAGTGGTGGATGTGACTGGTGATGAAAGTAAACTCTGATGCTGTAAAGAACAGTATTGCATAGGAACCTGGAATGTTAGGTCCATGAATCAAAGTAAGTTGGAAGTGGTCGAACAGGAGATGGCAAGAGTGAACATGAACATTTTAGTAATCAGTGAACTAAAATGGATGGGAATGAGCAAATTTAATTCAGGTGACCATTATATTTACTACTGTGGGCAAGAATCTTAAAGAAGAAATGGAATAGCCTCATAGTCAACAAAAGAGTCCAAAATGTAGTACTTGGGTGCAATCTCAAAAAGTACAGAATGATCTCTGTTCGTTTCCAAGGCAAACCATTCAATACAACAGTAATCCAAGTCTATGCCCCAAAAATTAATGCCAAAGAAACTGAAGTTGAACAGTTCTGTGATGACCTACGAGACCATCTAGAACTAAAACCAAGAAAATATGTCCTTTTCATCATAGAGGCTTGGAATGCGAAAGTAGGAAGTCAAGTGATACCTGCCTGGAGTAAGAGCAAGTTTGGGTACCAGGCCCAAGGACAGTGTCAAATGCCACCCAAGTGTTCTTTGGGTATGCACAGCCTGGGCATACTCCTTGCAGCTCTTATGACACAGTGAGCTGATCCAGATCTTGCCCTGTGGGTCATGGAAAGAGAACAAAGCAGAGAGTGACAGCAAGCAAGTTTTCATGGGAGAGATAGGGTGAAAGTCAGGGGTCTCCAGCCAGCAGTTTGGGCAAGACCACTGGAGTTCACCATGGCAGCAATCCTAGTCACGGTACCAAATATGTCACTGGTAAAAAGAGATTTCCTCAGTGCTTGCCCTTGCAAAGAAAGGGAAGGACTCTGGGCTAGTGCACATCAGGGGACTTGTCTGATGAAGGTCACTTTATCAGTCTTGTGAACTTGAGAAGACTGCAAGTTATCCATCTATAAATGGAGTCTGCTAAATCCCATCCTGCATGAATGCTGGAATTCATGTATACATATAAAGCAGTCATACTGATTAAGAAACACTGGTCTTTAATTTAATGGTGGTTATGATTATTATGAACCTCCAAAATACCACCTTCCTATCTGAGGTTATTTTTATCCAGTAGATAGCAGAGACTATGCAGTGCATTGGGACAAAAAAATAAATATTCTTAAAAGAGCTAAATTAAGGCAAAGTATATTTTATTTTTACCAAAAAAAAAAATAGAGGAAATAAGGCAAACTACAAATTAAAAGCTTTTTCCTTTATATTTGCCTAATTGTTTTTTGGTTTTTCAATATTTTCTGTGGTCATGTTTCACATTACCATGAAAATCTCTCTTTCAGCGACATATTCAGTTCAGTTCAGTTCAGTCGGTCAGTCGTGTCCGACTCTTTGAGACGCCATGAATTGCAGCACGCCAGGCCTCCCTGTCCATCACCAACTCCCGGAGTTCACTCAGACTCACATCCATCGACTCAGTTATGCCATTCAGCAATCTCATCCTCTGTCGTCCCCTTCTCCTCCTGCCCCCAATCCCTCCCAGCATCAGATCTTTTCCAATGAGTCAACTCTTTGCATGAGGTGGCCAAAGTACTGGAGTTTCAGCTTTAGCATCATTCCTTCCAAAGAAATCCCACTTCCAGGTAATAAAGACAATACAGATGGTTCATGAATTTCTTTTACATCTACCAAAACTGTAACTTTAAAAATCCTAAAACAGCAATAAATAAAACTGGAAAATCATTACCAAATCAATATTCTGAAGAAAAAGAATCTGGTAGAAGTAAAAGTATTCGATAAAAATGAAATAAATAACATGCAGAAGTTACTGGTTTAAGTCAGGAAGAAAATAGAGACCAAAACATGGTTTGCTCGACCCCTACTAACCTGCACTATCTAGGAGCTTGACTACTCTTTGAGAAAACTCTATTCCAGTGTCATCTTACCTTGTGTAGATGGTGAACAACATATTCAATACATTCAATGTGTTTTACATATACCCAACGTATGGCTTATAAAACTTTAAAACAGCAAACAATGTGATTTATATGATTAATGCATTTGTATTCTGAAGCACAATAAACCTTATGAAAAGTAATTAGTATTTGAAAATACTAGACTCCTCCCTCATTGCCTTAATCTAATTTAAATCAACTTTCAATAGATATTTCTCCTATGGATAAAGGAAAAAAAGATATATATTTTGTTAAAATGAGTTGTACCTAAACTCCCTTACTACATAAAACTGTAAAAAACATACAAGTTTTGTTCCCTCCACCCTATTACTCTCTACTATTTAGAAGCTTGACAGCTCTGTTCCAACACAAAAGGGAAGAAAGTGTCCGGGCATCCTTCCCTAGATGTGAGAGGAGCTGTAGGACTTGGCCCTGGAAGGGGCACTGGCTTTAGCTGTCATTGGAGCCCTGGCCACACCTCTCAGCCCTGCTCTCTCCGCCTGATCTCTCAGACCCTCATCATAGAGGTCTGGGAAGGAAGTCCGGACGGTGTCTTGGATCTTCGCCAGCACCTCCAACACCTTCATCTTATTAGTTTCAAACAAGCTCTCGGGCCCCACAGGAACTCGTAGTATGGAAGATTGACATTGGGTACCTGTCGGTACCTCAGGTACTTTTTCTGCACCAGATGTTTGGTGATGAGCCTTCTGGGCTCCCCAAAGATCCAGTGCCTCCTCCCAGTATAGACCCCCAACACACTGAGGAATTCCCAGACCTCCTCCCTGGTGGCCCGGTTACCCTTCATGAAGATAATGCCCAGGAGCACCATGAGGAACCGGACTTGGGCAGACCCCCCTCATCACTCGGACCTTCATCACCCCCGAGGTTGAGCTTGTTGATGAGGGCATAGATGTTCCTTCTATGGTCGACTTCCGTCAGCTCCAGGCCAAATACCAGCTCCATATGCTTAGTTAGAGGCTCTCCTGAGGATTTCAGGGATGTGCTGCCTATACTTGCTGCAAACGACCTTCAGCAGGGCCTGCTGTGAGATGGGCTCCTTCTTGGTATACTTCTCCAGCAGGAATTCCATAAGCATGCTGGCCTTCCTGGTCAGAGGATCTTTTCAAGGGCTCTGAGTGGCAGGGGCTGCCTGGGAGGCACCTGCACTTTCCTCCCCTGGGCCCTGGGCACCTTCATCAGATCCTGCACAGGAAGGCCCTGCATCAGGAGAGCTAGGGACCATGGCTCCCTGAAGCTCTTGGTGATCTCCAGTAGCAGGGGAGCCTGGGGGAGAACCCTGAGGGACAGATGAGGGGGAAGAGGAGCACTCCTCTTTGGGGGCTGCAGCAGCACTGGCCAGGGCCTCTTGGGGACACTGAATGTCCCCCTGGACCTTTTGGCATTTCACACGGGCATGGTACTTGTTCCTGTGCCTCTGAGGCATGGTGACACAGGTTATGGATGACAGGCGCATGCAGGCTGGGTGGCAGGCAAAGAGGGCACCTAGAGGAGGGACAAGCAGATGTTGTGAGCAACTGCAGTGAGGAGATTCCTCCCTGGCTTGAACCAAAGCCGCCTCTGAGGGGTCCTTGAGGCCACTGCTCTAGGACCCACAAGTCTCCTGTTCTCCTGGTGAGCCCCGCCCTTGAGACCGCTGAGTAGGAAGTGAGAGTGATCTCTGGGGCACAGCCAGACAGCCCTCCCTGGGCATTAGAGGGAGGCCTGTGGGGCTGGCAGGGGAGGCAGGTCCTTTCAGTTCACATTTCAGAGTCATGATGAAAAATGGGGTAAGACTCCCTCATATCCCTCCCGTCCCCAAACCACCCACCCTGTTCCCTCTCTTGCTTTGAAGTTGATGCTGCCACCTTCCCTGTCACCCCAGACGATGAGAGCAGGGAATATACAGGCCTCCAATGAAGGGATCTGGGACCCGCCCTTCTGCTGTCTGGAGGCTGCCCCTTCACAAGCAAGCTGCAACCTCCCGTGGCAGACCACCGCCCCCGTCCCCGTTTTTGGCTGGGAGGAAGTGCTGGCCACAGGGGAGGGTCCTGAGTCAGCCGTGTGATGCGGAGGATGGTCATTACCCTGACTCCCCCTGAGCCCTGACATCCTCCCTCTGCTGACCTGCTGCCAGCCCTTCTGAACGAGGTCCCCTCTTCCCCGAGTGTCCCGTGTCAGTGATCGCAGGCAGGGAGCCCTCAGACTTTAGAACTGCCAAGACGCTGACCAGTTGCTCTCCGGCCAAGTAACACTGGGTAAGGGATTAGGCGTTGCCACCAATCTGGGGTATGGAGACACAGTCCCCCAGCGGGTCCCTCCTTCACTCCACAGAATCCCGGATTTCCCTCTACTGAACAAAGCCAGGGTCCAGCAACCCCTGGACCCAGGTTATGTCCTGAGAACCTGTGTGCATAGCCGATGGACATTGCACCTGGCCCGAGCCTCCAGGCGTAGAGCAGGTGGGGGTTTGCCGGGGGCTGTGAAGTCCCCTCTTTTAGATGGAAAAGGTGTTGGGAATGCCAGGGCGTATCTTTGTAACTATCCAGTGCATTTGTAACTCATGTCACCTCCGACTTGGACCCCTGATGAGACCTCGGACTCATCCCTCTGGTCACAGCTACAGCAGCTCTCAAAGACAGCAGCCCTCTCAAAGATGGCATCACACCCCAGCGTGGATAGGGTGCAGTCACTTCCTATCATGTGCATCTGGGCTCCAAGAGGACAGCAGGGGCGGGGCCTGGGTGGGCGGGGTTCTGGGGGAGTTTCCGGCAAGAGGGGGGTTGTGTTCCCTTCTTTGACTCATAGTGGCTCCTGGGACGTCCCTGCTGATCTCAGTCAACTGGCCTCACTCCTTGCCTCTCACTTCTCTCAGTAGATCAAGCAGGAAGAATTTGTGAGCCCGAGCCTGAAAGCCTTCCTGGAGCTGCTGAGACAGACAGTGAGGACACTCTGGGGCTCCTTGTGTGCTGAGTGATGCTCTCTGTCCTCTATCCCTGTCTTCCCCTGAATGTAATGCTACGTTACGTCCCATCTGCAGACCTGAGGGTAATGCCTCACCTGGAAGATGTCAAATCCCCAGACTCCTGGTGAGAAGTGTACCAGCATCTCATCTGGACGCTTCTGCCTAAGGCTGCCGCAGGTAAGATAAGCGAGAGGCAATGATGGGAGAATACCTTCTGTGGTGTGGAACCCCTCACACTCACTCAGGATCTTCATATTGACTGCAGGCAGAGCCTGTAAACCCTTCCCTTTCTGGTATAAAATCACCCCTGTCCCCAACCATGCCCCACACAATCCCAGCACACAAAGTGAAGGGGCTCCTTAGCCTGACGGTTCTCACTATGGGCTCTTAGTCGACTGCAGGGGCATTGCTCAAAAGTCCTAAGATGAATTTCTGTCCTTTTGTACAATTACTGTGATACAAGCTTTTCTCTTTTAGTCCATGTGTGACAGTCTCTTAAGCTGGTCATTTACAAGAGCCAGTTGTCATCCACTAACAAAGTTTCTGCTGGTTATTGCATGACCTCTGGGCCATACTGCCATGTCCATCCCAAACTTTGGTGCCCCATGATCCTGGCATGGGGCTCTGAGATGCTGCCTCAGGTTCCTTCAGTGAACCAGTAGAGGTTCATGGTCCCACGGCCCAGTGGAAGAATCAACCGCTCCAGTTTCAAGCCTTTTCCAGCTGATCCTGTTGTCTGTTTCCTTTGTGGCCTGCACGCCTGTGTCAGCCTCAGAGTACTCCCCCACCTGGGTACTCATAGGGTCAAGTTCAATGGAGACTTATTGTTCCTCAGGGATTATTTAGTTTTGTGTTCTTGCTTTTGTTAGTAGTTGTCTTTATTCCTTGTGTAAGTTTTCCATGGTTTGTTCTGGGTACAGGAAACAGCCGCCCACGTGTGACTGTGGTCTCAGCTACTCTGTATGTGGTACTAAATCTGTAAAGGATTTAAGGAAAATGGACAGTCTTAAAATTTGTCCTCATGAAAACACATAACATAGTATTCTGTTTGAGATTTCTTTTTCCTAAGGCACTCAGGAAATTCTTCTTGTTGCCTTCGTGTAGAGTGCATACATTTTTCTAAGGTTGTTGCTTTTGTGTATGGTATGTTTTCTATTACATGGTCTAAGCATTGTCGATTCTTCCAGACCAGTCTCTTGATTTTGCTGTGTTGATCTTTTTTGTGCCAGATTTCTGAAGTTAGTTATATGTGTCAATGTTTTCTGTGCCTGTTTCCTAAGAATTTTAATTCGAGGATCAAATTCGTACCATGATAATTTGCTTTTCATTATTGCTGACATTTTTTCATTTTGCATTGGTGCATGTAACTCTATTTTGGCTGTGTTCTTATGATATTTTTTCTAGTTTTTAAATTAGTAGACTTTTAAAAAGTTGTTTTAATCGACAGATCCTTGGTTTATAATGGTGTGTTGTTTCTGCTATACAACAGGATGAATCAGCGCTACGTATACATATTCCTCCTGCCTGATGAGACTTCCTCCCACCCCCTCATCTCACCCCTCTAGGCTGTCACACAGCACCAAGCTGAGCTCCCTGTATTATATAGCAATTTCCCACCAGCTATCTTTTGTACACATGGGACTCGATATATGTCAGTGCCACGCTCTCAATTCGTCCTACCCATGCCTTCCCTTGCTGTGTCCACAGGTCCATTCTCCACATCTGAGTCACTATTCTTGCCCTTCAAATAGGTTCGTGAGTACCATTCGAACTTTCCATGTATATTCGTTAATGTATGTTACTTTTCTGTTTCTAACTTAGTTCGCTCTGTAAACAGGCTCTAGGTGCATCCACCTCACTACAAGTGACTTAAATTAGTTCCTTTTTATGGCTAATATTCCACTGTATGTGGCTACCACAACTTCGTTATCCAGTCATCGGTCAGTTGAAGTCTACTTTGCTTGCATGTCCTGTCTATTGTAAGCAGTGCTGCAGTGAACACTGGATACAGGTGTCTTTTCAATGATTCTTTTCTCAGTGTATATGCCCAGTATTTCTATTGCTGGGTCATATGTAGTTTTAATTCTAGTTTTAAAGGAATCTGCCCAGTGTTCTCCATCGTGGCTATATCAATTTCCAGTCCCACCTTTTCTCTAAACTCTCCCGAGCATTTACTGCTTGTACAAATTTTGATGATGACCATTCTGACCTGTATGAGGTGACACCTCATTGTAATTTTGATGTGCATTTCTTTCATCATGAGCGATGTAGCTCCTCTTTTCATGTGTTTATGTGTTTGTTGCCCCTCTGTATTTCTTTTTGAAAGCACACATTTAAGATTGGAGAAAATTCAGCAGATAGTATAGAGAGGTCCCATACAGCCACTCTCTTCCTCCACTTGGTATCTTCTATTATTAACATCTTGTATTGGTTCAATGGATACAAGTTCGTTTTTTACAATTGACCAACTAATGTCAATACGTTATTATTCACTACTGTCCATTGCTTACAATACATTTTACTTTTTGTGTTTTACAGTTCTTTAGTGTTTGACAGATGCATGATAGTATCAACTCAGCCAACATGGTGTCTTGCAGAGGAGTGTGAATGCCCTATGGATCTCCCATGCTCCATCTGTTCATCCCTCAAAACCTCACTTGGAACCCCTGATGACTACTGACCATTTTACTCTTTCTAAAGATTTGCATTTTCCAGAATGTAACACTGATGGAATCATACAGTATGTAGGCTTTTTATACTGGCTCCTTCTGCTAATCAATATACATTGAATTTTCTCTGTATCTTTTTATGGTTTGAAATGTTTTCTTCTAGAACTGAATAGTATTCCATGTAGCTTTCCAATATTTTGTTTACCCACTCATCTACTGAAGGTCATCTTTGGTGATTTCGGTTTTTGGCAGCTATGACTCATTCTGCTATTAAAATTTGGTTGAAGGTTTTTGGATGGGCTTAAGGTTTTGGCTCTTTTGAGTAAATACCTTAACGTTCACTTGTTAGATCATATGATAGGACTATATTTAGCTTAAAAGAGTTTGCCAGACAGTTTCCAAAGTATCAGTATCACTGCCTTCCCTTTAGCAATGAATTCATTTTCAGGTAGTTTGCCTGTTTCCTCTTCATTGATTTGGACTTCTGTGTTTCTGGTTTGTTCCTTCATTTGTGTAGTATTTCTCTGCCTTTTCCATTATTATTATTATTTTAGTTATCGTGTTTGAGGTCTCCTTTTCCCAGGCTTCAGGGTTGAATTTTTTCTTCCTTTTTGTTTCTGCCCTCTAAGGTTGGTCCAGTGGTTTGTGTAAGCTTCTTATAGAATGAGATTTGTGCTGAGGTTTTGTTTGTTTGTTTGTTTGCTTTTTCCTCTGAGGGGCAAGGCTGAGTAAGGTGGTAATTCTGTCTGCCGATGATCGGGTTTGCATTTTTGTTTTCTTTGTGGTTTAGATGAGGCGTCCTGCAGAGGGTGCTATCAGTGGTTTGGTGATGCCGAGTCTTGTATTCCAGTGGTTTCCTTTGTGTCAGTTCTCACTATTTGATATCCTAGGGTTAGTTCTCTGGTAGTCTAGGATCTTGGAGCCAGTGCACCCACTCTAAAGGCTCAGGGCTTGACATTGAGTTTTGCATGGGTCTATATATTCTTTTCTGCTGGTCATGTACTCCTGTCCACTCTCAGCTGGTATTCTGCATGCACTTCTGTGTCTGAAGGTGTATTCCAGATGTATCCTTGGAGAGAGATGTATTCTAGAATGTCCACCAACTCCTCTTGCCATCTTGTTCCTCCTGGGCAAGATTCGTGAGAGTCCCTTGGACTGCAAGGAGATCTAACCAGTCAGTTCTAAAGGATATCAGTCCTGAATATGCATTGGAAGGACTGATGCTGAATCTGAAGCCCCAGTACTTTGGCGACCTGATGTGAAGAACTGACTCATTGGAAAAAACCCCGATGCTGGGAAAGATTGAAGGCAGGAAGAGAAGGGGATGACAGAGGATGAAATGGTGGGATGGCATCACCTACTCAATGGACATGAGTCTGAGCAAGCTCTAGGAATTGGTGATGGACATGGAAGCCTGGTGTGCTGCAGTCCATGGGGTTGCGAAGAGTCAGACACGACCGAGAGACTGAACAGAACAGATGAGTCATCAAAATATTCTTGTCATTCCTATATTTTCTGGACGAGTTGAAGCCTTACCTTGCTGCAAGGCTGATTCCCTTACGGTGGCAAAGAAAGTGTGAGAAAATGTGTTCTCTGCTTGGTTTATCAAGTGTGATCCAGGCACACATTTCTCTGGGCAAATTATACAAGCTTTAACCAAAACCTTGAAGGCTTCTTGAAATTAACCATAGTCCATATGAGCCACAAACTTGAGGGAGGATTGACAGAAACAATACAAAAACTGGACTCTGGCAATTTAAGAATTAGGAACACGGGGCTTTCAGTTCAGTCTCTCAGTCGTGTCCGACTCTTTGCAACTCCAAGAATCGCAGCACGCCACGCCTTCCTGTCCATCACCAACTCCTGGAGTTCACTCAGACTCAGGTCCCTTGAGTCAGTGATGCCATCCAGCCATCTCATCCTCTGTGGCCCCCTTCTCCTCCTGCCCCCAATCCCAGCATCAGAGTTTTTTCCAATGAGTCAATACTTTGCATGAGGTGGCCAAAGTACTGGAGTTTCAGCTTTAGCATCATTCCTTCCAAAGAAATCCCAGGACTGATCTCCTTGAGAATGGACTGGTTGAATCTCCTTTCAGTCCAAGGGACTCTCAAGAGTCTTCCCCAACACTACAGTTCAAAAGCATCAATTCTTCAGCACTCAGCTTTCTTCACAGTCCAACTCTCACATCCATACATGACCACTGGAAAAACCATATGCTTGATTAGACGGACCTTTGTTGGCAAAGTACTGTCTCTTCTTTTCAATATGCTATGTAGGTTGGTCATAACTTTTCTTCCAAGGAGTAAGCATCTTTTAATTTCATGGCTGAAGTCACCATCTGAAGTGATTTTGGATCCCCCAAAATAAAGTCTGACACCGTTTCCACTGTTTCCCCATCTGTTTCTCATTAAGTGATGGGACCAGATGCCATGATCTTTGTTTTCTGAATGTTGAGCTTTAAGCCAACTTTTTCACTCTCCCCTTTCACTTTCATCAAGAGGCTTTTTAGTTCCTCTTCACTTTCTGCCATCAGGGTGGTGTCCTCTGCATATGAGAGGTTATTGATATTTCTCCCAGCAATCTTGATTCCAGCTTGTGCTTCTTCCAGCCCAGCATTCCTCATGATGTACTCTGCAAATAAGTTAAATAAGCAGGGTGACAATATACAGCCTTGACGTACACCTTTTCCTATTTGGAACCAGTCTGTTGGGCTAACATGGGGCTTAATGAATTACAAATATAATGATAATTTTCCTGATTTTTTAAAAGAGTACTGTCTTTTAAAAATCTTTAATTTTCTAGATATAAGGAAATTTTTTAACACAGAAATTTGATAAATTGTACATTTGTCATTAGAATTGAAACACTAATTTTTCTCTCCCTACCGTACCACTCCAGAAATTAGAAACTCTCAGTGTTCTTATTTCCTTAGGGAAATAGTTATTTTTCAAAAGTTCAGTAAGAATCTGTTCTTATAGTGGGACACAAGTGGAAACATTGATTACACTACAGAGACTTTGACTGGAATGTCATATTTGACACACACAGGTGGACTTGGATATGACCAGATAACTTCAGGAAACTAAGGTTAACCATCAGTTCAGTTCAGTTCAGTCACTCGGTTATGTCCGGCTCTTTGTGACCCCATGAATTGCAGCATGCCAGGCCTCCATGTCCATCACCAATACCCAGAGTTCACTGAAATTCAGGTCCATTGAGCTGGTGATGCCATTCAGCCATCTCATCCTCTGTCATCCCCTTCTCCTCCTGCCCCCAATCCCAGTATCAGAGTCTTTTCCAATGGGTCAACTCTTCGCGTGAGCTGGCCAAAGTATTGGAGTTACAGCTTTAGCATCAGACCTTCCAAAAAACACCCAGTTCTGATCTCCTTTAGAATGGACTGGTTGGATCTCCTTGCAGTCCAAGGGACTCTCAAGTGTCTTCTCCAACACCACAGTGCAAAAGCATCAATTCTTCGGTGCTCAGCTTTCTTCACAGTCTAACTCACACATCCATACATGACCACTGGAACAACCATAGCCTTGACTAGACGGACCTTTGCTGGCAAAGTAATATCTATGCCTTTGAATATGCTATCTAGGTTGGTCATAACTTTCCTTCCAGAGAGTAGGCGTCTTTTAATTTCATGGCTGCAATCACCATCTGCAGTGATTTTGGAGCCCCAAAAAAATAAAGTCTGACACCGTTTCCACTGTTTCCCCATCTATTTCCCATGAAGTGATGGGACCAGATGCCATGATCTTAATTTTGTGAATGGTGAGCTTTAAACCAGCTTTTTCACTCTTGTCTTTCACTTTCATCAAGAGGCTTTTTAGTTCCTCTTAACTTTCTGCCATCAGAGTGGTGTCATCTGCATATGTGAGGTTATTGATATTTCTTCCAGCAATCTTGATTCCAGCTTGTGCTTCTTGCAGCCCAGCATTTCTCATGATGTACTCTGCATATAATTTAAATGAGCAGCATGACAATATACAGCCTTGATGTACACCTTTTCCTATTTGGAATCAGTCTGTTGTTCCATGTCCAGTTCTAACTGTTGCTTCCTAACCTGCTTATAGGTTTCTCAAGAGGTAGGTAAGGTGGTCTGGTATTCCCATCTCTTTCAGAATTTTCCACAGTTTATTGTGATCCACACAGTCAAAGGCTTTGGCATAGTCAAGAAAGCAGAAAGAGATATTTTTCTGGAACTCTTGCTTTTTCCATGGAGCCATAAAAACCCATTGGAAAAACAGCCTGGGACCTTGCTGACAGAATTCCCATCAGCCTTACCAGGTGAGTAAGGATGATCACTTCTGGCAGGCACAGGAACTTTAGGATGTTTTGGGGACTTCAGGAAGAGAGGAATTCATCCAGATCTCTAGGTTTGACAACAAGTTTTTGCTGTGGCTTCCTAGCCTCAAGAGGCTATTAAAATGTCTTTCTGGAGACTCCTTATGAACTGTTCCAGCAAAGCAGATTTAAAAGCGCCTATTGGCAAATTGTTATTCTTACTGTACTCAGATAAATAATCAGGCCAAGTTTATTGAATTTAGACTTCCTTTGCAAACATATTAGGTCTTAGTTTTCCTGTCTACAGTAGAAATAAGGGAGATGATAGAAAAAATTGGTTCAATAGAAAGTGTACTACACATGTGTGGGTATTAGGTTCTAGTGGTATTACATTTCCTTGAAGTTTTATTATTTACCTGCAAACTGGGTTCGATCCTGAATTTTTCTAGTGTCCACCCGTATCTAGCTGGACTACGGAATTTTCTTACTAAAATTCCCAATTTCTCCCATCCTTTTGATGTGTCTGTGGGAAGATGGTAAGCTCCAAGTGATACACCTCTGCCATCTTGATCCAGTCACTCTCCCATTCTTTTGACTTGAATCACTGAGAACTAACATTGCCATTTTCCTGAAGTCCTGCAAGGTGAAGCTAGATGACTTGATGCAAAGATCAGAGAAATTGTCACAACAGCTCATTTTTTTGTCATTGTTGTTTTGTTTTGTTTTTTAATTTTATTTTATTTTTAAACTTTACAATATTGTATTAGTTTTGCCAAATATCAAAATGAATCTGCCACAGGTATACCCGCGTTCCCCATCCTGAACCCTCCACCCTCCTCCCTCCCCTACCCTCCCTCTGGGTCGTCCCAGTGCACCAGCCCCAAGCATCCAGTACCGTGCATCGAACCTGGACTGGCGACTCGTTTCATACATGGTATTATACATGTTTCAATGCTAATCTCCCAAATGTCCCCACCCTCTCCCTCTCCCACAGAGTCCATAAGACTGATCTATACATCGGTGTCTCTTTTGCTGTCTCGTACACAGGGTTATTGTTACCATCTTTCTAAATTCCATATATATGCGTTAGTATACTGTATTGGTGCTTTTCTTCCTGGCTTACTTCACTCTGTATAATAGGCTCCAGTTTCATCCACCTCATTAGAACTGATTCAAATGTATTCTTTTTAATGGCTGAGTAATACTGCATTGTGTATATGTACCACAGCTTTCTTATCCATTCATCTGCTGATGGACATCTAGGTTGCTTCCATATCCTGGCTATTATAAACAGTGCTGCGATGAACACTGGGGTACAACAGCTCATTTTGAAATAGACTTCATGACTGTTGCTATACGAGCCACTCAGAAAGTTAACCTGATCACCCAGAAATATTGCTAACTGTGATAGAGACATTTCAAACTACAATAGTTGCTTCGATCCTGACACCTAGAAAACTTCTTGACTGACTACCCCCTGGGCTCAGAAACTGGTTTATAACCAGCTCCAATCATTAATGTCTGCTTTTTTTTTTTGTTTCCATAGAAATGCCTCTTATTAATAACTACCTGATACCGCTTGCACCCTAGACCTAGCTTTGGGAGCCCACCTGCACCACCACCTATTGAAATGAGATACCACTGTTCAAATAAACTGACCTGTTCTCAGAATGATGCAACTGCTGCCATGAAATGGAGGACTCCACTAATCCATTCTCTCTCTCCACAGTGACCAGGTCAGCTTTTACCATGTGAGACTTGCAGGCAAGTTTCAGAGGAGGCACCTGTCAAGGCTTAGGGCACTCTGCCCCCAAATATACCACAGTGGCATATTGATTATTTTGATTTCAAGTAACTTAAGAAACAGCCAACAGAGGAGGGACATTCCACCGCCCCCCGATATCTGCCTCCCTGAGAGCAGGAAATGCATCTCATATGAAGGATGTACTGCCTGTATCTGGAGGCAGAGGGAAACCCTTCTAAGCAGAAGTAGGCAGTTCAAGCAGAGAAGCCTGTATACACAAACCTTGTTAAGTCTTTCATTTACTACCCTGGGTACAGATTCTGTTTAGATTCCTTACTAGTTGAGTACCTAAAACCTAAGTTGATTTGTCCTGTCGATTCCTCACAAATTGTTTTGTTGTGTACAAAATAAAGAAGCTGCCTGCTTTGCCCACTTCTTAGGTCCCATTTCTATGACACTTCTTGTGCACATGAATTGCAATTTGTCTCTTTTTCTTCTGTTACCCTGTCTTGTGTCAAGTTCACTAGTAGTCTAACCACAAGAATTCAAAAGGGATAAAGGGAGGAATGTCCTTCTTCCCTAAACACCTCAAGGGAGTTCACCCTTACATCTCAGAAACTCCCTGGAGATGATGTGCGTAGAATACCAGTCTGTGCCCTGGAATCTCCTGCATTGAGATAAGAGCAGAGACACCTTAGATTTCTGTCTGTTAGGGGCCAAATTGTGTCCCCTCCACAAATGCATATTGAAGGCATAACTCAGAGTACTTGAGAATGGAACTGTAGTTAGAAATAAGGTCTTTAAAGATATGGTTGATTTAAATATTTTTTTAATTTTAATTGAAGGCTAATTAGTTTACAATATTGTATTGGTTTTGCCATACATCAGCATGAAGCTGCCATGGGTGTACACGTGTTTATAATCCTGAACCCCCATCCCACCTGCCTCCCCATACCAGCCCTCTGGGTCATCCCAGTGATCAAAAAAACCCAAAATAAACCAAAAAAAAGATAAATAAATAAAGATCAATGAGCACAATATAATAAACAAAAAATAAAGAGATCGTAGAGTTAAAATGAGGTCATTAGGGTGGGCCATACCCCAATGTGACTATAAGAAGAAATGGAGACACAAAAGGAGACACCAGGGATATATGCATTCAAAAGGAATGCCAAGTGAAGAGGTGGCCACCTGGCAGCCAAGAGGAGAAGTCTCAGGATAAACCAGCCCTTATCTTGGACTTGTAGCCTCTAGCACTCTGAGAAAATAAATTTCTGTTGTTTCAGCCATCCATTCTGTGGGGTTTTGTTGTGGAAAGCCCAACAAATCAGTATGTTACCCCAGGTAGAGATTTCCTCCTGGATAGTCTTTCTAGTTTTCTGTCATTCCTAAAGGCTATCTCAAGATCTTGCTTATGTGATTGCAGCTCCTTGTTTCTAAAGTTGTATGGGCATAGGCTAGGTCTTGATCTTAGCCTCACCAGAACTGGCATAGAGCCTTTCAAAGAGCAGATGCTCAAAAAATAAATGAAGACAGTAAGAGGTCTAACTTGTTAAGGTTTAATAGCTCCTGCATTTTTCAAGAAGCATATCGAGGTATAAATTATTTAATTTTACAAAACAGAACACAGAAAAGATGGAGAACAATCAAGGTTGACGATGTTTTGAAATTTTTTTCATTTTTTCATTCCATTGTCCCATCAGGGTTATTGTGGGATTGCTTCCCGTTTTGGCAAAAGTCCCTATTTTGATGTCAAATTTTCTTATCTGGATGATTTTTTAAAAGTCTTGGTCTTCAATAGGGGTGGGAGAAGCTGCTGGACGTGGCCGTGGAACATGCCTGGAAGTGACAGTGGTGCCAGGCCTGGCTGGAACTGTGGCTCGAGCTCTCTCCTCTTCATCTCGCAAAGATTCTTCATATTGTGATGAGAAGGCACTGGGGACCGTATCATTGACTTTTGCCAAAAACTCCAAAACTTTCATTTTGCTGGTTTCCGCATGGGCTCGTGGGCCCCACAAGAACTCCTAACGAGGAGGATCGCTGTTGGCAACCTGGCGGTACTCCAGGTACTTCATCGTCACAAAGTCTTTGGTGATGAGCTTCCTGGGCTCTCCATAGATGAAGTGTTTTCTCCCAGCATATACTCGCACCATATACAAGAATTTCCAGATGTCTTCCTCAGCAGGACAATTGCCCTTCACGAAGATCACACCCAGAACTGTCATCAAGAGACCAATCTTAGGTAAGCCCCTACCATCCCACACCCTCCCACTGTTGGGCAGGTTCAGTTTTCTGACAAGGTCATAGGAGTGGATGGTTGAATCAACTTCCTTCAAGTCAACTGCAAAGACAGCCTCGATGTGTTCAGAGGCTCTCTTGAGAATCTCGGCAAATCGGTTATGGTATCTTGGCTGGATAATCTTCAGTATGCTTTCCTTCATAATGGGCTGCTTCATTTTATATTTATGCAGAAGGAGCTCTTCCAACAAACTTGTCATGCTGTTCAGAGTATCACTGTAGGTGTTCTCAGTAGAAGATGAGACATCGGAGGAACATGGATCTTCCTCATCTTGACTGGTATCTTCTTCATCAGATGTTGTGTCAGAAGTAGTTGAAAAAGTGTTGGTAGTAGATGGGGCTTCCAAAGACCCCTGGGAAGTGCTATTTGACCCAGTAGCTGAGGAGCTCTGTGAATTATCTTCTAAAAGAGAAGAAGTAGAGGGAAGCTCTTCCATTACTGCAGCGGGCTGAAGTCCCCTGTGACTCTGGGGCTCACATCAGGCCTGGTGGCATTTCTCACAGGTGCAGAGCTTATGATTCTGACCCTGAGGCATGATGCCTGTGCTGGGGGACAATGATTAGAAGTGTGAGTAGGAGGGCAGGTGATAAGGGCCCAAAGGAAGACGAAGCTTGAGTGTACAGCTGCAGCAGGGAAATACCACCTTGGTTATCACGAAGGCTACATTTGTGGTTTTCTTGAGGGCACTGTTCTGAAAACCCCCAGGGTTCCTATTCACCTAATCAGCCTGTCCTTTGGGAAACATATTGAAGGAAATTAGAGTGATCTTTAGGCTTCATCCTGCTACCCCTGCCTCAGGCATGCTGGGGTGACAGAAGGGGCTGGTAGTCTCCTACACAGATGCATCTGTTATTTCACATTCAAGACCACCACCCAACTAGGGACCAGTCATAGGACCCATTCCCTCTGCTGTCCTCTAGTTGTCATCACAAATTTCCCTGGGATATCTGAGAAGTGAAGACGTCCTCAGCTTATGACCCGTGTCAGTAGTTATCACCCAGTACTGAGTGCTCAGTGGGAAGTTTTCTGTGTGGCCTCTGGAGTCCTCAACACGAATTAAGAGTGCTTCCTTTGGTTCCCCCATAGGGCCTGGTGTCCCCACCCCTTTCTTGGAATAGTATTTGCACCTTCATACTAAGGGGTTTACCTCCTACACACCTGATGTAAATAAATGTTGATGGAACTTCAGCTTGATAGCTCTGCCCTGGTTCTTCAAGGGCTATAAGGAACAGGGCTGGTTTCGTTATCACTTCTTTTTATTGGTAGATGATCCCTCAGTCCTTGCTTTGACCTCTGTTGTGGCCTGAAATTCTACACTCCCTTCCACTTAGGTCCACCCCGTCTACTACTATACTTTCTTACAGTAGGGCAAGCATCCCTGTGAGACCCCTAGGAGAAAGTAAGATTCTCCTCATCCGTCCATACCTGTCCTTGGTTTTCTGAGGCGAGGGTGGATGAGATGAATCATATGGTTATGGGCTGTGTGGTTCCCTTCGTCTTCAACGTATTCAGTTGGTTTCTGGAAAACCTGGAAATAATCCCACTGCTGGCCCTAGGCTATACCCCTTGGACCATGTCCCAACCCCCCTTGTGACATCATAGAAGGAAATGGGCATGTCATGTCAACAATAAGCAGGTATCCCAGGGATGCCAGGAAGGGCAGGGTTCTGTGTGGTTTCCTCAGAGTTCTGAAATCAGGGGGTTTTGTAAGTCCAAAGCTGGACTCCTGGAAGCATTTGGGGCTCCTTTCTCTGTTTACATAAGGGAGCTCTCCTCAGGCCAAGGTCCTCACTCCCTGTGGTGCCAGAGAGGGAAAGTCTGGGAATGCCACATGAGGCTACTCTTACCTGTGCCTTCAGGGATGACATCAGGATTCAGGCTTCTTGGGGCTCTCTGTGTTCAGTGTAGGGGTATGCCCTCACTCAGGTACCTCACCTTGACTCCTGGGGGACTCTGGATTTCCTCTTTCTTTCAACCTAAGGTGACCCATGTAGACCAAAGACCATGTCCTTGCAAGCCCTGAAAAGAAGTGAGCGAATGTGCAGCCTGGCAGCCCTGTCTTGGCCTTCTGAGAGCCGACACAGGCCAGTCTCTCTGTGACTTCAGTTCCTCATTCATCTGTCTTTACCTTGACTCCTGTCTCTTCTATGAAAGAGTTCTTGGGAAAAGCCACATCTTAAAAAGTCTTAAGTCTGCCTGCAACAAATCTCACAGAGAATGGGCTGAGTCCCAGGAGTGATAGGGAAGTTACAGTCCGGGAGGGGCCCCAGCATAGGTGGTGTGCTATCAGAGAAAACACGCTGATCTCTTCCTTCTCTTCACTGACCAGACATAGCCTCTTGTAGAACCTTCACTCTTAACAGATTTACTCTCTGAAAGGAAGGGGCTGAATTAAATGATTTTCTGCACCCCTGATCTATTGCAGTTTACTGACATTTCCTTTGTAGATAAATTGTCACTGAATGCAGTCTCCTTCCTTATTCGTACTTCACTTTTCATTTTTTGTTACTTATTTCTGGGGCTTTTTATTCCAAAACTGTGTTTGGGGTATGAAATTCTGCTATTTCACATGTGAAATACCTTTTGGACTAATGTTCAGAAAGAGGAAGTGACCCAAGGTTAGCCTCATCCTGGAGGAGTGGCACAGTATGGGCTCTGGAGGAATTCAGTGCCGGGGTTCAGTCCAGCTCCTATCATTTATGAGCTTTGAGTCTGAACTGCTTTATTCCAGCTTCTTTATCTGCAAATTGTGTGTGAAAGAGTCTATAGTGTAGGACCACAGACATGTGTGATGTATGTAAATCACCTGGCACAGTATGAGGCAAGCTTTGGTACTTTGAATGAATAGCCGTTATTACGAAGGTGATTTTGACCCCAAATGATAACAAACTTCCATCACATAATTTTATTTCCAGGCTATACTAGAGAATATGCAACTCCAAACATTAATCAAATCGACATCAGCACTAATGCTCCCAAGCAAGTAAAAACTAAGCAGTATTTCCCTATTTGAGCACTTGTTTTAATAGGTGTTTGGGGTTATCTCCTCCACATGGATGCAAGGACAAGTTCATTTGTCTCAAGGACCAGCAACTTCCCTCTCAGATGCTTTTTTTTTGTCCAAACCACCCCTAATTTAATCCCACTGACAGTAAAAATTGAGCCCTCCCTTAAAATTTGCCAAATTACACTAAACATAACCTAATTAAACTGTTTAACAGAGCAAGTTCTGGTGCTCCCATCCCAGAAAAAGAGAGACAGTCCAGTGACGTCTTGGCATCTCGCTTCAATGGGTATCACCTTTATTTCTCAGAAACTCTCTGGACAGCTTTTGATGAAAACACGTAGTGTCAGTGTTCACTTGCCCTGGCTCAAGTGCACAGGGCCCATTCCATGCCCTATGGTTTTCGGATATCTCCAAATAATGGTGAATATATGGTTTAGATATATTCCAGGTTTACAGCCTCACCTCTGAGCACCATCATATGAGTGTCTGGCATCACTCCCACAGCTTCATCTAGCCCATCATGCATCTGGACTGAACATGACCTCCCACCGAGGAACTAGACTTTTCCCAAGACCCAATGCCACCTTAATCAGGTAACTTTGCCCTCCTTGCTCTCATCTGGAACCTCCTCTTCCACACCTCCCCCATTTAAATTTATGATTTGTTTATTCCTTAGAGTTAGCTCACCACCTTCCTTATATGGTCCCTGCTGCTAGACTCAAAATTCCATGGGCAGTGGCTTGGGCTTAATTTTCTTATCAACCCAGTACTATAAAAAAGCCTTCTAAACACAAGATGGTCAATTAATTTGGGAGAAAAAAGGAATAATGAGCAAAGACTCTCTTTTATTATGATTTAAATGTCATACAGTTTGAATAAGCTAAACAAATCTAAGTCCATGTTATTAACTTTTACAAGGAAAAAAGAGGACAGCTAAGAAGACAAAGAATAAACTAGTGTTTACTCTGAAAGCTTTGTGATTCCCAAATACTTATCTCTAAGATTCTTACACATTTCCAAGTAAAATTCTATTCCAATGTTATGTTACCTTGTTCTGGACCATAAGGAAAATATTGAAGTCTTTTCGACTTGTTTACAATGAACTCCTAGTCTTAAACCTAACAGCAGTAAACATGACATCCATGACATTAATTAACCGATACTCTGAAGCATAATAAACCTTATGAAGAGTAGTGACATTTAAAAATACAAAAAACCTCTACCTCCCTACCTAAATCATCTATTTTTGACTAGATATTATTCATATGGATAAAAAGAAAACATGTATATTTTGTTAAACCTGCACCTAAACTCCCTTACTACTTAAAACTGTGAAGAACATATGGGTTTTGTTCCCCCCACCCCTACTACCCTCAACTATTTAAGAGGTGGACTGTTCTCTTCCAACACGAAGGGAACAAAGTGCCCTGATCCCTCTCTAGATATGGGAGGAGCTGTAGGACTTGGCCCGGGTAGGGGCACTGGCTTCAGCCATTGTTGGAGGCCTGGCCGCGCCTCTCAGTGCTGCTCTCTCCACCTGATCTCTCAGAGCCTCATCATAGAGGTCTGGGAAGGAACTCGGGACCTTATCCTGGATCTTGGCCAGAACTTCCAACACCTTCATCTTAGTGGTCTCAGCATAAGCTCGCGGGCCCCACAGGAACTCATAGCCCGGAGGATCACTATTGGGCACCCGGCGGTAGATGAGGTACCCCTTCTGCACCAGATCTTTGGTGATGAGCTTTCTGGGCTCCCCAAAGATGGAGTGCTTCTTCCCAGCATGGATCCCCAACACATTGAGGAAATCCCAGATCTCCTCCTCACTGGCGCGGTTACCCTTCGTAAAGATGATGCCCAGGAGCGCCATGAGGAGACCAGACTTGGGCAGCTCCTCATCACTTGAACCTTCCTCAACCCCGAGACTGAACTTGTTGACGAGGGTGTAGATGTTCCTGCTGCAGTCGACTTCCTTCAGCTCCAGGCCAAACACCAGCTCCACGCGCTCAGAGGCTCTGCTCAGGATCTCAGGGAAGTGCTGCTTGTACTTCCTGCCGATGACATTCAGCATGCCGTTCTGTGTGATGGGCTCCTTCTTGGTGTACCTCTCCAGCAGGAAATCCATCACCAAGCTGGCCTTCCTCATCAGAGGATCTTTGCGAATGCTCCGAGCGAGCAGGGCTGCCTGGGCGGCATCTGCACTTTCCTCCTCGGGGCCCTGGGCACCTTCCTCAGATCCTGCCCAGGAAGCCTCTGCAACAGGAGAGCTAGGGGCCATGGCTCCCTGAAGCTCCTGGCGATCGCCAGCAGCAGGGGAGCTCGGGGGAGAACCCTGAGGGGCAGAAGAGGGGGAGGATGGGCATTCCTCTCCTGGGACTGCAGCAGCACTGGCCTGGGCCTCCTGAGTGTCCCCCTGGACCTGGTGGCGTTTCCCATGGGCATGTTGCTTGTTTTTGTGCTTCCGAGGCATGATGACACAGGTCAGGGACTGCAGGCGGGCGTGCAGTTACGAAGGCAGGCTTTGAGTGGCCTTGAGGAAGGAAAAAGAAATGTTAGCACCTACACCAGAGAGGGTCGTCCCCGGTTTAAACCAAGTCTGCTTCGTAGGTGGCCTTGAGTCCACTGCTCTAAGACCCACAAGTCTCCTGTTCTCCTAGTCAGACTGTTCCCTGAGAACCCTGAGGAAGAAGTGAGAGTGAGCCCTGGGGCACAGCCAGACATCCCTGCCTGGGCGTTAGAGGGGGGCCTGTGGGGGCTGGCAGGGGAGGCATGTCCTTTCAGTTCACATTCATAGTTAGGATGAAAAATGGGGAATGACTCCCTAGCACCCATCCCGATCGCTCTTCTGCTCTGAAGGCTGATGCTGCCACCTTCCCTGTGACTCTGGAGAAGGAGAGGAGGGAGTGCTCAGCCTCCCACCTAAGGGTCCCGGGACCCGCCCTTCTGTATGCAAGCTCTAACCTCCCCACTCAGACCGCAGCCTCCCTTCCCTGTGCTTGGCCGGGAGTAAGCATTGACTACAGAGGAGGGTCCTGATTCGTCCGTGTGTCCGCGAGGATGGTCCTCACCCTGGCTCCTCTTGAGCCCTGACATCCTCCCTGTACTGACCAGCTACCAATCCCTCGGACCGAAGTGCCCTCCTCCCTCAGTGTCCCGCATCCGAGATCGCAATGAGGGTGATCTGCAGCCGTTAGAGCTGCCCAGATCCTACCCGGATGCTCTGAGGCCAAGTTCGGGGGGTGGGGGTTTCGCGTGGCTGCCGTTCTAGGGTGAGGAGGCCCTCAGTACTCCCCGACGGTCCCTCCTTTAGCTACAGGGCTCGGGGCTTTCCCTCTAATGAGCAGAACTGGAGTCCACCAGCCCCGGACCGAAGCCTTCCTCTCGGAGACCACCTGGGTGAAGTGGATGGACTTGGGGCTTAAGATGCAGGCCCGAATCTTCCAGGGGAGAGCAGGGGCAGAATGGCCGGGGGTTGTCCGGCCCTCTCTTTTCAGAGGGAAAGGCTTGGGCGTGCTGGACGTGTGTCCCACACTTGTAACTCACGTCACCTCACACTCAGACCCCTGTTGAGACCTGGGAGTCCTCCGTCTGGGCACCCTACACGGCAGTTCTCTAAGACGGCAGCAGCTCTCAAAGATGGCTTCGCAGCCTCAGCGTGGTGCGTTGTCGTCACTTCCGGTCATGTGGATCTGTGTTCCAGGCGGACAGCAGAGGCGGGGCCAGGGCGGGCGGGGTTCCGGGGGAGCTTCCCGGAGGATTGGCATGTGCACTTCTCCTTGCATCGTCGCGGATCCTGAGACCTTCCCTGTACCGAGCAGAGTCTACGGGCCTCCCTCCCAGGCTCTAGGTTCCATCAGCACCCCAGCAGGAATTGTTTCTGGCCTGGCCGAACGGGCTTCCTGGAGCTCCTGAGAATGACAGTGGGGGCACTTTCGGGCCCCGTCTTCCGGGCTGAGTGATGCTCTGTCCGCTCTCCGTGTCTTCCCTTAACCCCTGTAGGTGGTGCGCTACGTCCCATCTGCTGACCTGAGGCCAAGGCCTCCCATCGAAGATATCAAGTCCCGAGACTCCTGCTGAGAAGTGCACGTACATCTCCTCTGGACCCTTCTGCCTGAGGCTTCCAGGAAATGGCTGTCGCAGGTAAGATGAGCTGAGAGGGAAGGATGGGAGACTGCTTTCTGTGGTGTGGAACCCCTCACATCTCACTCAGGATCTACATATTGACTGCTGGCAGGGCCTGGAAATCCTTCCCTTTCTGGTATGAATCCACCCCTGTCCCCCACCATGCCCCACACCATCCCAGCAGAGTAAGTGAAGGGGCTCCTTAGCCTGACGATTCTCACTGTGGGCTCTTAGTCGACTGCAGGGGCATTGCTCGAAAGTTCTGAGGTGAATTTCTGTCCTTTGGTATAATTTTTGGGGTACTAAGTTTTCTCTTTTAGTCCCTGGGTGATAGTCTATTAAGGTGATCACTTAAAAGGGCCAGTTGTCATGCACTAACAAAGTTTGTGCTGGTTATTTCATGACGTCTGGGCCATGCTGCCACATCCAACTCAGACTGGTTCCCCATGGTCTTGGCATGGGAGCTCTGAGATGCTACCTCAGATTCCTTCAGTGAGGCTGTAGGGATACATGGCCCCAGGGCACAGTGGAAAAATCAAGGGCTGCACTTTAAAGCCTTTTCCAGCTGATCCTGTTGCCTTCTTCCCTTGTAGCCTGCACAGCCCTTGTCCGTCTCTGAGTACTCCCTCATGTGGACACTCATAGGGTCAAGTTCATTAGAGACTTACTTTGCCTCGGGGATTATTTAGTTTTGTGCTTTTGCTTTTGTTAATACTTGTCTTTATTCCTTGTGTAAGTTTTCCGTGGTTTATTCTGGGTACAGGAAACAGCAGCCCATGTTTGATTGTGGTCTCAGCTGGTCTGACTGGAGTAGATCTGCAAAGGAGTTAAGCAATATTAACAGTCTTACAATATGTGCTCCTCATGAATACACATAACATACTATTCTGTTTGAGACTTCTTTGTCCTAAGGCTGTCAAGAAATTCTTCTTGTTGCCTCTATGTGGAACCTATACATTGTTCTGAGGATTCTTTGTAGGTACGTTTTTTTGGTATGGTTGCTTTTAGTTGTGCTGGATTTTCTATTACGTGGTCTAAGTAATTGTTGATTCTTCCAGGCCAGACTCTTGGTTTTGCTATGGTGATCTATTTTATACGAGATAGCTGAAGTTATTTATATGTTTGAATACTTTCTGTGCGTGTTTCCTCAGATTTTTAATTCGAGGATAAATTCCTACATTATCTTTTGTTCTTCATTGTTCCTGTCTCTTATTCATTTGGCATTGTTGTATATAACTCTGTACTGGCTATGTGTTCTTGTCCAGATTTTTTCTACATTTTAAATCAGTAGAGAGTTTATGAAAAATTTTATTTGGAGGAGAATTGCTTTATAGTGTGTTAGTTTCTGTTGTACAACAGTATGAAGCAGCTCTAAGTATGCATATATCCCCTCCATGAGCATCCCTCACGCCACCCCCATCTCAGTCCTCCAGGTTATCACGGAACAGCAGTCTGAGCTCCCTCTGTTGTAGAGCACCTCCCCACTAGCTCTCTCTTATACACATGGTAGTGCATATATGTCATAGCCACTCTCAGTTTGTCCCTCTCTCTCCATCCCTTGCTGTGTACATGTCTTTTCTCTACATGTGTCTCTATTCCTACCCTGAAAATAGATTCATCAGTGCTATTTTCTAGATTCCATATAAATGTGTTACTGCGCAATACTTTTTGTTCTCTTTCTGACTTACTTCACTCCGTGAAACAGACTCTAGGTGCATCCACCTCACTGCCACTGACTTAAATTTGTTACTTTTATGGTTGAAGAATATTCCACTGTATATATCTACCACAACTTCTGTATCTATTCATCTGTTAGTGGAAGTTGAGGTGGTTGCTTCCATGTCCTAGCTATTGTAAATAGTACTGCAATAAACAGTGCAGTCCGTGAATCTTTTCACACATGGCTTTCTCAGTGTGTATGCCCAGTAGTGGGATTGCTGAGTCATTGGGTAGTTTTATTTCTAGTTTTTAAAGGACTCTCCATACTGTTCTCCATAGTGGCTATATCAATTTACATTCCCCCTCAAAGTGCAAGAGGGTTCTCTTTTCTCCATGCCACTTCAGCACTGATTGCTTCTAGATTTTTTTATGATAGCCTTTCTGGCAAGTGTGAGATGATGCATCATTGTAGCTTTGGTTTGCATTTCTTTCATAATGAGTGGTCAACATCTTGTCTTGTGAGCCTCTCTATTTTTCTAAAGAACAGATTTAGGATTATAGAAAATTTAGCAGATAGTGTACAGAGTTCCTATAGAGCCAGTCTCTTCCTCCACTTAGCATCTTCTGTTATTAACATCTTGGAATGGTTCAACTGATACAAGTTCGTTTATTAAAAATGAGCAACTAATATCAATATGGTGTTATTACTTATTGTCCATTGCTTACAGTATATTTTACTTTTGTTGTTTTGCAGTTCTGTGTTGTTGCTTTTGTTCAGTTGCTCAGTCATCTCTGACTGTGACCCCATGATCCGTAGCACGCCAGGCTCCCTATTCTTCACAAACTCTTGGAGTTGGCTCAGACTCTTATCCATCCAATTAGTGATGCCATCCAACCATCTCATCCTCTGCTGCCTCCTTTTCTTTTTCCCTTCAATCTTTCCCAACATCAGGGTCTTTACCAATGAATCAGCTCTTCCCATCAGGTGGCCAAATGTTTCGAGCTTCAACTTCAGCATCAGATATTCCCATGAATATTCAGCATTGATTCCCTTCAGAAATGACTGGTTTGGTCCCCTTTCTGTCCAGGGGACTCTCAAGAGTCTTCTCCAGCACCACAATTCAACAGCATCAATTTGTCAGCGCTCAGCCTTCTTTACAGTCCAGCGCTCACTCACATCCACACATGATCCCTGGGAAAATCATAGCTTTGACTAGTCACACCTCTTTTACTAATGTGATCTCTCTGCTGTGTATTATGTGATCTACGTTTGTCATAGCTTCTCTTTCAAGGAAACAGCGTTTTTTAATTTCATGGCATCTTTTAATTTGGGGCTTCCCTCGTAGCTCAGTTGGTAAAGAATGTGCCTGCAGTGCAGGAGATCTGGGGTCAATTCCTGGGTCAGATAGATCCCCTGGAGAAGGAAATGGCAACCCACTTCAGTATTCATGCCTACAGAATCTCATGAACAGAAGAGGTTGGGAGGCTACAGCCCATGGGGTCACAAGAGTCGGACACGACTTAGTCACTAAACCACCACCACCACCGTCGTGGCTGCATACACCATCCACAGTGATTTTGGAGAAGAAAATTAAATCTTCCATTGTTTCTAGTTTTTCCTCATCTGTTTGCCATGAAGTGTTGGGACCAGATGCCATGATCTTAATTTCTTGAATGTTGAGTTTTAAGCTAGCTTTTTCATTCTCTTCTTTCACTCTCATCAAGAGTCTCTTTAGTTCCACTTCACTTTATGCCATAAGGGTGGTATCATATGCATGTCTGAAGGTATTGATATTTCTCCCAGCAATTTGATTCCAGCTTGTGTTCATCCATCCGGGAATTTTCATGATGTACTGTGCATATAACTTAAATAATCAGGGTGACAACATGCAACCTAATGTACCCATATCCCAATTTTGAACCTGTCTGTTGTTCCTTGTCCACTTCTAACTGTTGCTTCTTGACCTGTACACCGGTTTCTCAGAAGGCAGGAAAGGTGGTCGGGTATTCCCAACTCTTTAATAATTTTGCAGTTTCCTGTGATACACACAGGCAAAGGCTTTTGCATAGTCAAACAAGTAGAAGTTTTTCTGGAATTCACTTGCTTTGCCTATGACCCAGTGGAGATTACCAATTTGATATCTCATTCTTCTGCCTTTTCTGAATCCAGCTTGTACATATTGAAGTTCTCTTTTCAGATACTGTTGAAGCGTAGCTTGAAGGATTTTGAGCATTCCCTTGCTTGCATGTGAAATGAGCGCAATTATATGATAGTTTGAACATTCGTTGGCATTGCATTTCTTTGGGATTGAAATGAAAGCTTACCTTTTCCAGTCCTGTGTCCTCTGCTGAGTGGTCCAAATTTGCTGGCATATTAAGTGCAGTACTTTAACAACATCATCATTTAGGGTTTGAAATTCCGTCACCTCCACTAGCTTTGTTCTTAGGAATGCTTGCTAAGGCCCACTTGACTTCACACTCCTGGATGTCTGGCTCTAAGTGAGTGATCACAACATCACTGTTATCTGGGTCATAAAGACCTTTGTTGAACAGTCCTTCTGTATATCCTTGCCACCACTTCTTAAAATCTTTTGCTTCTGTTGTGTCCCTATAGTTTCTGTCCTTTATTGTGCCCATCTTTGCATGAAATGTTCTCTTGGTATCTCTAATTTTCTTGAAGAGAACTCTAGTCTTTCCCATTCTATTTTTCCCCTCTATTTCTTTGCATTGTTCACTTGAAAATGCTTTCTTATTACTCCTTGCTGCTCTTTGGAAATCTGCATTCAGATTGGTACACCTTTCCTTTGCCTTTTGCTTCCCTTTGTTGTCAGGTATTCGTAAGGCCTCAGACAACCATTTAGCGTTTTTCATTTCTTTTTCTTGTGGATGATTTTGGTTACCACCTATACCTTGTTCTGAACCTTCATATTTAGTTTTTCAGGCAGTCTTCCTACCAGATCATATCCCTTGAAACTATTCCTCACCTCCACTGTATAATCATAAGGAACTTGATTTAGGTCATATTTCAATGGCCTAGTGCTTTTCTCTACTTTCTTCAACTTAAGTCTGTATTTTGCAGTAAGGAACTTATGATCTGAGCCAGAGTGAGCTCCGGGTCATGTTTATGTAGACTATATAGAGCTTCTCCATCTTCAGTTGCAAGTTATTCCTTTAGTTCCTACTTTCCATTCCAGTCCCCTATTATGAAAAGCACATTTTTTAGGGATGTTAGTTCTAGGCTGTGATGTACATCTTCATAGCACCACTGGACTCTAGCTTCTTTGGCATCAGTGGTTGGAGCATAGACTTGGATTACTGTGATGCTGAATGCTTTGCCTTAGAAATGAACCAAGATCATTCTGTCCTTATAGACACTGCACCCAGTACCTGCAGTTTGCACTCTTTTTTTGACTATGATATACTCCCTTTCTTCTAATGGATTTTTGCCCACAGATACAATGGTAATCTCAATTAAATTCACCCATTCCTGTCCATGTTAGTTGTCTGATTTCTTAAATGTTGATGGTCACTCTTGCCATGTCCTGCTTGACCAATTTCCATTGATTCATGGACCTAACATTCAAGGTTCCTATGTAGTACTGTTCTTTACAGCATCAGACTTTACTTTTACCACCAGACACATACACAACTAAGTGTCGTTTTGACTTGGCCCAGTCTCTTCATTCTTTCTGGAGCTGTTTCTGGGCTCTTCCCCAATAGCATATTAGACATCTACTGACCTGGGGTGCACAGGTATCTCCCGCTGGTATGATCTCTTGGTATCATATTTTTTGCCTTTTCATGATGTTCATGGGGTTCTCGAGGCAAGGATAGTGAAGTGATTTGCTATTCTCCTCTCCAGTGGACTGCATTTTGTTAGAATTCTCCACCAGGAGCCATCCACCTTGGGTGGCCATGCAAAGCCTGGCCCGTAGCTTTTGAGTTACACAAAGGTGTGATCCATGTGATCATTTAGGTTAGCTTTGTGTGACTGTGGTTTTCATTGTAGAGAATAGGGCATTGTAGTTCTTCTGTCTCCCCTCTGAAAAAATGAGTTTAAGAGGCTTTTGGAAGCTTGTTGATGGGAGGGACTGGCTATGAGGAAACCTGGCTCTTGCTCTATTGGGCGGGGTAATGCTCAGTAAATAAATAAATAAAAATTAGAAAAGCATAAAGAAATATGTAATTATATCAATATAAGTAAAATCCTTAATGACATTCATAGCCATTAGTTGGTTACTGAATACCTCATTAGGGATTTTGAACACAGAGAGAAATATGTGAGATGTAGCTAATATGGAGGAGCATGATACTTCCCTCTGCCCTTCTGGGTTTTTGCAGGTGGTTGAAGAATTAAACTGATGTGAGACAGATTAATAGGATAAAATAAATGTATAATAACACATAGACATGAGAGAGACCCAGGAAAACTGAATAGCTCATCAACATGGCCAAAGCCCAGAGCCAAAGAGAAAAGAAAATTTTAATGGTAGTTCTTTGGGACCTGAAATAATGAGAAGGAAGTTCACATGGAGATGGGAAAGGGAATGTTGGTAAAAGAATGTTTTCTGTGCCAGGCAGAGACCCCGGGCCACAGAGTGGACTCTCATCTCTAGGCCCTGCCAAGATTTCGCCACCACTCCTTGCCCATAATCTTTGCAGCTATCTCTGGTCATAGTTCTCTTCAGGGAACAGGACCTTTGCCTAAGTTCTTTCAGCAGTTAGGCCAAAGGTCATGTTCCTTTCTGAGTATTTTGGCCTTGATTGATTTCAGTTAGAATAATCTGTGTATCAAAAGAGACAGTTTGAGATGGCATGTTTTGCTCTCCCATACTAACTAGAAAAGTAAAAACAATTACAGTAAAGAAGAGAAATTTAAAAAGTTATTAATCCTAGTTTCCTTTGTATGACATTTACATTTTGAAAGATACACGTTAACATAAAAAAACACTGTGTGAAATAACAGCCTGTGAAGGAAAAATCTGATTTACTTTGCATTGTTCTTTGGAAAACCATGGAATGTTTAAATAAAAGTACATTTACAGTCACTGTTTTGAGTCAATGGCAGCAAATATTTCTTGCAGTATGTTGCTTTACAATGTTGTGTTAACTTCTATTCCATGCTAAAAATAATCAGACATACATATACATATATCCTCTCACTTTGGATTTCCCTCGCATTGAGGGCATCCCAGTGAATTAAGGAGAGTTCCCTGTGCTATACAGTATATTCCCAACAGTTGTCTAGTTTATACATAGTATCAATAGTGTGTATGAGTCAATCCCAATATTCTAATTCCTCCCACCCTAACCCTTTCTCCCTTGGTACCATACATTAGTTCTCTATATCACTGTCTTTATTTCTGCTTTGCAAATAGGGTCACCTGTGCCATTCTTCTTGATCCCACATATATACATTAATTTTCAATCATTGTTTTTCTCTTTCTGACTTCCTTCTCGGTATAACACTCTCTAGGTCCATCCATCTCTCTAACAATGACACAATTTTGTTCATTTTTATGACTGAGTAATATTCCACTGGGTTACCCTTGTGAGTCAATGGTAAATAATCTGCCTGCCAAGGCAGGAACTGTGACCAATCTCTAGGTCAGGAAGACTCCCTGAAGAAGGAAATGGCAACACACCCCAGTATTTTTACCTGGGAAATCCCAAGGACAGAGCATTCTGGTGAGCTACAGTCCTTGGAGTCTCAGAAGAATCACATACAACTTAGTGACAAAATAACAAGAGCAATATTCCATTGCATGTGCCTTCCACAGCTTCTTTATACTTGCATCTGTCGATGTACATCTACGTTTCTTCCATGTGCTGGTTGTTGTAAACAGTTCTGCAGTGAACATTAGAGTGCTTGCCTCTCTTTGAATTATGGGTCTGTGGTCTCTATGGCAGAGTTAATGCTGACCTGTAGGAAGGCTTACGCCAAGGAGGACCTCTAGGACTGCTTCTGCCAGTGCCCCCATCCCTGTGTTGAGCCCCAGCTGACCCATGAATCCACAGGAGACTTTCGAACACTTGGAGGTAGGTTTGATTCAGTCTCCTGTGGAGTAAATGCTCCTTTTCTCTGGGTCTTGGTGCATGCGAGATTTGTTTGTGCCCTCCAAGAGTGGTGTGCCTGTTTCCCCTACTTATGTGGGAGTCCTATAATCAAATCCCATTGCCCTTGAAGGTCAGATGACCAGGGAATTCCAAGTCCCTTTGTCAGAACCGCAGGCTGCGTTCCTTGATGTGAGGTGCAGAGCTTTCACAATCGTGGGAGAACTTCTTTGGTATTTTTGTTCTCCAGTTACCTACTCAGAGGGTATGGGATTTGAATTCATTGTGATTGTACCCCTTCTATTATCTTGTTGCGACTTCCACTTTTTCTTTGAATTTGGGGTATCATTTTTGGTGTGTTCCAGCGTCCTCCTGTTGATAGTTGTTCAACAGCTAGTTGCAGTTATGGTGCAGGAGGAGATGAACAGACATCCTCCTACACCGCTGTCTTGAAACAGAAGTCTCTGAAATACAGTTTGGAGTAGGGAGATGACAGGAGAACTGAAGGACACTAGGTCTGCCTCAGGCTGGGAAGAGTGGAACAGTGTGGCCTCTCGACAGATGCAGACCAAATGTCTATTTCCAGCTCTGTCACAAGTCTTATGAACTTGAGAATATTACCAAATTTGTAATCTGCAAAGTGAGTGTTCTAAACCGTATTTTGTAGAACCATTGTAATATATGTCATTTTTTTTTAAATTTTATTTTATTTAACTTTACAATATTGTATTGGTTTTGCCATATATCAAAATGAATCTGCCACAGGTATACATGTGTTCCCCATCCTTAACCCTCCTCCCTCCTCCCTCCCAATACCATCCTTCTGGGTCATCCCAGTGCACCAGCCCCAAACATCTAGTATCGTGCATCGAACCTGGACTGGTGACTCATTTCATATATGATATACATATTTCAATGCCATTCTGCCAAATCATCCCACCATCTCCCTCTCCCTCTCCCACAGAGTCCAAAAGACTGTTCTATACATCAGTGTCTCTTTTGCTGTCTCGTATACAGGGTTATTGTTACCATCTTTCTAAATTCTATATATATGCGTTAGTATACTGTATTGGTGTTTTTCTTTCTGGCTTACTTCACTCTGTATAATAGGCTCCAGTTTCATCCACCTCATTAGAACTGATTCAAATGTATTCTTTTTAATGGCTGAGTAATATTCCATTGTGTACATGTACCACCGCTTTCTTATCCATTCATCTGCTGATGGACATCTAGGTTGCTTCCATGTCCTGGCTATTATAAACAGTGCTCTGATGAACATTGGGGTACATGTGTCTCTTTCACTTATGGTTTCCTCGGTGTGTATGCCCAGCAGTGGGATTGCTGGATCATAAGGCAGTTCTATTTCCAGTTTTTTAAGGAATCTCCACACTGTTCTCCATAGTGGCCGTACTAGTTTGCATTCCCACCAACAGTGTAAGAGGGTTCCCTTTTCTCCACAACCTCTCCAGCATTTATTGCTTGTAGACTTTTGGATCGCAGCCATTCTGACTGGCGTGAAATGGTACTTCATAGTGGTTTTGATTTGCATTTCTCTGATAATGAGTGATGTTGAGCATCTTTTCATGTGTTTGTTAGCCATCTGTATGTCTTCTTTGGAGAAATGTCTATTTAGTTCTTTGGCCCATTTTTTGATTGGGTCATTTATTTTTCTGGAATTGAGCTGTAGGAGTTGCTTGTATATTTTTGAGATTAGTTGTTTGTCAGTTGCTTCATTTGCTATTATTTTCTCCCATTCTGAAGGCTGTCTTTTCACGTTGCTTATAGTTTCCTTGTTGTGCAGAAGCTTTTAAGTTTAATTAGGTCCCATTTGTTTATTTTTGCTTTTATTTCCAATATTCTGTGAGGTGGGTCATAGAGGATCCTGCTGTGATGTATGTCGGAGAGTGTTTTGTCTATGTTCTCCTCTAGGAGTTTTATAGTTTCTGGTCTTAAGTTTAGATCTTTGATCCATTTTGAGTTTATTTTTGTGTATGGTGTTAGAAAGTGCTCTAGTTTCATTCTTTTACAAGTGGTTGACCAGTTTTCCCAGCACCACTTGTTAAAGAGATTGTCTTTAATCCATTGTATATTCTTGCCTCCTTCGTCAAAGATAAGTTGTCCATATGTGCGTGGATTTATCTCTGGGCTTTCTATTTTGTTCCATTGATCTATATTTATGTCTTTGTGCCAGTACCATACTGTCTTGATGACTGTGGCTTTGTAGTAGAGCCTGAAGTCAGGCAGGTTGATTCCTCCAGTTCCATTCTTCTTTCTCAAGATAGCTTTGGCTCTTCGAGGTTTTTTGTATTTCCATACAAATTGTGAAATTATTTGTTCTAGCTCTATGAAGAATACGTTGGTAGCTTGATAGGGATTGCATTGAATCTATAAATTGCTTTGGGTAGTATACTCATTTTCACTATATTGATTCTTCCAATCCATGAACATGGTATATTTCTCCATCTATTAGTGTCCTCTTTTATTTCTTTTACCAGTGTTTAATAGTTTTCTATATATAGGTCTTTAGTTTCTTTAGGTAGATATATTCCTAAGTATTTTATTCTTTTCGTTGCAATGGTGAATGGAATTGTTTCCTGAATTTCTCTTTCTATTTTCTCATTATTAGTGTATAGGAATTCAAGGGATTTCTGTGTGTTGATTTTATATCCTGCAACTTTACTGTATTCCTTGATTAGTTATAGTAATTTTCTGGTGGAGTCTTTAGGGTTTTCTATGTAGAGGATCTAAAGCTCTTGCAAAAATGGATTTCAAAAATGACATTTATTCCTCTGATAATGACTACAGACCATAGTTTGTGAATTTTGTTTTTTTAGTTGCATGAGATATCAGAAATATGTGGCACTTTCAGAATGAACACAGTTCTGCTTAGTAAAACTAAATAAAATTTCCCCATTTGTAAATATGCCATTTGAATGTAGAGGAATCTCCCCTGCCTGGATGCTACTCAGAACTTCTAGAATTTGTGTCAAGGACAAAGATCTTCCCTTCCAGTTGCCTTTTCATCCATACCAACACCCCCCATTTTCATTAATTTTACCAGCACCAAAAGTGTAGCTTTCATTTGAAGTTCCCCCAAATTATGCTTAAAATAGGTAGTAGAACATTTCTGTAACATAGTGGCCTCTGACCCCAGTGTGGAGACTGCTGTTACAGTGAGTATTAGATATCTCAGTTCAAGGAAATACCATCCTTCTTTCCGGCAAACACCCTGAGGCAGTGGGGTTAAATCCCCAGTTTGTGCACTGTATTTCTCCATACTAGGGCAGGAGCACAGAACCCATTTTATTCCTGTCCGAGGTGGAGAGTCTCTCTGTTTTACCCACAGTCTCAAAGTAAGAATCAAGGGTAATCTTCCATTCCGTTCTTCAACTTCTCAACTTAAACCCCCCATTTCAGGGTCACCCACTGCCCTCAATTCACTCAGCCTCATTTAGCCCACCAACCCACGTAACTTCAAATTACATCCTCAAGGGAACTGCAGTGTTCCAAAGCACCCACATGCCTCGCCTCAAAGCATTTACTTTTGACTTGCTCTAATCTGCAACCTCCTCTCGTTCTCATCCCTGGTTTCAACTTGTCACATGTTTAGGTCTCAAAGGGTATCTCCCCATCTGCTTGATATGGCAGTAACTTATAGACAGTTAACTTCTATGGACAGTGGCTCAGGCTTCTTTTTATTACCATCCCCAGTTCTGCCATGGAGCATTACAAGGAGTACTCAATTACTGGTTGGAAATAAGAGTGACAATGATAAAGTTGTCTACTTTATTACTATGTAATTTCTCCCACAATCTTGAATAAACTCAGGAAATACTTTTACTAAAAAGGAGTATTAAAAGAATTTCACCAAAAACTTACCAAAATTGACTTTTTCTTTTCTTTTTTACTTGACCTAAGTTATTTTACCTCAGAGTCTCTTCAAATTTGCATGAAAATCCCTCTTCCATTGCTGTGTTTTCTTGTTCTAGATCACACAGCAATCAAAAGTTTCTAAATTTGTGTTATAAAATATAAAAACTTTAACTGGAACCTGATGAACAGTAATAAATATGTGATCCATATTTTCACCAGCGGAATGCTGATTTCCTGTTTTTGTCCTCCCAAAGAGAAAGAATTTATTGGAGAAACAGAGCAGTTTTAAGTAGCAGTTTTATGAAGCAGAGCAAAATTACACTCCTGAGAAGGAGGAGAGCAGGCTGTCTGGAAACCAGAAGTGGTCCTGCCATATGGTAGGGTCATGTGTGTCCTGTGTCATTTGACTGGCAAGTTGATGGACAGCTTTAGGTTATATAACTTTTCTCCTAGTGTGCAGGCAGTTACTCATAAGTACCCATGCAAAATCCATGGAGTGGGAAGAAAGACAGAAACCACAGTGCTATTTTTTATAAATATGGCATCATGAACCCTGGGTTACAGTAGTCACCGTTTAGGTCTTGGTGCACCTGTGACACCCCGTGCTGGCACTTTGTCTTGCTTGGTCCTGACATGGCTGGAAACCTAGTGGTGGTCATTGGCCAGAATAGGGAGCCTCTCTGGGTGTGCTCTGACCGCCAGTGTTCAGGTGGGGAAGAGGAAGACAAAGCATCCTTGGCTGCTAACCTGGCTCAAGTATTATACTCCCAATTAGATTCTGAGCAGGGAACAGCCATCGTTCCCATGGGAAATGGTTGGGACTTTGCCATGTGATAGCTGTCTCCCAGCTGAGTGCAGAATCTGTATATAGTTGTCCTTTCTGCCTGAGAGAGTGTCTGAGCAAGGATGATATAAATGTCCTTCTGGATTAATTCAAAAGTCATAGATGTCTAAACTTGTCTAGATATTTTTTGGGGTCATCTGAGAATTTTCCCTAATCTTGTTTTATCCAACTGAGATCCTGCATGGAGAGGGGAACTTGGATTCTTATGGAAGTCTGGTGGGCCCTATGACTTCCTGAGGTGGATAGAGTTTAAGGAGTTCTGGAGCCCCAGGTTAGATGAGGGCCGGGAATAGTGGTGTTCAATGCTGAGTACAAATGAAGAAGAGGTCTGTGGTCCAAGAGGCTCCTTCTTTTGTCCAAAAAGAGTTCCTGTGAACAGGGCTCAGTGGCTGGCTGATGGTTAGTACCATCTGGAGAAGGGGAAGGGCTTTTGTAGGCAAATTAAGCATTGCCAAGCCAGCAGAGTCTACCTGGCAAGTCTTTCAAAGTTCAGAGTTTTTCCTAAAGGCAAGGAAGACTTGGACATAAGGGACCTCACTGGAATCCTAAGGGCAAGTCTTCAGCAATGGACAGTCAGTTACCCATCTGAAAAGGAAATGACGAATGCTCATAAGGGGCTTTTGGTGTCACTGAATTCCCTTATGGACTTTTCATGGCTGTGGCATCCCTCACCTGTAATCTTGCTGGGCAGAATGTGGTTCAGTTCTCACCCCAGGGGACGTTGTGGCTTCCCTGAGTATTTTTTTTAAGAAATTATTTATGTATTTCATTTTGGTTGGGCTGGCTCTTTCTGCTGCGTGTGTGTTCTCTAGTTTCGAGGAGCAGGGGCTACCCTTCATTGGGGTGCACTGGCTTCTCATTGTGGTGGCTTCTCTTACTGTGGAGCACAGGCTTTAGGACGCATGGGCTTCACTAGTTGCAGCAAGAAGTGGTAAAGTAGAAGAAGGTTTAGAAGACTGCTGTTGTTGTTCAGTCTCTAAGTCATGTCTGACTCATTGTGGCCCCATGGATTGTAGCCCTCCGGATCCCTGTCCATGGGATTCTCTGGGCAGGAATACTGGAGTGGGTTGCCATTCGCAACTTCAGGGGAGCTTCCCAATCCAGGGATCGAACCCCGATCTCCTGCCATTTCAGGTAGATTCTTTACCATCTGAGGCACCAGGACAGCCATATTTCAGAAGGTAGCCAGAAAATGTTTAGCTCAATTTCTTTTCTTTTCTTTTTTTGTCCATTCTCACCTTATCCTTTAGACACTCTCAGCTTGAATTTTATAAACACAAAGTGGAGGCATTCATGGCATACAGTGTCTGGATTTGGACACCCAAAGGCAAAGATATTGGGAGTCTATGTGCAGAGACATGCAGAAGAAAGTGACTTTCATACTAGCCCTATGAGCCAGTTTAACAGGCCGTAGTTTAAATTTTCGAAGGGGTGGCATGGAGACTTCCTCTAGATGAAACCTATCACACCAGGTTTTGACTCAAATCCACATGGCCAGGACTCCAACCCCCCAAAAATCCAGATTGGAACTTGAACCGTGGTTTTTTAATTAGAATCACTCACCTGGTAGCTGGACTTAGGGCAGCTCAGGTTGTTTGTGTCTCAGCACAGAAGGAATTCAGCAAGAGGCAAAGTGTTAGGCAAGAAATAGATTAATGTATAGAGGATGCTTGTAAGAGATGCAAGCAGTCAGGTGTTGGAGCTCTGCCTGGAGGATTAAGTGGAATACATTCTATAGTCAATGGAAAGTGGAGGACTAGGAAAGACTGCCTTCTTTGAGTACAGGTCAGGCTTACATCACTGCCTCCCAATTCATTTGGAGCAGGAGAGTGTCTGACCTTATGAGGTCAAACTTGGATTATTGTAGAACTTCTTCAAATGGATAGAAGGGTCGTGACATTCCTCTTTTACCTAAAGGCCTGGGGAACATCTCATGTATTATTTATGGCTTTATATTTAAACAAACCTGCCTTCTTCCACTACATTATGATGCCTTTCTTGAACGATGTTAACTTACAATGGTCTACCAATTGTTCCTATGTTTCTCTACCTCTATTCCCCTCCTAGACTTCTAGATCTACCAGTCTGTCTGTCTGTGCTCAAGCCCTCATTCATGTCTGACTCTTTGCAACCCCATGAACTGCAGCACTCCAGGCTCTCTGTCCATGGGATTCTCCAGGCAGGAATACTGGAATGGGTAGCCACTTCCTCCTCCAGGAGATATTTCAGAAATGCGATCAAACCTTCATCTCCTGCATTGCACGTGGATTCTTTTCCACAGAATCACCTGGGACAGCTACCTGTATCCTATGCTATTCTATCCCTGTCATATGGAGGCAGGCTCCCCGAGCCAAGAGCTGTCGTTTCTCTTGGTGGGAGCCTTCTAATGAAGGTCTCCAGCTTGGACTATTGTCTGGCTTTTAGTGAGCAATTTTCTTCCCAAAAAGTGAAAGGGGCAGTCATACATGTGCAGAAACATCAAAGGTAAACTTTCCTAGCAAGGACTTTAGGGGAGGAGCACGCCACTTGGTTTGAAGCCTAACTTCAATTCCCTTTATCATAGGGGATTGGAAGGACAAAGGCCCAGGGAAATCAGTCTGCACAGAGTAGCTGACCCAGGTATGAAAGAACTATCCTCCCTGCCACATCAAGGGTTACCTGAAGCTCCTCTGGGGAAATGACCAGGGGTCCTCTGGGAACTGTTGGGAGGTCTTGCAGCTCCTATCTATTTACCTGAGGACATGTCCTCAGAGTAAGGCCCACAACTCTCTGAGACCCAATAGAAGAAAGCAGAGGTTGCTTAACTTACCACATCTACCCGTTGTCTCTCAGGACAGAAAGCTGTGACTGGAAATTGAGGCCTTCTGATGGCTGGCTGCACCTGTCCTCAGTCAGGCTCCTAGGAAGACCTGTATTTCTTCCCTCTCTTCATTATTAATGTCCTCTCTCCAGGTCCTCACACTGACTTCCCATCTCCTAACGAGACCTGTCCTCTCATGTGACAGCCTTAAATTCCCTGAGACCTCTTCGGAGGATGTGAGGGCTGCCAACCTGTGGTCACTCATGGCTGACCCTAGGGGGGGGGATTCTATAAAAGTGGTATAGTGTGAGTGGTTCCTTTAGTCCTCATGGTCCTCTACGTGACTCTTGGCATGAACTGAAATTCCTCCTGAGGTTGACCCCTGAGCCCCAGCACCTCACCTCCTGAGATTCTCTTAAAAAGAAATGTGTGGGGTGCATCATGCCTGTGTTCCCAAATTTGCCAGTGCGAGGTGTAGAGGGGCAGGGCTGTGTTCTAGGTGCAGTCCCTTTATTCTCATTTGGAGTCACTAGCTTCCACTCTGTACTGAAGTGAGGCTTCTCCCAGTAGACCAAGGCTCTCACCTCCCTGAGACCACTCCAGTGGAAAGAGAAGCTCTTCAGCCAGAAAGCTTTCTCCTGGGTCTCATAGGGCTGGCATCAGGGCTGGGCCTCCACAGTCTCCCCTGTTCTGGGCTGAGTGGTCCTCTTGCACCCCGTTCAGGAACCTCATCCTCACTCCTGACCAGAACCAGACTGCAGCCTCCGCTCACCTGAGGCTGTGCTCCTCAGAACAAAGGCATTACTTTCTTGGAAGTTCTGGATTGGAAGACAGGATGAACCAGATGTGTGCAAAGCTACTGGGGCCTTCTGAGGAGGAGAACATTCTAGGGCTCCATTCTTCTTCTGGAGTCAGTGGTCCCCCAGTCTTAGATCAGGTTTCTTACCTTGACTTCCAGTAGCATATGGGAATCCACCCTCTCTATTGGCTGAATCAGCTGGCCTGTGGCCAAGGCTTTTGCCTTCTTGAGACAACAGAAGGGGAGGTGAGAGAGCTACTCCCTGGCTACCCTTGCCTGTTCCTCCGTGTCATCCCCCTTGCTATGGGCCGGGGCGTCCACTCGTCAGCCCCCAGTGTCCTCACTGTAAATCCTATGAAGGCCTCTTAGGATCTCCTACTTGGGCAGAATTGGAGCTGCTGTCACAAGACCAAGGCACTCAACTCCCTGCGAACCCCTCCACCCTTGCCCTGCAGGAAAGGAAGGCACACCTCAGACAGACTGCTCTCCCCATGGCCACACAAGGCAAGAAGCAGGGTATAGTTTGTGGGACCCCTAGTGTTCTAAAATCTTCCCCTTGATAAGTATCAGAGACTGGGACTCTTCCATCCATTGACCTGAGGACACAGCGCTTAAGCTAAGGCTTTTATGTCCCTGAGAATCAAGAAGGATAAATGAGGGCATATTGATCTTTTCAGGATATCTGACATTGCATGTGTTCATGACCACATTGTCCCTGAGTAGTTTTGTCTTCTTTCATACCATTCATTTATCAGCATTTTTTAAACTTTATTCCAAAACAGTTCTTTGGGACAGGGCCCCATGTATCCAACCAGACACATTTTTTGGAGTGTTTAGAGGAAAAATGAATGAAAAGACATGATGTCTGGCTTAGGCTGGGAGAAGTGGCACATTGTGGGCTCTGCACTAATCCAGATCGGGGGACTAGTCCTAGGAAGGTCACTTCATCAGTTCGTGAACTTGAGAAATTTGCAAGTTATCCATCCATAAATGGAGTGCTAAATCTGATGCTGCATGAATGCTGGAATGCATGTTCTACATATAAAGCAGTGGCATACTGATTAAGTATTGGTTTGTAATAAGTGGAAGTTACGATTACTATGAACCCCTCAAATACCACCTTCCCATCTGAGTTAACTTTTAATCCAGGAGAGAACAGAGAATATGCAGTGAATTGGGACAAAAGAAACAAATATTCTTAAATGAGCTAAATAAGTCAAAGTATTTTTTTATTTTTACTAAAAGAAAGTTTAAAAGCAAGAAGGTAAACCACAACTTAAAGACTTTTTACTCTATTCTTTTCTCCATTTTCTTTATGATTCTCAAAAGTTTCTGTAGTCTTCTTTCAAATTAGCATGAAAATCACTCTTGCAGTGCTATGTTACCTACTTTCAGATCATAAAGACAATATAGATGGCTCCTGAATTTCTTTTATATCTACCAAAACTGTACCTTTAAAACTTTTAAAACAGCAATGAACATAACAGCAGTATCATTACCAAATTAATACTCTGAGGAAAAACAACCTCTTAGAAGTAAAAATATTTGGAAAAAAAAAATGAAACAAATAATATGTAGAAGTTACTCGTGTGAAACAGAAAGAGAAATGTGATGGAAAGAAATGTGATGTAACCCCCACCACCATGCACTCTTTAGAAGCTTGACTAGTCTTCAAGAAAAATTCTCTTCTAATGTCATGTTATCTTGTTTTCATTGTGAACAATATATTCAGTACTTTCAGTGTGATTTACAAATACACAAACTTTTAAAACATTAAAACAGCTGAAAACTATGATTTATATGATTCATACATTTGAACTCTGAAGCACAATACACCTTATCAGAAGTAAGAACATTTGAAAATACTAAACACCTCCTTCACCTCTTTACATTTCTAATTTAAATCATCGTTCATTAGGTATTTCTCATGTGAATACAAGAAAAGAGATATATATTTTGTTAAAACAAACTAGACCTAAACTCGCTTACCACTTAAACTGTAAGAAGATATGGGTTTTGTTCCCTCCACCCCTACTACTCTGCACTATTTAGGAGCTTCACTGCTCTCTTCCAACACAAAGGGAACAAAGTGCCCTGCCCCCCTCCCTAGATGTGGGAGGAGGCCCTGGAAGGGGCACTGGCCTCAGCCTTGCTTCGAGCCCCGGCCGCACCTCTCAGCCCTGCTCTCTCCGCCTGATCTCTCAGAGCCTCGTCATAGAGGTCTGGGAAGGAACTAGGGACCCTACCGTGGAACTTGGCTAGAGCCTCCAGCACCTTCATCTTACTGGTCTCAACACAAGCTCTCGGGCCCCACAGGAACTCATAGCGCGGAGGATCACTATTGGGTACCCGGCGGTAGTTCAGGTACTCCTTCTGCACCAGATCTTTGGTGATGAGCCTTCTGGGCTCCCCAAAGATGCAGTGCCTCCTCCCAGCATAGACCCCCAACATACTGAGGAATTCCCAGATCTTCTCCTCAGTGGCGCGGTTACCATTCATGAAGATGACCCCCAGCAGCACCATGAGGAGACGGGACTTGGGCAGCGCTCCCTCATCACGCGGACAATCGTTTCCCCCGAGGTTGAGCTTCCTGATCAGGGTGTAGATGTTCCCTCTACCGTCGACTTCCTTCATCTCCAGGCCAAAGACCAGCTCCATGCGCTCACGGACTGTACTGAGGATCTCAGAGAAGTGCTGCCTGTACTTCCTGCTGACGATTTTCATCAGGGCGTTCTGCGTGATGGGCTCCTTCTTGGTGTACTTCTCCAGCAGGAACTCCACGAGTATCCTGGCCTTCCTGGCCAGAAGATCTTTGCGAGGGGCTTCCTGGGAGGCACCTGCACTTCCCTCCTCGGGGCCCTGGGCACCTGCATCAGATCCTGCACATGAAGGCCCTGCATCAGGAGAGCTAGGGACCATGGCTCCCTGAAGCTGCTGGTGATTGCCAGCAGCAGGGGAGCTCGGGAGAGAACCCTGAGGGGCAGTAGAGTGGGAGGAGGGGCACTCCTCCTTTGGGGCTTCAGCAGCACTGGCCTGGGCCTCCTGAGTGTCCCCCCGGACCTGGTGGCGTTTCCCACGGGCATGGGACTTGCTCTTGTGCCTCCGAGGCATGGTGACAGCAGGTCAGGGACCGCAGGTGGGAGTGCGGGCAGGAAAGCAGGCAGGAAGGCACCTGGAGGAAGGACAAGGACATGCTGTGAGAACCTTCAGCGAGGAGAGTGGTAGCCACCTCTGAGGGGTCCTCGAGGCCAGTTCTCTAGGACCCACAAGGCTCCTGTTCTCCTGGTCCGCCTGTCCCCTGAGACCACTGAGTAGCAACGGAGAGTGAGCCCTGGGGCACTGCAGACAGTCCTGCCTGGGTGTTAAAAGGGGGACCAGTGGGGGCTGGCAGGAGAGGCAGGTCCTCTCAGCTGACATTCAGAGTCAGGATGAAAACTGGTGCGAGACACCCCCATATCCGACGCCCCCTCTCCCGGACCCAGCCTGTTCCCTCTCCGGTCTGAAATTGACGCTGCCACCTTCCCTGTCACCCCAGACGAGGAGAGGAGGGCATACTCAGCCCCTCACTGAAGGGTCCCAGGACCTTCCCTTCTGCTGTCTCTTTTCTGCCTCTTCACAACAAGGCTCCAAGCTCCCCTCTCAGACCGCCATCCCCCTTCCCGATGTTTGGCCGGGGGTAAGCGCTGAGCAGAGGGGAGGTTCCTGAGTCGCCCATTTGTCGGGGAGGATGGCCCTCATCCTGACTCTTCCTGAACCCTCACATCCTCACTCTACTGACCAGCTGCCAGCCCCTCAGACCAAAGTCCCCTCTTCTCCGAGTGTCCCGTGTCCGAGGTGGCAGTGAGGGAGCCCCTCAGCCGGATAATCCGCAGCCAAATTGCGGTGAGTGGGGGTTACACATGGCTGCCGTTCTGGTGTATGGAGGCCCTCAGTCCCCCCGAGGGTCCCTCCTTCACTCGACAGGGCTCGTGGCTCTTCCTCTACCGAGCAGAGCTGGGGTCCAGCAGAGCCTGACTGAGGCATTCTTTCCTGAGACCCCCCAGGGGTTAGTGGATGGTCTTGGGGCCTAAGAGCTAGCCTGGATCCTCTGGTCTGAGTGCAGGGGTAGGGTGGCCGGAGGCTGTGCGGCCCCCTCTTTTCAGAGGGAAAAGAAAATGGGGGTACAGAGACGTGTCCCTGCACTCGTAACTCACGTCACCTCCGATCTTCACACCCGATGACACTTCGGACTGCTCCCTCTGGCAACCGTCAACGGCAGTTCTCAGAGATAGCGGCACTGTCAAGGATGGCGTCGCTCCCCCAGCGTGCTTAGGAGGACGTCACTTCCTGTCATGCGCATCTGGGCTCCTGGAGGACAGCAAGGGCGGGACCTGGACAGGCCGGGTTCTGGGCGAGCTTCTCACAGGATTGGCACGTGGACTTTACCTTGACTCTTAAGGGGCCTGGGACATCCCTGTCCTGAACTGTCAGCTGGCTCACTCCATGCCTCTCACTTGTGTCAGCACTCCCAACAGGAAGAATTGGGGAGCCCAAGCCTAACAGCCTTCCTGGAGCCCATGAGACCAACACCGAAGGCTCTCTTGGGCTCTCTCTGCTATTATAGTAAGCGATGCTCTGTCGTTTTCCATGCCTTGCCTTAACCCCTGTAGATGCTGGGCTACGTCCCATCTGCTGACCTGAGGCCAAGGCTTCATATCGAAGATGTGAACGCCCGAGTCTCCTGGTATGAAGTGTACATACATCTCATCTCGCCATTTATACTGGAGGCTTCCTGGAAATGGCTGCTACAGGTAAGATGAGCTGAGAGGGAAGGATGAGAGACTGTCTTCTGTGGTGTGGAACCCCTCACATCTCACTCAGAAACTTCATTCATATTGACTGCTGACAGGGCCTGGAAATCCTTCCCTTTCTGGTATAAGTCCACCCCTGTCCACAACCATGCTCATACAATTCCAGAAAAGCAAGTGAAGGGCCTCCTTAGCCTGACAGTTCTCACTGTGGGCTGTCAGTCGACTGCAGGGTCATTGATCAAAAGTTCTGAGATGATGTTTGTCGTTTTGTACAATTACTGTGATACTAACTTTTCTCTTTTAGTCCCTGGGTGATAGTCTATTAAGGTGATCATTTAAAGGGCCAGTTCTCATCCACTAGCATTCCCTGGTGGCTCAGACAGTAAAGAATCTGCCTGCGGCCTGGGAGACCTGGGTTCAATCCGTGGGTTGGGAAGACCCCCTGAAGGAGGGCATGGCAACCAAAGCTGGTGGTCTTGCCTGGAGTTTCCCCTTGGACAGAGGAGCCTGGTGGGCTACAGTCCCTGGGGTCACAAAGAGTCGGACACAACTGAGTGACTAAGCACACACACAACAAACTTTGTGTTGGTTATTTTATGATCTGGGCCATGCTGCCACATCCAAGCCAAACTTTGGTGCCCCATGGTCCTGGCATGGGGCCTTGGAGATGCTGCCTCAGATTCCTTCAGTGAAGCAGTGGAGATTCATGATCCCAGGGCAGAGTGGAAGAATCCAGGGCTCAAGTTTAAAGCCTTTTGCAGCTGATCCTGTTTGCTTCCCTTGCAGCCTGCACATCTGTGCCAGTCTCTTAAGTACTCCCCAACTTGGGCACACATAGGGTAAGTTCAGTGGAGACTTACTGTCCATCACAGATTATTTAATTTTATATTTTCACTTTTGTTAATAGTTTTCTTCATTCTTTCCATAAGATTTCTGTGGTTACTTCTGAGTACAAAAAGCAGCACACCGTGTTTCACTGTGGTCTCAGCTACCCTGAATGTGGTACTAAATCTGTAAAAGAGTTACAGAAAATTGACAGTCTTACAAGATCTGTTCTTCATGAATATACATAACATACTACTCTGTTCGAGCCTTATTTTTCCTGAGACTCTCAGGAAATTCTTGTTGCCTACATGAAGACTGTATACATTTTTCTAAAGTTTCTTTGTAGGTAAATTTTTTCTATGGTGCTTCTGTTTATGGTGTATTTTCTGTTACTTGGTGTAAGTAATTGTTGATTCTTCCAGACCAACTGGATGATTTTGCTGCCGTGATCTTTGTTTATTCCAGATTTTTGAAGTCTCTTACATGTTTGAATATTTCCTGTCCTGTTTTCTAAGATTTGTAATTCGAGAATCAAATTGTTACTGTGATCCTTTGCTTTTTATCACTTCTGACTTTTATTCATTTGGCATTGTTGTATATAACTCTAGTGGCTATATGTACTTCTCCAGATTTTTTTTCTAGTTTTTAAATTCATAGATTTTTTAACAATTATTTTTAATTAGAAGATAATTAAATGGTGTGTCAGGCTTCTTGTATGAAACAGCTATAAGTATACATATATCTCCTCCCTCATGAACCTCCCTCCCACCCCCGACCTCACCCCTCTAGGTCATCACTGAGCTGATTCCTTGTGTCACCCAGCAACTTCCCCCTCATGCCTGTTGTCCACATGGTAGTGCATATTTGTCCACACCACTCTCTCAATTCATCTCACTGTCTGCTTCCCCCGATGTGTCCACATGCCCGTTCTCTACATCTGTGTCTCCATTCTTGCCCTGCAAATAGATAGAAGTTTTTAATATTAACAAGGTTCAGCTTATTATTTTCTTTCATGGACTGTGCTTTTGGTGTTGAGCCTAAAATCTCATTACCAAACTTATGTTTTGCCCCCATGTTATCTTCTAGATTTTCTTTCCTATTGCATATGGCATGTAGAATCCTAGTACCTGACCAGCGATCAAACCTCTTCCCCCAGCAGTGCAAGTGTTGAGTCTTAAACACTGGACTGCCAGGGATGTCCCTGCAATTTCTTTTAAATTGTGAGTTTTTCATTCAGGTCTGTGATTCCCTTTGAGTTAATTATTTTGAAAGGTTTAGAGTTTGTATGTGGATTCATTTTTCTTAGATATGGATGTCTAGTTATCCCAGGACTGTAAGTTTAAAAGACTGTCATTTTCCATTGAATTGCCTTTGCGCCTTTGTTAAAAGTCGGTTGAGTGTTTGGGGTGTCTGTTTCTAGATTTTCTGTTCTGTGCCATTGATCTGTCTATTGTTCTGTTAATAGCATACAGTCTTGAGTATTGTAGCTTTAAAGCAAGTTTTGAAATCCCGTAATATCAATTCTCTAACTTTGACCTTTCATATTGACTTCAGTGGGTATTATGGATCATTTCATTTTTGATGTAAAATTTAAGTTGGTGGCTGCTATCTACAAGCTATCTTGCTGGAATTTTAAACAGAATTGCATTAAGTATCTAGGTTAAGTTGGAAATAAGTGACATCTCAACAATACAGCATCTCCCTATCTATGAACATGGTGTGTCTACTTATATAGATCTTCTTTAATTTTTTTCAGTGCAGTTTATGAGTTTTACTCATGTAAATCTTATACATATTTTTGAAGAATTATTTCTAATATATTTTGGTGCTAATGTGAATGGTATTAGGTTTTTATTTGCAATTTCCATCTCTTTATTGGAAAAGAATTGACTATTATGTATTAACCTTATTAATGTATTAATTATATAGTAGTTATATATTGATAATATATTAACCTTATTAACATATAGTCCTGGCTTACTAATGCCAGGAGTTTTCTTATTGTTGATGATTATAATTCCATTTTTCCCTTCCAAATATCTGTATCTTTTGCTTCCTTCTCTTATCTCACTGCATTGGCTAGGACTTTCACTACAGTGTTGAATAGGCATGGTGAGAAGGGATATCCTCGCCTTCTTCCTCACCTTAGTGTGACAGCATCTGTCTTCTCACTATAAAGTATGATGTTTTACCTGTAGTTTCAGATGTTGTATACGAAACTGAGGAAATGCCTGTCTGTATCTAGTTTGCTGAGATTTTTTATGATGAATGGGTGTTGGATTTTATCAGATGATTTTTTCCTTCATCTGTTGATCTCATCTTGTGATTATTTTCCTTAGACTATTGTTATTATGATTTGTGATTACCGATTTTCAAATGTTGCACATCTAAAATGCATCCTACTTAGCTATAGTATGTAATTCCTTCTATGAATTGTTAGGTTTCTTTTCTTATATTTTGTTGGGGATTTTGCTTCTATGTTCATGAGAGGCATTTGTGTTCAATTTTTTTCTCTTAATTTCATCTGATTTTGATATTCGAGTGTAATACTCACCTCACAGAAAAGGAATTAGGAGGTGTTCCTTTTGCTTCTATTTTCTGGGAGAGATTGTAGAGAATTGTTATCATTTCTTCCTTAAATTTTTGTTAGAATTCATCAGTGGAAACATCTGGGTCTGTTAGTGTCTTTATTGGAAGCTTATTAGTTATAGATTAATTCTCTTTAATAGATACAGACCAATTCAGAGTATCTATTTTTCTTTGTGAAAGTGGTGCTAAGTTATACCTTCAAGCAGTTTCTCAATGGAACCTTTCCTTTTTGTAGGCACAGAGTTGTTTATAATATTCACTCATTATCCTTTTAAAGTCTATGGAATCAGTAGTAATGGCCCCTCCTTCATTTCTACTATTAGTAATGTAATTTGTGTTTTTTCTCTTTGTTCTTCTTTAGCCTGGGGAGAATTTTATGTTCTTTTTATCTTTTATCTTTAAAGAAACTTCTTTGGGTTTTGTTTTTTTCTGCATTGCCTTCCTTTTTTCAGTGTCATTGGTTTCCACTTTGATTTATTCTTCCTCTGCTTTTTCTTTTCTTTAACAGGTTTACTAGTATAGAAGCTTAAGTTATTAATTGTAGGTTTTTTTGTTATAGGCACTCAATACTGTGTATACCTCTTTACTGATTTTGCTGTTATCATACACCTTCTGATAAGTTGTAATTTTGTTTTCATTTTGTAAAAATATTTTAAACTTTCTCATTAGATTTTATCTTTGGCCCATGTGTTATTTAGATGTTTATTGTTTAGTCTGCAAATTATCTTTAATTTTCCTGCTGACTTTTTGTTATCAATTTCTAGTTTATTTCCATCACACTTTTCTTGTAATCATGAGGGTTTTTTCTTTTTCTTTTTTTTTTTTTTTTGGTCTTTGTTTTAAATAGACAGTCTCAATAAAGGAAGATGAGGGGCTTATGTCAGATGTTGGCTGGAACTGATTCCTTTGGCAGCCTTGAAATTTTCTAAACAGGAACTCAGGGGTAGCTGAATTGTCCTAGAACGTGGCCTTGGGTTGCTGCTAGAAACCATGCTAGAGGTCAGTCAAGGTTCTTAATGTAAATGTTTGGACAGAGTTGTTCATGCCAATAGTTTTTGCAGTTCTCTGTTCCTAAGCTCAGCTTGCAGTTCCAGGACACATTGCCCTTTTTATAGGTAAAGTCTGCTTGAGATCCCCAGAAGGGAGGTGATCGCCCACAGTGTAAGGTTGGGGTGTGGTGAGTTATGCCAAAAATCTAGAGAAGGATGCAGACTCCCCCAGTTTTGGCCCCTGATGCAGTTCTGGTCCGGGAACCACACTGGGATTAAGAATGTGTGGGAGGGAATTGGGCTCGAGGACTTACAGAAAAGAAACTCACCCAGTCAAGTCCGTGATTATTTGTCCAGTCTTAATTTGAACATCATGCAGTCTTCTCGGTTAAACTTCTCACCTCAAAATGGGTAGAGCCATAGAGGAAATGACAAAGACTGAGAGGAGAAAAGTCTTGGCCTCAGTGGGCGCCTTCATCATTGGAAATTCTGTGTCTTCCAGGCCTAAGACAGTGTCAGCTGCCACCCAAGTGTTATTTGGGTATGCACAGCCTGGGGGTACTCCTTGCAGCTCTTAATTGAGGGGAGCCATGACACAGTGGGCTGACCCAGATCTTGCCCTGTGGGTCATGGAAAAAGAACAAAGCAGAGAGTGACAGCAAGCAAATTTTCATGGGAGAGATAGAGCAAAAGTCAGGGGTCTCCAGCCAGCAGTTTGGGCAAGACAACTGCAGTTCACCGTGGCAACAATCCTAGTTATGGTACCAAATATGTCACGGTGAAAAGAGATTTCCTCAGTGCTTGCTCTTGCAAAGAAAGGGAAGGACTCTGGACTAGAGCACATCAGGGGACTTGTCTGATGAAGGTCACTTTATCAGTCTTGTGAACTTGAGAAGACTGCAAGTTATCCATCTATAAATGGAGTCTGCTAAATCCTATCCTGCATGAATGCTGGAATGCATGTACTACATATAAAGCAGAGTCATACTGATTAAGAAACACTGGTCTTTAATTTAACAGAAGTTATGATTATTATGAACCTCCAAAATACCACCTTCCTATCTGCGGTTATTTTTATCCAGTGGATAGCACAGACTATGCAGTGCACTGGGACAAAAGAAATGAATATTCTTAAATGAGCCAAATTAAGGCAAAATATATATATTTTTTAACCAAAAAAAAAAGAGGTTAGAGAAAATAAGGCATGCTACAAATTAACAGCTTTTTCCTTTATATTTGCTTAATTGCTTCTTGGTTTCTCAATAATTTCTGTGGTCACATTTCACATTACCATGAAAATCTCTCTTTCAGCGACATATTACCTACTTCCAGATCATAAAGACAATACAGATGGTTCATGAATTTCTTTTCAGTTCATTTCAGTTCAGTTCAGTCACTCAGTCGTGTACCACTCTTTGAGACTCCATGAATCGAAGCACGCCAGGCCTCCCTGTCCATCACCAACTCCCGGAGTTCACTGAGACTCACGTCGATCGAGTCAGTGATGCCATCCAGCCATCTCATCCTCTGTCATCCCTTTCTCCTCCTGCCCCCAATCCCTCCCAGCATCAGAGTCTTTTCCAGTGAGTCAACTCTTCGCGTGAGGTGGCCAAAGTACTGGAGTTTCAGCTTTAGCATCATTCCTTCCAAAGAAATCCCAGGTCTGATCTCCTTCAGAATGGACTGGTTGGATCTCCATGCAGTCCTAGGGACTCTCAAGAGTCTTCTCCAACACCACAGTTCAAAAGCATCAGTTCTTCAGCGCTCAGCTTTCTTCACAGTCCAACTCTCACATCCATACATGACCACTGGAAAAACCGTAGCCTTGACTAGATGGACCTTTGTTGGCAAAGTAATGTCTCTGGTTTTCAATATGCTATCTTGGTTGGTCATAACTTTTCTTCCAAAGAGTAAGTGTCTTTTAATTTCATGGCTGCTAGTCACCATCTGCAGTGATTTTGGAGCCCAGAAAAATAAAGTCTGACACTGTTTCCACTGTTTCCCCATCTATTTCCCATGAAGTGATGGGACCAGATGCCATGATCTTCGTTTTCTGAATGTTCAGTTTTAAGCCAACTTATTCACTCTCCTCTTTCACCTTCAGCAAGAGGCTTTTTAGTTCCTCTTCACTTTCTGCCATCAGGGTGGTGTCATCTGCATATCTCAGGTTATTGATATTTCTCCCGGCAGTCTTGATTCCAGCTTGTGCTTCTTCCAGCCCAGCGTTTCTCATGATGTACTCTGCATATAAGTTAATAGGTAAATAAGCAGGGTGACAATATACAGCCTTGACGTACTCCTTTTCCTATTTGGAACCAGTCTGTTGTTCCATGTCCAGTTCTAACGCTTGCTTCCTGACCTGCATACAAATTTCTCAAGAGGCATGTCAGGTTTCTTTTACATCTACCAAAACTGTAACTTGAAAATCCTAAAACAGCAATAAATAAAACTGGAATATCATTACCAAGTCAGTATTCTAAAGAAATGGAATCTTGTAGAAGTAAAAATATTTGATAAAAATGAAATAGATAATATGCAGAAGTTACTAGTTTAAATCAGGAAGAAAATAGAGATCTAAACTTGGTTTTCTCGACCCCTACTAACCTGCATTATCTAGGAGCTTGACTACCCTTTGAGAAAATTCTGTTCCAGTGTCATCTTACCTTGTTTAGATGGTGAACAACATATTCAATATGTTCAGTGTGTTTTACATATACCCAACCTGTGGCTTTCAAAACTTTAAAACAGCAAACAGTGTGATTTATATGATTAATCCATTTGTATTCTGAAGCACAAGAAACCTTATGAAAAGTAATTAACATTTGAAAATACTGAACTCCTCCCTCATCTCCTTAATCTAATTTAATCAACTTTCACTAGATATTTCTCCTATGGATAAAGGAAAAATGATATATATTTTTAAAAATGAGTTGCACTTAAACTCCCTTACTACATAAAACACTAAAGAACATACCAGTTTTGTTCCCTCCACCCTAGTACTCTCTACTGTTTAGGATCTTGACAGCTCTGTTCCAAAACAAAAGGGAAGAAAGTGTGTGGGCCTCCCTCCCTAGATGTGGGAGGAGCTGTAGGACTTGGCCCTGGAAGGGGCACTGGCTTCAGCCGTTGTTGGAGCCCTGGCCACACCTCTCAGCCCTGCTCTCTCCGCCTGATTTCTCAGACCCTTGTCACAGAGGTCTGGGAAGGAAATTGGGAGGGTATCGTGGATCTTGGCCTACACCTCCAACACCTTCATCTTATTGGTCTGAACACAGGCTCTCGGGCCCCATAGGAACTCGTAGTGTGGAGGATTGCCACTGGGCACCTGTCCGTACTTCAGGTACTTTTTCTGTACCAGATCTTTGGTGATGAGCCTTCTGGACTCCCCAAAGATCCAATGCCTCCTCCCCATATAGACCCCCAACACACTGAGCCTTTCCCAGACCTCCTACCCGGTAGCTCGGTTACCCTTCATGAAGATAATGCCCAGGAGCACCATGAGAAAACCAGACTTGGGCAGACCCCACTCATCACTCAGACCTTCATCGCCCCCGAGGTTGAGCTTGTTGATGCGGGCATAGATGTTCCTGCTACAGTCGACTTCTGTCAGCTCCAGGCAAAATACCAGCTCCATGTGCTTACAGGCTCTCCTGAGGAACTCAGGGAAGTGCTGCCTATACTTGCTGCCAACGACCTTCAGCAGGGCGTGCTGGGAGATGGGTTCCTTCCTGGTGTACTTCTCCAGCAGGAATTCCACCAGCATGCTGGCCTTACTGGTCAGAGGATCTATGGGAGGGCTCTGAGTGGCAGGGCCTGCCTGGGAGGCACATGCACTTTCCTCCTCTGGGCCCTGGGCACCTTCATCACATCCTGAGCAGGAAGGCCCTGCATCAAGAGAGCTAGAGGCCATGGCTCCCTGAAGCTCCTGGTGATCTCCAATAGCAGGGGAGCTTGGGGGAGAACCCTGAGGGACAGACAAGGGGGAGGAGGGGCACTCCTCTTTGGGGGCTGCAACAGCACTGGTCTGGGCTTCCTGGGGACACTGAGTGTCCCCCTGGACCTGGTGGCATTTCACACGGGCATGATACTTGTTTTTGTGCCTCCGAGGCATGGTGACACAGGTTATGGATCACAGGCACATGTGGGCAGGGTGGCAGGCAAGGAGGGCACCTAGAGGAAGGACAAGCAGATGTTGTGAGCAACTGCAGTGAGGAGATTCCTCCCTGGCTTGAACCAAAGCTGCCTCTGAGCAGTCCTTGAGCCCAGTGCTCTAGGACCCACAAGTCTGTTCTCCTGGTGATCCCCTCCCTTGAGACGACTGAGTAGAAAATGAGAGTGATCGCTGGGGCACAGCCAGACAGCCCTGCCTCGGTGTTAAGAGGGAGGCCTGTGGGAGCTGGCAGGGGAGGCAGTCCTTTCAATTCACATTTCAGAGTCATGAGGAAACCTAGGGCAAGACTCCCTCATATCCCCCCCCCCCGCCCCCAAACCCACCCACCCTGTTCCCTCTCTTGCTTTGAAGTTGACGCTGCCACCTTCCCTGTCACCCCAGATGATGAGAGGAGGGAATGTTCAGGCCCCCAATGAAGGGAGCCGGGACCCGCCCTTCTGCTGTCTCGAAGCTGCCCGTTCACAACCAAGCTGCAACCTCCCCTGACAGACCACCGCCCCCGTCCCCATGTTTGGCTGGGAGGAAGTGCTGGCCACAGGGGAGGGTCCTGAGTCGGCTGTGTGATGCGGAAGATGGTCATTACCCTGACTCCACCCGAGCCCTGACATCCTCCCTCTGCTGACCTGCTGCCAGCCCTTCAGAACGAGGTCCCATCTTCCCCGAGTGTCCTGTGTTGGTGATTGCAGTCAGGGAGCCCTCAGCCTTTAGAACTCCCCAGATGCTGACTGGTTGCTCCTCGGCCAAGTCACGCTGGGTAAAGGGTTAGGTGTGGCCAATCTGGGGTGTTGAGAAACTCAGTCCCCCTGCAGATCCCTCCTTCATTCCACAGAATCCTGGACTTCCCTCTACTGAACAGAGCCAGGGTCCACCAACCCTGCACCCAGATCCACCACCCCCAGATCCAGGCATTTCTTACAGAGACCCCACGTGTGAAGTCAATGGACTTGGGACCTAAGAGCCAGGCCCTAGCCTCTGGGCTGAGAGCAGGGTTGGCTGGGGCTGTGTGGCCCCCTTTCTTGGAGGGAAAATGGATTGGGGGTTCCGGGGTATATCCCTGCACTGGTAACTCATGTCACCTCACACATTTACACCTGATTGAAACTTGGACCTCCTCCCTCTGGTCACCATGTACTGCAGCTCCCAGAGATAGCAATACTATCAAAGATGGTGTAGTACCCCCAGTGTGATTAGGGGGATGTCACTTCCTATCATGTGCATCTGGGCTCCAGGAGGACAGCAAGGGTGGGACCTGGGTGAGGGGGGGTGGGTTCTGGGGGAGCTTCCTGCTGGATGAGATGTGGTCCTTTCATTGACTGTTAAGGGGTCCCTGTGCTGAGCTCAGTGAACTGGCCTCATCCCTTCATACTCACTTCTGTCTGCACACCCAGCAGGAAGTATTTGTGAGCCCAAACCTAACAGCCATCCTGGAGCCCCTGAGACCAACAGTGAGGCCTCTCTTGGGTTCCCTCTTCTGTGGTGAGTGATGCTCTTTTCTCTTTCCATATTTTCCTTGACCCGTGTAGGTGCTGGGCTACATCCCATCTGCTGACCTGAGGCTAAGGCCTCACATTGAAGACATCAGCTCCTGAGACCCCTGGTATGAAGTGCATGTACATCTCACCTGGACACTTATATACCTGAGACTTCCTGGAAATTCCTGCAGGAGGTGAGAAATCTGTGGGTTTCAGTGTTCCCAGTTAGGGAACTTGCATCGAGTTCTAGGAATCCTGGAATCCTTTCCTTTTCTAACTTCAGACCCCTAACTGCACCAGGGTCCTCAAGAACCCATGGAGAAATAGAGGCAACTCCTTAGACTGACAGCTCTCCGTGGGTTCTTTCTTCACTGATACCAGTGTCATTAATGAAATTTTCTGATATGAAATTTTGTCCTTGTGTGCAATTACTGTGTTACTTGCTATTCTATTTTGATATTTTTCTTTATATTTTGACAAATGTATACTGTTTTATTTATATATATATATATATAAATATATATATATATATATATTACAGTGTTTTTGATATTTGCATACATTGTGAAATTAGTGCCAGGATCTAACTACGTAACTTAAATCCTCCCATAGTTACCATATTTTTGTGTATGTTGAGAACTCCCATCATTTTTAACTAGGTAAATGATCCTAGGAGGACTTTATGCTAAATGAAATGTCAGACACAGAGAGACAAGTATTAACGATCTAACTTATATGTAGAATCTAAAAAACAAAGTTGAATTCCTAATAATAGAGAATAAAACAGTGGTTACCGGAGGCTGAGGGGTTAGTGAGTAGGGGTATACTGGTCAAGGGGTACAACTTTCAGTCATAAGATGAATAAGTTCTGGAAATCAACTGTACAGCATGGTGACAGCAGTTAGTTATAATGTATTATATATTTGAAATTTGCTTAAAGAGTAGAGCTCAAGTGTTCTTACTATTCTGATTCATGCTTTATAGTCTTTTTAAGAGAACCATTAAAAAAAGCCCCATCCTCACCAATGAAAGAAGATTCAGGTGGTTTTTAGGACAATCTCTGGACTCATATTGTCTCAACAAACCAACCTTTGGCGCTGTCCTGATATCACCCCATTGTCCTGGCATAACCCAATAGTCCTGGCATACAGGCTCTGAGATGCTGCCTGAAGTTCCCTTAAGTGCTATGAGGCAGTATAAATTCGTTTACTCAGGACACAACAAAAGATACAAGGGCCAAACTTTAAAACCTTTCCTTCAACTGATCCTTGTCTTACCTAGACCTCTCTTACTTGCCCTCACACAAGCACTTAACAGTACAGACTTGTTATCCTCAGTTTTCTTTTTATCCTCAGGTTTCTCACTATTGTTTCACTCTTATTGTTGATATCATTTGATTTATTCCTTCTTTAGTTTTTCCAGGGTTGATTTGGGGCACAGGAGATAGCACCCCGAGTTTGATTGTCATCTTGGAAGCTACATGTACAGCACTACAACTGTAAATAAGTTAGGGAGAACTGATATCTTTGCAGTATTCTGTTCCCCTGAATAAAAATATTATAGTGCTCTATTCAGGACATTTTTTTCTCTATCAGTAAATGTTTGTAGTTACTTCCATAAAGATCTTCTACAATTTTATTAGTTTTCATTTTCGTTGTTGTTGGTCAGTCACTAAGTCATGTCTGGCTCTTTTGTGACCCCATGGACTGTAGTCCTCCAGGCCCCTCTGTCCATGAAGTTTTCCAGGCAAGCGCGCTGGAGTGGGTTGCCATTTCCTTCTCCAGGGGATCTTCCTGACCCAGATACCGAACCTGCATCTCCTGCATTGGCAGGTGGATTCACCGAGCCACCAGGGAAGCACTTAATTTCAGGTATATTTTAGATATTGTTGCTGCTGTGAATGGTATTGATTAGCTATCAATTTTGTGTGACCAGGCTGCTGATTTTGCTGTATGATTTTCAACATGCTAGAGTTTTTATGCTCCTTATATATTGAAATATCATGTTTGCCTATTAGTTTAGGCATTTTACTTACAAAATCATCTCGGTATTATAATTTTTTAATGATTTTATTTATTATTTATTTGTTTTAATTTTGACTATGCTGGGTCTTTGTTGCTGTGCGGGCTTTTCTCTAGTTGCGGCAAGAGGGGCTCCTCTCTAGTTGCAGTGCAGGAGCTTCTCATTGTGGTGGCTTCCCTTTTGTGGAGCACGGGCTCTAGGGCACTTGGGCTTTAGTAGTTGCTGAATGTCAGCTCAATATTTGTGGTTCCCAGGCTCTGGAGTACAGGCTCAATAGTTGTGGCCCTTGGGCTTAGTTGTCCAGTGACATGTGGGATCTTCCTGGACCAGGGGTCAAACCCATGTCTCCTTCATTAGCAGGTGGATTCTTTACCATGGAATCACAGGGAAGCCCATCTTGGTATTATTATTATGTTCTTTTTCATTATTCATATTGTGGTACCATACCTTTGTGTATTTTTCCAGACTTTATTTGGAATGTTTCTAATATTTCACATTTATGTATATTTGCTGACAACTTGAAGATAATGGATATTCCATTCTTATAAGCTTTCTCAAAGTTATTACCATTAATTTATGCTGTTTTTTAATCAAAGCTTTTTCTTCACCCCTGCACATGAGCAAATGCTTTTTTTCTCCCTTATCTGTTAGTATAGTGACTTCCAATTCATGTTTTCTAATATAGTATCCTTTGCATTTCTTTGACAGTGTCTGTTTTTTTATTAGTACACCACTACATTGCATGAGCTATGAGGTTATTTAAGACTCATCTCTACATGAATTAGCTTGACTCAAGTGTTCTTTCTTCAGGGTAGGCTTACCTGGTCTTTGTATCAAGGAGCATTAGCCCATTAGAGTGGATGAGTCATTTCCCATTTTTTGGTATGATTTGCAACAGTTCATTTCTCTTTCATTTAGTGTAAGAAGCTTCCAGGAACATTTTGAGGATGCTGTGATTTTCACTACAATTTTAGTTTTTATTCTTATACTAATTTTCTGTTTCTTTATGGACCTATTTAGTCATTTATATTTTGCTAAAAAACCTTTAATTTCAATTGTATTTTTTTTTTCAAAATTTTGGCTGTTCTTGTTTCTTTTTTATTTATTTATTTTTTACTTTACAATATTGTATTGATTTTGCCATACATCAACGTGAATCTACCATGGGTGTACACGTGTTCCCAATCCTGATTTAAAGACATGCTACTTACAATAAAATCATGTTATTAAAATTCTCAGACTTACAGGAGTACAGAGAATAGAATAATAAACCCAACATATCTGGTATTCAACATCAACAATCCTCAGTTGTAATAGGAAAAAGTTTGAACATGAAGGTTTAATTACTAGTAAATAACCTACTCCTAAGGTGACACTGTGCATTTCCATCAGGGAACACATTGTGTCTGTTATCTCCTTTGTGGTGATGTTGCCAGTCACTGAGGAACATTACCCTCAACCGTTAATCCATTAGGGGCTGCAGAATGGTCATGCTAGCATTCTTTTGTGATTATTAGCTAAAAAATGCTTTAGGTAGAATTTTTTCCCATATCCACCATTTGGTATCCTGAAAAGTATTTATAGTGTTCTATTATAGCCTTTAAATGTCTCCTCTGCAAGTGCATGTGTGCTCAGTAGTGCCCAACTCTTTGCAACCCTCTTTACGACGACTCTTTGCCAGGCTCCCCTGTTCGTGAGATTTCCCAGGCAAGAATATTGAAGTGGGTTGCCATTTCCTCCTCCAGGGAATATTCCCAACCCAGGGATCGAATCTGTGTCTCTTGTGTCTCCTGCATTGGCAGGCAGATTCTTTACCACTGCACCACCCGGGAAGCCCCAAATCTCTCCTGTAGGTATATCTTATAGAATTCTATTGACTAATAGCACTTTCATGCTTCTTTATTTTGTAATTGATAATACCTACAGAAAATGTTACAGAAATAATTTCAAAGAACTGGCTTTCATTAGTTTGTTCTACTGTCTTCTAATTCATCACTTCTGCATTTATCTTCATCAATTCCTACCTTCTAATTACTTGAGTGTAATGTATTATTGTTTCTATAGCTCTTGAATTAGAGGGTTTTAAATATTTTAAAGGTTTTAAATATTTTTTGATAGATCTATTTAAGACTATAATATCCAAGTACCACTTGAACTGTTTCTCACAGGCTGTACTGTAGAGCTTTATGTGTAGTGCTCAAAATTTTTAAATATTGGATAAATCTCTCCCTTATACTGTTAGTGTTTTTTAATATGGGCTTCCCTGATGGCTCAGACAATAAAGAATCTGCCTGCAGCAGGAGACCTGGGTTCAAATTCCTGGGTCAGAAAGTTCCACTGGAGAAGGGAATGGCAACACACTCCAGTATTCTTGCCTGGAAGATTCCATGGACAGAGGAGCCTGCCAAATTTTTTTTATGTGTGTGTTGGTGTATATACACATATGTGATAGAGTTAAGTTTTTCTTAGGACTGAAAGAAGGCTTTCACAGGAAAAAATAAATGGGAGAATTTAGTGTAGGAGATTGGTTATTTCAAAAGCCTATTGGAGAGAGTTGAGCAAAACAATACAACTTGAAATAAGCACTCCCGTCTCTAGGCTAGGGGAACAAAGAGGAAAAGTATTGTTACTGAGGGAAATTGGAGCCATGGACATTACGTAGCCATTGAATGGAAACCACCTGCTTCAGAGAGTAAGAAGGTGACAAATTCTAGGCATGTTGATCCTCCTGGACTCTAATCTCTAGCTGTCACTCCTTGTTTATCTGAGCTGGCATCCAGGTGTTGGACAGCACAGAGCATGAGAAATGGGAGTCAGGCATTTTACACTAAAGAGCAGAGCAGAAGAGTAAGGAATTGATCTGACAGAGGATAAATCCATGGCTGGCATATCTCGTGGATAGACTAAATGAGAGAAAAATCACATCTAAATTAATACAGAATAGTGTTTCATAAGATTTATTTTTTCTTTCATTCATGATAAAAGAAGTTATGCTATCAAGCAAGTAAAGGATATCTATGAAAACAATAAGTAAGAATAACCTATGAAATCAATAAAATTAGTTTTAAAAGCTGGTGAGTATAAAGTCAGTATATAAACATGCATTCTGCTTCTGCAGTAACAAACATGTCACCATGAAATTAAACAAAATGCAACTTGTAAATTACTAAATAAAATACCCATGCATGGCCAAGAAGTGTCAGTTTCCTCTTGATAAAGAAAGAAATATGAGGATGTACTCTACTAGATAATTAGAATTACTTTTAAAAAAAGCACTTATTTTTGTTGTTCTGTCGTGAAGCCATACCCAACTCTTTACGACCCAATGTACTGTAGCCCACCAGGCTCAATGGGAGCCTGTCCATGTGGATTGTCCAGGCAAGAATACTGGAGTGAGTTTCCATTTCCTTCTCCAGGGGATCTTTGTGACCCAGGGTTTGAACTCAAGTCTCTTGGGTCTCCTGCATTGGCAGGCAGGTTCTTTACCACTGTGCCACATGGACAGGCCCGTAAGTTGGACATAGCATATCAACTCCAATGATTAAAAAAAATTTTTTTTTACAGTATGTCCTTGTTGGTGATCTACTTAAATATAGCAATGTGTACATGTCAATCAGATGGCTCAGTGATAAAGAATCCTGCCAGTGCAGGAGACGCAAAAGATGCAGGTTCAGTCCCTGGGTCGAGAAGATCCCCTGGAGCAGGGCATAGCAATCCTCTCCAGTATTCTTGCCTTGAAAATCCCATCGACAAAAAAAAAAAAAAAAAAAGAAAATCCCATCGACAGAGGAGCCTGATGGGCTGTCCATGGGGTCACAAAGTTCAGACGTGACTGAGCATGCATGGATGTGTCAATCCCAAACTCTCAATCTGCACTATTTGCAATGATTCCCTCCACCCAATCTATAAAATGCATACACACCAGGGGCCAACTGTCTACCCAAGAGAGTATCTGGTGTCAACAGACCACTGAAAAGACGTCTGCCTTATGGCTGCAAAGAACTCAGGAATCTATGGAGGCAGTGGATAGCATCTATAAAACAAGGAGGTGCTCACTAAGTGTCTATCTTCATGTTTTCAGGCTGCTGCTGGATGGCTATCTTCCTTAACAAGTGGGAAAAAACTCGGGCTATATAGAACCTCCCAATGTTTGGAGGTAGCATTTTTGTTCATTTCCATTTGTCTCAGTTTCCAAAATGCCAGGGTATGGATGGTCCAGAACTCACTACCATTCCTCTTCTGACTCATCTTATTCAACCGAAAGAAAATGCGTGGTTGTAGTCTCCCAACTGAACTCTGGGGAGGAGGGCCCTGCTCGGGTTTCAGACTGCTTTACCCAACCATGGTGATCTTGCTTATTGTGGATACAATTTCATAATTGCTTCTCTCCCTTAGATCTACACTAGAATTTTTGATGTTGTTCAGTCCCTAACTCATGTCCAACTCTTTGCAACTCTATGGACTGCAGCATTCCAGGATACTCTGTTCTCTATCTCTCAGAGTTTGCTCAAATTCATGCCCCTTGAGTCGGTGATGCCATCCAAATATCTCATCCCCTGACACCACCTTCTTTTGCCTTCAATGTTTCCCAGCATCATGGTCTTTTCGAGTGAATCGGCTCTTCATATCAGGTGGTCAAAGTATTGGAGCTTCAGCTTCAGCATCAGTCCTTCCAATGAATATTCAAGGTTGATTTCCTTAAGGATTGACTGGTTTGATCTCCTTGCAGTCCAAGGGACTCTCAAGAGTCTTCTCCAGCACCACAGTTCAAAAATATCAATTCTTCAGCACTCCGCCTTCTTTATGGTCTAACTCTCACATCCATACATGTCTACTGGAAAAACCATAGCTTTGAGTATATGCACTTTTGTCGACAAAGTGAAAAAATGAAAGGGTGCTCAGTCATGTCTGACTCTTAAAGTAATGTCTCTGCTTTGTAATATGCTGTCTGCATTTGTCATAGCTTTCCTTCAAAGGAGCAAGTGTCTTTTAATTTCGTAGCTGCAGTCACTGTTGCAGTGATTTTGGAGCCCAAGAAAATAAAATCTGTCATTGTTTATGATTTTTCCCCTTCTATTGCCATGAAGTGATGGGACCAGATGCCTTGATCATAGTTTATTGAATGTTGAGTTTTAAGCCAGCTTTTTCACTCTCCTCTTTCACTCTCAGCAAGAGGCTTTTTGGTTCCTCTTCAATTTCTGCCATTACAGTGGTATTATCTGCGTACCTGAGGTTGTTGATATTTTTCCCGGCCGTCTTGATTCCAGTTTGTGAGTCATCCAGCCCAACATTTCACATGATGTACTCTGCATGTAAGTCAAATAAGCAGGGTAACAATATCCAGCCTTGACAGACTCCTTTCCCAATTTTGAACCAGTCTGTTGTTCCATGTCCGGCTCTAACTGTTGCTTTTTGACCCACATACTGGTTTCTCAGGAGGCAAGTAAAGTGGTCTGGTATTCCCATTTCCTTAAGAACTTTCCACAGTTTGCTGTAATCCACACAAAGGCTTTCACATAGTCAGTGAATCAGAAATAGATGTTTTTCTGGAATTCTCTTGCTTTCTCCATGATTCAATTTGATATCTGGTTCCTCTCCTTTTCTAAATCCAGCTTATACATCTGGAAGTTCTCAGTTCACTTACTTCTGAAGCCTAGCTTGAAGGATTTTGAGCATTACCTTGCTAGCATGTGAAATGAGTGCAATTATGCCTTAGTTTGAACGTTCTTTGACATTGCCTTTCTTTGGGATTAGAATGCAAATGAACCTTTTCCAGTCCTGTGGCCACTGGTGAGTTTTACAAATTTGCTGATGTATTGAGTGCAGCATTTTAACAACATCGTCTTTTAGGATTTGAAATAGCTCAGCTGGAATCCATCACCTCCACTAGCTTTGTTGGTAACAATTCTTCCTAAGGCCCATTTGACTTCATACTCCAGTATGTCCAGGTCTAGATTAGGGACAGAATATTGTGGATATCTGAGTCATTAAGACCTTTCTTATATAGTTCTTCTGTGTTTTCTTGCCTCCTCTTCTTAATATCTTCTGCTTCTGTTAGGTCCTTAGGTTTCTGTTCTTTATTGTGCCAATTGTTGCATGAAATGTTCCCTTGATATCTCCAGTTTTCTGGAAGAGTGATATCTCCAGTTTTCTGGAAGAGATCTCCAGTTTTTCCCATTTGATTGTTTTCCTCTATTTCTTTCCATTGTTTATTTATCTCTCCTTGCTGTTCTCTGGAACTCTTGCATTCAGTTGGGTGTATCTTTTCCTGTCTAGTGTAAAAGTGAAGTCTGATGCTGTAAAGAGCAATATTGCATAGGATCCTTGAATGTTAGGTCCATGAATCAAGGTAAATTAATGTGGTCAAGCCAGAGATGGCAAGAATGAACATCGACATCTTTAGGAATCAGTGAACTAAAATGTACAGGAATGGGCAAATTTAATTCAGATGACTATTATATCTACTACTGTGGGCAAGAATACCTTAAAAGAAATGGAGTAGCCCCCCCAAAGAGTCTGAAACACAGTCCTTGGGTACAGTCTCAAAAACAACAGAATGATCTTGGTTCATTTCCAAGGCAAACCATTCAACATCATAGTAATCCAAGTGTATGTCCCAATAACTAATGCCAAAGAAGCTAAAGCTGACAGGTTCTATGAAGACCTATAAGACCTTTTAGAACTAACAGCTAAAAAGATGCCCTTTTCATCATAGGGGACTGGAATGCAAAAGTAGGAAATCAAGAGATAGCTGGAGTAATAAGCAAGTTTGGCCTTGGAATACAAAATGAAGCAGAGTGAAGGCTAACAGAGTTTGCCAATAAAATGCACTGGTCATAGCAAATGCTGTTTTCCAACAACGCAATAGATTACTATACACATGGACCTCACCAGATGGTTAATACTGAAATCAGATTGTTTATGTTCTTTGAAGCCAAAGATGGAGAAGCTCTGTATAATCAGTAAAAATAAGACCTGGAGCTGAATATGGCTCAGATCATGAGCACCTTATTCCAAAATTCAGGTTTAATAGAAGAAAGTATGGAAAATAACTATGCCATTCAGGTATGACCTAAATGAAATCCCTTATAATTATACAATGGAGGTGACAAACAGATTCAAAGGATTAGATCTGATAGAGTGCCTGAAAAACTATGGATGGAGGTTCATAACATTGTGCAGGAGTCAGTAACCAAAATCATCCCAAGGAAAAAGCAATGCAAAAAGGCAAAGTGGTTGCCTGAGGAGGCCTTACAAACATCTGAGGAAAGAAGAGAAGCAAAAGACAAAAGAGAAAGGGAAAGATATACCCAACTGAAGGCAGAGTTCCAGAGGAAAAAACACTGCAGTTATTAAAAATTTGTGTTGCATATGTCAATATAAGCAAATAGACCAATAGAACTGAATGGAATGTCATAAAAGACCCACTTGCATGTGAACCTCTAATTATTAAAACTGCCATTGCAGAGAAGTGGAGCAAGAACAGCCTTTTTACTAAGGTGTGATAATGGAACAACTGTATATCCTCATTGAAAAATAATGCAGGAGCTTCCCTAGTGGTCCATTGGCTGCAACTCTGTGCTCCCAATACAGGGGGCCCAGGTTCGATCCCTGGTTGGGGAACTAGATCCCACATACTGCACCTGAGAGTTCATGTGCTGCACCTACAAATCTTTCATGCCTCAACGAAGATGGAAGACCTTGCATGCTACAAGTCAGACCTGGCACAGCCAAATAAATAAATATTAATATAACAAAAAAAATGCAACTCAAACACTCCCTCACATTAGACGCAAAATTCAGTTCTTTGGGGACTAAGAACCTTTTACATATATTAGGGTAATTTTCAAAGTTACATCCAGTTGAGATGTGCAAAAAGAATGTGTGTTTTCCATCAACTAGGGAGATACCAGCATTGTTCAGGTAGGGCATCTGGAAGGAAAAGGCTGGAAGGAAAAGGCTGGAAGGAAATGAGTACATTAGTCAACTGAGTAACAGAACTGAAGAGGAAGAGGAAATGGCAGCACCTTCAGTTCCCTCGTTTCCTGCATAGTTGGTCTGGGTACCATCTTGGGCTTTAACTTTCAAAGAAAAGTGCATGGGAATTTAGCAGTGCCTTGGGAGAACACTTCCTGGACCAATGATCTGTTCATTCCATCTACCTCTGCACCAGTCTCCCCACTGAGCTGTCAATCACTGGACTTTAAGGAAGCATAACCTGGATGATAGTGATAGACATAGTGGCTAGGGGATATGGTTCTGATTATAGACACACTGAGGAGAACCAAGATGTTACTGACTTAGAGGCAGTCCCAGCTCTTCCCTGACGTCCCAGCTCTCTCTGTTTCCCTGCTTCTCCTCATCTTTCCCAAACTCAAATCAGTTTCTGGAGAAGAGGAGGCAGTGACCTTTTGGATGCATAGTTCCTTTCATGAGTGATTCCTTTGCACAGAGGGACTAAGGCATAATTTTTTAACTGCTAAGAAGTTATTATTATCTGCCCTATTGGAGGACACAGGTGTGTGTACTTCATGCCCTAGCCTGAGTCCACTTCATGTCTTAGCCTAATTTTACCTATAAGATTCCAGTATCCTCCCCACCAGGTTGGTAGGAGAACAGAAATATTAAAGCTACAGGATCATGTAATAATTGAAAATGTGGATAAAAGATTGTGTCCCCATCTGAAGGAAACAGGGTGAAAAGTAATTCCACTAGGCACTTGAAGCAAAGCAAACAAAAAAAGAGGTGTTGTGTTACACTAATAAATGTCAACATGGTAAGATTAGACAAAAGACCACATAATTTACATTTTTCTTGTTTCAGTATGAGAACAACCACCTCTTCCTATTGGATCACCAGCAATGCCAAGTGCCGAGGAGCCACCTAGGCCTCCGAGGGCATCTGCTTGCCTTTCTAACAAGCCGATGTGACTCATTTAAAGACTTTCTTTCACTGTATCCTAGAAATACTTTGCAGTGTGTTTTCAGTTGACAGCCCCCTGTGTGGGGATATGCATTGATTGGTGTGTGGAATTTTTCAACCAGCTGTCTTGGTGTGTTTGATGGAACAAGCATGTCAAGGTCCAGAAAATTCATGCATCAAGGTGTATGGTGGCCAAAGGAAACCTCTGCCCCCCTCCACTCCCCCTCACACAAGTATGAAAGAACCAAGGACATTAAAGACCTGCAGGAAGGGTTACTAATAGCCGTGCTTGAAGCCTTTCTGCTAAAGGTGAGCTGAGAGACATTGCAGAGGTGTAACCAGAAAACTGGTGAGTCCCCCCCCACAACTGATTTCAATTGGCTCTTTACTGAGGCAGTCTCAAAATCTATTGGCTCAGGCCCAAAGGCAGATCAGAATCACTGTCTGGCCTTCAGCACCTTTGTCTGGGCACTCTTGATGACTATCCATACTCAAGTTAGGCAGAAGCGGGAAGGATGGTAAGGACAGATTGTTACTGAAATCTTGGCAGCAGCCACCTCATTTTCTGACTATCAAAAGAAAGATGAAGGAAAGAAGAAATTAAAAATCATTGTCTTAGCTGCTCAGTTAAAAATATTTAGTAGAGGACTAACCCCTAATCTGACCAACTTCTGAAAAGAGTGAAGGAGGGAAATTGTGTGTCATTTTTACAAGAAGCCAGGACATTGGAAGAGGAACTGAAGAGAAATTCCAAATGCCAAAGTTGCCAGAATCAGGGTATCAGGAAAGCCCAGGGAGATTGAGGGATAATTAGCAAAATAGCTAAAAATGGACAGATACTGGAATCTTGCAGGTGGGAATTGGTGGTACTGGTGCTGCTTATTCTGAAATTTCCTCAGGATTTTTTTTTTTTTTTTTTTTGCTTTTTCATTTGGTGATAGATCAATACAGGTTTCTGGCATTTTGGGTCAGCCTTCTTCTTGTCCCTTTTCATCCATGATTCCCATACAGATAGTCCCATGACTAAAGAAAATCCTTTCTTACTTTCTCTTGATCCTCCTGTAAACCCACTGGAGAGAGACATGCCTTGGAAATTAAAGGTTACCTACTGCATTCTATACACTGGACAGACTATCTGTGGAGCACGCAAGGGGGAGAAAAGACCCTGATTGGGTTCATTGTGCCTTATGAATGAAATGGGGTGTAGCAGAAAGTGGCAGTGTCATACCATGCTGGAAAAGCACCCTAAGCTGAAATGAACTATGCATCACTTTATACCCTAGGGAATAATGATACTGGGAATGGAACCAGTATCGTTATTGGATGTGGAGACATATGGAACCAATAAAAATAGCTCATGGAAGGGATGTCATGGCCATATGTAAAACAATATTCCTTGTTGAGAGGTCAGTTAGAAGGAATAAAACTTGTTATAAAAGAATTAGAGAAAAGGGGAGACAATAAAAAAGATGAACATGATACTTGCCCTGTAATACTCCCATACTTATAGTAAAGAAGGAAGGGAAATTTTAGGAAGATGTTTAACCACTAAATCATTTTGTGCAAGATCTTAGAGAAGTAAGTAAACCTGTTGTCCATTAATTCCTGTAGTCCCTAAGCCTCCCACTGTTCTCACTCATGACTTTCATACCTGCATCTGCAGTGTTTTTTCTTTGTAGTTGATCTGCATTCTGGTTTTGTTTCTCCTTCTCTGTTCCTCTAGCATACCGATCTATATTCTTATGTGTGTTTGCTTAAAAAAGAGTACAGCATTTATGGCAAAGGATTCCTCAAATGTTTTAGGACTCTCCCACTATTTTCTCTTATCATTTACAGGAAAATGTAGAGAAATTCGTGCCACTAGTAGAGGGATAATCATGCAACATGCAGATGATTTGCTGGCCCACTCAAAAACTAAAGAACAATGCAGAGATGACACTTTGTTAAAATTCCTCTCTTCACAGGGCCATAAGGCCTCCCTAGGCAAAGTGCAATATTGGCAAACTGAGGGAAAACAGTTAGGACATCTGTTGTCAGAGGAAGGTGGCTAAGTGTTATGAGTGAGGAGCCAGCCAATTTTGCAGATAAAATCGCCAACTACAGAAAAATATCTTAGATAATTTGGGAACTAGTAGGATATTGGGGACAGGGGATTCTAGTTTTTTATAGGACAGTCGTAACTTCTGACAAAACAACTACATGGTTGTTCTCTAGATCCTCTGGGGTTTATCCCTAGAGTCTGAAGAGGCTTTTGAATAATTGAAATTGGCTACAGCTTCTCTCTCACCCTAAGCTTTGGAGTCTAAATTTTGAAAAATCTGGCATAATTTATTTGATATTTCTGTTTAAAAGGCAAATTTGTTAATGTTTACTGCTGAGTCATGTACTCAAGATAAAAGTGGCCGACTTAAGGCTTCCTCTGCAGCAGTGACATGAAATCTTAGATGTTTTGTCTGGAGTTAGGTCTGCAGAAGCACATGAGTTAACAGTTCCTAGAGCTTCAATTCTTGGTCCTAGACTTAAAATGGATACATATACTACTAATAAATATTTGGTTCGGCCATACGTGTATTCAGTTGCTCAGTTGTGTCTGACTCTTTTTGAATCCATGGACTGTAGCTCCCCAGGCTCTTCTGTCCATGAGATTTTCCAGGCAAGAATACTGGAATGGGTTGCCATGCCCTCCTCCAGCTTGGTTCTGCCATGCCACAGGGTAAATTTGGAGAAGGGGAATTTTTACTTTGATGAGAAAAAATTTTCTTTTGGAAAAGTGATAGCTAGTTTGTTAGAGGCTTTCCAACTGTCTACTCAGATAGCAGTAATTCAGGGTAGAACTCAGGGCAGAAAGATGAAGTTTCTAAAGGTAGTAAGAACTTTGCTGATAGAGCTATAAAATTTGCTCTTCAAACCTAGCAGACTCACTTATTTTTGCTTTTGTTGCTTGTGCTTTTGCTGTCATATCCAGGAAACCACTGCCAAGACCAATGTCAAGGAGCTTTTCCTAGTTTTCTTCTAGGAGTTTTACAGTTTCAGGTTTTAAATTTAAGTTTTTACACTATTTTCAGTTCATTTTTGTCACCAGTATAACATAGGAGTATAACATAGGGCATGAACCTCATTCCTCTGCATGTGGTTATTCAGTTTTTCCAACAGCTTTTTTTTTTTTGATGACACATTGCTTTCTCCCATTGGGTCATATGTTATTGTTGGCATCTTGTCATATGTTGTTGTAGTTGCTTAGCTGCTAAGTCATGTCCAGCTCTTTGCAACCCCATGGACTGCAGCACACCAGGCTTCCTATCCTTCACAATCTCCCAGGCTTTGCTCAAACTCATGTCCATTGAGTCAGTGATGCCATCCAACCATCTCATCCTCTGTTGCCCCCCTTCTCCTGCCCTCAGTGTTTTCCAACATCAGGGTCTTTTCCATTGAGTCAGCTCTTCACATCAGGTGGCCAAAGTATTGGAGCTTCAGCTTCAGCATCAGTCCTTCCAATGAATATTCAAGACTGATTTCCTTTAGGATAGGCTGATTTGATCTCCTTGCAGTCCAAGGGACTCTCAAGAGTTTTCTCCAACACTACAGCTCAAAAGGATCACTTCTTCAGTGCTCAGCCTTTTTTATGGTCCAAGTCTCATATCCATACATACTGCAGGAAAAACCATAGCTTTAACTATACGGACCTTGCTGGCAAAGTGAAGTCTTTGCTTTTTAATGAGCTGTCTAGGTTTATCATAGCTTTTCTTCCAAGGAGCAAGCATCTTTTAATTTCATGGCTGAAGTCACTGTCCCCAGTGATTTTGGAGACCAAGAAAATAAAATCTGTTACTGTTGCCACTTTCCTCCCTTATGTTTGTCATGAAGTGATGGGACCAGATGCCATAATCTTGGTTTTTTGAATGTTGAGTTTTAAGCCAGCCTTTTTGCTCTCCTCTTCACTTTCATCAGGAGCCTCTTCAGTTGCTCTTCACTTTCTGCCTTTAGAGTGGTATCATCTGAATATCTTAGACTGTTGATATTTCTCCCAGCAATCTTGATTCCATCTTGTGCTTCATCCAGCCCGACACTTCGCATGATGTACTCTGCTGCTGCTGCTGCTAAGTCGCGTCAGTCGTGTCCAACTCTGTGCAACCCCATAGATGGCAGCCCACGAGGCTCCCCCTCCCTGGGATTCTCCAGGCAAGAACACTGGATTGGTTTGCCGTTTCCTTCTCCAATGCATGAAAGTGAAAAGTGAAAGTGAAGTCACTCAGTCGTGTCTGACTCTTAGTGACCCCGTGGACTGCAGCCTACCAGGCTCCTCCGTCCATGGGATTTTCCAGGCAAAAGTACTGGAGTGGGTTGCTATTGCCTTCTCTGATGATGTACTCTGCATATACATTAAACAAGCAAGGTGACAATATACAGCCTTGAGGTACTCCTTTCCCAATTTTGAACCAGTCTGTTTTTCCATGTAAATTTCTAACTGTTGCTTCATGACCTGCATACAGATTTCTCAGGATGTAGGTAAGGTGGTCTGGTATTCCCATCTCTTTAAGAATTTTCCACAGTTTGTTGTGATCCACACAGTCAAAGGCTTTAGCATTGTCAGTGAAGCAGAAATAGATGTTTTCCTGTAATCCCCTTGCTTTCTCTATGATCCAATGGATGTTGGCAATTTGACCTCTGGTTCCTGTGCCTTTTCTCAATCCAGCATGTACATCTGGAATTTCTTGGTTCATGTACTGCTGAAGCCTAGCCTAAAGGAGTTTGAGCATAACCTAGTTAGCGTGTGAAATGAGCACAACTGTACAGTAGTTTGAACATTTTTTGATATTGCCTTTCTTTGGGATTCCCAGGTGGCTTAGTGGTAAATAACCTGCCTACCAATGCAGGAGACATAAAGAGACATGGGCTCAATCCTTGGGTCAAGAAGATCTCCAGGAGAAGGAAATGGCAACCCACTCCAATATTCTGGACTGGAGAATCCTTTGGACAGAGGAGCCTGGCAGGCTACAGCCATAGGGTCGCAAAGAGTCAGACACAAATGAAGCAACTTAGCATGAATGTATGCATTCTTTGGGATTGAAATGAAAACTGACCTTATCCAGTCCTGTGGCCACTGCTGAGTTTTCCAACTTTGCTAAAGTATTGAGTGCAACACTTCAACAGCATCATCTTTTAGGATTTTAAATAGCTTATCTGGAATTCCATCACCCCCATTAGTTTTGTTTGTAGTAATGCTTCCTAAGGCCCATTTCATTTCATACTATAGGATGTCTGGCTTTAGGTGAGTGACCACACCATTGTGATTATCCAGGTCATTAAGACCCTTTTGGCATAGTTCTTCTGTGTATTCTTGCCACCTCTTCTTAATCTCTTCTACTTCTGTTAGGTCCTTGATATTTCTGTCCTTCATTGTGCCTATCCTTGTATGAAATGTTCTCTTGATATCTCCAGTTATTTTGGAAGAGATCTCTAGTCTTTCCCATTCTGTTGTTTTCCTCTACTTCTTTGCATTGTTCATTTAAGAAGGTCTTCTTATCTCTCTTTGCTATTTTCTGGAACTCTACATTAAGTTGGGTATATCTTTCCCTTTCTCCCTTGCTTTTCACTTCTCTTCTTTCCTCAGCTCTTTGTAAAGCCTCCTCAGAAAACCACTTTGCCTTCTTGTATTTCTTTTTCTTTGGAATAGTTTTGGTCACCACCTCCTGTGCAGTGTTACAAACTTCCATCTATAGTTCTTCAGGCACTCTGTCTACCAGATATAATCCCTTGAATCTATTGGTCACTGGATCTAATCACTTGAATCTGTTGTATAATTATAAGGGATTTGACTTAGGTCATACCCTAATGGCCTAGTTGTTTTCCCTGCTTTCTTCAATTTAAGCCTGAATTTTGCAATAAGAAGCTCATGATCTGAGCCACAGTCAGCTCCAGGTCTTCTTTTTTGCTGACTCTATAGAGTTTCTCCAACTTTGGCTGCAAAGAATATAATCAGTCTGATTTCATTATTGACCATTTGGTGATGTCCACATGTAATGTCATTTCTTGTATTGTTGGAAGAGAGTTTTTGCTATGACCAGTGTGTTCTCTTTATAAAACTCTGTTAGGCTTTGTTCTGCTTCATTTTTTGCTCCAAAGTCAAACTTGCCCATTACCCCAGGTATCCCTCAACTTCCTACTTTTGTATTCCAGTCCCCCATGATGAAAAGGACATCTTTTCTTGATGTTAGTTCTAGAAAGTCTTATAGGTCATCATAAAACTGGTAGACTTCAGCTTCTTCAGAATCAGTGGTTGGGGCATAGACTTGGATTACTGTGATATTGAATGATTTTCCTTGGAAACTAACTGAGAATATTCTGTCGTTTTTGAGATTGCACCCAAGTACTGCATTTCGGACTCTTTTGTTGACTGGTAGGGCTAGTCCATTTCTTCTAAGGGATTCTTGCCCACAGTAGTAGATATAAAGGTCATATGAATTAAATTCAGTCATTCCTGTCCAGTTTTGTTCACTGATTCCTAAAGATATCAGTGTTCATCTTGCAATCTCCTGTTTTACCATGTCTAATTTACCTTGATTCATGGACCTAATACTCCAGGTTCATATGCAATATTGTTCTTTATAGCATTGGACTTTACTTTCATCACAGACATATCCACAACTGAGTGTCATTTCTGCTTTGGCCTATCTACTTTGTTATTTCTGGAGCTATTAATAATATCTCTCCACTCTCTCCCAGTAGCATATTAGACATCTTGAGACCTGGGGAGCTCATCTTCTGGTGTCATATTTTTTCCCCTTTTTATACTGTTTATGGGGTTCTCATGGCAAGAATACTGGAGTGTTTTTCCATTCCCTCCTCCAGTGGACCACATTTTGTCAGAACTCTCCAACCTGACCCGTCTGTCTTGAGTGGCCCTATATGCATTGCTTCATTGAGTTATGCAAGCCTCTTCACCATGACAAGGCAGTGATCCATGAAGGGGTGTCAAATGTGAGTTGATCATATATGAGGGGGTTTATTTCTGGGCTATTGATTCCATTTCATTAGTCTATGTGTCTGTTTTTATATCAATACCATACTATTTTGATTACTACAGCTGTGTATTATGGTTTGTTATTCAGAAGTATCATGCCTCTGGCTTTGTTCTTCTTTCTCAAGATTTCTTGGCTATTTGGTTCCTTTCTAATAAAATACATGTAGCAAATCATACAGCAGTCCTACTTCTGGATATCAAAAAGAAATGGAAACAGAATATAAAAAAGATGTCTGCACCTCTTTTTTTATTGCAGCATTATTCATAGTTGCCAAGATAAAGAAACAATCCAAGTGTCCATCAAAGATGAATGGATAAAGAAGATGTAGTGTGTGTGTGTGTGTGTGTGTGTGTGTGTATATATATATATATATATATATACACAATGGAATATTATTCTTCCATGAGAAAGAAGGAAATGGTATCATTTTCAATAATTTGGGTGGACCTTGGAGACACTATGCTAAGTGAAATAACTCAGAGAAAGGCAAATACTGGATGATATCATTTATACGTGGAATCTAAAAAGGATAAACTCAAACAGATTCATACTTCCATGTGAAGCCAGCACTACAGAAGGACTAGGACTGTGATTCTCTAGAGGACATGAAACTTACATTTTCTAGAGTAACTAAATTGATTCTTAATACAACTGAAAGGAGACATCCTAGCAAACTTACTATTCTCACAGACCACCTTGCTGTCCTGTTCACAGTAGTGGCTATTTCAAGTTCTTTAAGAGTCATGTTTTACTATTTCAAGTTCTTTAAGAGTCATGTTTTACTGGAAAATAGACAGGTTAGTTGTTAAAATTTGTAAACATACCACTTGGACTATTTCATCCTGGAACAACAACAACTGCACAAAACTCTCAAGGCACTCACTCCAAGATATAATCACATGTTCAAAATTACAGGAATGTTCATATTTAAGATGACAGTTAAGTATGGGGACTATGACTATCCTGAAAGAAACAGAAGGATAATGTAAAAAAGCAAAGCATCAAATTAGTAGATAAATCTGTTACTTGCTGATAGAGACTTCAGAGGACAGGTCTACTGTCACTTTGTTTAATTTGGGATACAGTCCCAATATATGGAGATAAACAAAAGTCATTGTTTGTGGACGTTTAATTGACTGCTATAATAATATAACTACTGATTTGGATGGATGCAAAAAAGAGCTTGGGTGTGTCCTCAAGGCTTAAAAAAATTAGAGCCATGTACATTCAGATGGTAGAGTAGAAGGACGTTTGCTCAACTCCTTTGAGAACACCAATATCTCAACTAGCTGCTGAACAATCATTGACAGGAGGATGTTGGAACCCACAGAAGAAAGATACTCCATGTCCAAGGATAAAGGAAGCCACAACAAGGTGGTAGGAGGGGGTCAATCACATGAAAATCAAACCATATACCTGCTGGGTAGGTGACCCATGAACTGGAGGACAATAATACCAAACAAGTTTTCATACTGTTGCAAACATTCTAGGGCACACCTCAGACTTCCCAACCTGGGTATACAGCAAAAGGACTGAGTCCCCAGGGAATCTGACTTTGAAGGACAGTGGGATATGATTACAGAGCTTCCATAGAACTGGGGGAAGCGAGATTCCTGGAAGGCACAAAAAAACCTTGTGCACACCAGAATACAGGCAAAAGGAGCAGTAGCCCCACACGACACTAAGCCAGACCTGCCTATTAGTGTTTGAGGGTCTACTGCAGAGGTGTGGGTCAGCAGTGGCCTGCAGCAGGAGCAGGGGCACTGGCAGCAACAGTCCTGGGAGGTACTTGTTGGCATAAGTCCTTTTGGAGGTTGCCTTTAGTCCTACCATAGAGCCTATAGACTCTAGGACTAGAAATCCTCAGGCCAAACAACAAACAGTGAGGGAGCACAGCCCCAACCATCAGCAGACAGTTGGATTAAAGATTTACTGAGCATTGTGCTGCCCACCAGAGTAAGACCCAGGTTTCCCCACAGCCAGTTTGTCCCATCAGAAAGCTTGCACAAGCCTCTTATCCTCATCCATCAGAAGGCAAACAGAAAAAGAAAGGACTGTAATCCCACTGCCTCAAAAAGAAAACCACAATCACAGAAAGCTAGCCAATATGATCACATGGATCACAGCCTTCTGTAACTCAATGACGTTATCAGTCATGCTGTGCAGGGCCACACAAGAAGGGCAGGTCATGGTAGAGAGTTCTGACAAAACGTGGTCCACTGGAGAAGAAATTGGCAAACCACTTCAGTATTCTTGCCTCGAGAACCCCATGAACAGTCAGTCAGTCAGTTCAGTCACTCAGTCATGTCCAACTCTTTGGGACCCCATGAACTGCAGTACACCAGGCCTCCCTGTCCATCACCAACTTCCAGAGCTTACTCAAACTCATGTCCATTGAGTCAGTGATGCCATCCAATCATCTCATCCTCTGTCATCCCCTTCTCCTCCCACCTTCATTGTTTCCCAGCATTAGGGTCTTTTCAAATGAATCAGTTCTTCGCATCAGGTGACCAAAGTATTGGAGTTTCAGCCTCAGTATCAGTCCTTCCAATGAATATTCAGGACTAATTTCCTTTAGGATGAACTGCTTGGATGTCCTTGCAGTCCAAGGGACTCTCAAGAGTCTTCTCCAGCACTACAGTTCAAAAGCATCAATTCTTTGGTGCTCAGCTTTCTTTATAGTCCAACTCTCACATCCATACATGACTACTGGAAAAACCATACCTTTGACTAGACGGACCTTTGTTGGCAAATTAATGTCTCTGCTTTTTAGTATGCTGTCTAGGTTGGTCATAACTTTTCTTCCAAGGAGCAAGCATCTTTTAATTTCATGGCTGCATTCGCCATCTGCAGTGATTTTGGCGCCCCCTCAAAATAAAGTCTGTCACTGTTTCCACTGTTTCCCCCTCTATTTGCCATGAAGTAATGGGACCAGATGCCATGATGTTAGTTTTCTGAATGTTGAGCTTTAAGCCAACTTTTTCACTCTCCTCTTTCACTTTCATCAAGAGGCTCTTTAGGTCTTCTTTGCTTACTGACATAAGGGTGGTGTCATCTGCATATCTGAGGTTATTGATATTTCTCAATAATATGAAAAGGCAAAAAGATATGACATCAGAAGATGAGCCCCCTTGTTCGTAGGTGTCCAATATGTTACTGGGGAAGTGTTGAGGTCCTTTAATGGACTGGAACTTGGTGGTCTGGAATCGATGATAAGAAAGTAAAGGAGAGAAAGAGGTTGATATTTTTTGGTTTACGCAGAAAGCCAATAAAGCCCCTGACATGGGACTTGTTCTGTTCACGGAGGCCTCAGGTGCCCTCTCAATGGGGTGAAAACACAGAGTGCCTTCTCGAGAGGGTCTTAGAATCCCTGGCAGGAAAGTGAACTCAGAGGGCCTCTGCACTCCAGGGGATCAGCCTGAAAAAGAGAGGGGGAGAGAGAGAGAGAGAGAGAAAGAGAAAAAGAGAGAGAAAGAAAGAAAGACACTGGGACCAGAGCTCTCATGGAGCAAAGGTGTTTTAATCAACATGGTGTGGGCATATATACTGTCTTACAAGGTAGCTATTTTCAGCAGAGATAAAATCAAAACTTAAAAATTATCAAGAAAGCATGAGGTCATCCATATGAAAGAGAGAGTTGTAAATAACCACTTTTACCATATGGTTCATAAAAAGGAAGAGGGTACTTATCACCGTATAGAAAAACTAATGAAGGAAATGTCTGGATTCCTCAGTCCCGGGGGAGGCTTGCCTCTCCTCTTAATTCCTGAATATTCAGGAATTAATAAGGAGCAGAGAATTCCTAACAGATCCAAAACAGCACACAGGAAGCCTGCTGTTAAATGCTTCCTAACAATTCCCCCTATTTTATTATATTTGTAAAAAAAGTCTTGACCAAATGAGTTTGGTTAGTATTAACCATCCTTATAGAAAGGCGACAGTAAACAACAATTATAATTATCAAGACAGTTACCAAAGTTACATTTCCAGACCTGATACTGTGGGTAATACTTTGAAACTATCTTCGAGGGTCTAGCCTGGATAATTTGTTTAGCTAAAGTTATTAAATTAGGGGAAGAGGGCAGATTTTTAGAAAAAGTTTTAAAGATTTTCTTTTGTAGTAATTGTACATTCAGAGAGGCATTATCATGTATATTTTGTAAATGAAATTTGATTTGTTCCCAGTTGTAGGCACTATGATTGAATTGAACAGGAGTAACACAAAATCGAGTAGCTTAAAGAAATAGAGGAATTAAGACAAGTATATAGTTTGTAATTAATACAAGTTACAGAATGTAAAAGTCTTATTAAATTGTAAATTTTTTTATGGCTATAACAAAAGGAAGTGGAACACAGGCCTGTATAAAATATCACTGATTATAGCAAAAGAAATAGTTACTATGACCACAACTGGTTCCTATGAAATGTCCAGTCCAAGTCTCAAGTTTTTTCGTGCTCTGGTGTTCGCAGCAAGTTTTCAAATGTCCCATTGTTCAGGCCCACTCTGTTTATCAAGGATGATCCTAGGACGAGGTGGGGCTAATCCACCTTTAAGCCACTCAAGAAGTCTTTTGTCATAGTAATGTTTCATCGTAGTGTCAGTGACCTTCCATATCACACACAGTGTTGTTAATATATTCTGAGTAGTCAGATAACCACATACCTTGGGTTCCCCAATCAACAATTGTATAATTAGCCACAAACATTTATTTTTTTTGATTTGGTTTGATTGACATTTGTCTCAATGAACAGGAGTATAAGTAAAGTTTTTATAAGTGAACACTTTGCATAATGTTCTTTGTTTTTTCCCTAACTTTTTTTCTAACTCTTTCCCTAAAGTCTCAGTAGTATAAACATGGTTTATAGACAAAGAAAGGGCAGTAAATAATCTAAGCAATATCTGAAAGTCTTTTTTTGGAAAGCCCAAGTTTGTTAGCTGATGTTTATGTATAATTTTGTTAGGCCCATGCACAAGGGAAGGACTTCATAGCCTAGAGAAATGTTAATTAGTTTTCTTTTTTGCCCAGGGTGTGAGGGCCCTTTCCTCTACTAGGGAGAAGGCATATGTATAGAGTCATTAGTTGAAACGATTGGTCCTCTCTCTGTCTATTCGACCACCTGTAATAGAGGAGGGGTTGGGTATTAGTCCGAGCTCGAGCATGGGGGAGGTACAGGTCAAAAGACTGAGCATTGTCAGGACAATGTATTCAGGACTCGGAGGCAATCTCTGTTGAAAGACCAAATTTTCAGCTTGATTAGTAAGGGTTTTTATTTGTCCCCAACTGGGGAGATCATAGGGGTGATGCCCCCAAAGGCGGTGTTTTTTGGAGATCTTTAGAGCAGACATAGCCCGTTTTTGAATTTTTCTTTTCTGGGGTTTTTGTTTCATCTCCATTTTGAATGCTGAGGGCCCCCTTGGGTCGAATCTTAAGAAGAGGTTAAAAAATTTAAAACAAGCAAAGCTGTATTAACAATAGTTATAGGTTTAGAAAATATGTTGGAATCTAGTAAAGTCTGTTTTAGATAAGGAAGACAGTAGTGTACCTGTGTATTCTCCCTTTTAAAATTTTTTTATTTGTAACTTTAGTGTGTGATGTGTTTGTTTGACTATGTCTTGTGTCTGTGGATTATAAAGAATACTTGTAATGTGTATAATAGGAAAAGATTGTAAAAATTGTTTAAAGTTTCTAGAAATATAGGAGAGGGGAGTGTAAACAATTTTAGAGGTAAATCTAGTTTGATGTGAGTAAGAAATTGTTTTTGTAATTTATTTTGCACCAAACAGAGTTCCTCTCATGCCTCTTGAGGAAGTGAACAAGGGCTATTTAAATCAGGATCTCCTTTTAAAGTATTAAATAGGTTATTCAGTTGATAATTTGGAGAAGGCAATGGCACCCCACTCCAGTACTCTTGCCTGGAGGATCCTATGGACGGAGGAGCCTGGTGGGCTGCAGTCCATGGGGTCGCGGAGACTCGGACACGAGTGATCGACTTCACTTTCACTTTTCACTTTCATGCTTTGGAGAGGGAAATGGCAACCCACTCCAGTGTTCTTGCCTGGAGAATCCCAGGGACGGGAGAGCCTGGTGGGCTGCCGTCTCTGGGGTTGCACAGAGTCGGACACAACTGAAGCAACTTAGCAGCGGCAGCAAAGGTCTCCCGGAGAAGGTGATGGCAGCCCACTCCAGTACTCTTGCCTGGAAAATCCCATGGACAGAGGAGCCTGGTGGGCTGCAGTCCATGGGGTTGCGAAGAGTCGGGCACAACTGAGCGACTTCACTTTCATGCATTGGAGAAGGAGGTGGCAACCTCCAGTGTTCTTGCCTGGAGAATCCCAGGGACGGGGGAGCCTGGTGGGCTTCCTTCTATAGGGTTGCACAGAGTCAGACACCACTGAAGTGACTTAGCAGCAGCAGCAAAGAAGGTCTAATCCAATTAATATCACCTAAGAGCTTTTGAAAATCATATAAGGTTGATAATTTATCAGTACGGATCTGAGTTAGTTGGGGAGTAATGTGTTGCCTATTAACAACAAACCCCAAGTAATGGTAAGGTGTAGAGGTTTGAATTTTTTTTAGGGGTAATGATTAATCCAGAGTTTTTTAAGCATATTTGAGCTATATCAAACATGTGTTGAGTTTTTAAGATAGATGGAGCCAAAAACAATACATCATCCATATAGTTAATAACAAGAAAATTAGGAAATTGTTTTCTCACAGGCTCAAGGGCTTTGGCTACATAGTACTGACACATGGAGAATTCATCATCCCTATCAGCCCTGGGATTTCTTTGGAAGGAATGATGCTAAAGCTGAAACTCCAGTACTTTGGCCACCTCATGCGAAGAGTTGACTCATTGGAAAAGACTCTGATGCTGGGAGGGATTGGGGGCAGGAGGAGAAGGGGACGACAGAGGATGAGATGGCTGGATGGCATCACTGACTCGATGGATGTGAGTCTGAGTGAACTCCGGGAGTTGGTGATAGACAGGGAGGCCTGGCGTCATGGGGTCACAAAGAGTCGGACACAACTGAGTGACTGAACTGAACTGAACTGTGGCAGTACAGTTCATTGATACCATTTATAAGGTCTAATACGATTAAGATAAGGGAGAGAGAAAGTGAATCTCTCTTGGTCTAAAGAGTGTAAAGGTATATTAAAAAAGCAATCTTGTAAATCAATAATAATAATATGCCCATTTTAAGGAATAGTGGTAGGTGATAGGATTTCTGGTAGTAATGTACCCATAGGTTTCATAGATGCATTAACTTTTCTAAGGTCTGTTAGGAGATGCCATTTGTTAGACTATTTTTTTAATTACAAAAATAAGAGAGTTCCAAGGAGAAAAAGATTTCTCAATATGCTTTAATTTTAGTTGTGTATCTATAAGTTCTTTAGTCGACTGTAATTTCTCTTTTGTGAGGGGCCACTGCTCTGTCCAAATAGGCTTGTCATATTTCCAGGTTATTTTAATAATTGTATTGTTTGTTAAATGAGCAGTGGCCCCAAGGAAAAGTGTGGAATGTATATCTGAGTTTGTCATATCTTATATCTTTTTATTAAAAGCATATATCTTACTTTTCCTTAGCAACTATGAAGTGTCTTGTATATTAGCATTTTATAGATTGGTGAACATATTTATTATATCATATTATAATATATATTATATATAAATATGTCTATATTTATATATATCAATATATTATGCATTATATAATATATTTATTAATAGTTTAAAATCTCTTTAGTTTTTCTGTAAGAAAAACTTTTTGTAAGAGGAAGTTAATGTTTAGTAATTAATGTTTTAAAAACTTATTTTATTTGGAAATGACCTACCTATTTAATAAACTTTTATTGTTTAGTTTAGTACAACTCTAGAAATTTAAGTTATCTCAATCTTAAGAGATTATTTTAGATTATAATAACAGATTATAATAATAGATTATTCTATTAAAATATAATTATTTTTAATAGAGTTTATCTAAAAGTTTTTATCTCATTTATATATTTATATATACATATAGTTACCTTTTTGTTGACAAATTTAGTTTACCTTAAACCTAGGCATAATAATGGCACCCCACTCCAGTACTCTTGCCTGGAAAATCCCATGGGTGGAGGAGCCTGGTGGGCTGCAGTCCATGGGGTCGCTGAGGGTCAGACACGACTGAACAACTTCACTTTCACTTCTCACTTTCCTGCATTGGAGAAGGAAATGGCAACCCATTCCAGTGTTCTTGCCTGGAGAATCCCAGGGATGGGGGGGCCTGGTGGGCTGCCATCTATGGGGTCACACAGAGTCAGACATGACTGAAGTGACTTAGCAGCAGCAGCAGGCATAATAAAAGTATTATATAATGTTGATGACTTAAGACATGTCTTAATTAGATTAGCAAACAATTATATTCAAATTATATTTAAATAAACATTATATATATATTTAATATTTTTCAGTTCACGTGAATTTGAATTTAAATAGAGCTCATTAACTTCATATTATATAAAAACAAAGCTGGTATATTGATGGCAGCACTGCCAGATGTTGAGGGTTTTAGGTAAAAGATGGAATTTGCCCCAGGTTTTTGTTGAAGGGGATCTGGGGGGTCCCTGCTTGGAGTTTTCCGGAATAGGTTTTCTTCAATGTCAAATTTAGACTTACAATCTTTGGCCCAATGAATTCCTCTACGGTAGCGAGGGCAGATTTTTGGAGGTTTTTATTTTTATGTATTTTTTCTTTTTTTTTTTTTTTTAGCTTTCTTAGGGCCATCCCGTTTTAAATGGTTCTTATTTCCACATGTAAAGCATCCTTTATTTCCCTTTCTTAAGGCTGCAGCTATTGTTTCAGCTGCCGTTTGCATCTTTTGAGTTTCTAATCCTAGACTGCAACAAGCCTTCAAATAATCAATAATAGTCCCTGTCTCACCAATTGGAGCTATAGCTTTTTGACATTCCTGAATTGCATTTTCATAAGCAAGTAATTTCTCTAGTTGCCTTTTGGCTTCTTTTCCAATTACAGTACGGGAAATAGCAGTTTATAATCTAGCTAAAAAATCAGCATACGTTTCATTAGATCACTGAACTTTAAATAAGTGATGAAGTAAAGTAGAAAAGTGATGGGGCTTTCCAGCCATTTTACCCATGTCTTAGTACTTACTGGCCTCAATAGGCCCTGGGGTCACTCCGTCCAAGAATCTGCCTATGTGTACCAAGTTCTTGTTCTGGGCACCACTTGTTGAATTCCTTTAATGGACCGGAACTTGGTGGTCTGGAGTCGACAATAAGAAAGTAAAGGAGAGAAAGAGGCTGATATTCCTTGGTTTACGCAGAAAGCCAATAAAGCCCCTGACACAGGACTTGCTTTGTCCACGGAGGCCTCAGGCGCCCTCTCGATGGGGTGAAAATGCAGAGTGCCTTCTCGAGAGGCTCTTAGAAGCCCGGGCAGGAAAGTGAACTCAGAGGGCCTCTGTGCTCCAGGGGATCAGCCTGAAAAAGAGAGGGAGAAAGAGAGAGAAAGGAAGAAAGACATGGGCACCAGAGCCCTGACGGAGCAAAGGGTTTTAATCAACATGGTGTGGGCATATATATACTGTCTTACAAGGTAGCTATTTTCAGCAGAGATAAAATCAAAACTTACAAGTTATCAAGAAAGCATGAGGTCATCCATATGAAAGAGAGAGTTGTAAATAACCACTTTTACCATATGGTTCATAAAAAGGAAGAGGGTACTTATCACCGTATAGAAAAACTAATGAAGGAAATGTCTGGATTCCTCAGTCCCAGGAGAGGCTTGCCTCTCCTCTTGATTCCTGAATTAATAAAGGAGCAGAAAATTCCTGACAGATCCAAAACAGCACACAGGAAGCCTGCTGTTAAATGCTTCCTGACAGGGAAGAATAGAGAAATAGCTCCAGAAAGAATGACGAGGATGGGCCAAGGCTGAAACAGTGCTCCGCTGTGGATGTGTTTGGTGGTGAAAGTAAAGTCCAATGGAATAAAGAATAGTACTGCATAGGAGCATAAAGTATTAAGTCCATGAATCAAGGTAAACTAGACGTGGTCAAGCAGGAGGTGGCAAGAGTGAACATTGATATTTTAGAAATCAGTGAACTAAAATGGATGAGAATGAGTGGGTTTAATTCAGATGACCATTATGTCTACTACTGTGGGCAAGAATCCCTTAAAAGAACTGTAATAGCCCTCATAGTCAACAAAAGAGTCTGAAATGCAATACTTGGGTATAATCTCCAAGACAAAAGAATGATCTTGGTTCATTTCTAAGGCCAGCCATTAAACATCACAGTAATCCAAGTCTGTGCCCCAACAACTAAGTCAAAAGATTCTATGAAGACAGACAATACCTTCTAGAATTAACACCAAAAAAAAAAAAAAAAAAGGATGTCCTTTTAATCATATGGGACTGGGATGCAGAAATAGGAAGTTAAGAGATACCTAGAGTAACAGGCAAGTTGGGCATGGAGTACAAAATGAAGCAGGACAAAGCCTAACAGAGTTTTTCCAAGAGTAGACACACTGGTCATAGCAAACACCCTCATAGACATCATCAGATGGTCAATACCAAAATTAGATTGATTATATTCTTTGCAGCCAAAGATGGAGAAGCTCTACACAGTCAGCAAAAACAAGACCTTGAGCTGACTGTCGCTCAGATCATGAGCTCCTTATTGCAAAATTAAGGGCTTAAATTGAAGAAAGTAGAGGAAACTACTAAGCTATTCAGGTATGACTTAAGTCATATCCCTTGTAATTATACAGTGAAGTGAAGTTTCTCAGTCGTCTCTGACTCTTTGTGACCCCGTGAACTGTAGCCTGCCAGGCTCCTCTGTCCATGGGATTTTCCAGGCAAGAATATTGGAATTGGTTGCCATTTCCTTCTCCAGATTATCTTCCCAACCCAGGTATCAAACCCAGGCCTCCTGCATTGCAGGCAGACTCCTTATGGGTTGAGACATGAGGGAAGTCAGTTATACAGTGGAGGTGACCAATAGATTCAAGGGATTAGATCTGGTAGACAGAGTGCCTAAAGAACTATGGACCAAGGTTTGTAACATTATACAGGAGGCAGTGATCAAAACCATCCCCAAGAAAAGAAAATGCAAGGAGGCAAAATGGTTGTCTGAGGAGGCTTTAAAAATAGCTGAGAAAAGAAGAGAAGCAAAAGGAAAAGGAAAAAGGGAAGGATATACCCAACTGAATTGAGAGTTTCAGAGAATAGCAGAGAGAGATAAGAAAGCCTTGCTAAGTGAATAATGCAAAACAAACAAAAAAAAAATAGAGGAAAATAGTAGAATGGAAAAGACTTATAGAGATCTCTTCAAGAAAATTGGATATCCCAAGGGAACATTTCATGGAAAGATGAGCACAAGAAAGGGCAGAAAGTGCAAGGATCTAATAGAAGCAGAAGAGATTAAGAAAAGGTGGCAGGAATACACAGAAGAACTGTACTAAAAATTTCTTAATAACCTGGATAACCACGATGATGTGGTCACTCACCTAAAGTCAGACATCCTGGAGAGAGAGGTCACATGGGCATTAGGAAACATTACTAGGAACAAAGCAAGTGGAGGTGATGGAATTCCAGCTGAGCTATTTTAAAATCCCAAAAGATGATGGTGTTAGACTGCTGCACTCAATATGCAGCTAATTTGGAAAACTCATCATGGTCACAGGACTGGAAAAGGTCAGTTTTCATTTCCAATCCCAAAGAAAGGCAGTGCTAAACAATGTTCAAACTACTTTACAATTGCATTCATTTCACATGCTATTAAAGTAATGTTCAAAATCCCTTCAGCAAAACTTCAGCAATACATGAACCAAGAACTTCCAGATGTAGAAGCTAGATTTAGAAAAGGCAGAGGGACCAGAGATCAAATTGCCAACATCCGTTGGGTCATAGAAAAAGCAAGGAAATTCCAGAAACATACCTACTTCTGCTTCATTGACTACGCTAAATCCTTTGACTGTGCAGATCACAACAAACTGTGGAAAATTCTTAAAGACATGGAAATACCAGACCACTTTACCTACTTCCTGAGAAACTGTATGTGGGTCAGGAAGCAACAGTTAGAACCGGACAGACTGGTTCAAACTGGGAAAGGAGTATATCAAGGCTCTATATTGTAACCCTGCTTATTTAACTTATGCACAGAGTACATTATGCAAAATGTTACGCTGGATGAATAATAAGCTGGAATCAAGATTGCTGAGAGAAATAACAACCTCAGACATGTAGATGACAAAAATCTAATGGCAAAAAGCAAAGAAAACCAAAGAACCTATTCATGAAGGTGAAGAGGGAAGTAGGAAAAGCTGGCTTAAAACTCAGGGAGGGGAGTTCAGGATGGGGAACACATGTACACCTGTGGCAGATTCATGCCAATGTATGGCAAAACCAATACAATATTTTAAAGTAATTAGCCTCAAAAAAATAAATAAATAAATAATTTTTTTAAAGGAAAAATAAACTCAGCATTCAGAAAACTAAGATCATGACATCTGGTCCCATCACTTTGTGGCAAATAGTTGGTGAAACAATGGAAACAGTGACAGACTTTATTTTTGTGGGCTCCAAAATGACTGCAGATGTTGACTGCATCCATGAAATTGAAATAACTTGCTCCTTTGAAGGAAAGTCAGTGTACTAAAAAGCAGAAGGATCACTTTGTCAACAAAGGTCCATCTAGTCAAGGCTGTGGTTTTTCCAGTGGTCATATATGGATGTGAGAGTTGGACCATGAAGAAAGCTGAGCACCGAAGAATTGATGCTTTTGAACTGTGGTGTTGGAGAAGACTCTTGAGAGTCCCTTGGACTGCAAGGAGATCCAACCAGTCCATTCTAAAGTAGATCAGTCCTGGGTGTTCTTTGGAAGGACTGATGCTAAAGCTGGAACTCCAATACTTTGGCCACCTGATGTGAAGAGTTGACTCATTGGAAAAGACTCTGATGCTTGGAAAGATTGAATGAAGGAGGAGAAGGGGACGACAGAGGATGAGATGGTTGGATGGCATCACCAACTCAATGGTCATGAGTTTGAGCAAACTCTGGGAGATAGTGAAGGACAGGGAAGCCTGGTGTGCTGCATCCAGTCCACGGGGTCAAAAATAATTGGACACGACTTAGCACCTGAACAACAACAACCCATTAAACACTGGAAATTCAAACTTTGCCTTTCAACAGATGCCTTGTAATAAAATCTTGGTACTAGATAATGGCCAAATGTCTTTGTGCTTCACATCTGGGAAGAACTATGTGGTGAGATAGAGCACTTATTTAAGAGTTCTAAGTGATCATATAAATATTATTTTACTTATGTTATTAAGGGAAACTCAGAAATTTATTGGCCCTTGCAAGAGAAACTCCTAATTAAAATTTTAGATTCTCAGACTCTGGAGTTAAGTTTAGGCTTAGAATGGGTACTGTTTTACAAGGCACTACTAAATAATACTCAACTAGTTAATCATTTGGAAGCTTGAGCAACAAAGCATCACAACAGTTTTTGAAATTAATGTATGATGGAGAACTTTTGTACATTGCTAACCAAAAATTTGCTTTAACCATTCTCCTTTAGTGTGACATATTTAAAAATTTTCCCCTCTGGGCAAATAATGTACTGAATTTTTCAATCCACCCTACTTTATTTTTATATTTTCATTGCTTTTGTAATTTACCATAGATTTATTGGTTATTTAGATGGTTATAATTTGCCCAGTGAAAGGTAGAAATGGCAGTGGAAATAAAAGTTAAAACTGTAGTGTTACTATTCTGTAGCAACAAAGGGAGGGTATTGGAAAGAAAAATATAAATTAAAAAAATAAAAAATAATTCTTTTGGTGCCCCAAAAAAGGCATGAGACTTTCTCTTTTTAGAGCATTTACTTTAGAAAACTTGTAAATAGAAAACCATTCTCTTTTCAATATTCTTGCCAATTTTTCCACCCATGAATGTTTTCCTTTGGATAAAGGCTAATACATTGTACCACCCCACTTACCACATGCATTCAGGAAGAATTGTCTAACACATGGTGATTGTTGTTCAGTCACTAAGTCATGTCCAACTCTTTGTGACCCTATGGACTGCAACACACCAGGCTTCCCTGTCCTTCACTATCTCCCTGCCTTTGCGCAAACTCATGTCCATTAAGTCGGTGATGCCATCCAACTGTCTCATCCTCTGCCGTTCTCTTCTTTTGCCTTCAATCTTTCCCTGCATCAAGGTCTTTTACAATGAGTCAGCTCTTTGCATCAGGTGGCCAAAGTATTGGAGCTTCAGCCTCAGCATCAGTCCTTCCAATGAATATTCAGGACTGATTTCCTTTAGGAGTGATTGGTTTCATCTCCTTGGAGTCCAAGGGACTCTCAAGAGTCTTCTCCGGCACCCCAATTCGAAAGTATCAATTCTTGAGCACTCAGCTTTCCTTGGTTCAACTCTCACATCCATACATGACTACTGGAAGAACCATAGCTTTGACTATACTGACTTTTGTCGGCAAAGTGATGTCTCTGCTTTTTAATATGCTGTCTAGCATATTAAAAAAAGTCTAGGTTTGAGTCGGACATGACTAAAGAGACTTAGCAAAGCACCAACGGTGATATTGAGTCCTCTTTCTTGAGGTCTAGCTATCTTTTATCTCGAGAATGTGAATGTAATGGGTTATATCTGCTTGGCTATATAAAAGGGTGAGATTTCTTGTTGACTTTGATATCTCTTTAGTTGCTTGCTTGTGATGCACCTCATATCCCAGTTTAATGTTTATTTAATATTAAAATTATTTTCTTGCCTATATGATAATATTTTACCTGAACCCTGTGATTCTGGAAAACAGTGAAGGTTAAGAGATCCTCCTGCTTTGTGTTTCAGGAAATTGCTTACCTGAAAGAACCATTCTTCCCCATATAATTTAAATAAGACTCATGGATGTTCCTTTGTTTACCTATGACAAGGTCAGATACGGATACTCAGAAATACCACTTTTTGTTTCATAAGTGATCAGTTGAAACAAAATGCTTGTTATCCAAACTTGGGTTAAGCTTCTCTTTTTCCTCCAGTCTCCTGAATTTTGGCCTCCTCTCACCAGACCTAGCAGACAACCTGTCTTGAGAATAGGCAGGCCTCAGGGTAAAACATTCTCTGATTCAGTATCCAGTCACGCTACCCACTTCATGCCCTCTCCCCACACCCAGTCTTTCTAGTGTTGTTAACTCCCATTTAGAAAAGAAAAACCCTTTTTGCCTAATACTTGAGATTCTTGGAGATCTTATGGTTACAGCTTTTCTCTATTGCAATATTTCCCCTCCCCCTATTTCAAAATTCCCTTTGTACCTTGGTAATAATTTTTTCAAGAAAGATATTTCCTTAATAATCTATATTTGTTTTTTATTTTATGCATAATATGTGGAGAGGAATTTTTGAATCAGCAGGATGGTTTGTTTTTCTAATTATTTCTGTAACACATATAATATAATGTCATCATAGAGGTGACATCTCATCACCTTTGTCATAATATATTAATTAGAAGCAAGTCAGAGGCCCCACCCTAAACCAATATACAAAGGCATGATCACCAGGAATTGGTGATCAGGGGGGTCACATGAGGTTCTGTCTGCCACAGTTTACTCTCCAGGCTTCAATATTTCCTGCCCCTACCTTATACAAAATTCATTCACCCTCTCTCAAGATCCCTCAGAGTTTTGCCTCATTACACAATTGACTTAAAATCCAAGTCTCATCATCTAAACCAGGTCCAACTGCAGATGATGAGACTCTTGGGTGGAAGTTCATTAAGCATACCACTTGGGCAGAATGAATCTCCGAAGGCAATGGCACCCCACTCCAGTATTCCTGCCTGGAAAATCCCAAGGATGGAGGAGCCTGGTAGGCTGCAATCCGTGGGGTCGCTGAGGGTCGGACATGACTGAGCGACTTCACTTTCACTTTTCACTTGGAGAAGGAAATGGCAAGCGACTCCAGTGTTCTTGCCTGGAGAATCCCAGGGACAGGGGAGCCTGGTGGGCTGCCGTCTATGGGGTCACACAGAGTCGGACACGACTGAAGTGACTTAGCAGTAGCAGTAAGATAAAGAGACAAGACATCTGTTCTAACAAATCCAATGTACAATGGAGATATAGCAGTAGGAATCTATAGACATTCTTGTTTAGAAACAAGCAAATGGGAAGTATAAGAGTCACTGGGCAACAGCAATGGACAAATGTTTCAGTTTCCTGATTTGATTTCAAAGCCTGGGAAAAACTCTGGTTATCACCTCAGTCTTGTGAGTTCTCCTTTCTACCCTCTGAGTCATCCTTCCTTTTTTATGGAAGATAGCATGAGTTTGTGGAGAAGGCAATGGCACCCCACTCCAGTACTCTTGCCTGGAAAATCCCATGGACGGAGGAGCCAGGAAGACTGCAGTCCGTGGAATCGCTAAGAGATGGACACGACTGAGTGACTTCACTTTCACTTTTCACTTTCAAGCATTGGAGAAGGAAATGGCAACCCACTCCAGTGTTCTTGCCTGGAGAATCCCAGGGACGGGGGAGCCTGGTGGGCTGCCGTCTATGGGGTCGCACAGAGTCGGACACGACTGAAGTGACTTAGCAGCAGCAGCAGCAGCATGAGTTTGTGGTTGAGAATGTAAAATAGCTACTTTGTAAACTGTGATCAAATGCGCTGGAACTAGTAACACCTACCTTGTCTCTCCCAGTGGAGAGTTTCTTTCTAATTTATCAAGGATTCAAGGGTAACTGCTAAGGGCCATTTTATACTTTAGGCTTTAGTCTCTCAACTTTGAGACATACCATTTGAGGGTCCCCCATAGCCTTACCTCATTCACCTTATAGATAAGCTTAAAACTTACTTTACACTGAAAAGCTGCAGTTTCCCAAATGTCCAAATTGATTTGCCTCAGGGCTTTTACACCTACCTGCTCTTACTTGGGCTCCTATCCCTTTAGTCCTTTTAAATTGCACTAATGTGATACATTTTAACTTCTAATTGCTCCTAGACACACAATCGGTAACATCCCCAAGAATATCAAGGTGTCTTCCACAGAGCATTTGGTCTGTTAATATTTAGAGAATTAATGAGCCAATGAAGTGCTATCTAATTTGTTTTAATTTCTCCTACTTTCTTTGATTAAGTAATTCATGTATACATCTTTTAATTTTACAAAATGATGGACTGAAAGTATTAGGAAGGCCATGAGTCACCGTCTTTCACATTACCTATTTCTTAAGCCCAACAATTTTACTACTAATTTTTTTATATTTCCAAAGAAACAGCTACTCAATCGCATAATATTCTGCTTTATATCACAAAATAAGATAAAAATTTCCCAATTTGTTTTCCAAAATACATAGTTCCTATGCTCTTAAACCTGATACACAGAGTTAAGTATGTAACCAAAGATTTGATTAGTAAACTTATATTCTGAAGCTATTTAAATCTCCTGTTAAAAGACACATTTAGGAATTAATTAGAAAGAAGAAAGAAATTTAAAAAGAATGAAAATTTTATTTTATAAAAAGAAGGAAGAAGGAAGGAAGGGAAATCTCCAAGGTATCACATAAAACAGGAAGACAAAATGATAAACGTTGTTTCTTCTAGCCCAGCACCAATTCTCCATTAGTTGAAACATTAACTGCTCTCTTCAACAACAAATTAAAGAAACCAGCGCAGACTCATTGTGGGTAGGAGAAGAAACTGGACATGACCCTGGAACATGTGCTGTCTGTGTCAGTAGTGCTTACCCTCATTACAACTTGGTCAGGTTCTCTTTTCCTCATTTCTAAAAGCTTCCTCATATTGGTGTGGGAAGGAACTGTGGATAGTGTAAGTGACCTTGCCAAACCTCCAGGATGTTCATCTTGCTGGTTTCTGAATGGGCCCTTGGACCCCATAGGAATTCATACTATGGAGGATCACTGTTGGCACCTGCTGGCACTCCAGTTACTTTTCCTGCATAAATCTTGAGTGATAGGCTTTCTGGGCTCCTAACGATGAAGTGTTTTCTCCGTCTCACCCTCATTATATTCAAGAATTCCTTGATCTCCTCCTTAGTAGGGCAGTTACCTTTCATGAAAGGAGACTCATCAGAAGACTCTCTTGGGAAGCCCCTGCCACCATTTAGACTCCCAACGTTAGTGACATCCAGTTTGCTGACAAGGCCATGAAGTGCTTGATAGATTCTACTTCTTTCAACCTAAGGTAAAAGAGCAGCTCCATGTATTCAGAGGCTTTTCAGAAGATCATGAGGATGTGGTCCCTTTATTCTTTATTGACTTTTTTCAGTGTATTTGCCTTTGTAATGGGCATTCATTTTATAATTGAGCAAAAGGAACTATACAAACAAAGTCACCTTCTGGGTTAAGTCTCTGCATGGGTGCTCACACAGAAACAACTACCAATTGTGTGTATTTGTTAGTATAAGTGTTGTTATTGTTGTTCAGTCACTAAGTCATGTACAACTCTTTACCACCCCATAGACTGCAGCACGCTAGGCTTCCCAGTCCTTCCCTTCTCCCAGAGTTTGCTCAAACTCACGTCCACTGAGTCAGTGATACCATCCAACCGTCTCATCCTCTACCACCCCCTTCTGCTCTTGCCCCTAGTCTTTCCTAGCATCAAGTATTGGAGCTTCAGCTTTTTTGTATAGTATGAGTATGACTATATAGGAATGTATATGTGTGTGTATGTATATATGCCTATATATTCCAACCAGAATGCTATGAGATTAGAAATCAACTACAAGGAAAAAAGCTAAAAAAAAAAAAAACCCACAAGCACATGGAGGCTAAACAATATTTTGCTAAATAACCAATAGATCACTGAAGAAATCAAAGAAGAAATAAAAAATTACCTAGAGACAAATTAAAATGAAAACATGATGATCCAAAACCTATGGAACATAGAAGTTCTGAGAGGGAAGTTTATAGCAATACAATCTTACCTCAGGAAACAATAAAAATCTCAAACAGCCTAACCTTATACCTAAAACAACTAGAGAAGAACAAACAAAATCTAAAGTTAGTAGAAGGAAATAAATCATAAAGATCAGAGCAGAAATAAATGATATAGGATGAAGAAAACAATAGAAAAGATCAATGAACCTATAAGCTGATTCTTCTAAAATATAAACAAAATTGATAACTTTCAGCCAGACTCATGAACAAAAAACAAGGGAGAGGACTCAAATTAATAAAATTAGAAGTGAAAGAGGAGAAATTAAAACGGAAACCACAGAAATACAAAGGAACCTAAGAGACTACTATAAGCAACTGTATGCCAATAAAACGGAAAACTTAGAAGAAATAGACAATTTCTTAGAAATGTACAGTCTCCCAAGAAAGAAGCAGGAAATACGAACAGACCAATCATAAGTACTAACATTGAAACTGTGATTTAAAAAATTCTAACAGACAATAGCCCACATGCAGATGACTTCCCAGGCAAATTCTATCAAACATTTAGGGAAATGTTAACACCTATCCATCTGAAACTATTCCAAAAAATTGCAGAGGAAGGAACACTCCCAAACTTATCCTGTGAGGCCACTATCACATGGATATCAAAACCAGCCAAAGATACCAAAAAAAAAAAAAAAAAAGAAAACAACCCCACAAACAAACAGTTATTTGGATACATGGGAATACTGTAACATAATTACAATTAGGTTTATAATTTTGCTTTGATAGGTGAAAAAATAACATTATTTTTTCATGTTTAACATATTCCTATGTTTATTATTCATTTGGATTTATGTTTACTGTTTACTGTTCATGATTTTTGCCAATATTTGGTGTATTAGGATTTTAATGAAATTTTTATGTATAAAAATTAAAATCTGTTCTGAACATTTAAAGTAAATAAATGTCACAGTTGTTAAATCAAGAAATAGGTATAACTATTTTACACAGTTATTGAGAAGAAATAGAACTGAAAAGAATTGGGAAAAAAAAGAATTCAGGAACCATGTGGGACAGTCTGAGTTGGAGATGTCATCTAGATTATTTTTTCCAGACATGTTCACACTCAGCTCTTTATATGCAGTCATTATGGTAATTAGCCTCAGGAGATCTCCCGCCAGTTTCTCTTTCTCTGCAGTTTTAGGTCCTCTTTCACTACTTACTGGTATTTGTGTTCTGTCTCAACTGTCACCACTTCCCGAGCCTTCCCACTCATTCTGCCCCAAATTCAGTGGAGGAGGGCCTGTACACAGGGTGAAAATACCAGTCTCCAGCAGCCATTAGCACAGCTCCCAGCCAGGAACACTAGCAAGGATGCAGTGAACCACCAGAATAGCCAAGAGATATAGCGCTCTCCCAGCATCTAGAATCACTGGGTGACACAGAAAAGCTCCCTATACTCTGCCTGATGGTAGGCACAGAGAATTCAAAGGCATGTGAGATGTTTGGCATGCCTCTCTATGCCTTTCATCTAGTAGATATGCCCAGAGACTTCTCAACTTCCAGCTGCTGGTGGTAATTCAGAGATTTCCCAAGTTGATTAACAGAAGTGATCTTTAACCCTCTGCCCAGATTTTCTACCTTCTCCCCTTATAGTCCCTTCTCTCCCTTCTGCTAAACTCTAAATCTAGAATGCTGCCTGCCAGCCTGCCATGGGCTCTCTGGATGAGGTTTTTCATGTGGCCTCTCATGACCTCTGGCAATTTTTCTGATCACACATCTTCACTACCTAAGGGCGTCCTGCCCAGTTCTCTTGCCCAGCAACTGATCGTTCTCATTGAGTTCTTGCATTTCAAAGTAAAGGAGGAATGTCTTGTTGATATTTCAGAATGTAAAGTACGCCTAGGAGAATCCTGGCATTCAAGACATTAATGCTGAAGTCCAGCTCCATATGGGTGAGAGTTTAATTTTATACTCAACCTATTTGAAAATAAGGAACTAAAATAACAATGAGACAGTAACTTTCATCCCAAAATTTGGCCAAAATTTAAAAGACTAATGAAATAAAATGTCTGTGAGAATGTAAAGCATTCACACACATGAATCTGAGAGACTATAAATTGGTATGGCATTTTTGGAACAGAAGTTCAGCAATATTTGTAAAAATTTTAAGTCTTCACACTCTTCCCAGTTTAATCAAGTTTGCATGTTACTATGTTTTTCCTGAGAGAAAGTATGCATATCTGTCTAAGATTTCATATTCAAAGATACTGATTTCAGTCCTATTACTCATAGCAACAAATCTCAAACAGTTTTTAATGTCCATCAGGAGGAAAACGGTTAATTATCACACAAACAGAAGTAAGATAATCCTTACCTGTCTTTTTCTTGGAATGAAGGTTGGAACATGATGACTGGTGTGCAATTAACATCTGTGCATAATGAATACTTGTAACACCTTGATTGCTCCTATCATATTCTTCCTGATGATCTTCCCTTCAAATGGCCAAAAGGTATGAAAAGATGTTCAATATCACTAATTATCAAGAAAATGAAAGTCAAAGCCACAATGAGATAATACTTCACACCAGTTAGGATGGTTATACTTTTTAAAAAGGATAATTAAGTGTTAGCTAGGATGTTGAGAAATTGAGCTTTTGTGTATTGTTTCTGCACTGCGTGCTTGCATAGTCATGTCCAACTCTTGGGACCCCATGGACTGTAGCCCGCCAGGCTTCTCTGTTCATGGGGTTTCCCAGGCAAGAATACTGGAGTAGGTTGCCATTTCCTCATTCAGGGTTTCTTTCCTCACCCAGGGATCGAACCCACATCTCCTATGTCTCCTGCATTGCAAGAGGATTCTTTACCTGCTGAGCCATCAGGGAAGCCCTGTATACTATTGTTGGACATGTAAAATGGTGCAGCCACTATAGAAAACAGTATGAAAGTTTCTTTAAAAAGTTAAATGTAGAACTACCATATAATTCAGCAATCTCATTTCTAGATATGTATTCAAAAGAATGGAAATCAAGATCTTGAAAAGATGTCTGCATTCATGTTCCTTGTAGCACTCTTCAGCGAAGATATGTAAACAACCCAAATGTCCATCAAAGGTAAATGAAGAAAGAAAATGTGATTCATACACATACATACACTCACATACACAATGGAATATTATTCAGTCTTAAAAGAGGAAATCCTGCCATTTGCAACAATATGATGGACTTGAAGGACATTATGCTAAGTGAAATAAGCCAATCACAGAAGGACAAATACTTCATGGTTCTGCTTAAGGGAGGTACCTAAAATTATCAAACTCATAGAAGCAGAGAATTAAGTGTAGTTACTAGGGGCTGGGGTGAGTGGAAAATGAGGAGTTGCTTAATGGGCTTCCCTAGTGGCTCAGACAGTAAAGAATCTGCCTGCAATGCAGGAGACACAGGTTTGATCCCTGGGTCAGGAAGATCCCTTGGAGAAGCGAATGGCAACCCACTCCAGTATTCTTGCCTGGGAAATCCCATGGACAGAGGAACCTGGCAGGCTATAGCAAAAAGTCAGACATGACTAAGTGACTAACACTTTCACTTTTTTTTTCTTTCAATTGTTATACTGGTTCAGATACACAAAATGAATTAGTTCTAGAGATCTGCTGTACAACATAGTACCCACAGGTAACAATACTGAAAAAGTTTGAAAGAGCATAGATCTCATGTCAGGTGTTTTCACTCTGAAAGAAAAAAACAAAGGGACATGAGGACACTTTTGGAGGAGATGGATATGTCTGTTACAATGACTGTGGTGATGATTTCACAGGTGTATGTGCTGTGCTGTGCTTAGTCTCTCAGTTATGTCCGACTCTTTGCAACCCCATAGACTATAGCCTTCCAGGCTCCTCTGTCAATGGGGATTCTCCAGGCAAGAATACTGGAGTGGGTTGCCAAGTCCTCCTCCAGGAGATCTACCCAATCCAGGGATTGAACCCAGAACTCCCTCATTGCAGGCGGATTCTTTACCATCTCTGCCACCAGGGAAGCCCAAGAATACTGGAGTGGTTAGCCTATCCCTTCTCCAGGGGATCTTCCTGCCCCAGGAATTGAACTGGGTCTCCTGCATTGCAGGTGGATTCTTTACCAGCTGAGCTACCAGGGAAACCCTCACAGGGGTATGCAAATGTCCAAACTCATCCAATTGTACATTTTAAAATTGCAGTTTTTTATTAACTATATCTCAGTAAAGATTTGTTTTTTTTTTTTTTTAAAGAAAAATAACCCTAGAGAGTAGTTAAAAGAGTATGGTGGATCTATGTGTGCTGTCATGGAAATATCCTGCATTCATTTTGTTAAGTGACAGGGTCAAGAAGCAGAACAATATGTACGTTGTTGATCATGTATGCTAAATTCAACATATATTTCTAAAATTGATTAATTTTTGGCTGCACTGGGTCTTTGTTGCTGTGTGTGGGCTTTCTCTCATTGCAGTGAGTGGGGGCTACTCTTCAGTTGTGGTGCTCAGGCTTCTCATTGTGGTGGCTTCTTTTGTTGCAGAGCACAGACTCCAGGTGCATGGGCTCCGTAGTTGCAGCTCACAGGCTCTAGAGCGTGGGCTAAGTAGTTGTGGTGCATGGGCTTAGTTGCTCTGCGGTATGTGGGATTTTCCTGGAAGATTCCTGGGATGGAACCCATGTCTCCTGCATTGGCAGGCGGACTCTCATCCACTATATTACCAGAGTCCTCAGTATATTTTTATAGTGCATCTACATATGAGAAAGCCTCAGATTAGCTTTAAAGTGACACACATCAGGTTGTTGGGCTTCCCTTGTGGCTTAGCTGGTAAAGAATCCACCTGCAATGTGGGAGGCCTGGGTTCGATACCTGGGTTGGGAAGATCCCCTGGAGAAGGGAAAGGCTACCCACTCCAGTATTCTGGCCTGGAGAATTCCATGGGCTCTATAGTCCATGGGGTCGCAAAGAGTCAGACATGACTGAGCAACTTTCACTTTCACTTTTCATTTTCACGTTGTTAATTGTGGTTGCCTCTGAGGAGGGGGCTGGATTTTGAGGGAAGGGGGAAACTGTAATATATTTGTATTGTTAGAATTTTTGAAAGAAAAATACATGTACTATTTATTACCTTTGTAATTATAATATTTAAATACATCTGACTACCAAAATAGTAGGTATGCATTAATCCGATAAAGTAACTGATGCAACAGACAAAACCTGTGGACCTACAATGGCTTAAAGCAACAGTTTATTCCTATACATATGAAGTCCAATGTGGGTAGACAGGGGCCTCCACTGTCATACAACCCAGGGATCAGCTCCCATCAGTGCTTCCACTTCTCAACGAGCAGTCTCCACGTTTGCTGCTGAATGGAACAGAAAGCCTGGAGGTGGCGTACTTGCTTTCAAATACCTTGGCCCGGGGGGGTGACAAACAATGTTTCTGTTCATATTTCAGTGTCTCTGTAGTCACATGGGTCTTCCCAAGTACAAGTGGATTGGAACGAACGTGTAGAACACATTTATAGGTGACATTAGGCACAAAGGAAAACTAGGATTTTTCTCTGGGGCATGAACTGAGATAAGAGGTGTATGAAAGATGGTGAATTCTTTTGATCTTTATTGTTCAAAGGCAGAATGTTTGCCAAGAAATCATTTTCCTCTCCTAGAAGGACTGTGGTTCTGAGGAATTCAGCCTCAGTAGATGTTCACTTGAGAGTGATTTCCATGGTCTTTTCTCATCCTCAACTTATAAGGGAGGCTTTTGTAAGCTCACTCACTGGTGTATGTATTCAGTGTTAGTGTTAGTCAGTGGTGTCTGACTCTTTGTGACCCCATGGACTGTAGCCCACCAGGCTCCTCTGTCCATAGAATTCTCCAGGCAAGAATACTGGAGTGGTGGCCAGTATCAAATAACACATCCCTGCAGAATCCTACCAACAATATTTGGGTCACTTACAAAAATCCCCCATGTGCCTTCAAACTGGTACCAAGAACCAGTATTCTGTAAGAAATAAGATTGTGATCACCAGCTTATTTGAAATACACGTTGATATTTGTGGGCTTGGAGTGGGGCTGTGGTAACCAGGTATCTAGACTTCATAATCAGGGTTCCACTGGCAGGGATGGGACCTTCATGTACAGAGAGTTGGAATGCTCTAATCAAGGGAGGGCAGGTGACTCTGGACTGCTTGTGTCACAGGAAGCTTGATGCAGCTCGAGGTCACAGTAGAGAGCTCGTCAGCATATGAAGTTTTATCTGGGCAAGAGGGCACACTGGGGAAGACCTGGGGGGAACAAGCTATAATGCAGGGAAGTGCTGGAACAGGACTTATGCCCGTATGTGAGCAGAGTCAGCTACCACAGATCCCTGGGGCTAGTTAGTGACAAGAGGATTCTCAGCAAATGAAACCCACAGACAAGCCCCAAACTGTGCTTCATTCTCATATTCACCTTCCTTCATCAGGATTGCTTTTTGTACTTTGATTAGAGCATCTTATTTTTTAATCGTATGTGATATATCTTGTAGTAGTGAGAATAACAGAGAATGAAGAGACAGGTCTGCCTCGGGCTGGAGGAGTGGACAACTGTGGGCTCTAGAAAAATGTGGACCAAGGGTGTAGTCCCAGCTGTTTTCACTTATCAGCTATGTGAGCTTGAGAAAACTACAAGTTCTTCATCTGCAATGTCTGATAAGCCCTACCTTGTAGGACTGTTGGAATATATGCAATGGATATGAAGCACTTGACTGAGTAACATCTTTAATGAATGGCAGGTATATGATTTTTTTTTTTTTTTACTGCAGATGGTACCACCCTCCCCTCTGCAAAGATTTTTGTTATATTAATTTGGATGGTATCACCAAATATGCAGCTTTCCACCTAATGATCCCATAATTCTGCTTAGCAAAAAAAGCAAAATAAATTCCCCCAATTGAGGACTACTTAATTTGTGTGTGTGGCTGTCTATCCCAGTTGGATGCCAACTCCAAGGTCCTAGAATTTGTGTCAAGGACCAACAACTTCCCCTTGGGTGCCTTTCCATCCAAATTACCTGTATTTTTATTCATTTCTTCACCACAAGACATGGAGCCCTCCCTTAGAGTTTGCAAAATTATACCCAAGATAACCTAATTAAAATGCCTTTCTAATGCCTTAGGAGCTGGTTCTCAGCATTCCACCTCAAGGGAGTATCACCTTTATTTCTCAGAAATTCCTTGGAGATGATGTGCATAAAACAGCTAGGTTGTGCTCTGTGTTCAGCTGCACCTGAACAAGAGCACCAGACACCTTCCATTTCTGCCCAGGAGAAGCTTTTCCTCTGGTATATTGATACTAAAGTAACTTACAAGCAGGTTTGCCTTCCAGGGTTTTGTCCTCCAGCACTGAGAAAACACCATTTGTATACCTGGCCTCTGTTCTTCAGTCCCACAGCCTCATCTAGCCTACCACCCAGCTTAACTGAACAGGATAGCCCACTGAGAGACTTATATTTTCCCCAAACCCCAAACTACTATTCCCCAGGAAATTTGCACTCTATTGTTTTCAGCCAAACACCTTCCCCCCTCCCACTTCTCCCAATCCCATATTTGTCCCCTCGCCTCTTTACTCCTTTAAATCTTAAAGAGTATTTCACCATGTTCTGTATATAATTACTGCTCCTTAACTGTACAATTCTAAAGGCAGGGGTGTTTTGTATCCCCCTAGAAATGGTTTCACCATTTCTAACACAATAGTTTTCAAAGAGCAGATGCTCAATTAATATTTGGGGAATGAATGAGACAGACAGCATGAGTTCCAGTTTATAAACATTTTATTTCTCTTATGTTCCTTAACAAGCTAAGCAAAGCCAGGTATGTATCTTTTATTTTTATAGAATAACAGATTAAAATGATTAAGGGAAAGCAAGAACTGTATATTTTTTAAGATTTTACCCCCCTGCATGTTTTCATCCCAGTAATTTTGCTGTTGAATTTTTTCACATGGTCCAAAGTACCATGCCATGTTGTGTTGTTCTAGTTCAATATATACTAAAGGTTTCCCCATTTATGTTGCAAAATAATGAAACTCTTATATCTATTGAGTTAAATCTAACATGCAACCAAAATCACTAGTAAGTTTAGATTCTGAAATGTATATCTTCTTTAAAAGAAAACCTTTGAAATATAACAAAAGGAAAGAAAGGAAGGGAGAGAGAGAGAGAGGAAAAAATAGAAAGAAAAAGAAAAGAGAAAAGATTAAACTCTAAGTTTGCCATATAGAACAGCAACACAAAGATGATATTATAGTTTTCCCTGTGGGCCCACCCTGGTCATCCACAGCTTAGAACGTTACTGCTCTTTTTCAACCTAAAAAAGAAAAAAAAAGAGAAAGGTAAAATTTCAAGTTAGCAATATATACCAGGAACTCCAGGATGGTATACACTTCTCCAGTCCCACCCTGGCCCTCCACTGTTAGAATGCTGACACACCTTTTTGAATTTCACTTAGCCTGGGAGGAGGTGCTGGCTCTGGCTCTGGAGCGGGCACTGGCCAGGGCAGCAGTACGAGCCCTGGCTGCAGCTCTGGCTCGGGCTCTCTCTTCCTCATCTCTCAAAGCCTCTTGATACCAGGATGGGAAGGCAGTGGGGACGGTATCGTGAACCTTGGCTAAAAACTCCAGGACTTTCATTTTGCTTGTTTCAGCATGGGCTCTCGGGCCCCACAGGAACTCATAGCATGGAGGCTCACTGTTGGCCACCTGGCGGTACTCCAGGTACTTGAGCTGCACCAGATCTTCTGTGAGGACCTTCTTGGGATCCCCATAGATGAAGTGCTTCCTTTCAGCATATACGCCCATCATATTCAGCACTTCCCAGATTGCCTCTTCAGGGGCGCAGTTGCCTCTCATGAAGATCACACCAAGCACAATCATCAGGATGCCGGTCTTTGGCATGTGCTCATATTCATTCAGAGCTGAATCATAGGAGAGGTCTAGTTTGTTGACAAGGGTGTAGCAGTGCCTGGTAGGATCTACTTCCTTCAAATCAACACCAAAAGCCAGCTCCATATGATCAGAAGCTCTCTTAAGGATCTCATTGAAATGATTCTTGTACTGTTTGATAACAAACTTCAGCATGTCTGCCTTCTTAATTGGCTCTCTCTTTTGATACTTCTGCAGCAGAAACTGCACCAACAAAACCACTTTCTTATTTAAAATCTCACTGAGTGAGCTCTCAGCGCCCCTGGGGAAGCTTGCGCTTTCCGCCTTTGGGCTATTGATATTTTCAGCTGAGTTGGTGCCTGAACTAGCTGCAGTAGCACCGGTGGCTCCCTCACGTGCCTCAGGAGTGCTGGGTGTCCCAGCAGCAGGCAGATTCTCAGGTCTGTCCCCAAAGACCGGGGAATGGGGCTTTCCTGCTGCTGCTGCCCCAGTGGCCTTAGCAACCTCTAGGCCCTGGGTCTCAGTACGGGCCTGGCGGCGTTTCTCACGGGCACGGAGCTTACTCTTCTGACCCCGAGGCATGATGACTGGTCAGGGACCGCAGGCAATTGCTCAAGCTGCCAAGGTTGATGAAGAGCTCACCCTAGAAGACAGAGGAAAAGAAGGCGTGTATAGCCTCCGTAGGGAGATTCTTCTATCTTGGCTCCAAGAAAACTGCCTTTGTTGATCCCCTTAAGGGTACCGTTTTAGGAACCCACAAGACAGAGGCCAACGGAACTCTGTGGGCCTCCTTTGTTCATCAGGGGCTTGTCACCTTAATTCTAACCCGGAATACTGAACTTGACTCCTGACCAGTCCTTTTACGACTCCCTCTGCTGACTTGAGGCTGCCCCTTCAGACCACGGCTTCCTATCCCACAAATTCTCCTGGTGGAAGTAGGGGGTGTTGGGCCTAACAGTCACTTTTGAGACACTCGGGGGTTGAGGGTCGGGATGGCGCAAGTTAGGATAGGGAGGGGCTCTACGGGACCACCTGAGTTCTAAGATTGTTCACCTGGACACTTGTCCAATCCTGGAACTCGTTCCTCTATAGATACACGACACCACACCTCTCCAACTGAAGCCTCAAGCTCCAAAGCTGCCGCGGCGGAAGGCAGGGAGAGCACTTCCGGTATCGCCCAACTGGGTTTGCCAGCATTGAGGGCGGGGGGGAACCGGTTCTGGAAGGGCCTCCCTGTCTGTCCTGGTAGGTGGAGAAATCGTGCAGAACTCACATGAGGGAGTCTTACCTGACTCATGACAGGGCCTGGGACTTCTTCCTCTGCTGAGCTAAGTCAGCTGGCCACAGACCAGGGTTCTCATTTCCCTCGGATCCCCCAGTAGGAAGTAAGGGGTAGCCTGAGCCTAGCAACCATGTCTAGGGCCTCCCAAGACTGATAGTGGGGGGGGGGGGGTGGCTCTTTGTGGACTTTTATTTTGGAATGGGCTCTCCCCTCAGTCCTCACTCAGTTTCTTACCTTGATGTTTTGCAAGTGAGCTACTAATCTGATAGGGTGCCAGACCAATCAAGCAAGGCATAAATCTGTAAATTTAAGGAGAATTGACTACTGTACAATGCTCTACTCACTATGAGTAAACATAAGATATGTTGCTCTATTTGAGATTTCTTTTACCTAAGTCTGTCAGTAATTTTTTTTACATTTACTTCCATAAACATCATGTGCATTGTTGTTAGTTTTCTTTTGAGGTATCTTTTGGATAGCACTGCTGTTTTAAGATATATTTACCATTATATATCCTAGTTACTTGTTTTGTGATAAGCGTCCTCCTATTGGGACTTCCCTGGGAGTCCAGTGGATAAGACTCCGAGCTCCTAATGCAGGGGCATGGATTCAGTCCCTGCAGGGGATCTAAGATCCACATGCTACGAGGTACAGCCTTTAAAAAAAAAATCTTCCTTTTGATACAGTGATCTGCACCAGCTTTTGAAGTTTCTTATAAATTTGAATCTTTGGCAGCCAATTTCCTTGGGGTTTTTAATTAGAGAATCATATTACCTTTTTTCATTATTCATAACTTTGTTTTGGTATTGCTGTGTATGGCTGTATACTGGTTATGCAGTCCAGTCCAGGTTTGAACAGTAGAGTTGGTATCGTACCTCCATGCCCTCTTCTGGACTTTACTGGAAATGTTTCTAAAAGTTTCACACTTATATATGTTTGCTATTGATTTAACAATATGGAAATTGCATTCTAATGTAAGTTTTCTAAAAGTTATTACCATGAACTGGTGTTGAACTTTTATCAAAGGTTTTTTCTTTACTCCTACACTTGATCAAATGCTTTCTCTTTTCTGTCTGATAATATAGTGAATTCCAATACGCTTTGTTGGCAAAGCCATTCCAGAGGTGACACTGAAATTCTGTTTGGAGATCCATACCGTCTGTAGTTTCCATTGTGGTGATGTTGTCAATCATTGAGGATCATCACTGTCATCCATTAATCCACTAGAAGCTGCTGAGTTGTAATTCTCTAATTCTATCATTCTTTCTCAAGACTATTACCTGAAATATATGTATAGGTAGAACCCTCTGTTATCCTCTCTCTTTTTTTTTTGAGGTGAGCCTTCAATAGCCCTATTTTACTGCCTAGACAGACTGATAAAGAAAGCTAAATCTCTCTGTCTAATCAATATCAGAACACTCTTTAGCCCAAAATTGTTTTGTTTTTTATAATTTTAAATAGCAAAAAAATCTTGCTTGAGAACTAAACCAGTTAATAACTGGTTGAATAATTCATCTGCTATTAATTACTATTAACAAGCAGCATTGGGGTAATCAGTGTTTAGGCCCTAGAGTTTGTTACATGATATAGTATTTGTGCTTACAAATAGTTATGATTTTGGAAGACATAGAAAATATTCCTATGATTTATTCAAAGTCAGCATTCTTTGAAGGGGTATAATTTCTCTATTCTTTCTATATAGCTATACAATCATTATGCTAGTTGAGTTTTATTATTTTCTTTATAAATTCTAACATGGATTATGGCAAGTATTGTAAGTGTTATTACTACTTTAGTTTATACACATTTAGACATAAAAACAAATTGTGGCACTCTGTCCTCTGGGTTCACAATTTATTTAATATAGGCCTGTCCTAATGAACTTCATATTAGAACTCCATTAATGTGGTCAGTGCAAACTTATCTGCTTTTTTGAATTAATATGCTCTCTCAATTTATTAAAAATAATTTTTCCAACTTCTCAATTCACTCGTTAGTAATTTAAATATTTAGATTTTTTAATGAATATTTACTTCTTGAGTAGGTGACATTTTTGGTTGTTTCTAAGGTAATAAGTCTGGAAATATAGAATGTTCTGGAGCAAAGAGACTCAAACTGTGAGTAAGGAGTCTTAAGTAAGAAACAAACTGTTAGAACTATTTTAGAGTTCTTTACTTTTTATAACCTCCCTCTCCCTCTGTGCTTCTGCCCATGCTGCTTCTCCCTGAATGGTATAATAATGCCTTCTCAAGCACAAGGCATTTAGAGTGATTCTGCCCCTGATAACAAGTGCAGCCTTTCAGTAGTTGAGGACTTTGTTCACCTTTACTTTCTGTTTCAGTTCAGTTTGAACAAATTGTCCACACTTAGGTCTGCTGCATCCAATACCATTTCAGCCATTTTAATGGCCACACTGCCCATGGAGGACTGAATTTCTGGAGTCTTCCTTATCCCTATACCTCATCCTCTAAAACATCCACTCCAGCCAAGATAATGATATTAAGGAGGAACAAGACCATTTTAGATAGAGGCCATTTTAGAGGAATGGATGCACTGTCTTCAGTGAGCCAAATACCTATGACAGCATGCTCAGAATGACATAGCCAGGAGTCACTTTGTCAGCTTAAGTGAACTCTGTTTTTGAACACATAAGTTTGCTACTTGCCAGGCAACCAAAATAACAGTAGAGAGTTTATTTCAGAAATAGAATATGTTAATATGGCTTAGTAAATGGAAGATAAGGAAATGTTCTAAGGGTACATGTTACTGAGTCAGGACTAGAACTAAGGTGGAGGTGAGTGATAAAAACATTGTCTTTATTTTAAATAATTAAATAAATAAATACAAAGTTATACATAAAGACAGGATCTGAGCCTGCACTTGTATGACCCTGAGAGTGAGTGCTTCAGTTGTCTAACCCTGTTTTCAGCCAGTGAATGTTTTTTTTTTTTTTTATGTATGGTATTTTCTTATGGGTTTTGGCAATTATTTTGATTTTTTAAAATACTGAATTGAGACATAATTTATCTTGATTAATGAGATTTTTTGATCCTCCCTCATCCTCAAATTTTGAACTCAAAGTGAATGCCTGACTTTTCTCATCCTGGTCCTGGTGAGTCTTTAGTGTTTAATATTGATCATGGCCTCACACTTTTGAGCATTATTACTTATCACTTGCCTTGTTTTGAATTTTAGGTATCATTTCACTGTCTGCTTTTGTGATCTTGACCAATAAAATTACCCTATAAGAGACTCTGTTAAAAAAAATGTTTAGAATAGAGACTACAGATACTCTTTTTACTGAGTTGGTGGGATGATTAAATAAAAGTATATGTGAGAAAATACTTTGCAAACTTTACAAATTGTTAGTTGCTTAGAAATATTTATTGGGTTGAAACTTTGAGAAAGTCCTAAATTCAGTCTTGATCCATTCTTTGAGATACCCAGTGGCTTAACTTTCCATTGCTACATAGTAAGTTATCACAGACTCAGTGGCTTAAGATAACCCACTTATTATCTCCCAGTTCTGTTGGTCAGTTGTCTTGGTACAGTTCATTTGTGTTCTCTGCTCAGGTCCTCACTCTCAAAGTGTCTTGTTGGCTGAGCTGTGTTCTTATCAGGAGTCTCTGGGCAAGGATCCAGTTCAAGGGTTAAGGTTGTTGGCAGAATCAAGTTACTAAGTAGAACTGAGGTCTCCTTTTTATTGCTGGCTGTCAGACAGGGGCCATTCTTAATTCCTAGAAGTTGATTGCATTCCTTGCCATGTGGCCCTTTCCATTTTCAAAGTCCACCATGAAAAATCTCCTTCATGTAGAAGAATTTCTGACCATAATGGTAGCTGAAACTCCCAAGTTGCATATACTATACTAAATTTAGAATGAAAGGTTTTAAAGTCTCTAATGCTATGGGTCCTGTTTTTGCTTTTTACTTTTTTTTCAAAAAAACAATTGTGCCTGATGACTGTTAGCAAATATCAAATACTGGGTTATTTGACGCTTTTAAAATCTGATCAGTTGGGAGGTTTTGGTTTGTTGCTCATCTGTTTTATTATTTTCACTCTTAGTGGAATGTTAGAACTAACTCTCTCAGTATATGTATGTGCACTCATGGGGCAGATAAGAAGTCATGGGAAGACAAGTTATCAACTACTATAAAATAAGTGAGAAGTGCTCCAAGAAAGAAGCAGTTGTGACTGGGAAAATTTAATTATCCTAGTGTCCCAGACTGTTTTAAATCTAAAGTGTGGCTGAACTATGGAATGGGACACACAGGTTTCCCCACCCCATTCTCTAAAACATCTGTTTGTTATTGAGTCACAGAGATATGAAGAGAAAGAGTAAGGAGGGAGGACAAATATTTTAAAGTAAAAATAATAATAACTATGTATCTGTTGAGGACCTATTATATTCAAGGAAGTGTGCTGTGTGTGTTTTACTTCACCTGTGGCATGGGTTTCACTTATTGGATCATACAGGCAAAGAAAGTGAGGCTCATAAGATTAAAAAGCTTTCTTTCATCCATTAGTTTTTATTTACTAAACCAGGATCTTGACCAAAGTCGTGAAGATACCAAAGGCTTAGACTGAAAAAGAGATAGAGAAGAAAGGTGTCAGAGAAGTTTTTTTTCCTGGTCAGAAGTGGCAGTTTCCTTGACAGTAGATAAGCAACTTTATACAGTTTTATTATTGAATTCAACCCTGTTCATTACTTTCTGTTTTAGCCTTTTCATTTTTTTTGTTTATACTATCACTTATAATTTTGATAAGCAAAATAATAGTTAAACATTGGTCTCAACTATAAATTAGTATTAAAGTCATTATAAAGAAAAAATTAACATGATATTTATTACAGGAACACTTAATGATAGGACATTATTCATGATAAAATTATCTTAAACATTCAGTTGAAGACCTTTAGGAAATATGCTCTTAATTTAGCTCTTTTTAAAAGAAACCATGTTATTTTTAATCTGGTAGACAATTAGATGTCTTTTTTACTCAAGTCAAAAGTGGAGTCTCAAGGTCAGATTTATGTATTCTTAGAGCAAGTGAAAATGTTATTATTCTATACACTTTGAATACCAGCTTGACTTCATGTATTTTGTTCCCACTTTAATATTTTTCTGAATGCAAGACATTATAATCCTTAATTCAACAGTATTGTATTGATAAGGAATTCAACCATGCAGTGTGCTGGGAGCTGAGATAAAATGATAAGCAAAATGTGGACAGACATTATATTGAATTATATATAATATATATAATTCAATATAATTATATTATATAAGGATTATATTACATAATTATATATATATATATATATATATATATATATATATATATATATATAAAACAGGGAAGCAAAGGAAGACAAACAAAAACCACATAGGAAAAAGAATTCCAGATACTTGAACCATATTCCAGGGTTGTGACATCAGAGATGGAGAAATTTGGATAGATTAGAAAGCTGTGTGTAGGTACAATTTGCAGGACTCATGTGCTTGTTGGCACATGGCTCATGTAGGAGAACATAGTGTCAAAAATACCGGCTTACATCCAGGGTCTGCACAGCTACATTCATGACTGCAGTGTCTACTGAGATTGGGAATTCTGTGAGTGTACAATTTACCACAAGTGGGAGTCATAAAAATGGATGTAATTTGGAGTTTTGATTGTTTGTTCAGTTTAAAGAAGGTTGTGTTTGAGGCACTTTTGATAAATATTCAAGTGAAGATGTCAGATAAGCAGAAATATATATATGAAGCTGAATATTAGAGAAGAGATCTGGGCTTGAGATGTATATCTGAAGTCAGAAGAGGCATTTGAAAATGGAAGCATTGAACATGAATGGACATGACAAAGAAGAGAGTACAGAGTGAAATAAAAAGTATGAAGGCAACCCAACATTTTAAAAATGGATAGAGAAGCATACTCTTTGTAGAAGACTTAGAACATATAGAAAGCTATTTGATCACCCATAATTCTGTTGCATATATACATATATAGATATACATACAATAATTTGGTGCCACAGCTTGCAATTCCTATGAATATCCAATAAACATTTTACTTTTAATCAGCAGAGATAGTAATTTCTTATTCAATGTTGATGAACAAATTAATCCACCCAAAATCTTGTTAAGCTACAAGCATATGAAAGTAATGAATAAAGAAATAAATATGTCCTATATAAGGGCTTCCCTGGTGCCTCAGTGGTAAAGAACCACCTGGTAATGCAGAAGATAAGGGAGACTTGGGTCCAATCCCTGGGTCAGGAAGATCCCCTGCAGAAGGAAATGGCAACCCACTCCAATATTCTTGTCTGGGAAATCCCATGGACAGAAGAGCCTGGACTGGCTCCAGTCCATGGGGTCTCAAAGAGTCTGACACGATTTAATGACTGAACAACAACAACAACATAAAGAGTTAAATCTATTAATATATACTCAATTACTCTAGTTATGGCATCTATAGAATTTGGTGAAATTCAGTTGTGTACTGTATTTGCTTCAGAAAAACTCATTATCACCATTTGAAAAATAGCATAAAGCATATGTTCTATTGATGATGGCATCATGTTGCTATGTGAAGGACAACACATTAGATTTACATTAAATGTATAAAATAGAGCAACTCATCATTGGCTTTTCCTAGACTGAGTCATCTGTGTTCCTATTAAAATGAATATTAACTTTTTTTCTAATTTGATTTCAGTTTGAACAGCTTTTAAAAATGCCAATATCTGCAAGCATAATACATTTTTAATGCACTTAAAATTTATTTAAAAGAAAATGATTATGTGCATTGTACTTATATATAAATGTGAAACTGATGGCAAAGCATATTGTGATTAATGTGTGATATTTTATATTTACATTATAATTGTTTTCTATTTTCAGTGATACATAGTTGATGGGTCTGTTGCAGTTGTATTATGTATAATGTAAGACACCAACTGAACCTTAGGATGACTAAGATATTTAAAAATTTATGTTTTCAGAATGAATCAATAAGCTTTGAAGTAATTAACTTCTTCATGGCTTAGAGTCATGTTTTTTCAAAACTTAAGAAACTCTCCAGAATTATTAAATTTCATGTTCCATTGCATCTACATTTAATATTGTGATGGTTATTGAGACATATGTACATTTATTGTCCTTTTAAGGAAGTTATGTGTAGAGGACACTGAGCTTTTAAATAAAAATAAGTAATCCCTATTAAACTTTAGTTTTAATCTAGGTCTTTAAATATGGGTTTTATCTTAGTGACTGGGTAGTTTTTTTTTTAACTCAGTTTTTATGATTTGACACTTTTAAAGGTGTAGAGGATTTCACTAAACAATAAAAAATCTCTGAGATATTCATGGCAGTGAAGTGTAGGATATATAGATAATAAAATATAACCATTGTTGAGATTTTCATATATTGTCTCTGTACAGAGACAATATATGAAAATCTCAACAATGGTTTTAACCAACTCTTCCCTTTTATAATTCCATGCCAAACCATTTCCTGTTTGAATGAAACTAGTTTTTGTTTCCTTTTCCTGATTCTTGGACTGATGACTGGATAAATAATCCAAAGACAAACACCAAAAGAGAAGTCATGTAGCAGTGACCGAGCCATAGCTGAACTAAACACATCAACATCAAACAAAAACACTATGAAGAAATAAAACAGAACAAAACCAAATAAAGCAAAACAACATACATATTTTGTGAAACACTTATAACCCTGGTGCAGACATGTCAATCACAATAGCAATCTGTTCTTTGACACAGTGTATTCTGAACCATTTGCACCACTGTGTAGCAATAAACTCATGATCAAGTATATACATAATAGCCATGTTACAACAGAAATTTAGAAAAAAAAAGTTTTTACATGTAAAATTTTTTTTGGCATTTTTATTTTTTTATTTTTGGCTTTTCCAGTAGTCATGTATTTTTTTTTAATTTAATTTAATTTTTAAGCTTTACAGTATTGTATTGGTTTTGCCAAATATTGAAATGAATTCGCCACAGGTATACATGTGTTCCCCATCCTGTAAAATTTTTATCTGGCTTTTGTAAAGACGAAATACCTAGCGGAAGACTCTTTAAAGAGGTATATTATTGAAATAGTGAAAGGCTGCTTTTTTTGTAAGAAGAGAATTTGATATGGCTGAAAGCTGCTTTTAAATAAAGAAGAAAAAATGACATATTACTTCAGTGTTTTCAGACACAACATTTGATCATCTCAATGCTAAAACGTGTGGTTATATATTGTTCTTTTTCCCAGAGCATGGATGAGAAAGGAAACTGAGGCACGGTTAAGCTAAGTGATTTGTTTCAATTGTGTAAAAAATACATTTCACAGAGTGTGAAAATGAAAGTCACTCAGTTGTGTCCGACTGTTTGTTACCCCATGGACTGTAGCCTGCCAGACTCCTCTGTCCATGGAATTCTCCAGGCAAGAATACTAGCCTTTCCCTTCTCCAGGGGATCTTCCCAATCCAGGGATCGAACCCAGGCCTCCCGTCTTGCAGACCGATTCTTTACCATCTGAGCCACCAGGGAAGCCCTTCAGTATTTGAATATTTTACCATTCAATACTTCAATATTTGAATATTTTACCATTCTTTCCTTCTATTCCCAGGAACTAATTGCTCTAAATTAGAAAGATAGCTGTTCTGGGAGAATTTTCTTCACGGTGATACTTTGTTTAAAATGCTGTGGGGGGAAAAAAAAGGAAAGAAAAAGAAAGTAGGAGGAAAGAGGTAGAGAAATGTAGTGAACAGTAATAGTAGTAAAACTGCTAGAATTAGCCAAGTCAGTGGTAAAGACTATAGTAAACAACTCAAGACACCATGAGATAAATGTGATAAGGAGAATGTGTCAGAAAGTTCCTAGATGGATCTTCTTTCCTGTGCTTATTGAACTGTTGACCAGTCCTTGTGCATACCTGGTTAGGGGTCTAAATGATGCTTGAATGTGCCTGATAACTTATGATAGACATTTTAACATATTTGCTGAATGTCAGGATGAACATATTGTTGATGGTACAAAAAAATTGAAAGTTATAAATATTTTAAAAAGAATGCTTAGTCATTTTGCATGAATTTTTGTAGGGAATGTCATTTTCAAGTAATTTCATGTTGTTTAAAGTCTCAGTTTAACAATTCTAGCAATGAATCTAATGTACCTTGCCTGAGTAGATAATGGAACCAGATTTTGCCCTGGAAGAGCTACACTTGTTTAGTTCTTTGAATTATTTGTTGAATCAGTTAGCTTTTGTCACAATTGTGTTGTATTTTTAAAAAGCCCAAATTCAATGCACGCAGCAAGTGTTTATTTCTCTCTCATGCTTATGCAGGTTGGCTGAAATTTTGTGATTTTGGCTGAGTTTGTTTGGGCTTGGATCCAAATTGAAGCTAGGATCCAAGTCCGCTACATGTGTCTCTCACTGTCTTTGCTCCAGGGGCTACTTTGTAGCCTCTTCTCCTGGCAGTGAGACAATATGCATGTATGAGAGCAACTTGTAGGCCACAATCATATAAGCACATTTCCAGTCTCAGTTTGTCATGTCCACTAACATCCTGTTGGCAAAATCAAGTCATGGCCAACCCCAGCATCAGTGGATCATAGATATGTACTTTTCTCATCCAGGTCAGTGTGGAGAAGGTGGGGAGTGACTGTTTTAACAATAGCCTAATCTATCATCCATATCTTAATCAGAATGGAATCTGCCATTGAGTTTTTATTATGGATCCCCAGAACACAGACTATTTTCTTCTTGTTTCACAAAGAAAATAGCATAGTAGCTAAGTGTTTTAAGGTCAGAAAATCTTTAAGACATTATTTGTTCATAATGCAAAAACTTGAGGGCATTTTGCACCACAGGCCTATGTAATCAAAGCTCTCTCACATATATACAGATATTTTGCTCATTCTTAGCTTTTTGAAATTCTTTGTCAACATTTTTAAAAAGTGGGGAGGACTCTCTAGATGATTGGACTATAATATTAATATTTAGAAACAAGAAGGCATAAAATATAATCCACTGCCTCAGTAAGATAGTAAAAATTATTTTATTTTTAATTAGAGCTTTGTTAGGGAGGTGCAAAAATAGAATTCAAACTGCAGATTTGTTGATTGGGCTTAATAAAGGCTTGGGACTTTTGAATGTGCTAAAGATTGGCAATTTTCTTACCAGGGCTATCATTAGTTAGAAGCAAACATTTGCTAATCCCACTTCTATGATGGAGACTGAGTTATGATACTTCTGTGAGGACACAATGAAATTTGATTTACTAGTTTGTATTTTGAAAGCCATTGGAAACTATGAGGCCTCCCTCACTATCATGGCCTTTATTAAGTTGCTTAATTTGACAACTTATATTTTATCTTTTTAAGTTTCAAAATATGAAAATTTCTGAAAATCACCCAATGTTTTATATCAGAATGTTTCTACAGAAAGGAATTACTCTTGTTCATTAACCAAAGGAATTCTGAAACCACATACAGAAAAAATAAGAGAATTTCATCATTCCTAAAGTTTATCATACTGTTATTAATATTATACTTAATTTTATTTGTAAAAAGAGAAAAAAGAGCTGCTGTTTTATGTCATGAAGATTGCCTTTGGCAGTTGAATCACTATATTCTACATGATGAACATTATTTTTCTGACGGTAAAAGTACTACCCTTGACTGCGTACGTGGAGAACTGAACAGGCCATGAGAGACACCTCTGGGTTGATACTTAGGGAAAAAGTGTCTACACGTCACTGGTCCTCTACCGAATAGTTAATGAGGAGCTTTCAAGTAACATCTGTTGGAACATTTGTCTTAGGAATCACACAACTTCTTGATCATTCTCTCTTCCTGAGAAAAAATATGTAAAATAATATACCAATAAAAAATGAAGTAATATATCCTTAATATAGGTATAAATCTGCCCTCAGTAGTTATTTGTTGAATGGCTGAATGACATTTTGTCTATAGGATACAAAATACATTGTGTCTATTGAATACTTTATGCATGTATTGGTTTACTCATAAGCACATATAAATAAATATATTAAAATTTCTCATCAGGATTATATGAATTTATAGTTAACAGTATATTGAAGTGAGGATCAGCTAAGTAATTTTCCAGGCCCAGTGAAAAATGAAAATGTAGGGCCCTTGTTCAGAAATTACTAAGGATTTCAAGATGGTGACAGCAGAGCCTTGAAGTAAGCATGGGGATTTCTAAGCATGGTCCCCTTTTCAATTGCAGCGGTAGCATGTCCATAAAGCTGGTTCTGATTGAGTATGTGCTGTGTATAGAATGCACTTTCTTTCATATAACAAAAATAATAAATCATTGTCTTTGGGAAGCTTAACAGAGTGAATTTCTTTTAGCATATGTATACATATTTGCATATATATGTAATAGATATGAATAAACACATATTTATTGTATATTATGCCATATAATTTCAACATGGAGAGTCTACTTTATATACTTACTATTATTTATTTGAGCTATGTAGTCAAAGCATTGATAGAAGGTCTGTAGTATCCTAAATACATCTTTCAGGATCTTATCTGATTCCTATGTTGAAGAGGGGTGAAGATCAACAGTCTCCACAACTTTCAGGGTTGAACTAAAATTCTGAGTGTGTGACTTATCCTTCATTCTTTCAGATTTCCTCCCGTTTAAGAGGCTTCTGATGTTTGGAGGCCAGAGTGCTTCTGTGATTTGAGATGTCTCAGAAGAGCTTCACAGTTGTTTTTCACTTCCCCTTCTTAATAATAAGGATTCTAGGTAGAAGTATGCTAGAGAGCTATTCCCCATCAATCATCTAACAACAACAACAACAACAACAACAAACATTTATGAGCACCTGATATATGCCGGTCTCTATATTTGTCTCTAATTCTTATAACTATCCAAGGTAATAGCATTATCCCAATTTCATAGATTTTGAAAACAATGTTCAGATGGGCATTTATTACACTGCATTACTTAACTCAGAAGAGATGGAACCACAATGAAACTCTAGATCTGTTGCACATTGCTCTCTACTTGTTTATACCACATTGCCGGAGGACGTGCAAAGGTCAGTGAGCTCCTCTGGGAACAGAAGGAAGGCCAGTCTGGGACTCTGAGTAACCAACATAGAGATGCAGTGTTCAATTTGTTTTCAAAGTTGACCACTATCACTTCTTTGTTGTATCCATACCATCAAGAGCTGGGGTCCTCTCTTCCTGAATCTGAGCTGGCTTTGTGATACTCTGACCAATAGGATTTGGCAGGTGTGACACCGGGTAAGTTCCAGGTCTAACTTTGACGAGGCATCTACTGTTTTCTCTTTATTAGGAGCTAGCCTCCATGATGTAAAGAAGCTTAGACCGGAAAACTGAAATATGAGACAGCATATGAGGATAGAGAGAACCAGCCCTCTGAATGAAGCCTTTCTGTATCTCCCAGACTAGCTCAACCACCAGTCAAATGCAGCTGAGAAAGTGACTGCAGCCAAGCCCTGCCGGAATTCCTCACCTAGAAAATTGTAAGAAATGATTCATTGCTGTTTTTTAAGCAACTGGTGGATTTATTTCATAGCAATAGATACTGAAACACAGGGAAACTTGGGGACTATCCTGTTTTAGCTTGGCTTGCAATTTCTACAGCTACAAAGCCCTGGCTGACTATCATGAATAGAGTTGTGCTTGGGCTAAAATGTGTTCTAAGACTCCAATGGGGATTGCACTGTTATTGCCTAGGTCTCCTTTGGGAGAAAGTCTATCTGCAGAAGTTTTGATGTCACTTTAATTTTGCATCAGAGCAGCCCATGAATAGCTTTAATTGTTAAAGGAATGAAACACATAAGGAAGGATACTCTGCTTGCCTTAGGGTTAAATTCATCAATGCCATTTCCTTTCCAAGATGTCAAAGTCATTACATCTCTGTATTCTGTTCTCTTTGCCGTAGTTTCTGCTCTCGTAAGGAAAAAAAAAAAAAAAAAGATTTAAGGTAATTTATATTAAAAAATGAACTTCTGTGGAGATACTTCTGAAATTCAATCCTATTCATGACGTTTTTCAGTTTCTAGGCATACTTAGTTGTGAGTCCTCTTTGATCATATTTTGCATCTACAATAGAGCACTTGGGGATAAGTACTTGATAACTTTAATATGGCCTCAAACTTTGACATAAAAGGCACAAGAAAAATCATCTTGAAAAACTTTTAAATATTAATTTCATTTGGTAGGGAATTATGTGATGAAGGCAGGCACATTTGATCAAAATTTAACCATTTTCAGTAGAATGTAATCAACTTTTTCTGTTGCATAAAGATGAGCACCTCATTCAGAAGATACAATTAGAAGCCTCACTTATCTAAATCATGATTATAAGTAAACTAACAGCTAAGTACAAGGTTGCTACCTACATGGAAAATGTATAACAGGAGTTTTAAAGAGTCTTTTCTCTTATATATTTGATTTGATAACTAAAGTTTCACTAGTATAAGAAAAAAAAAACTTCTTTGAAACTGAGAGTATTTGTTCTGCAGTACATCATATATTGTTATCCAAAAATAGTTGCCTCTCCACTTAAATAGGTATTATTTGACATTAACAACAACAGTACCTTGATTTTCTCACTTAGCACAGCTGACCTTGATAGCCATGAGGGATTAGTTCCAGGATCCCTGTGGATACTGAAATTCTCAGATACTTAAGTTCTTTATGTAAAATGGTATGCTGCTGCTACTGCTGCTAAGTCACTTCAGTCGTGTCCGACTCTGTGCGACCCCATAGATGGCAGCCCACCAGGCTCCGCCATCCCTGGGATTCTCCAGGCAAGAACACTGGAGCGGGTTGCCATTTCCTTCTCCAATGCATGAAAGTGAAAAGTGAAAGGGAAGTCACTCAGTCGTGTCTGACTCTTCGCGACCCCATGGACTGCAGCCTACCAGGCTCCTCCGTCCATGGGATTTTCCAGGCAAGAGTACTGGAGTGGGGTGCCATTGCCTTCTCCGGTAAAATGGTATAGTGCTTGCATATAGCCTACATGTCAGTTCAGTTCGGTTCGGTCGCTCAGTCATGTCCAGCTCTTTGCGACCCCATGGACTGCAGCACGCCAGGCCTCCCTGTCCATCCCCAACTCCCTGAACCTACTCAAACTCATGTCCATCGAGTCAGTGATGCCATCCAACCATCTCATCCTCTGTCATCCCCTTCTCCTCCCACCTTCAGTTTTTCCCAGCATCAAGGTCTTTTCCAATGAGTTGGTTCTGTATCCTGCTGTAAACTCTAACTCATCTCTAGACTACTTACAATGTCTAATACAATGTAAATGTTATGTAAATAGTTGCTAGTGTGCCACAAATTTACATTTTGCTTTTTGAAACTTTCTGGAATCTAGAAAAAAAATTATTTTCATCTGAAGTTGGTTGAATCCATGGATGCAGAACACAGAGGGCTGACTGCATCTTTATGCATTGCTAAAGCATAAACAGTGGTTGCAAGCTTATGTCTTATAAGATTTTTCAATTACCAAAGTTTTTCTCTGGCTTTAAATGCTTGTACAACAGTCAGTAGGATCATAATAATTTTATTTAATATCCCTAACAGTTCTGTCCAAAGGAGCCATATTAATTATGTCACACAGAACAAGACCAGAAAGAAATCACAGCATAACGCTCTCAGGAAAAATCCACAAGAATATCAAGACTCAGCAACTTCAATGAAAACTTTAAAACCTCCTTTGGCCTCCGGATTATAATAGCACTGGCACCCCTTTTTGCCTAGTGCATCAAAAACCAACTGCTCTATTTGCTATTTAAGGCCTTAAGTATCCCCATTCCTATGAAATCTCCCTCTGGCCAGCATAATCTCATAGCTCCACATATTTCTTCCTCATCCCACCCTGTGCCTGGTCTCAGACTGCTTCCTCTCCACTAAGTCAGGCCAGTTTATTTGTTGGGTTCAGATCAAACCTTACATTCCTTATAGCCTTTTCTGCCCTTTGTACCTTTTACTAAAGTCTAGTTCTAGTTCATTTACTTCTCTCTCTAGTCATCAAATACATAGCAAGCCCTCCAAGCTGCCAGGCATTCTGCTCAGTGCTGAAGGTATAGAAATGGAATACAGTCTTCCCTTCCACTTCTCAGGTTGCTCATAGTCTCTCTGTGAGGGTAGGCAAGTAAACAGAAAGAAGAATGCCTGGGGAGAGTGACTTGATGGAGATGTTTACAAAGAACTAAAGCAGTACATTTTAGAAATACCTAACTCACGAGGTGAGAAGAGAGGTAGGTATAACTTTAGGGAGACTGTTATTGTGAGAATTGAAAAATAAACCAAGCAGAGAAGATAGGTGAGGTCATTTTGGGAATAGGGAACAGCTTGAGCAAGAATGGTATTTCCTGCGTGCCTGTATCTGGCTGTATTTTAATTCAGAGATTGAATATTTTTCCATTGACCAGGTACAAATAACTTTCCTAGTCTTTTTACCTTATTATTTGAATCTATTATTTTATCTTGCAAACCATATAAGGGTTAAACATAAGTAGGATGAAAGTTCAGTAATTGAAAGTGAAAATAAATAAGGGATAACCAGGTAACAGAAAAAGAAAAAGAAAACCCACAAAATAGAATTATAGACATTAAGCTACAGTTCTATGATAAATGTAACTGGACTTAAGTCTTCTAGATGGATAAAAAGCAAAACTAAGAATATTTTTAGTTTAATGAGACAAACTAAAACAAGATAGTATAATTAAGGAAATGTTTTAAGTTAGATTGTTCCAATTCAGTTGATCTCTTCTTTAGATAAGCTCTGAAGCCTGAATATAATCCATGTTTCATTAAATTATTTGAGTTCTTAGGGTGTGATAGGCACTACAGCAGACACTGGTGATTGTATTAGTTATTATTACTATATAACAAATAACCACATAGTTAGCAGCTTAAGACAACCTCTATTTTTTAATCTTATAGTTTCCATGGATCTGGAGTTTGGGCACAGATTAGCTGGATCCTCTGCTCAGGATTTCACAAAGCTAAATCAAAGCTGTCTTCCCTTCAGAAACCTGGCATTCTCTTCTCTGCCCTTGTGATTGTGGGTATAATTCAGTTTATAGTGGTTGTGGGGCTGAGGACACCATTTTCTGGATGGCTATTAGCTGAGGCCTGTAGTTATATCCTAGAAGGCTGCCTTCATAGGCCCTTTCAAAATATGAGAACTTATTTCTTCAAGGCCAGCAGGAGAATCCACCATTCCAGTGTAAAGACAGAGTCTTGTAGCAAGGAGCTCCATCACAAGAATGCCTGTTCCTTCACCTTTGCCATATATTAGAAGGAAATGGCAACCCACTCCAGTGTTCTTGCCTGGAGAATCCCAGGGACGGCGGAGCCTGGTGGGCTGCCGTCTATGGGGTCACACAGAGTCGGACACGACTGAAGTGACTTAGCAGCAGCAGTGCCTAGTTCAAGTCATAAGTTCTTCTCACACTTCAGAGGAAGGCATTATACAAGGGCATGACCCACTAAGGATAACCTTAGAGTGTGTCTGCAACAGTGGGCAAAGCAAATCCAGATTTTCGGGGCCTAATACTTATATTTGGGAACTCTCTTGAAGAAAATAAAAATAAGATACATTTATGAGTATAGCTCAAGCAAGTGCTTCTGAAGCTTACACTTCACTGGTGTCATGGTCATTCAAACTACACTTGAGATACAGTAGCTTTATAGATTTTATATTCCAAAGAGAGCCACACAAATTAAACAAGTAAACAAATATTGAAAAATTATAAGTAATATGGGGGAAAAAGAATAATGGGGTGCATGTGTATGACAACACTCACTGAGTCAGAGAAAGACTCTCTCTAAATATTTGCCATTTAAGTTAAGACCTGAGAACAAGAAAGAGTTGGGCAGAAGCCTTCTAGGCACAGGAAGGGGGACAGGAGGGTGGGCAGGAAGGATGGGGTGGGAAGGAATAGTTAGGGTGTTTGGGATGGGCATGTACACACTGCTGTATTTAAAATGGATAATCAACAAGGATCTACTGTACAGCACATATAACTCTGCTGAATGTTATGTGGCAGCCTACATGGGAGGGGAGTTTGGGGGAGAATGAATATGATGTATATCAATGGCTGAATCCCTTCACTGTCTACCTGAAACTATCACAACATTGTTAATGGGCTATACTCCAATACAAAATAAAAAGTTTAAAAAAAAAAAAAAAAACCTTCCAGGCACAGGAAAAAGTGTTTGTAAAACTTCCTGAATCTGGAAGGGGCATGCAGTATTCAAGAAACAGAATAACCAGTTTGTGTTTTCCATTGTGTTTAAAAAGAAAGAAAATCAGTTCTTGAAGCTTTCTAGATAAGTGGTATGAGAACCTGTCTTTTTCTTCATTATTTGAGGTTTGTGAAAACTGTTCTGGGCTGCACACAAGCATGGCCATTCTAGTGAACACATCTATTTCCTGATTTGATAATGAATAAAATTTAATATAATAAGATCCCAGAAATATAATGGGCACCAACACCTACAATATTTCACCCACATTTAACCTTTTAATTAATAATGGTTATTTTTTGGGTGGAGTCTGATTATGTTAAGAACTATATTATTCAAATAATGGCTACATAGCTGCTCCTGGGCTTTCTCTAACCACAGTTATATCAAAGAGGATAAAAAATATAAAGATTCAGCTCTTTGCTCACTTTGAAGTATATTTTTAATTTCCCTTTTGATTCTTTTAGTTTTACCAGTGATTCATAAGCCAAGAAGTAAATCGATAACTCTTCAAGGAAGACTGAGTTTATGGGAAAATCTCTGCTCAAAAAAATAATCTGTTCATTCAGGCAAGAGTGTTCTTTTCTGCCAACACCGAATTTTCAAGAAAGATTCTCTGTTAAAACGATGCCTAACAGAAAACACTTCATAACTCACTTCCTATGTACAATAAATCTATTGTAATCCTCTTTATGATGAAATCTGAGAGTTTCTGAAGGTCTCTGGCTCCTCAGAAGAGCACTATAGCACCAGTAAAGTGTTATATATCCACTCAGAGCTTCACAGTAGAAAACACAGGATAAGTGAGAATTTAGAAACCAAGCTTTTCCTCCAAAAAACTCTATACTGCATTAAGTTATCAAGAGCTTGGAGGCAAGAGAATTGCTTTGGTGTCCTACTGAAAAGGAATTTACAGGAGTTCCAGTTCTTGGATGACTCAGAAAATTTGCCATGGAAAAAGAACTTTGCGATTGAATGGTTATCTGTTATGCTTTTTGCCAAATCTCAGTTTATGCTGTCAGTTTCTCTTGGTGGGGCACCATGGGACTTGGCAAAAGTAAAAACACCAGATATTTATTGGAACACATTCGAATGTATATGGCCATGCTGCTGCTGCTGCTGCTAAGTCGCTTCAGTCGTGTCCGACTCTGTGCGACCCCATGCTAGCAATGTTTTAATGGGCTCGAGGTTATATTTCTCACTTACAGGATTGCTAAGGCAGATACAGTGGTGAACACATAGCTCCCATGATGTAATGGCACTGGTCTGGATCCCACAACTATTTGCGATCTATTGAATACTTAGCATTCACACTCTGGTTGATTAATTACTTTGTCTTGCTTGACTCCTCACTCTGAGAAGGCAACCTACTGCATAATTTGAGGCACTCCTCTTACAGGGAATCTAAGTTTTAGCATTTCAGAGCCAGAAAGTATTTGCAGGACCGTTGAGGAGGCAAGATGTTAACGGGGAGGGCATGGTCTTTTTAACCAGGAAACTTGGATTTAAGTTCAGGCTGGGAGACTCAGGAATAGTATGTTAGTCAATTCAGTCATATTCACAGAGTAAGAATCTTGATTTTATCATCTGTAAAATAACAATGGGCTTCCCTGGTGACTCAGTGGCAAAGAACCCATCTGTCAATGCAGGAGACATGGGTTCAATCCCTGGTTGGAGAAGATCCCCTGGAGAAGGAAACAGCAACCCACTCCAGTATTCTTGCTTGGGAAATCCCATGGACAGAGGAGCCTGGCAGGCTGTAGTCCATGGAGTTGCAAAAGAGTTAGACACCACTTATTGACTAAACAACATCAGTCAACAAAATAGCAATATCAATACCTGTTTAGGAAATACAAATTTTAAAAAGTTAAAGACATTTCTTCTTTATGTATGTGATTTGTGTGTATGTTCATGTACACATATGCATATGCTTAAGCATCCTTGTGTCTTTGTCCTTGTAAAGCAGGCAGGATTGTTCCAGTCTCCTCTGTCTATGGAATTTCCTAGGCAAGAATAATGGAGTAGGTTGCCATTTCCTTTCTCTAGGGACTCCATTCTGGGTGTGTAACATAATTCCCTTACCCATTCTCCCTTTGTTGATTATTTATATTGTTTCCTTTTTTTTTTTTTTTTTTTACAATTTTAAGCAATGCTATGATAAGAACCTTTCTGCCTATGTCTCTGTCTATATGTGTAAATACCCATACACATATATTATGAAATAATTCAAATATAATTTGACTATTATATCCAAAAAGTTGTCAGTGATTACAAAATGCCTATTTCCCAACATTCAAGTCAACATTGGCTATTCTTTTTCATTTATTGGCAGTTTGATCAGCTGAAGATTTATATTTTATGATTGTTTTAATTTTCATTTATTTGGCTAAGTGTAAGACTGTATCTGTTTTTGACCTGGTTATTAACCACTGATATTATTCCTATTAAACTGTGAATCTCCTGTAAGTTTCTAATAAATTGTTCATTTCAGACCTTCTGCTCTATTCCTAATACATAACAATATACTAGGCAGAAAGTAATACTCAATAAATATCTTTGTTTGTTTTCTAAAAATCTTAGGTCATTTTTTCTATTGGATAATTAATAGTTTTTCATTAATTATCAAAAGATATTAACTAGGTGGTATTAGTGGTAAAAAATGTGTCTTCCAATGCAGGAGAAATGAGACATGGTTTTGATCCCTGTGGTGGGAAGATCCCCTGGAGGAGGGCATGGCAACCCACTCTAGTATTCTTGCCTGGAGAATCCCATGGACAGAGGAGCCTGGTGGGCCACAGTCCATGTGGTCACAAAGAGTTAGACATGACTGAAGTGACTTAGCACACACGCATTAGTATATTAACATATAAATATAATGTATATCATGTTTTCATATAATTAATATATTAACCCTTTACGCTGGTTTTAGAAAAGGCAGAGGAACCACAGATCAAATTGCCAACATCCACTGGATCATGGAAAAAGCAAAAGAGTTCCAGAAAAACATCTATTTCTGCTTTATTGGCTATGCCGAAGCCTTTGACTGTGTGGATCACAGTAAACTGTGGAAAATTCTGAAAGAAATGGGCATACCAGACCACCTGACCTGCCTCTTGAGAAACCTGTATGCAGGTCAGGAAGCAACAGTTAGAATTGGACATGGAACAACAGACTGGTTCCAAATAGGAAAAGGAGTACCTCAAGACTGTATATTGTCACCCTGCTTATTTAACATATATGCAGAGTACATCATGAGAAACGCTGGGCTGAAGGAAGCACAAGTTGGAATGCAGATGACACCACCCTTATGGCAGAAAGTGAAGAAGAACTAAAGAGCCTCTTGATGAAAGTGAAAGAGGAGAGTGAAAAAGTTGGCTTAAAACTCAACATTCAGAAAACTAAGATCATGGCATCCGGTCCCATCACTGCATGGGAAATAGATGGGGAAACAGTGGAAACAGTGTCAGACTTTATTTTTGGGGGCTCCAAAATCACTGCAGATGGTGATTGCAGCCATGAAATTAAAAGACGCTAACTCCCTGGAAGGAAAGTTATGACCAACCTAGACAGTATATTAAAAAGCAGAGACATTACTTTGCCAACAAAGGTCCATCTAGTCAAGTCTATGGTTTTTCCACTGGTCATATATGGATGTGAGAGTTGGACTGTAAGGAAAGCTGAGTGCCAAAGAATTGATGCTTTTGAACTGTGTTGTTGGAGAAGACTCTTGAGAGTCCCTTGGACTGCAAGGAGATCCAACCAGTCCATCAGTCCTGGATGTTCATTGGAAGGACTGATGTTGAAGCTGAAGCTCCAATACTTTAGCCACCTGATGCAAAGAGCTGACTCATTGGAAAATACCCTGATGCTGGGAAAGATTGAGGGCAGGAGGAAAAGGGGACGACAGAAGATGAGATGGTTGGATGGCATCACTGACTCGATGGACATGAGTTTGAATGAACTCCGGGAGTTGGTGATGGACAGGGAGGCCTGGCGTGCTGCGGTTCATGGGGTCGCAAAGAGTTGGACACGACTGAGCAACTGAACTGAAACTGAAACCCTTTGTACTCTGTTAACTATAAAATACATAGTGGTTTTTCATTTGGCACTTGCCTTCTAATTTATACATTAGATTCTTGCCAAACTTTTTAATTTATTATTTAAAACTTTTTGAAAATACATCAATTATTTATGTTATTATAATGCTTTGAAAAGTTTTTTCGAACCCTAAATTATAAAATGTGTGTCTATGTTTTAGTCTAGTAATTGTACAGATTAACTTTTTATATCAGAAGAAATCCATCTAAGACTATTTTATATGAAGAGGGTTTTGAGTTAAAAAGAAACTCATCTTTTGTCTTTTTACTTCCCACAGAAAGAGCACACCTGCCCCTTGGTCCTGATGAGCAGGCAGCAATGAAGCTAGCTTGTTTTCACCAAAGGTAAGAAAAAATGTCCTGGAATTCACTCTAGGTCCTGGTGCAACAATGCTCACCAGCAACCCGGTCTCCTTGTTCTGTTTTGACTTCTTGTGACTGTCCAGCAATGTAGGACCATACTGTCGATGCTCATTATTTGTTGCCAGTTGGCTTTCTTCCCCCTCATTGTTATTTCATCTAAAGACACAGCACTGCTCATTAACACCACTGAATATTTGTTGCCCTCTAGTGGAATAATTTTGGAGAAGGAAATGGCAACCCACTCCAGTATTCTTGCCTGGAGAATCCCATGGACAGAGAAACCTTTCGGGCTGCAGTCCATGGGGTCACAAGAGTCGGACACTTCTGAGTGACTTTGACTTGACTTTGAGTGGAATAATAACCCCACCTGCTGCCCACAGCTAGTGAGCTAGTCTTGTCATCCCTCTGAATGCACCATGGGAAGACTGTCACCTCACATGTAAACTAGAAAATTGAGCTCTGTTAAGCCCTTTCGGAGTGTTTGTGGTTAGGAATGTGGCCCTCTATACCTCTTAATCAGCAGGTATGGCCACCTTTGGTCTGGCTCCTGTTCCCAAGATCAACAGAGAAGAGCCCAAGGGTGGTACTAGCAGATATTGGAAGGAAACATCCAGGAAAAGCCAAAACACTGAGCCAGATAAGAGACAATATTTGCTTGACCTTGGCCACATGCATTGTACTGCATTGTACTGTATGCTATGCTAAGTTGCTTCGGTCGTGTCTGACTCTGTGCGACCCCTGAGATGGCAGCCCACCAGGCTCCCCCGTCCCTGGGATTCTCCAGGCAAGAACACTGGAGTGGGTTGCCATTTCCTTCTCTAATGCATGAAAGTGAAAAGTGAAAGGGAAGTCGCTCAGTCGTGTCCAACCCTTAGCGACCCCATGGACTGCAGCCTACCAGGCTCCTCCATCCATGGGATTTTCCAGGCAAGAGTACTGGAGTGGGTTGCCATTGCCTTCTCCCAATATTGTACTGTATATTTGCTATTAAAAAGCAAGATTATATACTATTTTATTAGCATTCTTTTTTTATTAAATTTATTTATTTTAATTGGAGGCTAATTACTTTACAATTTTGTAGTGGTTTTTATTAGCATTCTTGAAATGACAAAATCATAGAGATAGAAAACAGTGGTTGTCAGAGGTTAGGTATGGGGGCTATGCTACTATAAAGGAGTCACACAAGGGAGCTCTGTTTTTTCTTCTTCTAAAAGGTAAGTGACCTCCAACAGAACTTATTGGGATCAGACCCCTCCTGGCAGAGCTGCGGCATAGCTTGGGGTGCCACAGAGAGCCAAGGCATGAGCAACACCCTGCTGAGTCATGGGGTGATGTTGCTTTCCCAGCAGGTCTGAGGGCAGAGCACTGTGTCAAAGAGATTGTTCTCAAGCCTTAAGATCTCATGGAGTTTGCCTTGCTAAGTTTTAACATTGTGTGAGACCTGTCACTCCTTTATTCTTGACTATGTCTTCTTGTTGGAATGGAAAATATCTATCCTATGCCTGTTTCATTTAGAATCACATAACTTGTTTGGTTTTACAGGTCAGAGCGAGAGAGAAATTTTGCTCAGGATTAATTATAGGGAGTTCCTGTTTTTTAAAAAAAAAATTATTTTATTTATTTTTCGTTGCACTGGGTCTCCGTTGCTTTGCATGGGCTTTTTCTCCAGTTGCGGTGAGCAAGGCCTACACTTCGTTGTGGTGCTTGAGGATCTCATTGCAGCGGCTTGTCTAATTGTGGAGCACAGGCTCTAGGTGTGCGGGCTTCAGTAGTTGCAGCACGTGGGCTCAGTAGTTGTGGCACACCGGCTTAGTTGCTCAGTGGCATGTGGAATCCTACCGGATCAGGGATCTAACCAGTGTCCCCTGCATTGGCAGGCATATTCTCATCCACTGTACCACCAAAGAAGTCTAGGAGTTCCTTTTTAATGATGGAACATTTTGGTGTCTTGATCATGGTTGTGGTAACATGAATCTATTTATGTAGTGAAATTGCATAGAACTGCACACACACATATACACAAACACATACAAGTTCTTGTAAAGACTGGTGACATCTAAATAAGCTGTGTAGTCCTGGATTTGATATTATACTATAGTTATATAAGATGTTACTATTGGAGGAAGCTGGATGAAGGGTACATGTGACATCTCTGTACTATTATATTTTTGTAACTTCCTGAGACCCTATGATTATTTCAAAATAACTTTTTGAAAATCTATGGAAAAGGTCCTTCTAATGAATAATGATATTTTTGAGTAGTGATTTCCAGCTTTGTAAATGAGAAGGGATAGTTTTTCTACAGTGTGATGCAGAAGATAAATCAGATACCACAGCATCTGCAGAATACAGAAAGCACTGAGCTTTCCCCAGTATCCCGAATGCCTGAAAAACAGGTTCAACTCCAAGACTAGAAGCCAGAGAACCTTAAGTATTCAGTTCACTTTTTTACATCATGTGGGTTATGAACTGAATAAGTGCCCCCCCCCATATTTGTATGTTAAAACTCTAACCCCCAATGTAATAGTATTTGGAAGTAGGGTCTTTGAGAGATAATTAGGTTAGATGAAGTCTTGAGGATGGAGCTCCCATAATGGGATTAATGTCTTTTTAGAAAGAAGAAGAGAAACCAGAGTGCTACCCAACCCCCTGCCATGTAAGGACACATCAGGAAGGCGGCCATCCACAAGCCAAGAAAAGGGACCTTGCTAAGGAATCCTATTGGCCAGCACCTTCACCTTGGACTTCACAGCCTCCAGACTGTGAGAAATAAATTCCTGTAGTTTAAGCCACTCAGTCTGTGGTATTTTGTTACAGCAGCCTGGGCAGACTAATACAATCTGGGAAACCCTCCTGAAATCCCTAGCATAAATAAGTGATTTTTTTCCTTACTTCTCCCATAAGACTGTGTTCTTTACTACCACATACACTGTGATGGGATTTCTTTCTTTACATGTCTAATATTCTGCTGGATTGAAAACAAGAGAGGATTCCACTCATCTTCCTCCCTCCATGATATAGCATGGCTGAAGAGTGTACGTCCTGTCTTAGTCCCTTCAGGCCACTGTAAGTAATACCACAGCCTGGGTGGCTTTATAAAGAACAGACATTTATTTCTTACGGTTGTGGAGGCTGGGAAGTTGAAGGTCAAGTGCCAGCAGAATCAGTGTCTGTTGGGAGCCCACTTCCCAGAAGGTTGTTTTTATGCTGTAACTTCACATAGCAGAAGGGATAAGGAGATCTCTGGGGCCTCTTTTATATCAGTACTAATCCCATCCATGAGGACTCCCTCCTCCTGGCCTAATCAATACCCAATGGCCCCATCTCCTAAGACAGTCACCTTGAGGGATAGGACTTTAACATGTGAATTTGGGAAGGGACACAAACATGTAGTCTATCAGTTCAGTTCAGATCAGTCGCTCAGTCGTGTCCGACTCTTTGCGACCCCATGAATCACAGCACGCCAGGCCTCACTGTCCATCACCAACTCCCGGAATTCACTCAGACTCACGTCCATCGAGTCAGTGATGCCATCCAGCCATCTCATCCTCTGTCGTCCCCTTCTCCTCCTGCCCCCAATCCCTCCCAGCATCAGAGTCTTTTCCAATGAGTCAACTCTTTGCATGAGGTGGCCAAAGTACTGGAGTTTCAGCTTTAGCATCATTCCTTCCAAATCCCAGGGCTGATCTCCTTCAAAGAATGGACTGGTTGGATGTCCTTGCAGTCCAAGGGACTCTCAAGAGTCTTCTCCAACACCACAGTTCAAAAGCATCAATTCTTCGGTGCTCAGCTTTCTTCACAGTCCAACTCTCACATCCATACATGACCACTGGAAAAAGCATAGCCTTGACTAGACAGACCTTTGTTGGCAAAGTAATGTCTCTGCTTTTCAATATGCTATCTTCTGCTGCTGCTGCTAAGTCAGTTCAGTCGTGTCTGACTCTGTGCAACCCCAGAGACGGCAGCCCACCAGGTTCCGATGTTCCTGGAATTCTCCAGGCAAGAACGCTGGGGTGGGTTGCCATTTCCTTCTCCAATGCACGAAAGTGAAAAGTGAAAGTGAAGTCGCTTAGCAGTTTCAGACTCTTCCCAACCGCATGGACTGCAGCCCACCAAGCTCTTCGTCCATGGGATTCTCCAGGCAAGAACACTGGAGTGGGTTGCCATTTCCTTCTCCAAATATGCTATCTAGGTTGGTCATAACTTTCCTTCCAAGGAGTAAGCGTCTTTTAATTTCATGGCTACAGTCACCATCTGCAGTGATTTTGGAGCCCCCAAAAAATAAAGTCTGACACTGTTTCCACTGTAGTCTACAGAAAGTACTAATAAAATCTGGAAGAAAGCAAAAGTCTAGGACAAGCTGCTTTACCTCTAAGGAGATAATATGGTTGGTTTAATACCATGTCTTGGGCCTACTGAGCTGAAAGGGAGTCTAGGAAATATAGTCTGTACCTGAGAGACATTAGTGTTGTTAGTTGCTCAGTTGTGTCTTTGTGACTCTTTGGGACTTTTTGTGATCCCTTGGACTGTATGTAGCCCACCAGGCTCCTCTGTCCATGAGATTTCCCAAGCAAGAATACTAGAGTGGGTTGCCATTTCTTTTTCCAAGGGGATCTTTCTGACCCAGGGATTGAACGTGGGTCTCCTATATTGCAGGCTTTACCATCTGAGCCACCAGGGAAGAGAGGCATTATGTCCAGCTCAAATTTTATAGATTCTGTTCTAGATGAACATGTCATAACACATAACTATGCATTTCTCTACAACATTTGAAAAGCATCGAAGTATATTTACTCAGTAACATATTTAATTGTGAAAGTGAAAGTGAAGTAGCTCAGTCGTGTCCGACTCTTTGCGACCCCATGGACTGCAGCCTACCAGGCTTCTCCGTCCATGGGATTCTCCAGGCAAGAATACTGGAGTGGGTTGCCATTTCCTTCTCCAGGAGATCTTCCCAACCCAGGGAATGAACCCAGGTCTCCCGCATTGTAGGCAGACGCTTTACCGTCTGAGCCACCAGGGAAGTCCAAGTGTAAGCCTGTTTGAATTCAGTTCCTAGCTCTACAACCTATACATATGTTGATCTTGAATCTAAACTTCAGTTGTTTTTCATCTTCAAATGGTTATGCTGACCCCTTGCAGGACTGCTTTGTGACAATTGAGATAATTAAGTGTGATAATTAAATACATCATGACAATTACATGTGATGTAAGTTGCTTATCAGAGATTCTGTGCTCAGAAATGGTACTTATTATTGGTAGGGGGTCACATTTCACTGTAATCTTTTAAAATGTTAACTAGATTTCCTTATTTGTAAAACCATTCCTGTGGCAAACAGATAACCTGTGTTGATTGACAAAACTTGTATTTTTGGCTTGCGAGTTTTAGTAGAAGGTTGAGGGTTAAATCCCTCAAACCAATGCATAAAAATCAACTAATTCACATGTCAGTTATGGATGCAAAACCAAATATGCCAGCAATCACTATATTTCACATACAGTAAAGACAGCCACATTTGAGAAATATTTTCTGGTAATTTTCAAAGCCTAATATATTCTTAGATTTTATCTATTTGAATATATAAAAGAAGGAGAGAATATATTCTGGGAAATTTTTAAGCTCTGCATTAATCATATTGATGACTTTGCATTCTGCACTTTTGTAAATATATGAGGTGGATAAAAAGGAATGAAAAATATGTACATGTTTAGCATATAACCTATAAATCAGGAAACAAAGAACTGTTATAATATAGTAATGCACATGTGATTAGTGTTTTAGTTAAAATGTGTATTTCTAGATTTAAATAAGAACTCTGATTTTTTTTAAATAAAAAATCTGTTTTATTTATCACACTTAAGTAAGGTTAAAATCTGGCATATGTACAATGCAGTAGATAAGAGATGAGAAATAGGTTATATGCTGCATTCTGATCAATGGGTAGTTGTGACCTGTTGGGTTGTGTTGGTAATGATTCTGAAGTCATGTTTGGCATGAGTGGGAAGGAGGTCTGGAATTAATTAGTGATGTCTGTTACGGGCATTGCAGGACAAGCATAGGCATTCATTTGGGTTCCTGTCACCTTGCATTATAATACAGGCTGGATCGCCAGTGATTGGTAGGGTGCCTAGAACAAATGTGCTGATTGTCAGTTTGATGAGTGAACAAATTAATGCTCTCTTAGTGATTTCATGCTTCCCAAATAACTTATTATGATTTGACTTTTTAAAAAAGACTATATCTTTGGAGAAGTATTAAGTTCATGGCAAAATTGAAAAGAAGATACAGAGATTTCTCATATACATTCTGCCCCCACACACATGCACGGTGTCCCTCTTTTGAATTCCTGAACCCAATTTCAACATGTGTGTGTGTGTGTGTAGGCTTTCTCACACCAACAAGCAGTTCTTGGATGCCAGCACAGGTCCAAGATTTCAACTCAATTCTAATGCCATCTACTTGGAGCTAAAACCAGATACCACAGGTAAAGGGCTCAATCCCCCAAGACTTCCCTCTACTTCAGACACCAGTCCCAAGTCCAAGTTGTTTTCTGTGCTTCTGGCCGACTGGCTATAAATCAGAGATTTCCACAACCCTCTCCTCAGCTGATTAATTTTCTTATTAAACTTATTAAACCACCTATTTATTATAAAAGGATATTAAAGGATACAAATCAACAGCTAGATGAAGAGGTGCATAGGGCAAGACATGGGAAAAGTGAAAGAATTCCCGTGTTTTCTCCAGCGTGCTACTCTTCACGTGTTCACCAACCAGGAAGCTCTCTGAACTCTATCCTTTTGGGTTTTTATGAAGGCTTCATTACATAGCCATGATTGAGTAAATCATTGGCCATCAGTGATGGATTCAACTTCCAGCCAGTGTTTTTCAAAGTGACCCTGTCATTTTGCATTCCTACCAGCAATGATTGAGAGTTCCTGTTGCTCCACAGCCTCACCAGTATTTTCTGTTGTCCATGTTCAGGGTTTTGGCCATTCTAATAGGTGATAATAGTATCATGTTGTTTTAATATGTATTTACCTGATCATGCATGATGTGGGACATCTTTTCATATGCTTATTTCTCATCTGTATATCTTCTTTAATGAGGTGTCTGTTCATATCTATGGCCCATTTATGATTGTGTTGTGAACTTTCTTGCCGAGTTTTAAGAAGATTTTTGTTGTTGTTGTTGTTGTTGGATAATAGTTCTTTATCAGATGTGCAAAATAACAAGTATTTTTAATTCTACACACTTTTCCTGGACCTGGTGCCATAGATTGAAATGCTGTCTATGAAATTTTGGGGACTTATTTTATTGCATCACTAACCCAGCTACTATACTGATAATAGATCAGTCTCTTTATTCCCCGCCATCTCCCACTTTAAAGACAATGAACTGTAAGGGAAGTCTTCTAGGGAGCTTTCTGATAAAAATAAGGAAATCTTCTTGGGCCCATATCTTCTCTTCCCTTTTCATTCATCCTTTGAACTTAGACGTGATGTCTGGATCTATGGCAGCTAGTTAAAAGAGACATTACAAAATGTCTTAAAGGAGACATTAAAAAACAAGCCATTTAGGAATAGGAGAACAGAAACCTAAAAAGAAGCAAGATTTTGATAGCATTTTTGAGCCACTAAACTAGTGCTTGAAGCTGCCACCTCTAATTGTTTTTCATGTAAGAAAAATAAACCTGTGTCTTACAAGCTACTATTAGTCATATTTTCTGTTATTTCAGTGTTAACAGCCTTCATAAGACATAAAATCCAGTGTTTATTACCTTGATTGTGGTGATGGTAACACAAGTGTGTACAATACATATGTTAAACTCACAAAAGTATGTATATTAACTATGTGCAGTTTTTGTGTACTAATTATACTTCAATAAAGCTAGGGAGGAAAATGATATAAAATCCCAGTTGCTCCCCTGAACTCTAGAACTCAGCTGTCTAACATCTGCATTTGGATGTCTCAGAAATACTTCAAATCCAGCAAGCCCAGGATGGGTGTCATCAATCTCTCCCTGTAAGACTGCTCTTCCTCTTGTATCCTCTTGGTAGTAATTGGCACTACCATCTCTGGAAACTTTGGTGCCATTTTTGCTGTCTATCTCCCATTTCCTCACTCCTACATCAAGATGAATAAGAATTGCTGATACTACCTCCTAAATATCTTCAACATTTGTCACCTCATCCCTACTTCTGCTAGCTTATTTTAGAACTTTTTATTGTATTTTTAAAATGTGGAGTATAATGAATATACAGACAAGGGAATATCAACACATGTGCAATACATTCTTAAGAAGCAAATACCTGTTTCCCATTCCCTTCTCCAATGTATTGCATGTGTGATAGCCTGAGTACTATTTCATAACAATGAGAAAGGAAAAAAAGAGTAAGATTAAGCCGTTGCCTATTTTAATGTTTCACAAGCATCCCATTGTGCCCAGAATCAAATTAAAACTTTTTTTTCAATAATAGAACTATTTTATTAAACATATGAACGTACAACATGCGTTTCTTTCTTTCCTCTGCCCCAGGAAGCCAGCGCTCTAGAACCCCATGTTTATAAAAACACACTTTGGCAGCTACTATGACAAGGTGAAAAAAGTGCAATTCCGAAAGTAACAACACATAACCAAAGTGGGGAACAAAAAAAGGCAGAGTTGAGTGGGCCCAGTGCTGCTCATCTTCTCTCAAGAGGAAACAGTTTAAGAATAGAAACTCTTGAGCATTATTTAAGCAGTACTGCCCAACTCTCTTGGTAGCATCTCTGTTTCAATTCCATTTATCTTGATGTTGTAACTAACTAATCTGTTACTTCTTTAAGAAATTCTGCCCTGGTTTATATCCTTTTCGGTGGCCCATATCCCTTTGAACTTCAAAAACACAGAAGTTGCTCAGTCGTGTCTGACTCTTTGCGACCCCATGGATTGTAGCCCACCAGGCTCCTCGGTCCATGGGATTTTCCAGGCATGAATACTGGAGTGGGTTGCCATTTCCTTCTCCAAAATTAAAAGTTTTAAACATTCCTTACAATGCAGTTCTTGGACTCTGCTCTGGTCAATTTCTCCTGCCTTGTCTCTGAAGTGACTTTGCGATCTGCTTAGCACCTTTCACTTAGCTGTTTAACAAAAAGAACGTAACAAACTTGGCTTTATTTTATATCCTCCACCAGACTCTGACCTCCACCAGGCTGGGGATAATATCTAATCAACTACTATATACCTACTGCCTAGTACTGCCTTGCCCAGTTAATCATTCACAAAATATAGGGAGAATCTGAATGGGAATATTCCAACCTTCTGAACAATTAGGTCTCTATAAATGCCTTTATACTTTAAAATTGCTTATTAAATACTAAGCTAATGTAATAATTCATCCCCATTATACAAAAAAGTAAAATACAGAAGTATATAAATAAAAAACATCATATTCACGGAATCTGGAAATTATAGCAAGATAGCTTCTTAGAACATATTAGACATTCTGTTTACCATAGACTCATTGGCTCACAATATATACCATTCTCCAAATTCCATTTTTCCCATTCACAAAATATCTTAAAGATACTCCTTTTTAATTGGCACAGAATATTTCATGTTTCATATGGACAATAGTCTAACTTAATTATTTTCTTGTTGATAAGAATTTGAGTTTCTAATTATGAATTATTGCACAAAGATAACACAGTTGTTAAAACAACAGACTCTAGTATAACAATATTAAAGTATACTGAAGCAAATACTGAAGTATTGGCTCCATAGAAATTTACATTGTAGCTAATTGTTTACATGTCTGACTAGCCTAATTGTTTACCTGAATATAAGTACTGTCTCATTTGTTTTTGTGGCCTTCAGAGCTTCTTTTACATAGAGAGTAAAATTGTGATATAGTGTTCAGAGACTGTAATCAGATGGTTGGGGCTTCCCTGGTGGCTTCATGGTAAATAATCCACCTGCCAATCCTAGAGACTCAGGTTCGATCCCTGATTGGGAAGATCCCCTGGAGAAGGAAATGGCAACCCACTCCAATATTTTTGCCTGGGAAATCCCATGGAGAGAGGAGCCTGGTGGGCTACAGTCCATGGAGCCACAAAACAAGTCGGACACAACTTAGTGACTAAACAACAACAATCAGATGGTTGGTCGCATGCAAATAACAGAATTTATTATTTTCAACTTATGTCTCTCTTAACTTATAGCTCCCTTTACCTGCCTTTAGGTATCTAAAGGATCATGACACTCCATGGACTTTTTCCTCCCACTGTTCCAAATAGGTCAACCACATACTAGTTCTGGGATATCAATAATTTTTTTTATTTAAAAAATGAATGTAGATTTACAAAAAAAGTTGAAAAAATAGTATATACAGAGTTCGTATATATCCTTCATCCAGCTTCCTCTAATACTGACATCATACATAATCATGATATATTTATAAAGAGTAAGAAATTGACCCTGGTACAGTATTCTTAACTGTAGACTTTAACTCATTTCACCAGTTTTCCACTAAGGGCCTTTTTTTATTTCATCACAAAAAAGGAGAGACAACAGCCCATTATGATCATTAGTCAGCCTTAACATTATTTTTTCAAGAGATACCCTAAGATGCACATTAGTAAATGTTAATTATGGACCTTACTTCACAGAAGAAATATGTTATCTATTCTTCCTTCTAGTCATAACAATGAAATGCAAAAAAAAAAAAAAAAACTATTTATGCACTGTGCTTAGTCATTCAGTTGTGTCCAACTCTGTGACTCCATGGACTGTAGCCCTCCAGGCTCCTGCCTCCATGGAGTTTTTCAGACAAGAAGACTGGAGTGGGTTGCCATTTCCTTCTCCAGGGGCTCATCCCAACCCAGGGATCGAACCTGAGTCTCCTCTATCTCCTTCCTGCTTGCAGATGGATTCTTTGACCTGCTGAGACATCAGGGACACTAAATGGATATAAACTTTAGATTATCTCTAAACAAAAGTATATTTTAAAATAGGCTACTCTTGCATATTTGTATGTATTAGTCTCTATGGATTATATACAAAGTTATTGTTTGCTTTCTTGAAACAGTGCTTTGCCATATGACAAATACTTGAATAATTGCATTGTGTAATGCTGAAAGTTTTTATAATCCACTGCAGCAGGTCTTTCTTTCATACAGTTGGTCATCAGTGTAAATAGTGCATGTTTTCTTCATTCTTCTAATTTGGACCCCCATCACTGTATTTCTTAGATAAATGAAAGAACTTATGGGGAGCAGAAGATTTCACTCTGAAGTATGCCTCTTTGGCATAAAGATGATCTTAGACTGATTATTTTCAAGAAATAGCACAGGAGAAATTCTGAAAATCAAGTAAAAATTACCCTTTTGTAAGAAGCACTTACATATATATATATAGGGAAAATCACCATTTGTAAACTTGTCTTCCTCTCTCTTCCAAGGAGAGGAAAGTGATTAAATCTTTCAAAACACTTAGCAATGGAGAAAGCAGCAATTTAATTCTGCATCACAACTTTATCCTTGTTTACTGTGCCTTTCCTGGTCACCTCCCAAAACTGACTTCCTACCCAACCGACAGTTTTTTATCTTTAATTTGAAATGGTATTGAAATGGTTGACTTGGGCCATTTGGGGAGTTACTCCATTTTTCCTGGGTATCTCCCATGTATATAGGAGATATACATGTTATTAACCTTTTATTTCTTATTCTCCTTTTAAAATGTCTTTTGTTATAGGGGGCCTCAGCCTAGAAGGGTAGAGAGAAAATTATTTTTCCTCCCCTATGATCTTTACACATTTTAAAACTCATTTTCTCTGTGGCCTCTGTGATGTTTCATGCAGAGGTCAACTATGAAGTACTTATTGGAAATTTTAGTAAAACTAATGAGTCCATATTTATTTCTACTACTGTTAATTTAGTATTAATAGATTTGTTCCCTATATGTTTTACATTGCAGTAGTAGAAGTGAATTTTAATAATTCTTGTTGTTGTTCAGTCACTAAGTCATATCCGACTCTTTGCGACCCCATAGACTGCAGCATGCCAAGCTTCCCTGTCCTCCAGTATCTCTATCTCACTTATATATATATATATATATATATATATATATATATATATATATCAATGTGGAATTCTACCATTGAAAAAATGTCAGAAGCATGGGGAAAATGAAACTGGATATCTCACAGATCCAGGTGTCCCGTGTGGCACTAGCAGTAAAGAACCCGTCTGCCAATGCTGGAGTTATAAGAGGCACATGTGCAATACCTGGGTCGGGAAGATCCCCAGGAGGAGGGCATGGCACCCCACTCCAGTATTTTTGCCTGGAGAATCCCATGGACAGAGGAGCCTGGCGGGCTACAGTCTATGGGGTCACATAGAATCAGACACGACAGAAGCAACTGAGCATGCACGCACGCATCTCACAGATCAAGAAATGGGTTATATTTGATGGTAAGAGTTTGAGTTTATTTTTATGGTGAATCATTGTTGTTGTTCAGTTGCTAAGTCATCTTTGACTCTTTGTGACCACATGAACTACAGCACGCCAGACTTGCCTGTCCTTCACTTTCTCCCGGAGTTTGCTCAAACTCATGTCCATTGAGTCAGTAAACGCTATCTAACCATCTCATCCTCTATCGACCCCTTTCTCCTTTTGCTTTCAGTCTTTCCCAGCATCAGGGTCTCTTCCAAAGAGTCAGCTCTTCACATCAGGTGGCCACAGTATTGGAGCTTCAGCTTCAGCATCAGTCCTTCCAATGAATATTCAGGACTGATTTCCTTTAGGATGGACTGGTTTGATCTCCTTGCAGCCCAAGGGACTCTCAAGAGTCTTCTCCAGCACCACAGTTCAAAAGCATGGGAATTCTTCAGCACTCAGCCTTCTTTGTGGTCCAGCTCTCATGGCTACTGGAAAAACCATATCTTTGTACTTACTTTTGTCAGCAAAGTGATGCTTCTGTTTTTTAATATGCTGTCTAGGTTTGTCATAGTTTTCCTTCCAAAGAGCAAGTGTCTTTTAATTTCATGGCTGTAGTCACCATCTGCTGTGATTTTGGAGCCTAAGAGAAGAAAATCTGTCACTGATTCCACTTTTTCCCCATCTATTTGTCATGAAGTGATGGGACTGGATGCCATGATCTTAGTTTTTTGAATGTTGAGTTTTAAGCCAACTTTTTCACTCTCCTCTTTGACCCTCATCAAGAGGCTCTTCAGTTCTTCTTCATTTTCTCCCATTAGAGTAGTATTATCTACATATCTGAGATTGTTGATATTTCTCCTGGCAATCTTGATTCTAGTTTGTTATTCCTTCAACCCAGCATTTCTCATGATGTACTCTGTATATAAGTTAAATAAGCAGGGCGACAGTATAGAACCTTGACGTATTCCTTTCTCAATTTTGAACCAGTCCATTGTTCCATGTCCAGTTCTAACTGCTGCTTCTTGACCTGCATACAGGTTTCTCAGAAGGCAGTTAAGGTGCTCTGGTATTTCCATCTCTTTAAGAATTTTCCAGTTGTTGTGATCCACACTGTCAAAGACTTTAGCATAGTCAATGAAGCAGAAGTAGATGTTTCTCTGGAACCCCCTTGCCTTCTTCATGATACAACGAATGTTCACAATTTGATCTCTGGTTCTTCTGCCTCTTTGAAACCCAGCTTGTACATCTGAAAGTTCTCAGTTCACATACTGTTGAAGACTAGCTTGAAGGATTTTGAGCATTACCTTGTTAGCATGTGAAATGAGCACACTTGTACGATAGTTTGAATTCTTTGCCATTGCCTTCCTTTGACATTTGAATGAAAAGTGACCTTTTCCAGTCCTTTGGCCACTGCTGAGTTTTCCAAATTTGCTGACATATTGAGTGCAGCACTTTAGCAGTAGCATTTTTTTTTAAATAGCTCAACTGGAATTCCATCACCTGCACCAACTTTGTTGGTAGTAATGCTTCCTAAGGCCCACTTGACTTCACACTCCAGGATGCCTGGTTCTAGGTGAGTGACCATACCATCGTGGTTATCCAGGTCATGGTGATTGAAAAATTTAAATTGTTTTTAGATGAAGAGCAAGAGGAGCAGAGTATTTTTAAGAATCAACTCACCCTAAATTGAACTTGTAAATATATATATCATACTGTGTGTCAACTACAAATTGGCACTTGCCATGGGCACTTGCCATCTACAAGGATTAAGTCAGGTGCTGATGCAGCTGCTAACCTTCAAAACCCCCTGAAGGAGTTCAAGGTAGAGAGCAGAAATGAAGCACTCTGTGCTCCAGGAAAACTATCAGGACAAGTCTTCAGGTAGTCAGGTATTCTCAGGAGCTGATTTTATGAGCCCATCTCTTATATCTCCTCATATCTAGGAAAGCACTAACATCCTTCATGGTGACAGTTGTTTCTCGTGACTAGCAGAAGCTTCCCGAGACCAGTGGAAACCTTCTACTAAAAAATGTGTGCTTGATTGCATGTATTCTCCCTTTACCAAAATCACATGTATACTATCCTTCCCCCCTTCTTCTTTGGAGCAGTCTCTCAGAGCCATCTGAGGTGCTGTCTCCCGGGCTGCAGTTCTCATTTTGCCCCAAATAAAACTTAACTCGCTACTCTTACATTGTGCAATTTTTTTAATTCAATATATGTAATTCTAACAATTTACTTCATAATGGAGATACTGTTGCCCTCATGTTACAAATAAGGAACAGTACTAGAAGCTCAATATTCTGAGTCAAACAGAGTCAGTCTGTTACCAAAACCTGTCCCCTTTCCGTACCTCTAGGCCATTTAGGATTTATGGGGAAGATGCAGTGGAGGACAATGAAGCTAAATATGTAGAGAATCATTAGAGGCTATTTTCTGTAGATGCTGAGCTCCTGAACATAGGCTATAGAGGTAGCTATCAAGAGAACAGACCAGATCCAAGAAATACCTAAGAGAAGAATATCAGCAGATATGCAGAATGTTTGGATATTGGAGAACAGTAAAAAAAGAAAAATGGCATCTAATTTCAATTTGAGTGATGGAAAACATGTGATTGTTATAAAGAATTTAAACAATGAAGAACGCCTACCCCCTATCCCCACTCCCCATGGCCGAGTGGTAAATGATGATTTGATTAATGTTCTTTGTGTTGAATTTGAAGTGCCCATCTGATAACCAGATAAAGATATCTACTATGAAATTAGATCAAAGTACCTAAAGCTAATGTAAAAAGTTCTGATCCTTTACACTGGTGATAACAGATCACACGTGGTGTGTATATAGACTGAAATGATAAGAGGATTGTGGCAGTACCCTGAGAAACATGAGCATGTAAGGCAAGGACCACCTTGATTTTCTATTTAAGAATTTTTTAATGCAGCATAAGACAAAGTGATTATAGAATACAGGACAGTGATTAATCTTGAGCTGGGGATGAGTAGAAACTGGAAGGGGACAAGAAACTTCTGGGGTACTGGCATGGTACTCTTTCTTGATGTGTTAATCCCATGACTGTAAATCAGTTAGTGCAAATCAGAGTCAGATGTACTTATTTCCACCTTTACCATGTGTAGGCTATAATTTAGTAAAAAGCTAAAGTATATAAAAGGAAAGCATAAATGCCAGTCTCATTATCCCTACTAATTTGTATTAGTGAAATATAATTGATGCATAGTTTGATCAGCTGGTGATGAATGCAGAAGCATGTATGCACTGAGTCAAAATTTGCATTTGCAATTTAACACTAAACAAATTTAATTTTCTAAATAGTGACTAAGCTAGACATTCATTAGAATTATGTTTACACTTGCATTTATTTTTGAAGTGAACATTTCTTGCTGGTGACAGTCATTACTGCATACCTGAGAGGTAAACTGATTCCATTTCCTAGGTCTGTTAGAATGGAATTGCACCCATCTTTCAATTTCCAGTAAACCCCTTAATTCAGTCTGTATTTTCACTCTGCAAACGTTTCTTAAAAGTTAATTTCTTGGCTGGTTTAAAGATTCTCTTCACTTCAGTGTTGTGAAAGGATATTAATTAATAGTTCTTATCTGTTCTTATCCATTAATTCCAACCTCAGTATGAATGTGTTGTTGCTGCACTCTAAGAAGGTGCCAAAAATAATTTTTAATAGGACACAGAAAAGTTCCCTGAGGGATGGTTTTCCTTTGTTATCTATGATTCTCACTTAGTTTGAACAATTTACAGGAAAGTCTCAACACATCTTCTTCAGGGCACATATATAGCTGTAAGTCTATAGCACTTACACAAATATGCTCCCCTGTTAAATATAACAAATATGTCATAATGAATAAGCTGAACGTGCTTAACACTTTCATGAATTTGCCAAAGGAGTGAGTGATTCATTTCAGTTATCTTCAGCATCAAGACTGGCTTCTTTACACCTCCATGTAAAGTAGAGCAAATATTTCCTAGTTTCTAACAAAATAAGCAGTAATGAAAGTAAAAACAACTCATTTAATGCCATAACAGTGAGATGTACTAAGAGCCATATTACTGGAAAAGTACTTAAGCAAACGGCAGCTTTTCTCTTGCTTAACACCGGGAAAAGGCTTTAAAGAATAGCAGATGAATTATGTGAGTAGTATAGGACATTCTTGCCTAGCCATTCCCTTAGTTCATTGTCTAGTCTGGGAGGAGGCTATCTTAAAATAGTAAAATATTATAACTACTTTGACTGTGGTAAAGTGCTTTATTCTACAGTGTAACCACTACCAAGGACAATCATTCATACTTTCATATACTCCTTGTTTGCTTTGGAGTTTAAGCTGCATTAATCACTACTCCTTGAATTGGAAAACACATTAAAACCAGTGAAGAATGCCTCCTCGCAGTGATATTTACTAGCAGTAGGCTGTGATCTGAAACTTCAGTTAATCGGCACAGACACAAACACACAGAGACTCCGGTTTAGATTAAAAAGCAGTGTTAATAAATTTAAACAAGGGGACATCTGGGCAATGAGTTGGGGGAGAAAAGGAAAAAACACAGAGTTCAGTTTTGAAGGAGCTTTTAAGTTACTGAATTCCAGTAAGTCAATGATCTTCTCCATATCAGAGGCAGCTAATTAAAATTGCTATACAGCTTGGTGTCCTGGTGGTATGAAATTTCACAGGTTGAAATAGCTAAAGTAATGGAGCAGAATTCTTGAATTAGACCAATTGGTATCAAGGGATTTACTCTCAAAAGACATGGAACGAGTTAATGGCTGAATCGGAGAAGCACACTTAGGGCATTTTGGGAAACTCTTGAAATTTCTGGGTTATGCAAGTTAAAGGAAACCCAGGAGGCTCTATGGGATAAAATGCCCACTCTTTACTTTTTATAGTGCAGTCAGCTCTATAATTCTGAAATTAGCAAATCTTTGCCATAGATGCTCTGAAACAGTGGTCTTTAAATGTTTTTCATGCATCAGAATCCCCTGGAGAGCTTTTTAGAATCCCAATGGCTGGGTCCCATGCCCAGAGTTTCTCTTGTAGCAGGTCTGGGGCAGGGGCTGGGAACTCACATTTCTGATAAATTTCCCGTTGATGCTGATTCTGCTTACCCAGAGATCACACTTTGAGAGCTCTGGAAAACAGCAGTTTCCACTAATGTTCTCTGACTTTTATGTAGATCTGAATCTCCTGGTTATCTTACTAAAATATATAGAAATCCCATGGGGATCTTATGAAAATACAGATCCTTACTCAGTAGATAAGGTAATGCCACTTTCTCTGCTCTGTGGAACACACTTTGAGAAACAAGAATTTCTAGTACCTTAGTGTGGATCTATTTATCATGCCATTCTTTCCTTACATGGAGAAACTGTGTAAAACATGAACGTGTTCATGAGGGAAGGCTTGTAAGAGAGAAAGAAGTGATTGCTCAAGTTGGGGTTAAGCTGAGAAGGAGAAAAGTGAAAGTGAAAGTGAAAGTGAAGTCGCTCAATTGTGGCCTACTCTTTGCGACCCCATGGACTGTAGCCTATCAGGCTCCTCCATCCATGGGATTTTCAAGGCAAAAGTACTGGAGTGGGTTGCCATTTCCTACTCCAGGGGATCTTCCTGACCCAGGGATCAAACCCGGGCCTCCTGCATTGTAGGCAGACGCTTTTACTATCTGAGCCACCAGAGAAGGAAGGTGTCATGCTAAAGGCAAACCAAGCCAACTTTATAGTTTCTTTTTAGTCTGACACTTTTTTCCCAAGTTAGGATGAAAGATAGACTTTTAAATATTTTATATCATATTTGCCTGACTTTGAAAATTAGGTGTTCAGAGGCCAGTAGAGTTGAAATAGAACATTCTTGAGTTACTTATATTCTCGGTTTATATTTCTTTCTTTTTAGAATTTCAAAGGGAAACAATGGGAACTACATAATTATTCCTTCTTTTTACAGAAGACTTAGTTACCTTTTGTTGTCCCCTGTTTCACGCTTTACAGCCATTAACTCTCTAGAGTCAATACTCAGTCTTAAAAGTATCTAGTGATTATAGATGAACCAGTGTGTAACTACTGTAGAGGGCAATTAGGCATTTGAGACTATACTTTCTTTCAAAAAAAATCTTAAAATTATACTTGGTTAACAATAAAGAAAGAAAATAAGAACTCTTATTCCAAACCCCACTCTATTGTTTACTGTGGTCTCTATGTTGACATATGTTCCCAATCTCCATTGGAGAATTTCTTGTGCATATAACAGTTTTTTGTATATTTTGGATAATAATCCTTTATCAGATATGTCTTTGCAAATATTTTTTTCTGAGTCTGTGATTGTCTTGTTCTCTTGACATTATTTTTCTCAAAGGTGTTTTTAATTTTAATGCAGTCCAGCTTATCAATTATTTCTTTCTTGGATCATGCTTTGGTGTTATATCTAAAAAGTCATGACCTTAACCAAGGTCTTCTAGGTTTTCTCCTGTGTTATCTTCTAGGAGTTTTATACTTTTTCATTAGTTCTGTGTTCCATAAGGTGTAATTTTAACAGTTATAATAAAATCAGACTCATAACTCACCTTAAACCAGTAGATTGCTATAGGGACATTTTAGCAATAAATATTGAGCAGGATCCCTTACGAGGTCAGTGATCTATGTGTAAAATAATACAGCATAGGTAATGTACTTCATAACACAGTGGTGGGTTGGTTTGTATATTCACAGTGATAGAAATTTTAATTGATATCTGAACAAAGTCCATATTCTAGAGAGAATAACTGATTATAATGGGTAAGAGAAAGGAAGAAAATTACAAGAGAGGGTAAATTTCTTGAACATGGTATACCATGCTTATTTATCTTCATGTCTCCAATGCGTTGCCTAATGCTTGGTGTCAGATGTAAATAAATGCTGACTTATAAATGTATGATGTAGTTAACAGCATTCATTTCTTCTCCTCTACTAGGTGACATCTGTGCTAGAGTAGAACACCATCCTGTTTTACCAGTATTATATCCTTTATGATATCTAGCAACATATCCTGTTTATAGTATGAAAAAGAGAAAACAAATTTACCTATACATTATGTACTATACATAGTTTGTATATATTATGTTTTGACATATTATTTCATTGGTGTTTCTTGAAGTGGCTTAAGGCAGGACTTTGGTTAAAAGCTTAAACTGACAAGGCACTATAGTAGCCATAACAAGTTCACAGAGTATTCATAAAGGGATATAATGGTCCTCCACAGAAGTTGGAAAGTAGGAATGATAGAACCACCAGGTCAGCCCTGCTATGTTAGGCCATGCCTAGGCCAGTCTGAATTTCTGTGAGCCCACTGTTATATTTATTGACTCTCTATACACTGCCATCCAATCGTATTTCCTCAGTGTTTTGGTCTTTGAGTAAGAAGTCCTTCCCACTCTGCTTCAGCCTACAGCCAATGGTCTGTAGACTGAGACTGTAGACTGCTCAGGTACACTGAGATTTTTATCCAGTCCCCTTAATTTATTGCCTAGAACAGATCAATTAGCGGGCAGACAGAAAGAGGTAAGCCCTGATTGCCCATATGAACACAAACCAAGCTAACAGCCTAGAATACATTCATAATTGTAATTGAAATTGGAGGTAATAATTGTTTAGTTTTTAGGAACTCATTAAAATTTAAGGAAAATTATATTGTTAAAGAGGATCATTATGAAAAATTCTTTCAAAACTGACGATAGCTAAGAATCCAGTTTGGGTTTATAATTGATTCACATTTGAAAATCATCTATTAAACAATTCTATTAAACATTTTCAAATACCTGTTTTATATAAAGGACTGTTATAGAAGTTCAAAGATGAATACTTGTATTTCAGTAATAATTGTTTTAACATAATACTATTAAGCATTTACTACCTGCAGGGCACTTTGTACATTCTCTGATACTTTAAAACAACCCTTCACTGAGGGGTTTATTAGTCTCCTTTTGCAGATACCATTGCAGCTTCAGAGAAATGAACTGACCCAAGTCTCCAGAGCTAACAAGCAACAGCAGTTGGGAGTGAAATACTCCTCTTCCTGACCCTGAGGTATTGTCTGTTTTGCCATCCTGCCTTTGTGAATTCAATTCCCAATTCCTCCATTGTTTTGGATTAAAAAAATAAATAAAACCACATACAGTTAACACTCATATGGTATATCAACAGGATGACCATATATATTATCCTCTAACCCAGAATACTTTTTAGAGTAAAAGGAGAGTATTAAAAATTACTTCAGGGAGTTATTGGTCAATGAATATAAGGTTTCAGTTATACTAGATGAATATGTTCTAGATATCTGCTGTCTAACATACTGCCTATAGTTAACAATATGGTATTGTACACCTCAGAATTTAAGACAGTAGATCTCATGTTAAGTGTTCTTACTACACACAAAAAATAAAATAAAATAATAAATAGAGACAAAGGGACAGGGGAAAACTTTGGAGGTCATGGATATATCTGTTACCTTGACTATGGTGATGCCATCATGGGTGTTTGCCTATGTCCAAACTCATCAAACATCAAATTGTACACATTAAATATGTGCAGTTCTTTGTATATCATTTTTACCTCAATAAAGCTGTTTAAAAACAGCCTTAAAAACTACTCCAGGCAGTAAGTATAACCTGTGGCAGATAGTCCCTTTTGTAACACGGGCCAATAAAACTAACCTCAATAAGAGATAATATATGAAATCTACTTATCAGGTACCTAACATATAGCCAGAGGTCAAGAAATAGCACTTACTGCTATTGCCATTAACATTATTAGTATCATTAATATAGTATTTAGTTATTATCCTAGAAAATACAGTACTACATTTTTCCAGCGTCTTGTTCTTGGACTGACTCCCTAGTAGCCTACACATCAACCATAACATTGCCCTCTGCTCGCTTACTGGGATGTCCAATTTGACTTCTCTGGCACCCCAGGATGGCTCCATTTATAAGATCAGCCCCTCCCTCCAACAAGAATTAGGCTATCCCTCACATATACCTATGCTTATATGACAACCACTAAGAGAAATCAACAGTGAAAATGATGACAATATAATAGCATCCAACAACAGCAAAGAAGTAGGTAAAATCATGGTTTCATTCAACCCAATGATTTCTTATTACACCTACAATAATTTGTGATTAGCTTAGATTTCTCATTCAATGCCAGGTCCCTTCATGTCTAGGACTTAACTTTTTAATATCTGTGGGATTCATTCAATATACTTCTTTATTCAAACTTAGGTTAAGAAAAGTGTCTTTTAGAAGCACATAAAGCCATCTTCTTGAATAGCTAGACCACAGCAAAGGGACTGGGTAGACACATTGGGCTATCACTCAATTATGGTTTTAAGTGAAGTGAAGTGAGAGTCTGTCAGTCATGTCTGACTCTTTGCGACCCCATGGACTATTCAATCCATGGAACTCTCCAGGCCAGAATACTGGAGTGGGTAGCCTTTCCCTTCTCCAGAGGATCTTCCCAACCCAGGGATCAAACCCGGGTCTCCCACATTGCAGGCGGATTCTTTACCAGCTGAGCCATAAGGGAAGCCCAATTATGGCTTTAATGTGAATGCATATTATTTATGTATTCATTAAGGTTCTTAAGGATAACCTAATACACATTTTTAAAGATGTTTTCTCTTCCTGTCATAGTTGAGAAAGAAAATCAGAATTCCCAAAATGTATCCTGGTCTGTGAAAATCAAGATCTATTAATTGAACAGAACCACAAAAAATACGTTTTCTTTTCAATTTGCAGCAACTGTTACCTTGTTGTGTAGTATTTTATGGTATTGACTTTCATGTTATTTCTACCCAAATTCCTCAATCTCACGCAGCACCCAGCTCTCTAAAAGCATACCTGTTAAACCACTAAAACCACGGCATTAACTGGCAAGGAGATGTGTCTGTAATATTTTTTAAAAATTATTTATTTATTTGTTTATTTGGCTGCACCAGATCTTAGTTGATTGCTGTATGTGGGATCTTCGATCTTCATTGCAGCATCCAGGATTTTAGTTGCAGCATGTGAACTCTTAGTTAGGACACGTGCGATCTAGTTCCCTGACCAGGAATGAACCCCAGCCTCCTGCATCAGATTTGCAGAGCCTCAGCCACTGGACTGCCAAAGAAATCCCAATAATATTTAAATTGAGCATCATTTCCAAAAGCTCATGGTTTCCAGTCATCCCTGACTTCTTTTATTCCTTTTCCATATAGCAAATGCATTGTCAAGTAGAGATTTGATTGATTTGATTGCTGTATTTGACCTCTAGATATGCTTTAAGAGTGCTTCCCAAGTGGCTCAGTGGTAAAGAATCCACCTGCCAGTGCAGGAGCCACAGAAGATGTGGGTTCGGTCCCTGGGTAGGAAAGATACCCTGGAGAATGAAATGACAACCCACTCCAGTATTCTTGCCTGGAGAATCCTATGGACAGAGGAGTCTGGTAGGCTACAGTCCATGGGGTCACAGAGAGTTGGACACAACTGAGCATGCATGCTTTAAGAAAAGGATTCTATGGAGCCCAGGTTTTCAGGAATTAATATTCACATTGTGTGGTAGATCAGTTGTGCTTATGGCTATTAACTTTTCCTTTTATCTTTGTTCTTTTCCATAGAATTTCACAGTTCCTTCTCACTCTTTTGGGTCATTCTGTTTCCCTTCTTGATTCTAGACTCTTCCATGTGAGTTACGTTGATCAATAGAATGATAGCATACTTGACCCAAACAGAAGCTCTACAGAGTACTTACACATCTCCCTTTCATCTCTTGCTTATCTGTCCTTATCTTAAGACCAAAGTTATTGGACGTGTGTAAGAGACACATGGAAAGAATTAAGTTATCACTCAAGAAGAAGTGACATGGACATCAGGAAAGGCCTAAGAGAGGAAGTGATATGAATATTAAGCTGTCTCTTAAATATTAATAGGAATTTATCAGGTGAACAGTGGAGCAAAAGGATATTTTAGGTGGGAGAAATGTCATGTAAAAAAAGTAGGAAGCATGAAAAACCTTGGCATGTTAAAAAAAAAAAAAAACTCAGTTGTATGGAAACCATCTGATCACAAAGGTCATCGTATGGCATGCTGGGAGCTTGGATTATATGTTACAGTTTTGCCAATGGGTGTTATTGAAGAGATTTTTAGTACGTATTGGTTGTTACCACTTTCAACTGAATATTTTGGCAGCAGGCCAAAAGATGGACTAGAGACTTCAGAGACTGAAGGAAGAGAGCCTGACTGAGACATTATTGAAATTGTTCCAGTGAAAGATGGTGGCTGTCATTTTTAAACTGTGAAAGGGGGAAGTGAAAAGAGATTGAATTCAAGAAATACACATGTCAGTGTATGGCAAAAACCACTACAATATTGTAAAGTAATTAGCCTCCAATTAAAATAAATTAATTAATTAAAAAATGAAATACTTAGCAGTAGAATTGACAGGCCTGATGAATAATTAAATTTGGGTAAAGAGTAAGAACAATTGGTCCCCAGGTTAGTGGGAGTTTTCATTGAGATAGATAACATATTCAAGAAGAAGCAAATTTTGGTTGAAGCAGGGAAGAGAAAATGGAAGGGTTGTGTCATGAATTCAGTTGCACATTAACAGAATATGAGGCTCATCTTAGATGTCATGATGACAGTGGTCAAAATTTATGGAAGAGCATCAATTCCATTAAATCTGAGTATTTCATTATGGTATCTCTTAAAATGTTTTATAGCTAGAAGTGTAAAATGATAAGTGAAAATGATAAGGTTATATTATTCTTTGATCAGATCTCTAATAAACAGAATTTGAGACATGGGTTAAAAGAGTTGATAATTTATTTGGGACATGGAAACCTAATAAAATTGTGAAACAAAGCTTGTGTTACCCCATTGGCTACTATTTCATGGCAAGCCAAGAAGAGATACAAAAGGCTGCTCAGCAAGTGGATTCACTCAGGATCTGAGATTTCTCTGGATAGGCCATGAGGTGAAGTTGTACCTCAGAGTAGTCTCTGAGTCATTACTAATCTTATAGTATATTGTTCCATCCAAGTATGGAAGCAGTGTGAGGAACTAGAAATTGGGTTTAGGGTCGGTCAAATGGCTGTGTGATATGAACCAAGTAGGACGGTCTAGCAGAGGCAAATGTCCTGGCCCCTGTTCTGTGCAGTATAGTCAACAAGACTGGGACACAATTGGAAGGAAAGAGGCAGTGAAGGAAATGTGAAGAGGCTCCTAAGCCTTGTATCCAACATGATCTATCAACATGACACAGTCTTAGAAAACTTAATTTTGAGTCAAAAAATAAAGTTAGAAAACTAGATATGTAATACCACTTTAACAAAGTTTAATACAACAAAGTAATGAAACATTTTAAAGTCAATGCATGCATATGCTGTTAAAGTATTAAATAAATAATAGGATGATAAACATTAATACCAGCAAAGAGATTACCTCTGGCAGGAAGAAAGGGACTGTAATAAGGGAAAACAATAAAAGAACCTTGAAGTATATTTATAATGGTTTGTTTCTAAACTGGATTGGAGGAAGCTGGGTGTTTTAAAATGATTTTTGTATAACATTTTAATAGTGAAATAGTTTATTAGATAAAATGAAATAATAAGCTCTAAGACTTAGGAGCATTCATGTGAGAAAGTACGAAAAAGTAAAGAAAAACAAATGGAATGAAAGTAAAACTTGAACAAACCAATGAATGGCAGGAAAGAAGCTAAAGAATAAGAAATCATGTAAAGCAGGAAAAAATAGAATGGTAAAAATATATCCAAACATATCAGTGATTACTCTAAATATGTATAAGCTAATTTGCCTATTTAAAAGATAGCTTTTCAGATTGGTATTTAAAACAAGCAAGACTCAGCTATATTCTATTTACAAAGATATGTTAGTTAAAATGGTGGTAAAGATTGAAAATGAAGAGAGAATTATATATTAGACGTATGATAAGAAGGAAGGAAAAGCAATAGCAACAATATAAATAGCAGACAAAACAGTACTCAAAGTCAAACAAGGACAGATTGATAAAAGTTTTTAAAAATTCCATGAGTATCTTAACATAAAGGGAAAAGAACTTCCATGATTATATCTACATCTAACTGAACAACTGCAAGTATAAAAAACCAGTATAAGGAACTCCTCCCAAATACAGAGAAATTTGGCATACAAATAATACCAACAAGGGGCCTTATAGACGGTAAGAAGAGAATTGCCCCCAAGAAATTGACAATTGGTATTCTTAAAGAAAAGAAAATAGTAACCATCAGAAGCAAGATCGTATAAGCATTCAGCAGAAATATTAAGTTACATACAGAAAAAAACCAGCCTGAATACTTTCAGTATTCTTTTCCATCATGGTAAATACTAAAACCACTAAATTTTGAGAGAAAAATATTTGCGACTCTATTATTTCTTTTTTTTTTAAATTTTATTACATGTATACCTGTGGCGGATTCATTTTGATACATGGCAAAACCAATACAATATTGTAAAGACTCTATTATTTCTTATAAACAGGTAACAATTCACCAGATGTTAACCTGTTAAAAACTTCACTTTTGACACTTGGGGCTCAAACATATATTCCCAGAACACTGTTCCTGACCAAAATACTCTAACACTGAGAATGAAGACTCAGATTCAGGAATGAAATTTTGGTTTTAAAAACAGCATATTGGTCCCCTTGGGTTGCCATAGCAAAATACCATAGACTGGGTGGCTTAAACAACAGATATTTATTCCTTCACAATTCTGTAGGTTAGAAGATCAGGATCCAGGTGCCAGCCTGGTCAGTTCTTGGTGAAAGCCCTCTTTTTGGATTGCAGATAGACCCTGTCTCCAAAACAGTCATATTGGGGATTAGGACTTTAGCAAGAGTTTGGAGGGGAACATAAACATTCAATTCATAATAGATAGGAAATGATTATTAAATCATTTAAACATAAATCTGATTAAGATTGCATATAGTCAATCAAAAATCAGTATCTTAACTCTCAAAATATAAATATACTGAGTTATATAATGTAATTAATAGATTTAGAGTTCGTGCTATATTAATTAAAAACCCAAACATGAAATATGTTGAAGTGTTATCATTTTGTTATTTTTCTTTATCCATAATTACTTTTTCTAACTTGATACTAGTATGTTTAATAATTTTTGCTTTAATCTTTTCATGCTTTTCTATAATCTTCTACTTCTTATTATTTTATTATGCTAAAAGGTTTACTGTTTAAATGATGCAGGCACATTGTAATGCACTGTAAGCATCTGATAATTACTCATGTTTCCCTTTTTACAACTTGTCTCTTGTAACTCTAAATTCATTTACTAATAACATAAGAAATCTCTTCAATCAGCAGTTTCATTGAATTGCATTAGTTAAACTCCCAAAGTATTTGTGATATCATTTTGGTTATTCAGCAAGCTTTTTGCATGAAACTTCTTGGTGCTTTTGCATACTCTAGGAAAAATGACAATTACAGTTGAATACCCAGGAGCACTGAAATAAGAGCTTGCCTTCCCCCCCCCCCACATGGATTTTCAACATAGTTTGTCTCTTTTATTGAAATTTAGTTTTGAAGCTAGTTATTAAGCATAATTTAGATAGGCTCAATACCACATGATTTTTAAAGCATAAAAGCATGCTTCTATTAGAGCTGAAAAATATAAAATAGGAATCTATGTCATAAGAATAATCTACAATTTAACTTATCACTGAATCCTTTTTTATTTTCATTTTCCTCTTTATACTGCAGCAAGATATCCAAAAATTATTTAGTTGATTACCACAAATTTTAAACTAAATTTCAAAATGTGACTGTATTATTTGTTTTTTAAGATCAATCAGTTGATCCATTTTATTTAGAGCAATTTTTTTTCTAAAATTCCTGCAGAATGCAGAGGCTGAACATTATTCTATAAAATGAAATAAGGCAAATTATTTATGTCTGCTTTTCTGATATGAACTATTAAAAGGCAAAAAGTATTCCTCACATTGACACTTAAGAAGAAGAAAGATTGATAAAAAACTGAATTTACTACAAGAAGATTATATGGGTAGGATTGAACAATTTAAATTTAAACATTCTATGTGAAGTGAGGTCTTCCCTGGTGGCTCAGGCGGTAAAGAATCCGAAAGGATAATGGAAATCATTATCTATTTTCTGAGCTATAACTTGACACTTGTTTTAAATAGAACTCTAAGAAATTTATATAAAAATATAATGTACATATATATATGTTGAGTACACATATATATAACATGTACTTTAATTTTTATAGATATAAGTATTTTATGTGATAGTAAATTAGAACAGAAAAGTTATATGCTTGGAAATTTATTTATCCTTTGTTCATATATTCCTCTTAAGATGTTACAACCTTGGCTGTTAAACCCAGTGACAGCCAAAACTCTCTTTAATCCCATGATTTCATGTTTCAGTCACTCTTGGGCCTTGGAGGTATCTATTGTAGTCTCTGTATATGGCCAGTAAATAAAGAATAAAAAGCATGGAAATTTCTGCAGAAGTCTTAAAAACCAGTCTTTGAAGTAATGTGTATAACTTCTGTCCATATTTCACTGACTAGAATACAACCATATGTCCCCACATAATTTCCAAAGGGTAAAGAATTATATGTGCCTCAAAAGCAGAGAAGAAACACGAATATTTGTGAGAAACAATATTTTTTGTCACAACATTAAAAAAGTTTTTCTCCCACAAGGATTTATACATTATTCTTAAGTCGCTGGCCAAATTAAAAAATTGGACTTTGTCATCTTCCTCAGGAACATAATAAGATGAACAATGGTCCTTACTTAGGTAACTTAAATCTTATTGATACATAGTTAGACTTTGTGCCAATCCTTTCATATACCAACCCTGAGTACATCTTTGTCCTAAATCTCTCCCACTGAAAATAGGAAAAAAAAATCTTTTACCATTGTCAATCCATGCGCCTTCTTTACAGTAATTTTTTTTCCTATGATAAACTTTCTAGCATGCATTTAAATAGTACTTTTTAAAAATTTTAGAGTAACAGTTATTCATTGTGGAAATGATTAATATTTTTGATGATTTGTTAGTTTTAATCTTATCTAGTTGCCAGTACCTAACTATCTTTGTGATACGAAGGTCTTGTGTTCAAAGGATGATGAAACAACAGAAAATAAAGGATAAGTGGTATTTATTCTTTCAGGTAACAGAATTCATTTAAATTAAGGGGTACAGAAGTGGTCAGTAATGATGTCACAGTTAATGGCTTTCAGATGTAGAATCGACACTCCTGGCTCAGGGCTCAACTTCAATGTCAAAAATATAGCCATTTTACTCTTGTGTACTTGCATTCTATGTTTAAAGTCAGGGGTCAGTACACTGCCTTTTTTTTGTAAATAAAGTGTCATTGGAACACAGTCATGTCCATTTGTTTATGTACGGTCTATGGCTATTTCAAGTTATGATGGCAGAGTTCAGTAGTTGTGACAGAGACTGCATGTGGTCCCCAAAGCTGAAAATATTTACTATCTGGACTTTTCCAAAAAACATTTGCCCATCCACCCCTGCTTTAGACCCATGAGAAGTGAACATTAAACTTCCTTTTTCATTAAAAACCTTCCATTTTTATCCCACAGAAAACTACTAAAAACTATTAAAATCCAGCCGTAACACTTGGTTAACATTGTTGGCTCTTTAGTTTCAAAAAACTTCAAACTGAAAGTGAATTAAGGAACACTGGGAAATTTTATTGAACAGCATTTCTTTGTAATGATTTCCTGCCTGTGGAGGCCAGTTTTGAATGTATTTATAGTCATCTTTTGGAGAAGGAAATGGCAACCCACTCCAATATTCTTGCCTAGAGAATCCCAGGGACAGAGGAGCTTGGTGGGCTGCCGTCTGTGGCATCTCACAGTCAGACATGACTGAAGCGCCTTAGCAGCAGCAGCAGCAGCATAGTCATCTTTCATTTACAAATATATGAACACAAAGACAAATTGTCTATAAAATTATACTTTTTAGTTTCAGATATTTTTTAATTTAATTTTATTTTTTAACTTTACAATATTGTATTGGTTTTGCCATATATCAAAATGAATCCGCCACAGGTATACATGTGTCCCCCATCCTGAACCCTCCTCCCTCCTCCCTCCCCATACCATCCCTCTGGGTCGTCCCGGTGCACCAGCCCCAAGAATCCAGTATTGTGCATCGAAACTGGACTGGCGAGAATGGCATTGAAACATGTATAATATCATATATGAAATGAGTCACCAGTCCAGTTTCAGATATTTTATATTGCAGTGATATAAGTTTTAACATTTGTAAATAGTTTTAAAAAATAGATGTAAAGGGGCTGTAAAATGTGGAATAAATCCTACAGCTACCTGGGGCATGTTTTAAATAGTAGGCCTGTAAGGAGTTGCTAAAATAAGGCTTTGCATCCTCAAACCTATTTTTGCAATAAATAATGCATCATGTATTCCAGTCTAAATGGAGGATACTAAGGTGCTTAATTTCCATTTTAATCATAAGTATTAAAATTGCATATGATTTTATTTTTTAGAAAATATCTAAAACAAGATATAATGGTATAAGCTATTATTGTAAAATGATTTTATAAAAACACAGATTATCCCCATAAAGGGCAAATGTGCTCTAGTTGCTGGGATCATTAAAAAATAGGAAATTATATTTCATTATTTAAGGTTTTCCCATCTAACTTAAAAATTAAAATAAAAAATCATAGATGATGATTGCTGATTTCAGGTTCAAAATTACAGTGGATTGTTTTTGCTTCACTCAGAGACACATATATTTCATAATGTACCACTTATCTACCCCAGGTTGTGATTTTCTTCTTTTTCTTTTTTTTTTTAACTTTTTATTTTGTATTGGGGTATAGCCGATTAACAATGCTGTGATTGTTTCAGGTGAACAGCAAAGGGACTCAGCCATACATTTACATGTATCCATTCTTCCCTGAACTCCCTGATTTTTTTTTTCCCTGTTTAGGTTATGGCTATTCCATGATACATTTCAGTGATACAGTGATGAAAACAGTAGACCCAATCTCTCTACTGTCTTAGAGCTATAACAACCAAGGATTAAAAACAGATACCAAACTAGTCTTCATAAATAAGAGTTTTGAAGAGCTGAATGCTACAGAAGGGGTGTGCCAAATGGCTTATACAATTTATTTTTCCAACTTTCACATGGAAGCCATGTGAAAACTTTTACAGGAATTTCTCAGACCCTTTATAGTAGCAATAATAATTAAAATGAATGAAGATAGAAATAAAAATTTGAATATGGGCGTAAAAATTGTATTTAAAGTATATTTTACAAACTGCTTTGTTAATAGGTTATACTTTGTAGCAGTTTATTTGTTTATTTTTTACTTATATACATATTCTTACAGAGCTTAGATACCATGAGGGATGGTCACACAGTGTATAAAGGACACCATCAGAGGTCATTTGAGGTAAAAACTACAAAATAGATGATTTGCTCTCAAAGATCCTGCTGCCTATCTCATAATCATTTTAACTATTTGAAGTTTCTCCCAGCTGTTTATTAACTTTGTTCAGATTTCTTAGGCAGCATTTCTAAAAATATTTTCCCAGACCAACCACAGTAGACTCAATAGGGATGCTTGTTACAATATACAGATTCCTCAGCTAAGTTTCAGTCTTACTATATGAGACTCTGAGGACAGTAGGCCTGGGAATGAGTCTAAACCTAATCATAGAAAGTAGGGTAATGGCAGACGTAATAATGTGTTATCCTTCTGAATTAGGTATTACCATTTTAACAGAGTTCTTTATAAGAAGATGACTTAACTTGGAGGAGAGTGTTAAGTTGGAAGGATTTCAGGTAAATATGGGCTTCCCCAGTGGCTCAGTGGTAAAGAATACACTTGCAATTCAAGAGACACAAAAGACTTGGGTTGGATCCCTGGGTCCGGAAGATCCCCTGAAGGAAGGCATGGCAACCCAGTCCAGTATTCTTGCCTGGAGAATCCCATGGACTGAGGAGCCTGGTGGGTTACAGCCCATTGAGTGGCAGAGAGTCAGACACGACTTAAGCAATTTAGCACAGCACAGGGAAGGTTGTATAGATAGGTGGGAGTTTATTTTTTTTATACTTCTCTACTTTATGGTGCAAGGTGGGAATCTGCAGGCTGCATGCTTGCTCCAGCTATACATGTAATTTTGACTTAGCTTAGATTCCTCTATTGGGTTGCCCAATAGAGACTACTCCTAGAAAGTTTCATGGTAGGTAATGGCATATTTCCCTACAAATATATGCAGGAATTTGAAGATTTTACACACTTTTCCATTTTTAGGAAAATCATGAATGTTAGATGAGTAACATTTCATATGAAGTCAGACTGGATACCTGAATGACTGGTTTAAATATTTTTTATATTTGGAAACATGGGTCCTATGATTTGGATATTGTTATTTCCTTATGTAATTCTTATTTTCAACAGATACATAGTATCTCTTAAAACAAAATCTTGAACTGCTTTTTGTTTAGTATTTAAATCACCTGGAAATATAAGAAGTGATTATCTATTGTCATTTTTTGTTTGAAATCATTTTTTTAAGAAAACCACTTACAAGCTGGCAAGTACCTATTAAATCTGAAACCTAGATCAATGTATTTTATGAAGATTCAGAAACAGCAAAAAAAAGGAGAGCTTTATCATTTTGCTTACAAGAATAAGAAGAGGAAAATCCTACAGTAAATGAAAACGGGGGGATGTAGATTTGTAATGTTGCTTAGGCAAACTAGAAAAAAAAAACTGAATGGAACAACTATACACCAACAAACTAGACAACCTAGAAGAAATGAAAAAATTCTTAGAAACATATAACCTACCAAGACTGAATCAGGAAGCAATAGATAATCCGAACATACCAATTACTAGTAAGGAGACTGAATCACTAATCAAAAATCTCCCAACAAAGAAAACCCCAGAACTGTATGGCTTCATTGGTGAATTTTACTAAACATTTAAAGAAGAATTATCGCCAGTCCTTCTTCAAACTCTTCCACAAAATAGAAGAGGATGTAACACTCCCGAAGTCATTTTACATGGCCAACATTGCTTTGATAAAGCCAGAAAAGAGAACTACAGAAAAAGAAAACTATAGACAACATCTCTGATGAATATAGATGGAAAATTTCTTAATAAAATACCAAATCCATTAACATATAAAAAGGATCATTCTCCATGATCAAGTGGGATTTGTCCCTGAGATGGAAGAATGGTTCAACGTACACAAACCGATAAATGTAATACAGCACATCAATGGAATGAAAAAAAGTTTTATGATGAGCTCAACTGACTCATGAAAAGCAATTGACAAAATTTAGCATCCATTCATGATAAAAATCCCTAGAAAATTAGGTATAGAAGGAACATATCTGAACATAATAAAGGCTGTATAAGCCTGCAGCTAACATACTCCATGTTAAAAAGATTGAAAGATTTTCCTCTAAGATCAGGAACAATACAAAGGTACCCACTTTTACTGCTCTTATTCAACATAATAATGGAAATTTTAACCAGAGCAATCAGTCAAGAAAGAGAAACAAAAAGCATCAGAATTGGAAAGGAAGAAGTAGAAAGAGAAGATTTACAAAGAGAATTAGTGAACTGGAAGATAGATCAGAAAAATTATCAGAATAAAGCACAGTGAAACAAAAATTAAAAAATATAAAACAGAGGATAAAAGTCATAGAGGATACAGTAAGAAGCTTTAATACACAGTTAATATCAGTTAGAAGGAGAGGAGAAAAATAGACGTGAAGAGATAATATTTTAAGAGATAATAGTTGAAAAAAATTACTGAAATTGATGACAGATATCATGCCATAGGTTCAAGTAACCCCCCAAAAATCTCCATCAAGATGAATTATACATGCATATAAACATACAAATATATACACACAACTCATTAGGCACATCATAGTGAAGTGAATAAAAGGAAAATTATAAATCACTAATGAAAATAATATAGATAATCCTCAGAGGGGAGGCAGACTGTTACAGTGGAAATCAGAAGATAATAGAATAATTTATTGAATTTACTTTTTTAAAAGGTAAATTAAATCCTTTATCTATATCCAGGGGAAAACTTTTCCATAATTAATATTAAATAAGAGTAGTCTTAGGCAAAAGGAGACAAAAAATAAAGCTAAATTTAGAATTTGCCAGAAGCAGACTCAGTTTAAAGGAAATACTAAAAACTGTACTTCAGAGATAAAGAAAACTCTGAAAGGTAGAGATTCATGAAGGAATGAAAAGTAAAGAACCCCACAAAATTAATAATGTATGATTTTTTTAAAAAGCAAAATACATGATAAAGTAAGTCAAAAGATATTTTATAATAAAGTGTTCTAGGCTTTTTTTTAGTTGTCTGGGAGAAGGATAAAGATATTGATGAACATTGTATTCTAATAATATTTTTAAAAGCAAGATAACAAACTCAGCATTTAGAAGAGTGTTTAAATCTTGTAAGAGGGTTAGATGAAGATATAAAATAGGGGCTATAGATAGAAGCAAGATATTGTTATGTTCTAGTTCTAAGTTGGATGGTAGGTTCTTGGGTACTTATTATCATGCTTCTTAATTTAAACATAAAGTACATAATATGTACTAAATATATTTAGTGCATGCATGCATGCTCAGTCACTTTAGTCATGTCTGACTCTGTGACCTTGTGGACTGTAGCCCACCAGGCTCCTCTGCCCATGGGATTTCCCAGGCAAGAATACTGGAATGGGTGACCATTTCCTCCTCCAGGGGATATTCCTGCCCCAGGAATTGAACTTGCATCTTTACCACTGAACACCAGGGAAGCCCAATATTATAAGCAGAAAATTACAGTGTTTGGGGGAATAAAGTAACTATTAGGGATGCAGTCATAGCACCTCTCTGAGATAGATGATGATCTAACAGGGAAGACTTAAAGAGCCTTTAAAATGCAGCATCCACTTTGAACCAAAGAATATTTTTCATTTCAAAGACAAGAAAGGGAATTAAGCAAATCCTAAAATTGAAAACATAGGTAAATGGACTTAGCTCTATATAGGACAGATTATATAATCACATAGGAAAATTCTTTAAAAAAAATTTCCAGGACTATGACTAAATATTTAGTGAATAATTTTTAAGGATAAAAATCTACAAAGAAATATTTAATCTTACACAGCAAGCTTGTTGTTAGTAATGATATTGGCATGGTGATTCTAAACTACATTGTGTACATCGTAGGATAGTGCAGATGATTAATATATTGATGTTATTATAAGCCAAGAGTCTCACTGTGAGAAAAGGAAGAAACAACTATAAGGTGGGGAAAAGTCAAAAACAACCTATAGGATTTCTTTTTTATTTGTTTGTTTTTCATTCTTTCTTTCTTTCTTTCTTTCTTTTTGGCTGCACTGGGTCTTTGTTGCTGCGTGGGCTTTCTCTAGTTGTGGTGAGCAGGCACTACTCTTCATTGTGGTACATGGGCTTCTCACTGCAGTGGCTTCTCTTGTGGAGCATGGGCTCTGGGCACATGGACTCAGTAATTGTGGCTCCTGGGCCTAGTTGCCCTGTGGCATGTAGGGAACACGGATTCTGAGAGCAGGGATCAAACCTGTGTCCCCCACACTGGCAGAGGACTCAAGCACTGGACCACCCAGGGAGTCCCCATTATTTTTTTTTAATTGAAATATAGTTGATCTACAGTGTTGTGCTAATTTCTGTTCTACAGCAAATTGATTCAGTTATATATATATATATATATATATATATAGATAGATAGATTATCGAAAAAGCAAGAGAGTTCCAGACAAACATCTACTTCTGCTTTATTGACTATGTGAAAGCCTTTGACCATGTGGATCACAACAAATTGTGGAAAATTCTTAAAGAGATGGGAATACCAGACCACCTGACCTGCTTCCTGAGAAACCTGTATGCAGGTCAGGAAGCAACAGTTAGAACTAGACATGGAATGACAGACTGGTTCCAAATAAGGAAAGGAGTATGTCAAGGCTGTATATTGTTATCCTACTTATTTAAATTATATGCAGAGTACATCCTGAGAAATGCCAGGCTGGATGAAGCACAAGCTGGAATCAAGATCGCTGGGAGAAAATATCAATAACCTCAGATATGCAGATGATACCACCCTTATGGAAGAAAGTGAAGAAGAACTAAAGAGCCTCTTGATGAAAGTGCAAGAGGAGAGTGAAAAAGTTGGCTTAAAACTCAACATTCAGAAAACAAAAATCATGACATCTGGTCCCATCACTTCATGGCAAATAGTTGGGGAAACAATGGAAACAGTGACAGACTTTATTTTTGTGGGCTCCAAAATAACTGCAGATGGTGATTGCAGCCATGAAATTAAAAGACACTTGCTCCTTGAAAGAAAAGGTATGACCAACCTAGACAGCATATTAAAAAGCAGAGACATTACTTTTCCAACAAAGGTCCATCTAGTCAAAGCTATGGTTTTTCCAGTGGTCATGTATGGATGTGAGAGTTGGACTATAAAGATAGCTGAGTGCCAAAGAATTGATGCTTTTGAACTGTGGTGTTGGAGAAGACTCGTGAGAGTCCCTTGGACTACAAGGAGATCCAAGCAGTCCATCCTAAAGGAAATCAGTCCTAAATATTCATTGAAAGGACTAATGATGAAGCTGAAACTCCAATACTTTGGCCACCTGATGTGAAGAACTGACTCATTAGAAAAGACCCTGATGCTGAGAAGGATTGAAGGCAGTTGGAGAAGGAGACGACAGAGGATGAGATGGTTGGATGGCATCACCGACTCAATAGACATGAGTTTGAGTAAACTCCAGGAGTTGGTGATGAACAAGGAGGCCTGACGTGCTGCAGTCCGTGGGGTCGCAAAGAGTCGGACACAACTGTGTGACTGAACTCAACTCTCTCTCTCTCTGTGTATATATATATATATATATACATACACATATATGCATTCCTTTTTTAAACTATTCTTTTCCATTATGCTTTATCATAGGGTACTGCATATGGGTCTCTCTGCTATACAGTAAGACCTTGTTGTTCATCCATTCCATATATAAAAGCTTATATCTGCTAACCCCAACCTCCCACTCCATTGCTTTCCCACCCCTCTCCTCCTTGGCAACCCGTGGTCTGTTCTCTATGTTTGTGAGTCTGTTTCTGTTTTGTAGATAGGTTCGTTTGTCATATTTTACATTCCATATGTGTGATATCATATGGCATTTGTCTTTCTGAGTTACTTAACTCAGTATGATAATTTCCAGATCTATCCACGTTGCTGCTGCTGCTGCTAAGTCACTTCAGTCGTGTCCAACTCTGTGTGATCCCATAGACAGCAGCCCACTGGGCTCCCCCGTCCCTGGGATTCTCCAGGCAAGAACACTGGAGTGGGTTGCCATTTCCTTCTCCAATGCATGAAAGTGAAAAGTGAAAGTGAAGTCGCTCAGTCGTGTCTGACCCTCAGCGACCCCCTTGGACTGCAGCCTTCCAGGCTCCTCCGTCCATGGGATTTTCCAGGCAAGAGTACTGGAGTGGGGCGCCATTGCCTTCTCCGATCCATGTTGCTACAAATGGCATTATTTCATTCCTTTTATGGCTGAGTAGTATTCCGTTTAATTGTGCTTTGCTTTACTGTGCTTCATAGACACTGCATATTTTACACATTGAAGCTTTGTGACACTCTGTGTTGAGCAAATGTATCGGTGACATTTTCCCAACAGCATTTGCTCACTTCGTGTCTCTGTCATATTTTGGTAATTCTCTCATCATTTAAAACTTTTTAATTATTATTTTATTTGTCATGGCAATCTGTGATCATTGATCTTTTGATGTTACTACTGCAAAAAATATGACTTACCTAAGGCTCAGGTGATGATTAGAATTGTTTAGCAATAAAGCATCTTAAGATTAAGGTATGTATATTTTTTTAGACATAATGCTATTGCAAGCTAAATAGGCTGCACTATAGTGTAAACATGTTTATTATAAACATGCACTGGGAAACCAAAAAATTCGTGTGACTTGCTTTATTGCAATATTTGCTTTATTGTGATACTCTGGAACCAAACTCACAGTATCTCTGAGGTATGACTATATTTCCAACTCAGTGGCTAGGAGAAAGGAAAATTATATCTTTTAAAAGAATAATATACCTGTATTCTTTAAAAAATTACTACAAACTTTTCATTTAAAAAGAAAAAACAGAAATATGTAATCTTACAGTTCTGTAATCAAGTGTGGCACAAGTTTCATTGGGCTAAAAATCAAGGTTTTTAGCAAGGCTGTGTTCCTTCTGGAGACTCAAGGAGAAAATATATTTCTTTCCCTTTTTCAGCTTTTAGAGACAATCCATATTTCTTGGCCTCTGTTTCCTTTCCTGTATTTTCCAAGGCAACTGTGTCACACCTCTCTGATTCCTAATGTTTCCCTCTAGCTCTACTCTCTTGTCTTCCAATTTCACTTCTACGACCTTTGTGGGGCTTTCCTCGTGGCTCAGATGGCAAAGAATCTGCCTGCAGTGCAGAAGACCTGGTTCAATCCCTGGGTCAGGAAGATCCCTGGAGAAGGGAATGGCAACCCTGTCCAGTATTCTTGCCTGGAGAATGCCATAGACAGAGGAGCCTGGCAGGCTACAGTCCATGGGGTCACAAAGAGTCAGACACAACTGGGCGATTAACACACACACACATACACGCACACAAGACCTTTGTGACACCATTGGGCCCACCTGGAAAATACAGGCTAATCTTCCTATCTTCTGGTCAGCTGATGAACAGTCTTAATTCCCTTCTCTCTTGTAACATGACACATTGACAGATTCTAGGGATTAGGACATGGATATTTACACATGCAGTGATTAACCCTAATTCTAATCACATGGAAACCATTATAAAATTTCAAAAAATATATCTGCACAGCAAGAATAGCATTTTTAGCAATATTAATAAATTTTACCCTTCAGACATGTTTTCTATTCTTTTATAATACATGAATTTAAAGTAAAACATCTGTAGAAATTTAATCCTAAATTTATTTTCTTTTTTTAAAATTATTTTCTTAAATGAAGGAACAAATAAAAGTAAATTACACATTAAAGTACTTATTGTAGCAAATATTTTAGTGGCATATCTTAACTAGCTTGGGGCATTATCACATATCCCTTGGATAGGGGAGAAAATATCTATGTCTTGTTTTGAACAACATGCTATGGAGGTAAATAATTTGCTGAGCATTGGCTGGCAGAAAGCAAGTCATTTTTTATAATAATCTAAGCATTTTAATGGAGAGCTATTTATCATGCTTTCCTATTATCACTTGGTATTTGAACCATAAAGGTAATTAACTAGGAATAAGTGAACCAAATAATATGCCTACACCTGTCCACCCTTTTTTCAGCATAACTTTATGATGCACAGTGGTAGGAGAAATGTTTTAGCTGGGAGGCAAAAATAAAATATTAATGCTTTTAATATTGAATGCCTTTATGCCTTTGCAACAATGATTCAATAATGTGAGCCAGGCCTTGGGATTTAAAGGTGTTAGGGTCACATCTGAATAGCATAGCAGTTCCTTTGCCAGCCTCAAGCATTCTGACTCAAAACTTCGACCTGAAACTATCTCTAAAATCCTTCATATGTTTAAATGATACCTAGGATTACTTAGCAGCATTTCCATGCCCATTGGCGGTGAGGGTTGATAGCTAGAATTTTATTTTTAAGCTACTTTCTCTGAGACTCTTGCATATTTATCAGATCAGATCAGTCCCTCAGTCTGTCCGACTCTTTGCGACCCCATGAACCGCAGCACGCCAGGCCTCCCTGTCCATCACCAACTCCCAGAGTTCACCCAGACTCATGTCCATCGAGTCAGTGATGCCATCCAGCCATCTCATCCTCTGTCCTCCCCTTCTCCTCCTGCCCCCAATCCCTCCTAGCATCAGAGTCTTTTCCAATGAGTCAACTCTTCGCATGAGGTGGCCAAAGTACTGGAGTTTCAGCTTTAGCATCATTCCCTCCAAAGAAATTCCAAGGCCGATCTTCAGAATGGACTGGATGGATCTCCTTGCAGTCCAAGGGACTCTCAAGAGTCTTCTCCAACACCACAGTTCAAAAGCATCAATTCTTCGACGCTCACCCTTCTTCACAGTCCAACTCTCACGTCCATACATGACCACAGGAAAAACCATAGCCTTGACTAGACAAACCTTTGTTGGCAAAGTAATGTCTCTGCTTTTGAATATGCTGTCTAGGTTGGTCATAACTTTCCTTCCAAGGAGTAAGCGTCTTTTAATTTCATGGCTGCAGTCACCATCTGTAGTGATTTTGGAGCCCAGAAAAATAAAGTCTGACACTGTTTCTACTGTTTCCCCATCTATTTCCCATGAAGTGGTGGGACCGGATGCCATGATCTTCGTTTTCTGAATGTTGAGCTTTAAGCCAACTTTTTCACTCTCCACTTTCACTTTCATCAAGAGACTTTTGAGTTCCTCTTCACTTTCTGCCATAAGGGTGGTGTCATCTGCATATCTGAGGTTATTGATATTTCTCCCGGCAATCTTGATTCCAGTTTGTGTTTCTTCCAGTCCAGCGTTTCTCATGATGTACTCTGCATATAAGTTAAATAAACAGGGTGACAATATACAGCCTTGACGAACTCCTTTTCCTATTTGGAACCAGTCTGTTGTTCCATTTCCGGTTCTAACTGTTGCTTCCTGACCTGCATACAAATTTCTCAAGAGGCAGATCAGGTGGTCTGGTATTCCCATCTCTTTCAGAATTTTCCACAGTTTATTGTGATCCACACAGTCAAAGGCTTTGGCATAGTCAATAAAGCAGAAATAGATGTTTTTCTGGAACTCTCTTGCTTTTTTGATGATCCAGCAGATGTTGGCAATTTGATCTCTGTTTCCTTTGCCTTTTCTAAAACCAGCTTGAACATCAGGAAGTTCATGGTTCACATATTGCTGAAGCCTGGCTTGGAGAATTTTGAGCATTACTTTACTAGTGTGTGAGATGAGTGCAATTGTGCAGTAGTTTGAGCATTCTTTGGCACTGCTTTTCTTTGGGATTGGAATGAAAACTGCCCTTTTCCAGTCCTGTGGCCACTACTGAGTTTTCCACATTTGCTGGCATATTGAGTGCAGCACTTTCACAGCATCATCTTTCAGGATTTGGAATAGCTCAACTGGAATTCCATCACCTCCACTAGCTTTGTTCGTAGTGATGCTTTCTAAGGCCCACTTGACTTCACATTCCAGGATGTCTGGCTCTAGGTCAGTGATCACACCATCATGATTATCTGGGTCATGAAGATCTTTTTTGTACAGTTCTTCTGTGTATTCTTGCCACCTCTTCTTAATATCTTCTGCTTCTGTTAGGTCCATACAATTTCTGTCCTTTATCGAGCTCATCTTTGCATGAAATGTTCCTTTGGTATCTCCGATTTTCTTGAAGAGATCCCTAGTCTTTCCCATTCTGTTGTTTTCCTCTATTTCTTTGCATTGATCGCTGAAGAAGGCTTTCTTATCTCTTCTTGCTATTCTTTGGAACTCTGCATTCAGATGTTTATATATTTCCTTTTCTCCTTTGCTTTTCACTTCTCTTCTTTTCACAGCTATTTGTAAGGCCTCCCCAGACAGCCATTTTGTTTTTTTGCATTTCTTTTCCATGGGGATGGTCTTGATCCCTGTCTCCTGTACAGTGTCACGAACCTCATTCCATAGTTCATCTGGCACTCTAATTATAAATAATTAAAATAATAAACTTTCAATACAAATATCTAGCTTTTGTTTATTTGTTTTCCTGCTTTCTAGATGATAGAACATCCAGGGGATTATTTTATTTTGTGATGCAACAAAAAACCTGCGGAATGAAAGCTATTTTTTTTGGACATGGAAACTAGGCATTGGGAGAACAACAAACAGATGTGGGCCATGGAGAGAAAACAGAATCTAAAACCAAAATAAATTAACTAAATAATTTAACAAGGTCCAAACAAGTAAATAGTATACCCATCTAAACTCAGCGATATGTGACACAGCGTCTGTATCTCAAGCTAAAGGCCAGATATCAGCAGAGAGGAAAGGGAACAACAAAAAGGTACAACTCTAGAGCCATCTTTCTGTCATGAGCACACACAGAGGACATCTGTAGAGCTTTACACAGGGCCCCATGCCTTGATTTTCTCTCTTATATGTCAGGAGGCAACTCCAGCAGATGTGTTTCTTGTGATTCCAATGTAACATTGGAATCAAGGTTGAGAATTTTTCCACTAATCTATAATTTAAAATTTCAGAGTCCAAGTCACAGAATACACAAGTGAAGAACAAGGTATATCAATCAGCATTCACAAGAGTCCAATGGACAAGGGCTGTATCACATAAACTACCTATGATTTTTCAGGCTCTCTCTCTCATGTTTCACCCAGGCCAGTTGTTGGGATGGTAGTATTTTGACAAAGAGGTGTACACCCAGTCAGAGGTGTCAGAAGCAAAGGAAGAATATCCTGAGGAGTCATTTAATAGAACATGATGGAGGTAAAATGCATTACTTGATGTCATGGAGAAAAATCAATAAGTTGGCGAATTGCCTTTTTTTCATTTAAAATCTTTGGCTTTGTCCGTATCTAGCACCTAAGAAAATACCTGGCATATCCAGAGTCAACTTAGCAAAATGAATACAGAAACAGCTGCTATGAATTGGAGGAGGGTGTGCTATACATAAAAAAAAAAAAAATCAGGCCATCTGGTTGTTTATTCACACGTCTATAACAAATGCTATATGACTACAATGATAATATCATTTAGTTGTAATATATGTCATATAGTTGCAATATATAAATATAGATTGCCCCATTCCGTTAACTGCCTTAATGGTTTTATTCTAATCTTTTGTTATATAATGATGAATATGGACACATTAAAATATATGCTACACAAAAAATATAGATGAATTAGCAAAAAGCAAAACAATACTATGAATGTTTGTGTTGATGTAAAGAGTTATCTAGCACTTTAAATCCTATGGACGGAGGAGCCTGGTAGGCTGCAGTCTATGGGGTCCCTACGAGTTGGATAGGACTGAGTGACTTCACTTTCACTTTTCACTTTCATGCATTGGAGAAGGAAATGGCAACCCACTCCAGTGTTCTTGCCTGGAGAATCCCAGGGACAGGGGAGCCTGGTGGGCTGCCGTTTATGGGGTCGCACAGAGTCGGACACGACTGAAGTGACTTAGCAGCAGCATTTTAAAAGGGAATTTTTAAAATCCCAAATCTGTAGATTATTATTAGGTGCTTATTCATGTTATAAGGCAGCAACATACCTTCTTTAAACTTTTTAGTTTATATTGAAGTATAACCAGTTAACAATGTTGTGATGGTTTCAGGAGGACAGCTTAGGGACTCAGCTATGTATTTACATGTATCTATTCTCCTCAAAACTCCCCTGCATCCAGGCTGCCACATACACTGAGTAGAGTTCCCAAAACTATACAGTATTTCCTTGTTGGTTATCCATTTCAAGTATAGCAATGTGTACATGACCATCCCAGACTGCCTAACTGTCCTTTCCCCTGATCCATCCCCTCTGGCAACCGTAAGTTCATTCTTTAAGTCTGTGAGCCTGCTTCTGTTTTGTAAAGAAGTTCATTTGTGTCATTTCTTTTTAGATCCTGCATATAAAGGATGTCATACGATATTTCTCCTTCTCTGTTTGACTTACTTAACTCAGTCTAACAATCTCTAGGTCCATCCATGTAAAACAGCAATATACTTTTGAACAAATATAATAGGTGGTTCTTAAAAAGGTCTCCATGGATTTACTTAAAATATGATTTAATTCACACACACGCATACATGCACACACCTTTAATCACACACACCTTTCAGTCAATAGCTGATCTTTACAAAAGCAGTCATGTTGTGCACAATAAGGCTACTCCCTTGGTATTTGTCGAGAATTGCAAAGTTCTTTTTTGAAAAACTCCTTTAGTCTCTAGAGATGTTTTTCCTTTATAAAATAAAGGTAGAGTGTTTACTATAATAGCATGATACAACTAAAAGTGCAAAGTAATTCTTCTACTTGGCAAGCATAATTACACTTTGTTTTTATATTCTCTTACCCCTTTAAGGTCACCAACAGTTTTGGTTTTCATCAGAGACATACATAAGAGAAGACAGAACTCATATTTATATTTTCTAATGTACAAGGAAGACATTATATGTACAACTATTCATCTATGTTTTTCATTGGTTAAATACTGTAATCTACATTTACTCGCTTTCTGTGTATTATTTGCTTTTTTCAAGTTATAATCACTGCTTTCTGTTTTGCCATTATTTTGCATGCCAAATATCAGGATTTTCCATCCACTGTTATTATGTTGGGATTTTTGATGTTTTAATCACACTTAATTTAAAAACAAAGTGGTACACATTTTTACGTTTGTTGATTTTTATCACATCTCTCAGCATTTTCTGATGCTAGGAGAAAAAAAAATGTTGCTTTGTCAATACAGTCTGTTTTGATGTTTAAACAAAAGAGACAATTTTATTTAAAATATTTTTAGGTTTCAGCGGGACTACACATTTGTAAATATTCTTAAACTTTGCCCTATTATTTCACTCCATTGAAATGTGAAATTCTCTAATGCACCTAGCATAATGTGCTCTGCTTCTGACATTTTCTAACTTAACATAAGAGACATCATAGTATGTGGGAAAGCATGAGCCAGATAGATTTTGGTCAAGTCCTTGTCTCTGACAATGAATAGTTGTGTAAATTAGGGCAAGTTGATTGACCTTTCTAACCTGGGGGAAACATGAACACTCTCCCAGACTTTGTGAAATTTAAATGAGAGAATAATTATAAAGAACTGAGCAACAGTAAAGCTTTATCATAATGCAATGAGTAAGGTTCAAAAAAAATCAATCCATAGCGGATCCACATGACCAAGTGACTGCAAATTTAAGGAAATAGAGACCAGTGCTAACCAGCACCCAGCTGGGTGGAGTTCCTGAATTTCAATTGCCAGATTCAAACCACCCCCTCCAGTCCTACTTACATGTCACTGGAAGGGGTTTGTATATTTGCCTTAAATATCCATGGGAATACTTCCTGATCCCATGACCAAGGTGGACAGGTAAAACATAGGATAGATACCTAGTTAAATCTGACTTCCAGATAAACGAGACTTTTTTTTTTTTTTTTTTTTTTTGTAGTAAAATCTGTCCCTCAAGTACTGCATGGGGAGGGGAGACAGATCAGTGATAAAGTGAAAAGATCTTTAGTTCTACAACTTGAGTTTGAAAACTAAGGTAATGTGTCCTTGGGATCATTGTTTCCAGGCCTAGACTGAGGGATGCTGCCAAACTTCCATACAAGCCCTCCATCCTATATGGTGCCATATATGCCACATCTTGGAAAGGACAGCAGAGTGTAGTGGAAGATGTCAGAGGATCTTAAACTTATTTTGTGTCATGGAGACAGTCTGGTGCCAGTAGACTCCTTCTCAAAACAATGTTTTTAAATACATAAATATAATACATGGGACTACCAAGGAAATAAGTTGTATTTTAAACTACTGTTATAAAAATGATTGGAAGCATATTGTGACATTGTAATATATTTGCTTTCATTAAGACAGTAAATAATAAGAACTAGTAGAGGATGTGAATAGCTCTGTAATTTCAGAATCGTGATGGGTATAAACAATAATTCTAGTTAGGTGAAATAATTTTAATGTAATATAAAAATTAAATCTCTTGGTGAAAAACTCATAGGTACTGTTGAAGCTACTATAGGATGTTGCCTAAATTCATAACCAAAGAAAATGCCAAATTTCAGTTGGATATTTGTGAAAATAAAGATGTAGGATTTTTTTCTAATCCAAGTATACAGACTCCATGAATTCTAGCCGTGATCTCCTTAGGGTACTGCTGCTGCTAAGTCGCTTCAGTCATGTCTGACTCTGTGCGACCCCATAGACGGCAGCCCACCAGGCTCCCCCGTCCCTGGGATTCTCCAGGCAAGAGCACTGGAGTGGGTTGCCATTTCCTTCTCCAATGCATGAAAGTGGAAAGTGAAAGTGAAGTCGCTCAGTCGTGTCCAACCCTCAGCGACCCCCTTGGACTGCAGCCTTCCAGGCTCCTCTGTCCATGGGATTTTCTAGGCAAGAGTACTGGAGTGGGGTGCCATTGCCTTCTCCACCTTAGAGTACAGTTATCCTAAATTAAAAATCCATGTGGATGATGGTATTGTATTATAATTAGGCAATGGGATAAATATCACTGCAGTGGCAACCATAATACAGCATATAAATGTTATCAAAGTAATGTGTGTATGTTCAATATACACAATATTATATGTAAAAATTATTCAATTAAAAAGCAATCCCTTGGATAATATACTCGCTCTCTATGGCAAAGCAGACCCTGTAACATTTTATTATGAAAATTTTCAAATTTAGGGCAAAATTGAAAGCATGCTCTGCTAAGTTGCTTCAGTTATGTCTGACTCTTTTATGACCCTATGAACTGTAGCCTGCCAGGCTTCTCTGTCCATGGGATTTTCCAGGCAAGTATACTGCAGTGGGTTGCCATGCCCTCCTCCAGGGGATCTTCCAGACCCAGGGATCAAACTTGCATCTCTTATGTTTCCTGCATTGGCGGGTGGGTCCTTTACCACTAGCACCATCTAGGAAGCCCCTAAAATTGAAAAGGTTTTTCTAAATACCTGCATACCTCTTCCATGGGTATATCATGAACATTTGTCTACATTTATTTATCATCTCTTCATTAATTTTTCCAACCATCAGCCCCCTTTTTTTCTGTTAATGCATTGCAGAGTTCTGTACATTTCTTCCCTGAATATTTCAACATAAATATCCTTATTTGTTTGAAATTCATATTTATTTGGTGGTAATAGTCATGCACAATGAAGTGTACAGATTTTAAGTGGACACTTACTAAATTTTGACAAATGCATACATTTGTGTAACCCAATTCTTCATCAACATAGAGCACAAATTCCTTTGTTTTTCTTCACAGTTTCTGACATGGCTTATTTTTTAATATGTGGGTGATTTGGAGGCTCCTATGTGCCACCTTGGGCTTCCCAGGTGGCACAGTGATAAAGAATCTGCCTGCCAATACAGGAGACACAAGAGATGAGGGTTCGATCCCTGGGTCAGGAAGATCCCCTGGAGAAGAGAATGGCAACCCACTCCAGTATTCTTGCCTGGAGAATCCCATGGACAGAATAGCCTGGTGGGCTACAGTCCATAGGGTTACAAAGAGTCGGACACGACTTAGTGACTAAACAACAGCAACAGTGTGCCACCTTGCCACCTAATATGAAACAACAGAAAGAATCTGAAAGGGTAGATGGACCATCAGAAAGCTGGAGTTTTAAAGATAACTGGATCAAAACTGAAGGCCTGGCAACAGGACATGATCATAGGACTAGATGATAGGGTTTTCCCCAAAAGAAGGTGATTCCAGCCAGTTCAAGGAGAGCAAGGCATTACATGTAAAGGCAGGCAGGTCAGTCTGATCCCCTTTCTGTGGCCAAAACAAGGCTAAGACTAATGTAAGTGGTAAGTCAGAGAACTCTGGCTAGTAATGTAGCTTAAGATATGCAGCTTTGAACTGAGTAAAACCAAGAAGGGCATGCAGTCCAGGCTGGAGCAAGTGAAAAGGACTTAATTCAGATCAAAGGGAGAAAGCTTTTAACCCAGGGGAAGCAAAGAAGCTGTTTCTAGGGTATGTCAGGCCTGTGGACCCATATCAACTGGATGTATCTCTTTAAAGGCTCTACTTTTACTTAGAGTCATAGTAAAATAAAAAAAGAAAAAGCTAGAAATGAAGAAATTTAAATTTGTGCTCCATCCAGAGTTGATAAGAGCATAGAAACATATCCTGAGTTCTCTGGATCTTTTCCCTCATTTATCTAATGAGAGAGTTGGACTGGACAGCATCAAAGTATCATCAAATGATTCTATAGCATCATTGACATCAAAGAACAAAGGACACAAACAACATGCCATTTGGCAAACACACACAGGAGCAATTTTTAAAGGCTTTGATATTTTTGTTTGCTTTGTGTGGAAGACAAAGTTATGAGGATTAAAGTATTTCTAAGCTGCTAACATTGCTTCCAGCTATGGTACTATTTCCTCAAATACTCCTTTAGTGCACTATATCTAATACAGGTAATGATGTTGTCATATACATAATTTCTCAGCAATAAGCAAGAAACATGAAAAACTCTATAATACTGAGCCCACAAGGAAGGGAGGTGCTTCCACTCTAGGCCAAGTGAATTGTCTAGGTAACTCAAATTCACCTTTAATTATCAAAGTCTTAAATTAAAAAAAAAAAACTTTCAAAGTGACATTTTAACAATACTATGTTGACTTAAAAATTATAGCAAAATTACTTATGAACTCTTTATAAAAAATGATGGTTATAAACAAGCACATCAATTATTTCACGATTGTGAAAAGCATTGCAAAAAAGCAGCTATAACCTGGGGAGGTCGGAGGCAGGGGGATAGTTGAAATACACGTGACTCATTATCCCCACCTGAAATTTACCCATATTGCCCTGCTATAATGTTTTTTTCTCAAAATATTAAAATTGTTTTCTGATCTCTAATGCACTTTCAGTTTAGCAGTTATTATTTCTGAGAGTCATCAGCGTGCTGATATTTGAGCTTTAGCTCCATGCTTTTCTAATCTTCCTAACTAAAATAATCTGAAAACCAAATATTATAGAAAAATATTTAAAGAAAAAAGAAGTTATGTGTGATAGCCTGAGAGGATTTTCTTTACGTTAAGGATATTGAAATGTATGACATTGATTTCAAATGCTCAGAAGCTTTAAAAATACTTTCATATTTCTAAACTATATTGTGGATACATGAGCCTCTTGAAAAAATAAGCCTTGCACAAGTTAAATGTAGTGTGCTATATGATGTCACTAGTACTTATTTCCTTTGGATTCAGTGATCAAATGGAATAGGAACTTTCTGGTTTATATTTTATATCATTTAAACATTAGATTATCTAAACCTGAAGATGGAGAACAGATATATTCTAAGTGAAAGGTCACAAAATCACTTAAGATTGCCAGCCGTTACAAAAATAAGAGTCAATAAGAATGAAGAAGAAGTTGAATTTAAGAGGATTGAAACTAAAGGCCAAAACCCCTTTCCACTCTTGTGACTTCTATGTCTGTGAAGTTCACTGATCAGTATGAATGAAATTCATCATATCAGTATGGTCTTGAGATTCTGAAGGATGGTTGAGAATACACACACACAGACACAAACACACACACATATATATAATGTATATAATGTATAATGCTTATGTGTGTGTGTGTGTGTATATACATGTATCCAAATGTATATATCCATATATATATATATATATATATATATATATATATATATATCTCCAAATGATGCCCTAACTATGGCAATAAAATCTTTAATTATACAAATGCAAACTGATAGATTGACTACAAATATTTTTGCTTCTCAATTTTTTTGTAAGAATTTGTGTCATTTGTTCTCGATTCTTCACTTCTGTCATCCTATTTATAACTTTCTGTGTGAGTGGGGGCAAAAAAAAAATCTTTTATATATTAGTACTTGTGAGATACTGTGGAAACAGAATAGTTTCAAAATATCATTATGCTATAGTGATGACATGAAATAACTAATCCCTGTAATTCAAAGTTATGTCCCAGAATCCAATCTGTTATCATTTTTAGAAGTGATTTTTTTCAAGTTTCAGAGCAGTTTAATATGCAGCATATCAGAACTGTTATCACCAGGAAGTGTTTATTGTTTCCAAAATTTAAAATATAAAGAACAATTTTAATTCATTTATGTCTTTCTCTTTTGGTAAGATGAAACGATTTTAAGACAATTCTAAAAACCATTGTTTTTTTTATGCCAACATAGTTTTCTTGAACCTTTTGAGTGCAAGCTAGAAATTTATTGTGTATAGGAGTCTGTCTTCATGAAGTAAAACTTATTAGTAGTTACAGAAGTTTATTAGATGGTTTTCAAGCCTTCTACTTTGATCCAAATACATTTCATTGTAATTCAAACTAATGAGGCAGAATTGTCCCATTCATGAAAATTGTATCTTGATATATCCAAGTCTCTAGGAGATACTTTAAAAGAAACTTTAAAAGTATATGACAGTAAAGAATATTAAAATGTAGGGAACTTCCCTGGTGGTCCAGTGGTTAAGGCTTTGCCTTCCAGTGCAGAGGGTGCAGGTTCGATCCCTGGTCAGGGAGCAAAGATCCCACATGCCTCAGGGCCAAAAAACCAAAACATAAAATGGAAGCAATATTGTAACAAATTCAATACAGACCTTTAAAAGGGTCCACATCAAAAAAAAATCTAAAAAAAAAGAATATTAAAATGTAAATATTTCTATACCAGAAAGAAAGTTGAAATATGCAGAACATTAAGAGTTGAAGAGATATAATAACTTGCCTCAAAATCGTAGATTTTGTTTCTGTCACAGCCACTTTTATCACAGTATTTCTTTGCATCTCTATTTTTTATTCTTGAGTTTTGAATGACTACACTTTTAGTTGTCCACTGACAGTGGAGGATAGTAAGTAATAATAGTGTTAGGAGAAGTGCACTGACTGAAATTGCCCACCTTGGCCAGGCACCATAGTAACCATTTGCATGAGTTGTTTTATGACAGGAGATCTTGGTAAGGAAAACAGAACTAATAAGCCACCACCAACTGGAAGAGTCAGGAAACACCAAAAGGAGACACCACATGTCTGACCACCTCCCAGAATCCTTCTCGCTGGCATCTGTCTTGGCTGAACAAGGAATGCACCACCAGGAAGGACTCTGAGTCAGAAAGATTGGCTAAAGACAACCTGGAAACTAATCCCTTACCCTGCTGCTCTCTGCCAGCATGCCCTTTCCCAATAAAATCTCTTGCTCTGTCGGCACATGTGTCTCCTCGGACAATTTATTTCTAAGTGTTAGACAAGAGCCCAGTTTCAGGCCCTGGAAGGGGTCCCCCTTCCTGCAACAATAGTAGCCATGATTTGTTTGATGCTTACTGTGTAATAGAAACAATTTCAATTGTTTTACAGTATTAATTCATTTAGCCAATATGACAACCTTATGGGATAAGCACTATATCAATTTTTCAGATAAAGAAGTTGATAAATAGAAAAGTTAAGGAATTTGCCCTAAGCCACATAGCTAATAAGACATAGAAGTGAGTCTGAACCCAGATATTTGGCTCTGAAGTCTATACTGTTAACCATGGTATTATTACAATAATGTTGTGATTGAAGAGATTGAAATGGAAATGTTTTTCCATTTCCGCATAATCCAGTATTGCATGTTTAATTCAAATTGGAAAGGAATATAAGATAATTCCATTTTTTTTTAATATCAGAAAGGAGCATAAACATCTCACCTTTTTTTTTTTCCAGCTTGGCCATTGAACAACTTAATTATCATGGTACAATTATAGCTATCAACATACTAAAACTGTTGACATTGGATGGCTTCAGTATTTAGATTTCTAGGTGAAACCAAATGTTCAAGGAGAAACATATATATATATATATATATGTATGTATATGTATACATATAAGGATTATTTGTTTGAAGGAATTTTTCATTTTTTGAATGTTAATCTTGGTGTGTATATAAATCATACCCAAACTGATAGATCATGGAGCTAAGAATAACTTGAAATTTTCTTTTCACTTGTGCATTCTCCAGATTTCTGAGATAGTTTCTTTTTTGCAAAATCAAGTTTATTTAAGTAAAATTTACAAAAGCTCTCATCAGTTTTAAGTGTACAATATATATAACCACAACCAATATAATGGCAAAATAATTTTCCAGGATAGGAAAACTTGAACTGTAGTTGATGACTTGCTGGAGGTTCAGTGTTGAAAACACTGAGACTTAAAAACCCCAGATGGACCCAATATGCAAGGCTGGAACTACATTTGAAAATTAAGGAATAGAATTCACCACAGCAACAAGCTTAAATCACATTATCATATCAATAGTTGCAGAAAAAGCACTTGGCAAAATCCAACAACAACCATTCATGATTCATGATAAAAACTCAGTAAACTAGGAAGAGAGGGGGGAATTTCCTCAATGTGAGAAAGAATATCTATAAAAAACCTACAGGCAACATCATGGTTAATGGTGAGAAACTCAAAGCTCTCCCACTAAGATCAGGTACAAAGCAAGGATATCTCCTTTCACCATCCTTCTCAACTTTGTATTAAGAAGCTCTAGTTAAGGGGGTAGACAGGAAAAGGCCGGAATGGGAGAACTATAACTATCTTTGCTCACAGATGACACGGTCATCTATGTAGAAAATCTGAAAGAATCAACCAAAAAATTCCTGGAACTAATAAGCAATTAATAGTAAGTTTGCAGGAAACAAGGTTAAAATACAAAAGTCAGTCATTTTTCTATATACCAGCAATGAACAAAGAAATATGAAATTAAAACAAAATACCACTGCTGCTGCTGCTAAGTTGCTTTAGTCATGTCTGACTCTTTGCGACCCCATGGACTGTCCTCTGTCCATGGGATTCTCCAGGTAAGAACACTGGAGTGGATTTCCATGCCCTCCTACAGGGGATCTTCCCGACCCAGGGATTGAACCTGTGTCTCTTATGTCTCCTGCATTGGCAAGCAGGTTCTTTACCACTAGCGCCACCTGGGAAGCCCACCATTTGCACTACTCTGCTGCTGCTGCTAAGTCGCTTCAGTCATGTCAGACTCTGTGCGACCCCATAGACGGCAGCCCACCAGGCTGCCTTGTCCCTGGGATTCTGCACTACTAGCATCCCACAAAATGAAGTACTTAGGTATAAATCTAACAAAATATAGATAGTATCTATATGAGGAAAACTATAAAACTGATGAACACAATTTTAAAAACTTAATAAATGGACAGACATTCCCTGTTCAGGGATAGGAAGATGCAATACTGTCAAAATCTTAGGTCTTCCCAACTTAATCTATAGATTTAATGCAGTCTCAATCAAAATCCCAGCACATTATTCTGGAAATACTGACAAATTGATTGCAAAGTTTACATGGAAAATGAATGACCCAGACTAGCCAATGTGACACTGAAAGAGACCAACAAAGTTGGAAGTGAAATTTATTCTTCCACAGGCAGAGTTTTTTCTCTTGGGAAACTTCAGTTTTGCTTTAGAGACTTTCAACTGATTGGATGAGGCTCACCCAGATGATCAAAGATTATCTCCTTTACATAAAGTCAACTGATTGTAGATGTTATTCCCATCTATAAAATACCTTCACAGAACCACCTAGACAAGTATTTAATTAACTAGGTATTGTGTGTGTGTGTGTGTGTGTGTGCGTGCACGCACTCATGCTCTCAGTTGCTCAGTCATGTCTGACTACTGGCAACCCCATGGACTGTAGCCCACTGTCCGTGGAATTTTCCAGTCAAGAATACTGGAGTGGGTTGCCATTTCCTACTGCAGGGGATATTCCTGATCCAGGGATTGAACCTTCATTTCTTGCATCTCCTACATTGGCAGGTGGATTCTTTACCACTGTGCTACCCTCCAGGAAGCCCCAACTAGGTAGCCTAGTCAAATTAGCATATGAAACTGTCACAATCAGATACATATTTCCAAATATTTTCTCCTAGTTAGTAGCTTATTTTTAGATTTTCTCATAGGATCTCTCAAAGAGAAGAAATTTTTAATTAAAAAATTTTAAATGCAATTAACTTTTTTCATTTGATGTTTAAATTGTAGTTTAATTGTATAATTTAAAAGTCTAACTAATCTTTCTTTTTCTTTCATGGATTGTGCTTTTTGTGGTCTATCCAAGATTTCTTTGCCTAACTCAAAGTCATGATTGCTTTCTCTTATTCTTTCTTTGAAGAGCCTTATAGTTTTTAGTTTTACATTTGTACAAACCATTGATTTTGAGTTAATTTTTGTGTTTAATAAGAAGTAAAATTCAAAACAATTTTTTCTGCAAATGGATATGCAGTGATTCCAGAAGTATTACTGAAAAGACTATGTTTTTCCATTATATTGCCTTTGCACCTTTGTCAGAAAATAATTTACCTTATGTATGTAGATTCACTTTTAGACTCTGTTTCATTGACGTTTGTGTTTCTCTTTTAAAGTTCTTATTCACTGCAGTTTTGTTCTAGATCCTATTATCAGGGTGTATGATTCCTCCACATTTTGCATTTTTGAAGTCATTTCAGCATTTTGATGTCACTTGCTTTTTCAAATGCAGTTATCTGAACTATCTAGGGGCTTTCCTGGTGGATCAGACGGTAAAGCATCTGCCTGCAATGTGGGAGACCTGGGTTCGATTCCTGGGTCGGGAAGATCCCCTGGAGAAGGAAATGGCAATCCACTCCAGCACTCTTGCCTGGAAAAGCCCATGGACGGAGGAGCCTGATAGGATACAGTCCATGGGGTCGCAAAGAGTCAGACACGACTGAGCGACTTCACTTTCACTTTCACTATCTGAACTATCACCATCCTGTGCTCTCTGTTGTTTGAAAACTACTGTTTCATATAGGCGACTTGGATTTCTATTTCTATTTCTTTCTAGGTTTTCCTTATCTTCAAAGCATTCCTCTTTCCCTGTGATGATACTTAAGCTATGCTGATACTAGCATTTCAGTGATTAGCACACTTTATTAAGGGATGGAGGTAAAAGAGTAATTACAGAATGAAAGGCCAAGATATTTTATATATTAGATAATATTTCTGAAGTCTGGCATAGGAAATTCCAAACTGGTAGATGTGGGTTTGTTTTTTTTTTTCCCCTCCCTGAGCCTTGGCTTCCTGTATGAGCACTCTTAGGAATTTCCTAGGATTCAAGAGATAGCTAATCACTTCTTTCAGATCCTCTTTAATCCACTTCCAGATTCCTTCAATTAGCTGATCTCTCAGACACCAAGGAAAACTAAAGCTATCCTTAAAAAAATTCTTCAAATAAAATAACCATGTTGCATTAGTATTCAGATTCTTATATTGTTCTGAACTTTGCCAATTTGTATTTTTCTTTTGCTTGATCTGACTCAAGACCCTTTTAACTGTATGTTCCTAAAGGAAAGCATTTTATACTGTCAAAAATGATTTCATGGTTCCATCTTTAGCAATACCCAAAGCATTTGAAATGGCAATTTTTCTTGCAGAGCCTCTCAGGTCTCTGATAAATTTCTTAGGCAAAATTGAGGGTCAAGGCCCTTGTGCTTCTTTCCTTAAATGTGTGTGTGTGTGTTGGCCAGGGGTGGAGAGGTTTATTTTCATCTTTCCTAAGCAAACACCAGCAATAGAAGTTGTTTTTTTCTCTCATAACATTATATTACATCAAGACTCCACTTAGATGGGGAAATAAAAAATAGAAATGTCCTTTGTATAAATAGGATATTAAAATAATAGGATATTATTACACTTCTGACAATTTGCCAAATAGGTTTGCTTAAAAACTAAATTACCTATTAAACAATAGGATATTTGGAGTAACAATGTAAATAGCATTATGTATACTATTTTCTTATTATGTGTTTTCTCTCCCACTGGGAGGAACTTTGTGTGTTTGAAAATAGACCCAGCTGTCAAATAATTAACTTTAACACAATTGAAAACCAAATAAGCATGCTGTTGTTTTACTCAAACTTATTTGTCTTTTCTGAGATTGTTACCATTTAGTCATTAATTCTAATTCCAGGAAGCTTTTAGAAAATTATATAAAATCTGTTTCTGTAGTTATTTTATACACAGATTTTGATCCAACATGTCTACAAACCTGCTGCTGCTGCTAAGTCACTTCAGTCATGTCCGACTCTGTGCGACCCCATAGATGGCAGCCCACCAGGCTCCCCCATCCCTGGGATTCTCCAGGCAAGAACACTGGAGTGGGTTGCCATTTCCTTCTCCAATGCATGAAAGTGAAAAGTGAAAGTGAAGTCACTCAGTCTTGTCCGACCCTCAGCGAGCCCATGGACTATAGCCTACCAGGCTCCTCTGTCCATGGGATTTTCCAGGCAAGAGTACTGGAGTGGGTTGCCATTTATAAAAGAATTAGTTTGTGTATTGTGTAGTTTTTCTTAATATTAGAGTGTAACCAAAGGTTCTGTCTTCAGCCTAGATGTCCTTTCGTGATCTTATCTTATCCACTTTGACATCACCTATGACCTCTTTTTCTCTACAGATCTTGACTCAAGTTTCCCAAGGCTTATTTTATGTTCCTGCTTCTTGAACAGCATTTCAAATGTTAAAACTCAGTATCTTTCCTCCTACAGTTACTTTTCCTCTTGACTTTCCTACATAGAGACAGACAGACAGACAGACAGACAGAAGAATCAGCCTTTTTGCTATTACTCAGGTTTAAAACTTGAGAATCAGTGGTGAGTTTTTCTTTGATCTTCACACTACTAATTATCTACTCGTGTAGAATCTACTTTCATTATCTCTCTTCATACTACTCCCTTCTTTTCTCTCTTGTTCCTCCTTGTGCTGCAAGACATTATTCTCTTCTAGATTATTTTAAAAACCTGGTTTCCAGATTCCATCTATATTAAATCAACTTGGTAAGCTAATTGTCCTTTGCTGTGTCTCTTCTACTGTTATAAATATGTTCAGGAATTTTAAGGAATGTAGTGAGGAGGGAAATGGATGACATAAGGAAGATTCAAATTTATGGAAATAAAAATTACAACACTTAAAAATTTCACTGAATTGAATTACAACATAATAGACCTGCATAAGAAAAGATCAAAGGAGATGAAAACATAGTGATAAAAATTATTCAAAATGAACCACCTCAGTATACCACTAAGGTATACTGAATAAATGAACAGTGTACCTTAGTGGAACTTCCCTGGTGGCTTAGATGGTAAAGAATCTGCCTGTAATGCAGGAGACCCAGGTTTCATCCCTGGGTTGGGAAGATCCCCAGGAGGAAGAAATGGCAACCCACTCCAGTATTCTTGCCTGGAGAATCCCATGCATGGAGGAGCCTGACAGGCTACAGTCCATGGGTTCGCAAAGAGTCAGACATGATTGAGAGACTAACACTTTGATACCTTAGTGAACTGTATGATATTTAAAAGTCTAAAATATACATGTATACACACACACACACACACATACACACATATATATATATAATAATTGGATTCCCAGATAAAAGAAGGCAAGGTAAGAGAGAAAAATAATTCAGGAAATAATTCCAAAACATTCACAGATTTGGGAGAGTATAAACTAAAAGATATAAGAACCTCAATGAATCAGGTAAACACGCAGACATCCACACACACACACAGTTTCATAAATGCAGTGATACAAAGGTAATTTTTTAAATAGCAATACCATAGGCATTTCCTCAAGATAATTAAGACAGGAAGTAATTTCACTTGTTAGGTCAAAATTGCCTAATACTGGGCTGATGGAGGCTCATAATTTCTTGACCTAAGGACGTAAAGAGATCTATTCTTTGAAACATAGGACAACTGGAAAGATTATAAGTATATGAATCCTGTTACTGGAAAAGAGACAGAAAATAGAAATCTGCTTTCAAGGGTCAGGCAACAATCCATACTAAAAGCCAGGTTGTTTTAATGTTAAGTCACCCAAGTATCAACCTAGATAGAGTCCCATAAATTCTTCCTAACATAAGAGTCAAATGGGAAATTAAGTATGTTGCGTTAGGTTTTACCTAAACTTTTCCTGTATTCCCTAGGTGGTGCAGTGGTAAAGAATCTGCCTGCCAATGCAGGAGATGGATTTTGGAATCTGAATTGCAAAATTTGGGGAAAAGAAAAGGAGTACTTGAACAGTTGAGAGCAGGATGATTACTCTGAGTTCTTTGAAGGTAAGAACAGTTTTTAGGTTATCTTGAGTCAACAGTTCCTAATGTGCTGCTGATACAGTATATATTTGAAGAGTACCAGAGATGTATGGTTACTCATCTGGCTGCAGGGTTGATCAGAAGAACATAGGAAGTCAGTAGTCAATAGACCCACTGTCATTCTCCTAGGAACAGTTCTGCTCTGTATTTATAGAAGTTGGTTGGATAGAGAATATTGATATGCCTCAGGGGACCTTTTCAATATGAAAGAGGACTCCAGACAAGTAAGTGGAGGTATCATAAAGCAGGGTCCAATTACCTTTTAAAATAATTCCTTTATTTTAAAAGTTCTCTTCAAAAAATCCCAGAAAAATGAGCATAGCATCCCCTGACACAAAACTATTAAAAAAAGTCCTGCTAAATGAACAAGTAAAGTAAAGTGAGAGTTTAGCAACTGGAGTTTGGCCAGTGTGGTGTGGCTCAGAACCATATAACACCAGTTCGAGGACAGTAAAACTCACCCCAACTTGCTTCCCTGGTGTCTCAGCTGGTAAAGAATCTGCCTGCAATGCAGGAGACCTGGGTTCAATCCCTGGATTGGGAAGATCCCCTGGAGAAGGGAAAGGCTACCCACTCCAGTATCTGGCCTGGAGAATTCCATGGACTGTATAAGTCTGTGGGGTCACAAAGAGTCAGACACAAGTGACCGACTTTCACTTTCTTTCACTGATACCCTCAGCCAGGATTGACTCCAGACTGAGTAATGAAATTGAATCTCCAGATTGGAGGTCTATAGACCCTGCAGTGGAGAGTGGAGTCCAGAGAAGGATGGGATGGAACTGAAGAGGACGAGCTTTGCTATGATCTAGGGTAGGCAAGAAATATGTGTATGTGTGTGTTTCAGATCTCACCTAAATGTGATATACTTTTTAAAATTTGACCTCACTAACTTTTGCTTTTCTTCATTAGTCCCTCTTATTTAATTGTGAAATGAGCTTTGGGTACCTATTCTTTGTAAAAGAAGCTGCCCTTAACCAGCTTCTCCCATCTCCTTTGGAAATTATGGAACTTTTGACTAATGACTCATCTTGATTAAATAATTTATATCTTGAGATTTGCTCAGTGGGTGTTTTACCACTAGTACCACCTGGGAAGCCCTAAAATGACACAGATTATCACTTTTCCCTCCTAAGTCTCAATATATGAAGCTTATGTTACCACCTAATGTCCGGTATGGCCAATTGGGCTTTATTTTGAAATCTCTGGAAATCTCACAAGCTCAAAGGATCTCTGCATCTTGTCACATATGTATGTGAGAAGTTTCCATGGCATACTTGGTATTTGTTCTCTGCTATAAGAAAGACATAACAGCTTAAGAGAGCTGTTATCAATTCACAGAGCAGGAACTATATCCATTCAGCCTCTTTTCAACACGTAATTTTTCCTAATGGAGTGTAAAATGTAACCATGTATAATTAATTCCAAGGTCTTCCTTTAGAAAAAGCAAGTTTTTCATTTAATATATTTTCAGTAATTTTTAATCTTCTCATTACAAATTTTATTTTCTTCTTCTTTGTTACTATCATGAATGAAGTAAATGGTTGTCTTAATCTGTCTGCATGTTTCTATACATGTAATGATATGTAGAAAAAAAACTCTAAGATACAGAATTCCAATGCAGGCCTAGATACATTTGTTTTTTACATTACAAAGCCTATGTTTGCCATAAGGATCAATTTATAGTTTGTTTAAAAGTTTCATGCAACTTGATAACAGCTGTGTTTTTCACAATACAGGGATATAGGAGCAGCAAGATTTAGTCATCTTGAAGTTTTAAGAGATGTGTAACTGTCTTACCTTTTTGCTGAAATGTTAGTGATTCACAGCTGTCTTAGGCTATATATTATTCCAATCAAGCTGTGCCTGACATTTCAGACTGATGGGTAAGAGTCAGGAGCCCTGTGGAGCTCTGTTCCCAACAGATATTTAAGTTTCAAGACAAGAATTGAATGTGTTTATAGGATCCAATGTTTAACAATCAGGACATTTGTCTGCATAGGGATGGTGGAGCCTGGTGAGCTGCCGTCTATGGGGTCGCACAGCGCTGGACACAACTGAAGCGACTTAGCAGCAGCAGCAGCAGCAGGACTTTATAAACTTTACTCCTGGATCCTAAAATTATTTATGCAAACAGATGTTACCGTTATTCAGATCTCTTTTAAATATATGACAATAGTAGTAATATTGATAATAATAAGTTGCACAACACTTTTGCATAATGCTTTTTTGCCAAGTCAACACACACTACATGAATTACCTTATTAAACCCACACAATAGCCTTATGAAGAGCTATTATGATGATCTGCAGTTCATTAAAAAAAATATTAAATCCAGGCATGAAATGTACAGCATGGCAGTTATAGTTAGCATACTGTATTGCATATTTAAAAGTTGCTAAGACAGTAAATCTTAAAAGTTCTCATCAAAGAAAAAATACACTGTAACTATATGATGATGGATGTAAACCAATTGTGCTGATCATTTCACAACATATCTAAATATTGAATCATTATCTTGTACACCTGAAACTAATATAAGGTTGTATATCAATTATACCCCCAATAAAAATCAGTTAAAACTCCAACAAAATAAATAATACCAATACTTGAAGTACAGAGGGATAAAGTAATTTGTCTAGGACACAAAGCCAGTCAGTGGCTGTTTCAGTATTCATTCAGGTTTTTCCAGTTCTGATCTTGAGTTCTCAAAAATGTCTTCATCACTTACAGCATATTCTCACTTAGGATTATGGCAAATGTGAAGATGATAAAGGAGATTTAAACAATCTCTTTTCAACTTAATTATATTAATTTTAAGGGGCAGTGTTTGTATTGGCTTAACAATAAAGATTTATTTTACCCTGGTAATGCCTGGTAAAGCTTTAGAGTATGATCATGAATAAGATGTAATATTGCTTTCAAAGAAATTCAATATAAAACATATTGTTTCCAGTTAAATAAATCACTAAACAGTCTTCAAAATACATTATTTAAACACTATTTAAACTGAAATAATTTAAAAATACTTGTTGGTAAAAATTCTGGTTTAGCCACTAAAATATAAATCCAGAAAAAGCATGCTCTCCTTAAGAAACTTAACTGAATGACAAAAAAATTAAAGACTTGTGTGAAAGTTCTTACTGGTAGAAAATATAGCATAACCTCGACAGCAAATGGCAGTTATTACAAAGCAATGCTGAGAATTATAGAAATTGCAACTCTAACTTAATTGCAAACAACAAAATTTAATTGGGTATATGGACATGGACTGAACCTTGTTAAGAGTAAAGAAAGATGAAACTGAGCCTATTTTGATATGGTCAAACTTCAGAAGCACTTGAAAACTCAGAGAAAGTAGTGGAAATCACTATAAATTCCAACAGAAGTCTAAGATGAATACGAGGCTAAAATAAGTTTTTTATTATAATTCTAAATAATATCATAAGGAATTTTAAAAAATAACTACTGTGAATTTATATTTTAACTCAAAGATACACACAAAACTGGGGAAAAAAAGAACATACACATATATGTGATTTTTTAAAGCTATAATTCTAAAGATTAATAATACCTTGCATATTTTTGCATACATTTTAGGAGGAAAGTATGATATTGCTAATAAATGACAAAAACATGATAGTAGTTCAGTAATTAAAAGAAATAAGCTACTGATACACACAACAATATGGATGAATTCTTAAAGGATTATTTTGAACCAAAGAAGGCAGTGAAATAAAAGCACTTATTGTGTGCTTCAATTTACCTGAAGTTGTAGAATAGGCAAAACTGGTACGTGGGGACAGAAGTGAGAACAGTGGTTTTGGAGGGAGAAAGTAGGGATAGACTAGAAAGAGTTACTTGAGAAATTTTTGAGATAATGAAAATTCTTTATGTCTTGATTGGGGCATGTATCATATGGGTGTATGCATTTACCAAAATTCATTGAACTGTATATTTAAGAATTGTGAAAAGTGAAAGTGTTAGTCACTCAGTCGTGTCTGACTCTGTGACGCTATGGACTATAGCCCACCAGGCTCCTCTGTCCATGGACTTCTCCAGGCAAGACTACTGGAGCGGGTTGCCATTCCCTTCTCCAGGGAATCTTCTGGACCCCAAAATCAAACCCAGGTCTCATTGACTGCAGGCAGATTAATACTGTCTGAGCCACCAGGAAAGAGATAGAATTTCTTCCTATTTAAATTACACTCACTGAAGTGCTTGCCACTCTTCTGGAACTCTGTTTGATATATGTTTTGTCATCTAATTTCAAGTCCTGCAGCAACTCTTTGAGAAAGAAACTATTATTTCTTATAACAAATGAGAAAAAAGGACTCATCTCAGACTCAGAATTGAAATCTTGGATAAGCTGCCTGCTGAATGCAAATTGTTAATCACCACCCTGTTCTATTTTATTTTTGTCTTCTGTGAGACACAAGTTAATTGCAATTATATTGGTAAATGTATTATATTATGTGAAGCTGATTTCAGGAAACAGAATTTTTTATATAATTATGTACTAGAATAATCAAATAAGTTTTAATTCAAAGTTAAAGATGATGAGCACCATTAGTATAAATGAAAAAAACAATTGTTAAGTGTAAATAAAATTATCCAGTAGGAAGAATTTTATTTACACACACACACACATAAGAAAAAAAAAAACAACTTGGTGATTATGCTTAGTTTGTGACTCAGAGCCTGGGTAAATATGTTCAAAATAAAGGATGAGTTTAAAAGGGACACAAATCAAAGAGATAGTATCTTGTTCACTGCACTTGTATACTCAATAAAAATAAGTAATAAAAATAAATATCATGGTGAAAATTAAATATATTCGGAAGTCCCTGGAAGTTTGATGGAAGAACCCAGAGAAATAGAATGTGGAGTCAGACTCTACATAAAATGTGACCTCACATTTTTAACTTTCTACATGAAGTTTAGCTTTCTGCAGTAGTACCCAAAGAGTTGTTGCACCTCATGTTAAATATACGGAAAACAAAGGCAGGGGATTTTGTTACCACTTTGGTATTCTGGGTTCAACAATACTTCTTTGAAGTGAACATGCTAAGGTAAAATAAGAATTTCCTACACTGGGATATACAACAAAGGATTTTCCAAATATTTTTGAATTACCTTAAGGTAAAGGCATTTGTGGAATATACTTTAGAAATTTAGATGAATTGGCTGCTCTTAAGTAACCACTCATAGTGACTAAGATAACTAAGAATAAAGAAAGACTGTCCTAAACCATCAAGCATTTCTACATTTATCTAAAAGAATAGCTAATGAATATTTGAACGCTAGATAAAGCTTAGTAATTCATCCTCAATTGCTCTCTTTCAAGAGCACTTGCCCACAAAGGTAACCTTTTGTGTTTATTTTTATTTAGTACTGATTTTATACTTTCTAATAATTAACATTACATTCAGTTAAGTTATGACAAATAATACAAACTCAAAATCAATAAAAGTCAAAGGACAATAAAAGTAGGATAACAACTACCTGCTGTAAATGAGATCAAACCTCAGCTTTCAGTAAATTATATTCTCAGATAATGAAAGTACATTAGATAAGCTCAGAGATACACATTAAACATTTTTTTGAAAAATGAGACAGCGGAGGTTATCCATGAGAGTGAAAGAGACACATATTCTGATTTTCAAAACAGGAAAAGCAGATAGGCAGGGGGAAGTTCATTGTACAATTTCAACATAATTGGTGCATAGATTAATAATTAGTTAATAACAAACAACTATGCTAGAAAAGGGCTTCCCTGGTGGCTCAGATGGTAATCTGGCTGCAGTGCAGGAGACCCAGGTTCAATCCCTGGGTCAGGAAGATCCCCTGGTGAAGGAAATGGCAACCCACTCCAGTATTCTTGCCTAGAAAATTATGTGGACTGAGGAGTCACAAAGAGTCGGACACGGCTGAGCCACTAACAGAACAGATGCTTGAAAAAATGGTAGTAAACAGGAACCAAATGGATTATGAAAAACATTCTTTTTTTGTAAATCTACTAGATTGATAGGTGTTACATTTTTATTTCAGTGCAGCAGACTGTAGGACATGTTCCATGTTTGTTTCCCTCAAGACATTCTGTTTGCCAAGGCATGGAAACATATTGATGGGATTTGGGACAAGCTACACCCAAATATGGCACCTTGAGATACTGAATATTTTAGCTGAAGGAGTTTGAGAAAACAGCAGAAACAGGAAAGTCACTGTGACTTCCTCCCTCCTGTATCTTCTGCAACAGGTCTCAAAACCATGATGTGAGAGGTGCCCACACCTGTACCCAAAGGAAAGGAGTATCCTTTATCTCTGAAGACAAAGGGACTCTGAAAAAAATTCAAACAGGCCATGCTGTGGATCCCTAGCTTCCTGCATTCACCTTATACTCTTTGACATATCACTTTTCTACATGACTATCCACTGTTCATCAAACCCAGCATAAAAATACTTAGGTTTAACTATTTCTTCAGGTCTCATTTCCTTATAGAGGCTCCCATGAGATATAAAACGTACACTAAATGCCTTTCATCTGTTACTCTGTCTTTATCAGTTTAATTTTCAGACCAGGGACCTTAAGAAGGTTGAGGAAAACTTTTTACTCCCCTACAATGTGAAACAACATTTAGGTATAATATGCTATAAGTAATAATAATAAAACTGGCAGCAGAAGCAACATTAAAAACATACCAAATATACTGGAATGGTATACCAAAGCCCCCAAAGTAAGTTTAACTGAGATTAATGCATTGGCCAGTAATTTGGTTTTCAAATAGTAGTTAATCAACATAGAAGATAAGAAAAACATGGATAATAAAAAATTCAAAGATTAAAGTTCAATTTGAAAAGGTTCAGTGTAACACAGTTAAGAAAAAAATCAAACCAAAAACTAAAAAGGAAGACAAAACCTAAAAACCTAACAGCATATCACAGCATAAGGCTATACTAGTAGAATTATAGTCTCAAGAGCAAGTTAGTTAGCTGGTATCTCTGTTTTATATTGGTCTGACTGTGAGTTCTGTGTTCATTTCTGTTACTTTTTTTAAAAAATTGAAGTATACTTGATTTGCAGTTATGTGATAGTTTCAGGTATATAGCAGAGCAATTCATTTATATATATAATACATATTCTCTCTCTCTATATATATATATATTCTTCAGATTCTCTTCCCTTATAGGTTATTACAAAATATTAAGTATAGTTCCCTGTACTGTACAATAGGTTCTTGTTAGTTATCTCTAGTTCAACATTTTAAAAGGGTCTTTGAAAAGCCATATTGATAGAAAAGAGACAGCATAAAACATTGAAAATACATGTGAAGATCATTTAAAAACTTCAAGATAGTGAATATGTAATGAATATAAGTACAAGTTATGAAGTGCCATGAAGAGAGGGCAGAAAGACTGCCAGTGATGGAATGACTCTTTTTTAAAAAAATTTTTATTGGAGTATAGTTGATTTACAATGTCGTGTTAATTTCTGCTGTACAGCAAAGTGAAATGGCTATATGTTTACATATATCCCCCTCTTTTTTGAATTTCTTTCCCATTTAGGAAATGACCCTCCTTTTTATAAATTAAGACATGTTGCCCTAGATACCTCATCAAAATCACAAGAAGCCCGTTTCATGCCCAGTTCATGACATTCAGAGCACTGATTCCTCTACAGCATACTTTGTTTCTGGGCTTCCCAGGTGGCCTGCCAATGCAGGAGACATAAGACATGTGGATTCTATCCCTGGGTCAGGAAGGTCCCCTGAAGGAGGGCATGGCAACCCACTCCAGTATTCTTGCCTGGAAAACCCCATGGACAGAGGAGCCTTATGGGCTACAGTCCATAGTGTTGCAAAGAGTCAGACACAACAGAAGCAACTTAGCATGCATGCACACATACTCTGTTTCCAAAGAGCTTACAAATTGTCTTTTGGAAGCAAAATTGGACAGATGTAACTGGTAGGTAAGAGACTGGCAAAAGAATACAGACGTTTTTTCTGAATAGTACACAAATGCTTTGATCTGGCAATTCAGTGGCCAACATTTTTATCTTATGGATGTATTTGCACAAGTGTCCAGTGGCACCAGGTGGTCAAAATTGTCTGACAAAATCATCATCATTGTGAAAATAAATGAAGGAAACCAGCCGACAGTTGAGGTATAGTAGACACCTGTACTAATGGATTAATATTTGGTAGCTGGGAAGCCTTGGTTGGAGAATATGTAGCTTTTTGCAGAGAGAAAAGGAGATTAAGAAACATAATATCTCTAGTGAGAAAAACTGCCTGAGGGGTGGGGCAGGGGCTAAGAAAAGTTGTTGAAAGCATGGTTAAAATATGTGAGTCATATGGAAGCAAAATAAGGCTGTTCTCTTTGGCTCCAAAAGGTCAAAGGGAATGAAGAAATGGAACATATAGAAACATAACTTTCAGGTGAACAGTAAAAAAATTTTCTAATTCTTAAAACTTCCAAAATGCTTTGGTTGCATAAGAAACGAGTGTTCTCCCTCTGGGTGTATTTAAGCATAGGTTAATATGCCTATTATGAAACCAATATTATGGAGAAGCTTTAAGAATTTAGCTATGTGGTTAGAGTAAGAAATTTATTCTTATATGAATAGTATATCATTCTGCCTTGGTGACTTGATATTATCGCTAATCAGTCACATTATTTTCAGAAATTAAAATTTTCATTTCTCAAATGAGAGTTTAAAATAAAGGAGGTACAGAATTAACAGGAGATTGTTTTTGTCCTTTTTGGCAGTAAGGTTTATTTATTTATTTTTTTATGTCATTGTTCAGTGTTAAATTAGTGGTAGCTCAACTGATTCCATTTCCTTAATGCCTATTCTCGTACACATGGAGCTCAACTATTTGTGTCGAAAGAGACAAAGATTCAACTTAATACATTCACCCTGGAAGCAATATGACAGGAAATCATTTAGTTGCCAGCACAGCTGCAACAAACAGCTTTAGGACCCCGAGGGAAGGGTGTTGTTGTCAGTGAAACTCAGTAGGGGAGAAAAGATGCTTTAGGGCAAGCAGCAGACCCAGAAGTAAAGATGGCAAAATTGGCATCTCTCACCCTCCCAGCACCATTTTCATACAAGTCCAGGAGTCCTGGCTCTCCTGGTGTTTCAAAGTAGTTTTTCTCTGTTCCTGGCTTTCTGCTGGTGCGTTCCTCTTGCTTCCTTTAGTTTTCCAGTGCCCCTACATTGTGTGAGAAAATTATTTCATAATGCCAGTGAGATTACTTGCTAATTGCTGTGAGTGGAAGCAGAACAGAAGAAAGTCTTCTTAGTGGTGGTGGTACAGTACTGATCACGGACATGGAAATGAGCCTTCTTAAAGAAGGAGTTGGGCTTCCCTGGTAGCTCAGCTGGTAAAGAACCTGCCTGCAATGCAGGAAACCCCGGTTCGATTCCTGGGTCGGGAAGATCCCCTAGAGAAGGGATAGGCTACCCACTCCAGTATTCTTGGGTTTCCCTGGTGGCTCAGACAGTAAAGAATCCACCTGCAATGTGGGAGACCTGGGTTCGATCTCTGGGTTGGGAAGAACGTTGGAGGAGGGCATGGCAACCCACTCCAGTATTCTTGCCTGCAGAATCCCCTTGGACAGAGGAACCTGGTGGGCTACAGACCATGGGGTTGCAAAGAGTTGGACATGACTGAGCGACTAAGCACAGCATAAAGAAGGAGTTACCAAAGTGGGCAGGAAGATCCTGGGTCTTTAACCATCCTGTGCCCTTGGTTGACTTGTGGCTCAGAGGGTATACTTTTCTGTAGTTCAGATCTGATGTATTGTGGTTTTGTAAAGAAAAACAGGAAAGAGGGGGGAATCAGTAGGAAAGAGAAAAATGCGAAAAGGCAGTGCCTCCTTGATGTGGTAGTTCCCTTAAAAGTCATTTCCTTGTTTTATGGGCTATAAAATCTTTGAATACTTCTCTCACCGATTGCTCTTTAGATTTAAGTGTGAGCTCATAACAATGAAATATTTAACAACACAATGTCTTTTAATGGATCAGCTCACTGGTGGGTCTGCCACATTGCATACTTAATTAGAAACTGGTAGAAGAGAGGAAAGATACTATGAGCAGAGGGCAAAGTGTTTAGTAAACGCCTGTGTTTCTCATCCAAAGTCAGAGGATCACTTCTGGGGCTTTTCTAGGTTTGGAGTACTGAATGCAAGTGGATGAGAAAGAATTACTCAGTTGCCTAGGTTGAGGATGGTAAGTGGGGAGGGTGGCGGAGTTGAGAGATTTTTATGGCATTTGTTGATTTTGTTTCTTAATATGTTTCGTGAGAACAGGCTCCAGTATCACAAAATGCAAATAACTTCTAATAAGAAGACATTGACCTTGACATATTTTTGTAGCAGTATGACAGTGATTCACACTCTATTTAGCATATGAGATGTGTAGAAAATAATCAGTTAATTCGTTCAGACTATATAAGCCCTTGCATGTGCTAACTACTTGAATAACTGGTATAATTTTGCAACTTTTTGGAGTCTGAATGTTTTTCTCAAATGATTTTCCCAAGCAACATGAATAATTGCCTTTATATTTCATTTCTCTTTGTGTGTTCTTTTTTCCTGGCTATTAACAATATTGAAAACACTGATAATTCTTAGTTATTTGGGACAGATCTTAAATAAGCATGATAATTAAATGACCCTACTACTACTGCTGCTACTTATACCACTGCTCCTAACTTGTACAGAAATGTAACTGAAGTACATACTCTCTTCTTTGATAAGCAGAGGCCAAACTTTATTCAGTTAGTGTCCCAAGCTCCCAATATGACATTTCTGCTATTGGGATAGTATTTCAAGAAGTGCCTGATAAATGAAGCTGATGGTGGTTCTTCTTTATTTACAAAGCTCTTTTACATTCATTATTTAAATTCATAATTACTACAGCCCTGAAAATTACAAAATGGTGAGATTTAAAAGGATTCATCCACTTCCTAATACTAATCATCAATCTGTCTTTCCTGCCAACTGCTCATCTAATTTATTCCCAAACATCCACCATGGTGGGAGACTCCCAACTTCCTGAGATGGACAATTCTCTTTGGGGGATTTTCATTTATTATTTTAGCAGCCATGAAATTTGGTCAAATAATTTAACCCCTCTGAACTTCTGTTTATTCCCCTGGAAAAAAAAATATGGAGTTGAAGCCCAGCTCGTGTGATTATTGAAGCAATCACATCAAAGAAAATTGCATAAAGAAATTTCTGCAAAAAGAAATATTTCATCATCAATAGCATCAAGTTTGGACAGCTTTAATGGCTTTATCACTTTTTTTCTACTACTGGTTCTCTAAAACACAGTGTCACCTCTACTGTGAACCCTTCCTTCAATGTTGCAGGCATTGTAACATTTTTGTTTTGTACAATATTTTGTTATTGTTGCTAGTACAGTCCATGTTACCTTGTATAGAAATATATTGATTCATGTTTACATCTCTCAAAATAGACCATGAAATCCTAAATATTGCTGCAACCCGGGGCAAGCCACTGCAAAATATGCCTCAATAGCATATTGACTATTCTGAGTTAAACTTACTTAAGAAATGGTTAATTCAAGAGGGGCACCCTGACCCCCCTTTTCTGTCTCCCTGAAAGCAGGAAATAAATCTCTTATATGGAAGATGCACTCCGTGCATCTGGAGGCAGGACACCCTTCTAACCAAAACTAGGGAGATCAAGCAGAGAAGGCTATATACACAAACCTTGTTAAGTCTTTAATTTACTACCCGGAGCTCAAATTCCCCTTAGTCTTCACTAATTAAGCACAGAAGCCCAAGTTTCATTGTCCTGTCAATTCCTCACAAATTTACTGTTTCTTTGTCTAAAAAGTATAAAAACAGACTGCTTTGGCTATTTCTTAGGTCCCATTTCTATGAGGCCTTTGTGTGCACGAAGTAAAATTTCTTTTTCTTCTGTTAATCTGTCTTATGTCAATTTTATTATTAGTCCAGCTACAAGAACTCAAGAAGGGTAAAGAAGGAAATTTCCTCCTACCCAACAATAATCAAAATTGTGTCTTATTCATATTTGTACCTCCAATTTTTAAAATAGTGTTTGTCACTCAAAATGTATTTAATGAATGAGTGAATGGTTCAATGAATAAATTGTGTGAAAATCCTTCTCCTTATAGCTTGTACCCACTAAGCTCAATTCAGTCTATGTTTTACACAGTTTTGAACTTGAGGATTCCGAAAGAGTTTATAGGTGTTTTTTTTTTTTTTTTCCAGCAATACAATATTGGAATTCCACTGATTACCTCTTGGTTTAAGTAAATAATAAAATTTACGGGTCATCCCCAAATAACCTCTCAGTAAATCTGCTGTGTAACTATCCTAGTGTCAACAGGATATTTAAGTTTATCATGTCATCAACCAACAAATATTCTTTACTAAAAGAACTTGATGGGAGCAGTAATGAAAGAATGAACTCCCTGCTCTTTGAGAATTTACTTAATGGGACACCGAAGGGGAGTAAAATTTGCCATACCAAAATATGCCTCTTTGGCATAAGAATTATTTTAGGCTGATTATTTTTAAGAATCTGCAGACACCAGAGAAACTCTGAAAACCCAATAGAAGTTAGCCTTTTGTTAGAAACATTTATGTTTAAATATTTAAAACCTCATCTGTAAGGGTGTCTCCCTCTCCGTACCAAGAAGAAGGGATGATGAAATCTCTAGAAACTCTTATCAATGGAGAAGGCACCAATTTATTCATTTATTTTTGTAATTTATTTTTGTTAAGTATAGTTGATTTACAATATCATGTTAATTTCAGGTGTACAACACAGTGATTCGGTTGTGTGTGTGTGTGTGTGTGTGTGTGTATATTTCCTTTTCAGATATTTTCCCTTATAGGTTATGGAATTTAGAAGGATGGTAACAATAACCCTGTGTACGAGACAGCAAAAGAGACACTGATGTATAGATCAGTCTTATGGACTCTGTGGGAGAGGGAGAGGGTGGGGAGATTTGGGAGAATGGCATTGAAACATGTATAATATCATGTATGAAACGAGTCGCCAGTCCAGGTTCGATGCACGATACTGGATGCTTGGGGCTGGTGCACTGGGACGACCCAGAGGGAGGGTATGGGGAGGGAGGAGGGAGGAGGGTTCAGGATGGGGAACACAGGTATACCTGTGGTGGATTCATTTCAATATTTGGCAAAACTAATACAATATTGTAAAGTTTAAAAATAAAATAAAATTTAAAAAAAATTACAATGTATTGAGAGTAGTTCCCCGTGCTGTGCAATAGGTCCTTGTTTATTTTATATATAGCTGTAGAGAAGACAACAATTTAGATATGCAAAGCAACCTTACTCTTGCTTACTGTGTTTTTCCGGAAAACCTTTCATAACTAGCTCCCTGCTCCCAACATCTTTTGTTTTTAGCTGGAGATGGTGCTTAATGTGGAAGCTTGGATCTTTTCCTGCAGTTACTCAGTTTTCCTGGGTCTCTCCTGTGTATATAGGTGATATTGTTGTTGTTTAATTTCTAAGTCATGTCTGACTCTTTTGTGACCCCATGGACTGTAGCCCGCCAAGCTCCTCTGTCCATGGGATTTCCCAGGCAAGATTACTGGGGTGGGTTGCCATTTCCTTCTCCATGGGATCTCCCCGACCCAAGGATAGAACCCATGTCTCCTGCATTGGCAGGCAGATTCTTTACCACCGAGCCACCAGGGAAGCCCATATAGGAGGCATATATGTTATTAAACTTCTGTTTGCTTTTCTCCTGTTAGTCTGTCTTTTTATTACATGGGGTCTCAGCCAAGAACCTAGAAGAGGGAAAATTATTTCTCCTCCCCTACAAAGTATAAGAGAAACACAGGAGATCCCTTAGTGGTAAGAGTGCATTTTCCTTTCTAGGACTGTTTTGTCCTTCTATACCCAATCTCCCTCCTCTAACAAGGACTCCTTTCATCTGAACCTCATGGTTCAAATTCTCAGACCAATTTGAAAAGGATTTGAAATGTTGTTCATTAGCTTTTTACCCCCACATACATTTAAATCCCTGAAAGACTCTACTCAAGAGGAAGTAGAGAGAAAATGAGTAGGCTGATGCCCCGAGTAGGCAGATTTCGAACCCATGCTTCAAAATTGTCATTCCATTTTACTATTTAGATGTTCACCCAGATCAAAGACTATTTTATTGGCTTGGAATAGTTCTACTTTCCTGTCTCTTCAATTAAATAAAAAACTGTCATCAGCTGCAATGTTTTAATGGGTGGGGAAGGTAGTAAGAGGAAACAATAGCATGTGTAACAATTCTATTTCCATCTCTTCCGGGACTCATTTCCTTCTAGTCTCTCACAGTTTTTCATTTTGTTGGGGGAACTCAAATATTCCTCTTGGTCTGAGGACTTATAACCCTTCTTCTTGGAAATGCAGATGCCCTATAACCTATTAAACTTGAGCTCACAGTAGGAAGTTATGCATGCTACTGCTAAGTCACTTCAGTCGTGTCCGACTCTGTGCAACCCGGCAAGAACACTGGAGTGGGTTGCCATTTCCTTCTCCAATGCATGAAAGTGAAAAGTGAAAGTGAAGTCTCTCTGTCGTGTCCGACTCTTAGCGACCCCATGGACCAAAGCCTACCAGGCTCCTCTGTCCATGGGATTTTCCAGGCAAGAGTACTGGAGTGGGGTGCCATTGCCTTCTCCGAGGAAGTTATGCATACTGAAGCCCAATTGCAGGGTACAGATAATAAGTGAAACTGGAGATCTAAGGATAACCATTTTAAACCATGCAATATGTCCTTCTAAATGCTGATAACAGCAACAACAGTTCTATAATGGAGTGTCTACATTGGCACTGTAGATAGCAAAAGTCTGGAGCAAAATGTTAGATGCCCACTTTTCTTTTCCTATACATCCTATAGTTGCCATCCAGATAAGAACACAATTTATTTCTTTGTTTAAATGTATAGCTTTATGATATGTGAATGTATTTGCAAATATATATGCTTGGTTCTGTTTTTATACCTTTTCATAAATGAAATGATACTTAAGCCCTTTCTGTCTTTTTTATTAGCTCAGTAAAGTTATGGAGATATAACCATATTAATTCATATGCCGTGTCTGAGGGCACTAAGGCTGTCACCAAGTATACCAGCTCCAAGTAAATATAATATGCCTAGCCGCTGTTAATGGAGAAGGCAATGGCACCCCACTCCAGTACTCTTGCCTGGAAAATCCCATGGACGGAGGGCCTGGTGGGCTGTAGTCCATGGGGTCACGAAGAGTTGGACATGACTGAGCGACTTCACAACTTCACTATAATTCATATATTTTACTACTCTATTATACTTAAACAATCTAAATTATACAAATGTAATTATATAAATGCAATTATATAAATGTAATGCAAATTATATTTTCATTTTATTAGCAGTGTTTCATTGAGTTTGTATTAGTAACAATCTGCACAGGAATCAGATGGCTAACTCAAACTTAGCACATTGATAGAGTTTAATAAAGGGGCTATTTTTCAAAAGTGTGATAGGGTTTCAGCAAACCAATAATGGATAGTGCAATAGTGGATAGCTCCTTCCAACCCTGGAGATCTAAAGGGAGAGAAAGCAGTTACAGAAACCTGGAGAAGGTACAATAGACACAGAGAAAGTATAGGGAGAGGACTGCCTGAAGAGAACTGTCGTCTCCACAGAGGTAAAATGCAGCCAATTCACAATGACCTTGCAGGGAGGTGATTCTGGAACAAATGCACAGACCTCACCCTCCTTCAAACCTCTCAGAGTCTTCTAGAGCCTCCCCTTGGCTGGAAGGCAAGGGGGCCAAGTGATGATGTCCAAACTGATCCCATCCAACTCCCAGAGTAAATGTGGCTACTGGACATTTCTTGTGTTTGTCTACTGTGGACTTTCTTGTGTTTGTCTCCTGGAGCAGAAGGTAAGAATTTATAGAGTATATACCTAGGAGTTGGTCAGTTGTGTCATCATTATCTGTACTATCACAATTTCTTGATAATGCCATGTCATTTTTTTAAATGTTTGTATGATTGTGCCATCCAGTCAGCAGTGTATAATTCCTATTGTCTTCCATTCTTAATGTCATTTAATTTCTCAGACTTTTATTTATTCTTAAAAAGTCTTAGCAGCTTTTATTTTATTTTCTTGGTGTCTATGAGATTTTTTTCTTCTGAAAACTATTGTTCGTGAGATTTCGGAGGGTCTACTTTTTTTCTTATTATTTATCTGTCTTTTGATAGATGATAGGTAAGTAGACAGCTATTCGTTTATCAGTTATACAAATTGGAAATGATTTCTCCAAGTATGTACCCTGAATTTTCATTTCTTCTCCAGTGTCTCTTGTTAATCAAATGTTCTTAATTTTCAGATTACAATTTTTTTTCTTATGGCTATGCATTTTTAGTCCTGTTTAAGAAATTTTTCTCTACCCAGGGTTCATAAATTAGTTATCTATACTGTCCTCTAAAAGTTTTAATTTTTTATTTTTATAATGATTTAATCCAACTCAATGTTTATAGTAGTATAAGGGTAAGGATCTAATTTGCTTTTCCTTGTAGATTACAAGTTGTCTCAGTGCCTTGTTGAATAATCCACTGTTGCCCAATTTCTGCATTTTCCAATCTCTGAATCAGGTTGTGTATCACAGACCCAGGGATCAAACCCGGGTCTCCCGCATTGCAGGCAGATGCTTTACCCTCTGAGCCACCAGGGAAGCAGTATATATCACAGTACCAAATCTATATGCCTTAATTAACACTGCTTTTAATGTCCTGCTATCTGGTTGGACCAAATCTTGGTTCTGTTCTTCTTCAGACTATTGACCTTTGCTTTTACATAAGCATGGTAGAATCAGTTTATACATTACCTTGAGGATCACTATTAGGATTCTGATTAAAAGGATTGAGATCTAAAGATAATTTAGGTGTGTATTTAGATCTTAACTATATTGAACAGCTTTCTTGAGGTATAACATTCACACATGTGTGTTGAGTATTTTTTAATATTCATTATTTTCATTTTATCCATAGGTTATTTGAAAGTTTGTGTTTTGAATCTCCAGGGATATGGATATTTAACATTATTTTTATTAATTTAAAATTATAGTCAAAGAATATTATCTGTGTTATAGCATTTCCTTGAACTTTGGTGAAACCTGCTTTATGACCTAATACATGATCAGTTTCCTTAAGTATTTCATGTGTTCTTGAGGAGAAATGAGAATAAAATTTTTGGTTTAGCACCCCATATATCACAGACAAAGCTTGTTCGTCTCTTTTATTTTTACTGATTGATCTTTATAGCCTTTATCTATATATTATTGAAAGAAGTGTTTTAAAATCTTCCACTATGTCAATGTATATGTGTATTTCTCCTTTTATTTCTGTAATTTTTTGATGTAGTTGTTTTAATACTTGTGTGTATTATACACACAAATCTAAAGTTTGCATGTCTTCTGGTGAATTGAAATTTTTATCATATGACCAGATCCTCTTTATTTCAAGTATTACATACTTTTTTATGTGTTGTCGAGTCTATTTTGTTTGTTATTAGCTTATCTATACCAACTTTTTTTTTTGTTAGTATATATTGGAGAAGGAAATGGCAACCCACTCCAGTACTCTTGCCTGGAGAATCCCAGGGACAGGGGAGCCTGGTGGGCTGCCGTCTACTGGGTCGCACAGAGTCAAACACGACTGAAGCGACTTAGCAGCAGCAGCAGCAGCAGCAGCAGCAGCCTGGTATATATGATTCCTCTCTTTGATTTTCAAACTTCTATATCTTAATGTTTTAGGATTATTTGGATTTGTCTTAAATTGAAATACACTTGACATACAACATTATATTAGTTTCAAGCGTACAACATAATGACTTGATATTTGTATATAGTGGAAAATGATCACCACAGTAAGTCTAGTTAACATCCATCACCATGTATAGTTACAGAATTACGTGTCCTAATGTTTTGAGAGTCCCTTTTATAAAAACATATTGCTAGATATAGTGAACTTAGGACTGAATTTCTTTTACTTTTAATTGAATGAGTGCATGCATGTGTGTGTGCTAGGTTGCTTTAGTCATGTCTAGCTCTTTGCAACACTATGGACTGCAGCCCACCAGGCTTCTCTGTCCATGGAATTCTCCAGGCAAGAATACTGGAGTGAGTTTCCATGCCATCCTCCAAGGGATCTTCCCAACCCAGAGATCGAACCCACATCTCTTAAGTCTCCCGTATTGGCAGGAGGGTTCTTTACCACTAGCACCACCTGGGAAGCCCTTTTAAAAATTGAATACATTTGTCCATATTTATGTATTATGATTATCTGCTCAATTTAATTTGTTTTGATTACAAATTATTATATATAATCCTTTAGTGTTTACCATAGATTTAAAAGATATCTGCATTTATTTATTTGGCTGCTCCAGGTCTTAGTTGTGGCACATGGGATCTTTTAGTTACAACTTGGAAACTCTCAGTTGTGGCATGAAATTCTTAGTTCAGCATGTGGGGTCTAGTTCCCTGGCTAGGGATCGAATCTGGGCCCCCTGCAATGGGAGTGTAGAGTCTTAGCCACTGGATTGCCAGAGAAGTCCCTACCGTAGATACTTTAAGCACTCATGTCAAGTAGGTAATTTCCTTGCTGCTGTGTTTCCATCCTCTTCTGTGTGACAGGCTTATTTCTCTTTAACATCACAAGGAGGAGGTAGCCCTCTTTATAGACTCTCTGGTAAAGGCAAACCATAGCTTTTCCTCCTGTCTTGTAATCCTGATCAGAAAAAAAAGCCGGTGTACGAGACAGCAAAAGAGACACTGATGTATAGAACAGTCTTATGGACTCTGTGGGAGAGGGAGAGGGTGGGAAGATTTGGGAGAATGGCAATGAAACATGTAAAATATCATGTAGGAAACGAGTTGCCAGTCCAGGTTCGATGCACGATGCTGGATGCTTGGGGCTGGTGCACTGGGACGACCCAGAGGGATGGTATGGGGAGGGAGGAGGGAGGAGGGTTCGGGATGGGGAACACATGTATACCTGTGGCGGATTCATTTTGATTTTTGGCAAAACTAATACAATTATGTAAAGTTTAAAAATAAAATAAAATTAGAAAAAAAAAAAAGAAAAGAAAAAAAAGCTCAGATTCACCTTGCTTCTGCAGTTACCCTTACCTCAAAAATTTATGTCAACACTGATCTTCCACTTTTACCATTTCCACTTTATTTTGAAGTTGAAATGTTTTTTCCTTGCCAACTTGGGTATACATTTAATTATGTTCATGTATTTCATTCAATTTTTTTTTTTTTTTTTTTTTTTGCTTTGCAGAGTTGTTTAGGGTATCTAACCCATCATACCACCAGGAACTGAAATCCCTTAGAAGATTTTTTTAAATCTTTGTGTTTGTGAGAATGGGGGCAGATATGTTTAAAATTTCAAACATAGTCTCTTCAGTGTATCTACAGCTCTATTTTATATCAACTTTGAAATGCTAGCATTCACAAATTAAAATTTCTAAAAAGATCTATTATAAAATATTTGCTTTAAGCTGGCCCAGGACTGAGCAAGGTAATATATTTCTGAATCCTTAAGAAAACAGAATCTCCTGTTCAATTCTTCTTTGACTATGAATGCCCTTTCTGATTCCAGGGAGAATCAGAAAAATGAAAGAATTTTGTGGAAGTTAAAATTCAGAAAGTAAAAGTTGACAATCTAACAGGAACTACTGGAATTACCACAAGATAGTGTTTCTTGACAAAACTGAAAATCAACCATGTGGCCTGAGGAGATTACAATAATGTATTTTGGACTGCCACTTGCTCTGAATTTAGGAGGCTTTTGTAGATCTGCCCAGTCTTTTGTGATTAAGGTCACCTCATTGCTAATCCCCTTCTACTCCTGAGCAGGGAATAAGGATTTAGTGTAAACTTTGTGCTAGAATAATAGGAAGGTGACATTTTGTTCTAGTTAATATTAGATATACAAAATGTATCCCATCCCTAACTCCTATTAACTAGAATGCCTGTTTCAATCTACAGGATTTTAAGTTTGAGACCCTATATTCTTAGAGAAAGTGATTCTGTGTTGCTGAAGAATTTTTGGAGGTAAGATCTGCTGAAGTCCTGGAAATCAGTCCTAAAGGACAGGTAGTTGGTCATGAAATCTAGCTGCTTTGTGATTAATGAAACTGGTTGGCAATGAAGAGAGAAGATGCCGGAGATTTCTGTGCCCCATAAAAACTACTCATTAAATCAACCTTCTTATAAAATTGATTTTGACAAGAGTTTTCTTTGCAGGTATTTTGGTACTTTCTGATGGGAGAGTATTACAATTGTAAAAGTATATATATATTTTCACACATCTCTAAGCTTCCTTTCCTGTCAAAGATAGACATTTACATGGAAGACTAATTTTCCTGAGGATAGATCAGTTCCATTATGGTATAAAGTGAAAAACTCAAATTCTTGTTTCATTTAGGGCATGTAAGGATGTGCAGAAGGCTTCTCAAGTTCCTTATAAAAAATATTATAAAAAATTTAATTCAAAATAAGATATTTGAAAAATTATATTAGTTGTATATATAAAGAACTTCTGAAATAGCTTAAGGATTAGCAGCACCAAAAATACATAAATGTTTAATAAAGATGGACTGTTAGCTTTACTACATGTGAAAGTGTTAGTCGCTTGGTCATGTCTGACTCTGTGACCCCATGGACTGTAGCCTGCCAGGCTCCTCTGACCATTGGGATTCTCCAGGCAAGACTACTGGAGTGGGTTGCCCTCCTCCAGGAGATCCTCCCAACCCAGGGATCGAACCCAGGTCTCCTACATTGAAGGCAGGTTCTTTATCATCTGAGCCTGTAGACATTCAATATAAGGTGCTTAATTTGCTAAAAAAAAAAACTCATTTAAAAATACCTAGATCCATATTACTAAACCAGTATAATCAGTAATACCTAAGGTAGGATCCTGACTACATTTTTCTCTGTATTTCAACTTCTCCATCTGTATGACTGAGATGTGTTCAAACATTTCTATGATCTTTCCATCTTGAATACTCCCTAAATCCATGAATTTAGGTTCTTTTCCACATGCTGTCAGGGTAATAAGTGGTCTCTCTATTACATAACTTAAATGATCACATAACCTTTTATTGAATATAATTCAGTGACACGCAGACAAACTTTGGTCCTCCCAAGGGAGAACAAGACTCAGTATCATAAATCTTTGATGAATTAAATGTTGAGACATTAATAAATAAAAAGTCACCAAGAAAGAACCTCATACCAAGACTTTTTCTTTGTTTTTATTTGCTTTTCCTTTTCCTGAAGTCACAACATATTCAATCTAAACCTTTTATAGTCATATTTCCATGTCACACAGTAAGCCTTTAACGTATGCTTATGAATTGACTGTAGAAATGTAAATAAATCCTATTTTTACAAATTTCAAGATTTCATGCAAAAAAGGGGAAAATCAATGAAGAAAACATTTAAAAGGATGAAAATTGGTAGAGAAAGAGATTCCCTTTTTAATCTATGATGATGCTGCAAGAGAGGACAAATGAAAATGAAAGATACAGGAGTAGTTGCTCAAGGATGATTCATTCATTTAAAAACAAGTTTTGTCTTCTGACATTTGTCTTTGCTCTTGTATATGCTGTGTATGTATTTGTGTATATCTAGATCTAGATAAATATTGTGTAAATGTATAGATATAGTAGAGGGCTTCCCTCATAGCTCAGTTGGTAAAGAATCCACCTGCAATGCAGGAGACCCCAGTTTGATTCCTGGGTCAGGAAAATCTCCTGGAGAAGGGATAGGTTACCCATTCCATTATTCTTGGGCTTCCCTTGTGGCTCTGCTGGTAAAGAATACGTCTGCAATGCAGGAGACCTGAGTTCAGTCCCTGGGTTGGGAAGATCCCCTGGAGAAGGGAAAGGCTACCCACTCCAGTATTCTGGCCGGGAGAATTCCGTGGACTGTATAGTCCATGGGGTCGCAAAGAGTCGGACATGACTGAGCAACTTTGACTTTCACTTTCATAGATATAATAAATACCCCTGTTAATACAACAATGACTCAGCATGTTTACATATATTACCATCTAAAACTATATTGTTTTTTAAATTTTTATTTATTACATTTTTTGACTGTGCTGGGTCTTCATTGCTTCACAAGGGTTCTGGGAACCCGGGGCTGCTGTGTAGTTGTGTGTGTGGCTTCTCATTGCAGTGGCTTCTCTTGTTGTGGAGCACAGGCTCTAGGTGCGTGGGCTTCAGTAGTTGCAGCATGGGCTTAGCTGCTTCATCGCATGTGGAATCTTTCTGGACCAGGGGTTGAACCCATGTCCCCTGCATTGGCAGGCGGATTCTCAACCACGGGACCCCCAAAAAAGTCCTGTATTACTGTTTTCTGATTCTATATGCTCCGCTACCTTTATTTTGGTGTTTTTTGTTTTGTTTTGTTTTGTTTTGTTTTTTGAGAGAACTTGATACATAACATAATCTTCATTACCTGTGTTTTTAATACTTTGAATTTGCTGATTTTCTCTTTTCTTACTGATAGGAGAGGTCTCAGCTAGAAAGGAAATATATTTCTCAAAACTCTAGCTCTTTGGAGCCTATGTCCATTTTCTTAGATAATCTCTCATCATCCTCCTCTGACCACACTTTGTCTTCTATTATGTATGTTTTGTATCATTGTTGTTGGTGCTTTTCTTTTTGCTAATTGGTGCTATTTTTCAAAGTAAGAAGAAGGTTCTATTCCTCAATGCATTGCTGAAGAGGGACTGAGGAGGGACTGAGGCAGGCTAAACTGAGAGAAGGAGAGATCAAGCATGGACCTCCCTTTTCTAAGCAGCTACTTCATGAATTGGAGCTTTGACTTGGTGATGTTACACCGTGGTCTGCTTTGCTTTCAGCTACATATGTAACTGCTTCTGAAGTAGTCTCTGATTGTGAAAATTATTTTCTGGTTAGATGATACCAATGGTAAATAATCATTGGATGGAACAAATGAAAACACATATGTATTTCTGAGAATTGGGGAAGCATTAGTGAAAACAGCACTGTGTTGTGTGCGTTTTTACACTAAATCCATGGAGTTTTCCTCTGCCAAGTTAAGCAATTTATACCTTTTGCTCTAAAAAGATTTTTGTAAAAATAAATGTATGTTTTTTTTTTCTTCCAAACAAGAAATGTTGGAAAGGAAAAATAATCTGCTAGATCTGTCTATGTATGCTGAGTAATTAGTAGTTAGGTAAGAGAGGGAAGTTTGGGGAGAATGGAGTCATTTTCTCATTTTGGTAAAAATTACCAAAACACCATCTTGTTCTTTCTGTACCTGGCTGATCTCTGAAAGGGTAAAGTCCATAAAAGGTATGAGTATTCTACTAGCATGATCTATGGAGGGAAAAAAAAGGCTTTATGACAGTCATAAATCTCTCAGCCTCTGAGAAAAAGTCCAGAGCGGGCATGTGATGCCGTCCAACTGACATATATAAATGATGCATTTTCCGCTAGAGCCACAGCTCATCTCCATAATCCACACAACTGCTGGGAAGACAAAGTGAGAAATGCGGTCTAGCCAATGCTCTGGCTAAAACAAAATAAGCTGCAGTTAATCATTTATCGACCACCCCAAATAATAAGCACAGAAAGTAAATACCAACAGTAGACTACGATGATGCAGAGAATTTTTGTGGGAAATCTTGCATTTATAAATAAAACTGTGGACAGTGACCAATACTGACCTCTGTGTGAAAGCGTCAGTAATGTGCACTCCTTTTATTTCACTAGAATTTCATCCTCAGAAATGAAGGTTCACTTTATATGGGAAACTGTTACAGCAGTAAAAGAAGTTTTACTTAACCCAGATTTTCTTGAAAGAAACACCCCCCCACCCCCACTAAACTCCCACTTCGATTAAATTTTGTAACCAGGGAAAAGATTTTTGTAGAATTATCAATCAATTTGCTTAGTCTGTTAAGTTAACAGTTTAGGGTACATGTGTCAGAGGAGATGGGAGATCATTTGGGAGCCTGTGAAAATAGAGCCGCATATGGTAACCTATGGAAGAGGCGTCTATTAATATAACGTCCCATCATCTCCTCCTTCCTTCCAAAGTTTAACTCCCATGTAAGGTCTCTGAGAAAGTGAACACTTAGGAAGCCAGTGGGTAACTGGAAGTGGCAGTTCTCTGCTTTTCTTCTTACAGAGTATAGTGTTTTTGTCTGTCTGTCTGCTTTTCCCCACAACGCTGATCTTCATTTTCCTGCCTGTCATGTTCTTGTGCAAATCTAATTGTCCTCTTAGTCTACACTTTTGAGGAAATAAATGAAGGCTGAGAATGGAAACAAAGAAAAGTAGCTGACCTCCTTTTAGATGCTCATTAAGTATGTATTCAAATGGACAGAATTGTACAACATGACTTTCTGATTTACCGGCCGTCCATAACTTTTAATTAACCTTTCCTCATTCTAAAACAATTTGTCATTTCAGAGGTCACAAATATTTATGTTTTTAATCCTCTGGTCCACACTAACCACAGGAATACATATTTGATATCATGGAAAATATGTAATATTTACATACACATAGGAACACAACGGAGAAGGCAATGGCACCCCATTCCAGTACTCTTGCCTGGAAAATCCCATGGATGGAGGAGCCTGGTAGGCTGTAGTCCATGGGGTTGCAAAGAGTCAGACATGACTCAGCGACTTCACTTTCACTTTCACTTTCAAGTGGAGGGGGAGAACGAACTTGTTTAACAGAATTGCTGAATCATATGGTAATTCTATATTTAACTTTTTGAGGGATCACCATACTGTTTTCCACACCAGCGACACAATATTCCCAACAGCAATGCATAGAAGTTGCATTTTCTCTACATCATCCCCAATATTTATTTTCTGCTTTTGGTAATAATTGTCCTAATGTGTGGAAAGTGGTATCACACTGTGGTATTGATTTGCATTTTTTAAATAATTACTGATGCTGAGCATCTTTTCAAGTGTCTATTAGTGTCTGTATGCATTTTGATGAAAAATGTCTATTCAGGTCCTTTTTTCAATTGGGTTGTTGGATTTTTGTTGACTTACAAAGAGTTCCTTAAATATCCTCGATATTAGTCCTTTATGAGATTCATGATTTGCAGTTTTGTTTTTTAACCATTCCATGAGTCCATAATGATAATGGTAGCTCTGTAGTAAGTTTTGAAATCAGAAAGTGTGAAACTGCCAACTTTGTTCTTCTTTTTCAAGATTGTTTTGGTTATTTGTGGTCCCTTGAGATGCCATATGAATTTCGTGTGTGTGTCACTCAGTCATGTCTGACTCTTTGCAACCCCATGGACTGTAGCCTACAAGGCTCCTCTGTCCATGGAATTCTCAAGAATACTGGAGTGGGTTGCCATTTCCTTCTCCAGATATGAATTTTAGGGTGGATCTTCCTATTTTCACATGAAAAAATGTCATTGAGATAACTGATAAAGATTACATTAAATCTGTGATTATTTTGAGTAATATTGACATCTTAACATTACTTAGTCTTCCATTCCATGAACACAAGATGGTTTCACATCTATTTTTGTGTCTTTACTCTCTTTCAGCAGTGTTTTACAGTTTTCAGTACACAAGTCCTTCACTTTTTCTTTAAGTTTATTCTTGAATACTTTTTATTTCTTGGTGCTATTAAAAATAGTTATTTTCTTAATTTCTGTCTTGAATTTTTTATTGTTTTGTATAGAAAGGCTTGCCAGGTGGTGCTAATGGTAAAGAACCTACCTTCCATGTAGGAGACATAAGAGACACAGGTTCAATCCCTGGGTCAGGAAGATCCCCTGGAGGAGGAAATGGCATGGCAACCCACTCCAGTATTCTTGCCTGGGAAACCCCATGGACAGAGGAGCCTGGCAGGCTACGGTCTGTAATATTGCAAAGAGTTGGACACAACTGAAGCAACAGCAAGTACAGCATGCATAGAAATGCAAAAAACAGGAATTTTGTATTTTTATCCAGCAACATGGCCGAATTCATTATCCTAACAAGGACGTGTGTGTAATCTTTTTAAAAAAAAATTTAAAAAAATTTTATTGGAGTATAGTTGATTTACAGTGTTGTGTTAATTTCTGTTGTACAGGTCATTACAGAATATTGAGTGGAGTTCCCTGTGCTGTACAGTAGGTTCTTATAAGTTATCTGTTTTATGTATGTGTGTAATCTTTAGGGTTTTCTACATATAAGATATTGTCTGCAAACAGAATTTTACATCTTCCTTCCCTATTTCAGTGACTTTTATTCTTTTCCTTGCCTAATTGCTCCATCTATAACTCTGAATATGTTGTTATTGAATATAGTTGGTAAGAGCAGGCATCCTTGTCCAGTTTCTGGTCTTAGAGGAAAAGTTGTGGGTTTATCTGTGTGCACCCTTTATTTTTTTCAAATAGATATTATTTCCCTAGTTGTTTTTATTGTGAAAGGATATTAAATTTTGTCAAATCTCTTTTGTGCATCAATGGAGATGATTGTGTGATTTTCCTTAATTCTGTGTATGTGATGGATTATATTGGTTGCTTTTCATATGTTGAAACATTCTTGCAATTATAAGAACAAATTCCACTTGGCCATAGTGTATAATTCTTTTAATGTGCTCTTAGCTTTGGCTTGCTAGTTTCCTGTGGATGATTTTTGCATCAAAATTCATAAGTGATATTGATCTATAGTTTTGTTGTCCTGTAGTATGTTTATCTGACTTTGAAATCAGGATAGTGCTGGCCTTAAATAGTTTTTTAAATACAGTTTGTCTAACTTATTTGCAAATTGCTTAGATTTATCTATTTATATATATTATGCCATTTTTATATCTTTTTTATATCTTATTATATTTTTAGTATGCTGTTTTACCAAAGTCTCTAGAAATTGTTTTTCATTAAATTGTCTTGTGTTCTTTGATCATGTTATCTTATTTTTTGACTTTACATTATTAAAATGGCTCACATTCTTTTTTAAAATTTTTTATTTATTTATTGGCTGCTCCAGTTCTAAGTTGCAGAATGTGGGATCTAGTTCCCTAACCAGGGACTGAGCTCAGGCTCCCTTCATTAGGAGCACAGAGTCTTAGCCACTGAACCACGAGGGAAGTCGCTGGCTCAAATCCTTAACAATATTAAATAACAGTAGAATTGGGCATTCTTTTATTGGAGGAACTGATTTGAATGGAAATTTTTCTTGCTTTGTCACTTGTTTGATTTTTAATTTTTAGTTTGAAGAAAATACTCTGTCATGATTAGTTTCTTTCTTCATTGATGAGATTATCAAGAACCTTCCTTTCTTTCCCTTTTCTATCTTAAGAGCCATGATTATATTTTTAATTTCTTCATGATTCTTTTTACTACTTCCTTTAAACTACTTATGCAGTAGATTATATTAACAGAATGCCTACACTCCTGAAATGCCAGCTTGATGTGTTCTGCTGATACTGAAACTTCAAAATACATTTTACATAGTGTATGTACTCTGTCTCTAAATCCTGTCCAACTCTTTGCCACCCCATGGGTTGTAGCCTGCCAGGCTTCTCTGTCCATGGAATTCTCCGGGCAAGAATACTAGAATGGGTTGCCATGCCCTTGTCCACGGGCTCTTTCTGACCAAAGGATTGAACCCACCTCTCCTGAATCGGCAGGAGGATTCTTTACCACTGAGCCAAGACGGAAGCCCCATATTTTTCCTAGAGCAGAATGCAAAGGTTTCCTATATAAGCTAATTAGCATTATTTAGGGAAGTGATTGGGAACAGTGCCATGAAGAGTATAAGCCTTACACTGTCTTCTAAATTCCAAAAATAATTCCATACCATATCAGGCCTTAAGGGTTTTGGATAAGTGCTTATAAGCCTTATCCAAGCCTATACTTTTACAGAAGAGAAAATATAATAAACTTTGTTACTTTTCTTGTGAAAAAATGTCAAGCTGAATTCCTTTATGTGCTCCTATTTCTGTGTTTTTCTGTTTTTTTTCCCCCTTTTAATATGTTTACTTTCTTTTTTAGTTTAATGGTCTATTTTGCTTTATTTTTATCCTCAAATAATTTGTAAGTTATGTTACTTATTTTTGTTTATATTATACTTTTAATTTCAGGAAATATTTTCTTTTTCTTTGAGATGTTAGTAAATATAGTTGGTATTCTTATACTTCATTTTCTCTTGTCAACTGTAGTACATTCTGGAATTTTTCAGTTTATTTTAGTTAAATTTTGTAACGTCTCTTTAGGTGTTTTAATATGAAATCTGATTTTACAATAAGTAAAATAGTAATTTGAATTTCATTATTTTTAACTGAATTCAGGACTCATCATCAGTACTTATATATTTCAGTAATTCAGTTAGGCTGACTTTTGAATTCCCCAAGTTTCTAAGGATTGTCTTTGTTGTTGGATCTTCTGAGTCCTTGCCTACTTGAAAACTTTAGAAAATATTACATATGAATGGAAAGTTGCCTAAGTATAGAGTTTCTGGGTCACAGCATTTTCCCTTCTAATTTATTTAGAATCTGCTCCTTTTTTACTGCATTGCCTTTGCAGTGCACACTGTGAGTTGCCTTCCTAGTATCCATTGCTATCTCTTCTCTGACCCTGAACCTGATCATTTATCTCATCCTTCTTTTCTCTTTCCTCCTAGCCAAATGGCTGAGGGGATGTTGAGCCTATCCTGAGTTCCATATTCATCTATAAGGATCATACTGCTATTACCAGGGATTGGTTCAGAATTCAGCATGGGAATCAATTCTAAAAATTCATAAATGGAATTTACTGGAGACTCTTGGGGAAGATATTTTTACTCCTAAGATAGAATGCCAATAAGAGATAGTCTTTTATATTCCTCTGAATATCATCTTGTCTATATATCCATTGACAGCCAGCCATTTTGCATGTAAATCAATAATCAAGCCAACACTGACAATAGCAAAGAAGATTTGAAATTATGTGGGTCTTCAGTGAGATGAGTGAATTAATGAATGAGCTAACTTATCTGTGGACTTTCTATCATTTTATATATGTAATATTTATTGTTTATAACTTGTTAAGTCATAACTCCTGTAATTTGCAGGGAAAAATTATCGAAGCTAATACAGTCTTGTGCTATGTTCAGTTGCTAAGTCGTGTCCAACTCTGTGTGACCCCATGGACTGTAGCCTGCCAGACTCCTCTGTCCATGGGATTCTCCAGGCAAGAATACTGGAGTGGATTGCCATTTCCTTCTCCAGGGGATTATACTGACCCAGGAATGGAACTGGTATCTCCTGTGGCTCCTGCACTGGCAGGCAGATTCTTCACCACTGAGCCACCTGGGAAGTCCTATAATACAATCTTCTTTGTCTTTTTTACCCCATGGGTATGGCTGTCAAGGACAGTCATAAGTGCTTGTATGTGGAGATGTGTGGGCCTGAGTATGAGGAAAATGTGTTCAGATTTGTCTCCTCAAGGGGAGGTTAATCAGAACTGTCTGCCATCTTGAAGCTGTCCAGCAGGGAAGAAGGGGCTGTCTCAGCAAACGCTCTGAGATTCTGAGGCCCAATTTATAAAAATAACCCTCCAAGTCCCTCATGGGACAGATGCAGTAACTTCCCACCTTTTCCTGCTCCTAACACCTCTAGTAAGATTAGACAAGCACAGTCATTAATTATTCCAGAAATAACCAAGGCAGCACTTGCCACCATAACAGTTGAGGCTACCATTGCCCACTTGGTTTTAATTATTTTTCAAGGAAATAGTTGCATCAGTCCTGGGTGTTCATTGGAAGGACTGATGTTGAAGCTGAAACTCCAATACTTTGGCCACCTGATGCGAAGAGCTGACTCATTTGAAAAGACTCTGATGCTGGGAAAGATTGAGGGCAGGAGGAGAAGGGGATGACAGAGGATGAGATGGTTGGATGGCATCACCAACACGATGGACATGGGTTTGGGTGAACTCTGGGAGTTGGTGATGGACAGGGAGGCCTGGCGTGCTGCTGTTCATGGGGTCGCAAAGAGTCGGACACAACTGAGCGACTGAACTGAACTGAACTAATCAATACAGAGCCATTCCACTGAGTGCTCAGTGGTGGGTTGAGTGAGGAAATGGTACATTGTTCTGCCCTCAGGGAGCTCTTGAGGTGGTTGGGAGGAGTAAGGAGAATGTGTTGTGTTATGGATTAATTTAGGGAAACCACCTGAGAGTAAATCTGCCCTCTGCCCTGAGGGGCTGAGTCAGGGCAGGAGCTGATCCTTTTCCCCTGGGTAGGAGGATGACAGGTGGGGGCAGAGCCTGCATTTGCAGCCAGGCACTTTACTTCTTAGCCATAACCTTGAACAAGGTCATACATCTTGTCTCTATTTCCTAATTCTAGGATATTGGTCAGGAACTTGGAAACATTATACTGTGGAAGCAGTGGGAATATTGGGAAGAAGAAACCATGACTCAGGGAGGTACAATAGCTGCCTGAGGCCACCCAGTGGTCATTGGCAAGTGGGACCCTCAAGGGTCCCAACCCAGGCTTGTTGGCCCCATGCCTCCCAAGGCCTCCTGTGGTTCCCTCCTTTTCCAGATCATTTCCAGGGGCCAGATGTGCTTGATGGCTGCTCTCTTCCCACAGTCCCAGAAACAGGCCTGGCACATGCCCAGCTGACTGGGGTGTCCCATGAGGCTCTTTCCTCTCCAGCTCTTTGTGCTGAACCTAGTCGCTCAGTCATGTCTGACTCTTTGCAACCCCATGGACTCTAGCCTGCCAGGCTCCTCTGGCCATGGGGCTTCTCCAGGCAAGAATACTGGAGTGGGTTGCCGTGCCCTCCTCCAGGGGATCTTCCAAGGATCAAACCCAGGTCTCCCACATTGCAGCTGGATTCTTTACTGTCTGAGCCACCAGGAAAGCCCTCCAGCTCTTTAGTTTTGTTAAATATTCTCTGCTTTTCAGAATTCTCAGGTCAGGCCCAGGTGGTGGCTCACCCGCAAAGTAAGGAGACAGGACAAGATGAGCTCCAACCCTGGGGAATGGAAGGGATTCTCTTTTTATCCAGGAGCCCCATCTGAATCCTGTGGATTTCTGATCTACAGTCTTTCTTGTCTCGATGAAACAGACATAATTCAAGGGTGAGCCTGACATTTCCCATTGCTTTTCTGAAAGTATGCTTGCAGAATTTGTTCCTTATCCTTCACTTGTGAACATTTTTATGGAGTATAGTTTTACTTTGATCTCTGTTAATTATTCCTGGAACACGAAACATGCTGATTGTTTTAAAATACAGACTTAGGTCTCCCTTTATTTCAGCATGTATATCCTCTACTCTATTAGAATTTATTTATGGTCTTTTCTTCACTATTGGGAATGTTGCATGTTTGCTCTGATTGTCCTGTTGTTCGTGTTTGCCATGTTTTCTCACTTTAGATCTGCTCTTTATGTTTTTGATTTTTATTAAGTCTGCTTTTCAAATTCTTTATACTAATCACTTTTTTGTTTTGATTTTTTAAATTTATTTCTTTTTAATTGAAGAATAATTACTTTACAATATTGTGTTGCTTTCTGCCATATACTAGTCATTTTCAATGAATCTTCATATTAGTTATTATACCCTCTATATAAAGTAGATACTTATATGAGAACCATTTATGGAAAATTAAATTAAGGAATTAGTAGATCAAATGACTTTTCCAAAGGATATGTATTTGATTAGATACACAAGATTCGGAATCAAATCTGAGCATTAATCTAACATCTTAAATAGTTAGAATATGAAAAGCAGTTAAGTGTAAGAGAGTAGATTCTAAAATCATGCTGCCAGAATCAAATCGTAATCTTAATATAAAATGTATTTTATGATGCATGAATGATATAATTCATACCAAAATATACCCTAATGTAATGCTCCCCCTGGCAAACATGTACCAAATGGGAAGCTGGTAGATAAGGATATTTCTTGAATATCTGCTTCTGACAGTGGCCGATTATTGAATTATAATGACTAGCGTGGCTCACTGTCTTCATTTCTCCCCAGCGTCTTTGACTGATTGCCTCATATTTAGCCTTACTTCTCTCTAGTCTCTACTGTTAACCTGATAACTACCATCATTTGTTGAAAACTTCAAGTATTCTGGAGTTAAATGTCCGTGGGTTCAAATCCTGACTCAAAAACTTTGTAGTAATGTTCTTGGATAAGTCATTTGCCTCGTTGAGCCTCAGTTCTCTGACCTGTTTTAGCAGATGCTATCTGCTACATATGCCCTGACTGCCAGATCATGTGCATGTCTTGCCTGTTTCAAGTGTCTAGAACTCTGACCTGAAGGCTTTGTTGGACTAGCAGAGAATGTTTGATCTGTGAGTAAAACAGGACAGAAGTGTTTGGTTGTTGATGTTCCTGGAAACAGACTTGAGGTTGTTGATATTCCTGGAAAAAAGAGGGAATGCAAGTTGGAGATTAAGACCTGGCTTCCTATTCCTTGGGTAAATTCCCCTTAAGACATGTTCACAGTGAGGTGAAGTTTACTTCATTATAATGATGACCTGCTTGTTAACATCATTTTTAGTGGTGTCCTTCCCTATTTGACTTCTCTGCTCTCTAGTTGGTTATTGGGTGGGATCACATCCCAAATAAGCTATTTACACTGGAACCCTTATTTGAAGCTCAAATTCTGGAGGAATGCAAACTGAGACACCTGTAACTAAGAATAATAGTACTAATAATTACAACATAATTAATTGAGCATTTAAAAGTACATGAGAACGTGTGGTGAGGCCTTTTTATGCGTTCTCATGAGCCAATTAAGAAGAGTCTATTATTATCCTAATGTAACAGATGGTATAAGTGAATCACAGAAGGAAGGAACTTATCAAATCACCAGACTTGCACTAAGATGAACCAGAATTCTAATTTAGAGCCTTGCACTCTGCAGTCATTACGTTATATTTTCAGTTGTCATAATGAAAACAAACAGGAGTCTAGGATGGAGGGGTTACCAAAACAAGGCCCTTATAAACCTTTTAATGATTTTTTTTTTTTTTGCCATAAAAAAAAAAGGAGAACAATTGAATTTGTAGAAGGTAGGGGCCGTGATGGGGCTGAGATTAGGATCCTATTTCTTCTGTTGGAAGATCACATGAGGGAGGCAAGAGGAAACTAGTTAGAGGCTGTTGGAATAATTTTAGGAATTGTTAACTTTATATGGAGATGGCATTGGAAAAAAGTAGATGAGTTTCAGAGACATAGACAAGATAGTATTCAGTTCAGTCAGTTCAGTCACTCAGTCATGTCCGACTCTTTGACCCCATGAACCGCAGCACAGCAGGCCTCCCTGTCCATCACCAACTCCTGGAGTCCACCCAAACCCATGTGCATCAAGTCAGTGATGCCATCCAACCATCTCATCCTCTGTCGTCCCCTTCTCGTCCTGCCCTCAATCCCTCCCAACATCAGAGTCTTTTCCAATGAGTCAACTCTTCGCATGAGGTGGCCAAAGTATTGGAGTTTCAGCTTTAGCATCATTCCTTCCAAAGAACACCCAGGACTGATCTCCTTTAGAATGGACTGGTTGGATCTCCTTGCAGTCCAAGGGACTCTCAAGAGTCTTCTCCAACACTACAGTTCAAAAGCATCGATTCTTTGGCACTCAGCTTTCTTTATAGTCCAACTCTCACATCCATACATGACCACTGGAAAAACCATAGCCTTGACTAGACGGACCTTTGTTGACAAAGTAACGTCTCTGCTTTTTAACATGTTGTCTAGGTTGGTCATAACTTTCCTTCCAAGGAGTAAGCGTCTTTTAATTTCATGGCTGCAATCACCATCTGCAGTGACTTTGGAGCCCAGAAAAATAAAGTCTGACACTGTTTCCACTGTTTCCCCATCTATTTGCCATGAAGTGATGACAAGTAGTGGTGAGCAGAGAGAGGCCTCAGACCTTTCAGGCTTCTGACTTGAAGTGACCAGGCACTAAAAGTTACATTTACTGATATATAGAGAACAGGGTGGGGGTGCGGGGGGACTACTTTAGGAGAGGATATAGGTTTTCTTACAAATTTCAGGTAAATGATCAGTTACAATGTGGAATAAAATGCATTAAAATAGGGTAAATGCAGGGGTGCTGCAGATACATTTGGCATCTAACTAAATCCTGGGCCATGATCAGTGAAAGAAGAGATACCTAAGCTCAGAAATGAATGATGAGGAGATGCTATCTACATCCATCCATAGCATACATATATCTGAACTACATTTACTATTCTCAGGACCTGGGTTTTCCTGCTGTGAGAGAAGTCTTTAAATGTCCCTGCGGATACCTAGTGACCATACTTGGATATGGTTAAGATGATAGACCAGGGTAACTGGGTCATGCCCACCACAGGATCAATTTCAGTCATGGGCAACCCTAGAAAGAACCACTTTTCAAAATTCACACCTCAGAAGTCATTATCATTCAATTCTTAGGCAATATGTTTATTATACTCGCGTGACCGACAGAGTAATGGTCCTCCAAAAGATACCTTAATACCTGGTGCCTGTGAATCTGGTACCTTAAATGGCAAGAAAAAAAGAGACTTTGAAAATGTGATAAGAAAAACCAATACAATATTGTAAAGTAATTAGCCACTAATTAAAATAAATAAATTTAAATTGAAAAAAAAAAGAATCTTGAGGTTATCATGTGGCTCAGTCTCACCAAAAGTATTCTTTATAAAGGGAGGCAGGTGAAACAGAGTCAGACAGTTTAGTCAAATCTACACTGCAGATGAAACAGGTGAAACAGAGTCAGATAATGTAGTCAGAACTACACTGCTGGTTTTGAAGATGGAGGAAGGGGCCACAAGTCAAGTAAGTTTTCCCTTAGAGTTGCTAGAAGGTGTGCAGGCCCACTAACACTTTGATTTTAACCCAGGGAAACTCATTTCAGACGTCTGACTTTCAAAACTGTAGAAAGTAAATCTGTGTTGTTTCATCCCGCTAAATTTTTGGTGTTTGTTCCAGCAACAATAGTAAACTAATACCAGTAGTAAACTCTGTTATCGTTTATGACAGACATCAGTGTAGTTCAGTTATTTTGGAAGAAAAGTCATTCTGTCTGCATTGATGCATCCTGTCTTTGGGAGGCAATCAACCATATATTATCAGCAACCTTTAATCCACATAGTTTTTTTTAATGTTTTCAATTTATTTTTTGGATGAAGGAGCTAAGTCATGCTGCAATAAAATGTAATAAAGCACCCAGTGAAGGTACACAAGAGTATCTGCTGGCCTTAGAGCTACAATGGTAGCCACTCATATTTAAATTAATTAAAACTAAATAAAATTAAAACTTCAGCTTCCCAGTTGCACTGCTACATTTCACGGGCTCATTAGCTATGTGTGGACAGTGGATACCATATTGGAAAGCACATACTACAGACTATTTCAATCCTTGTGTTGCTTTTGAACTTTGTTAAACTTTGGACTTAAAATTTCTAACAAGTTTCCTCTTGCAGAATTGATACTAAAATTTTTTAAATGACAACACATTTACACTGCTTATTTCATTTTGTAAAATTTGGAAAAGCCTAAAAAAAAATCAGAGTGTAAATTGTAGTGACGTTTTACTTTAGCAAAAAAAAAAAAAAGATATCTAGAAAGTCAGAAGTATAACACTTAAGAGTAGAAAAACACTTTTGAAAATTCAAAACAGAAATGAGAAATGAAGAATCCAGTAAGAATCAAAAGCCCTGACTAGAAGCAGTCATTGTAAATTAAGGAACAAGAATAAACTCCCACAAGTGTGTGCACACACAGTCACACACACAGCTTTCCCTCCCTCCTTGGAGAAGAGGGCAGAGGATCATTAGAAAGCATATAAACAACTGTGAATTCTATTGCAAAGAGAAATCATTAGTTCAGCTTGCTCTGAAAAGATAGAAAAATCTACCTGTAATTAATTAAGTGAAACCAGGATCTCAAGGTATAAAAGAATAAATGCTGACTCCTGAAATTATGCTCCCAGACTGTAAACGTGATACAGTGCTAGTTTTTTTTTTAATTGGAAGATAATTGCTTTACAATGTTGTGTTGGTTTCTGCCATTCAATGTGAATCAGCTGTAAGCATACATATATCCCTTCCCTGGGTTTCCCTAGTGACTCAGACGGTGAAGAATCCACCTGCAATGCAGGAGACCTGGGTTCGATCTCTGGGTTGGAGAGATCCCCCAGACAAGGAAATGGCAACCCACTCCAGTATTCTTGCCTGGAGAATCCCATGCACAGAGGAGCCTGGTCCATGGGATTACAAAGAGTAAGACACAACTGAATGACTTAACACTTTTCACTTTTCATCCCCTCCCTCTTGAGTCTCCCTCTCACCCCTACTCCCCATCCCACCCCGCGTGATCAACACAGAGCACCAAGCTGAGCTCCCTGTGCTGTACAACAATGCTAGTGTTTTTACACACAGAATTGATATTGAAACTAAGTAGAGGGGACTCCCATCATAATGAAGGGAATGTGGGCAGAGCTGATTCTAGACTTACAGGTTAGGTTTTTAGTAACACAGATAGTAAACAAGAACATGCATTTCAATAAGAGGGAAACCTTTTTACCAAAAGTTTGAGAGGATGTAAAGGAGGCATACAAAAATGCTTCAGGATGTCAGCAAAGGTGTAAGATGATAACAGCATCTTAAGAAGGAAATGGGGTTTTGTGTTTGAGAGAGAGGATGCATAAAGTTGTACTGAGGCAGGGAAGAGAGAGAACTTTTGTGAGGGAAAAGATGAAGACTTGGAATCACTAAGACGGAAATGCTAAAAAGGACACTGAAAGACATAGTGCAGAAGCAGCCTGTCACGTGTACCGCATAGTTAAACTCCAAAGGTTTTCCAGAGCAACAAACAACCTGCTTCCTTTGATAACCCACCTAGCTGCCCAAGGAACTAGAACAAGCCATTTCCCAAAAGAGCCCCAGTTCCTTTTCTCGGAAGAAAAGGTTTAGAAACCAAGATCCCAACACTGGGTAAACTTATTGCTACTGGGGTGTCATTGTTTAGGCCTCTCGGCTGACAAAGCAAGGGAATATACATGTGTTTTAATATATTAACCCATATATACACACATATCTAAACTTACCATGAGCTCACATTTATGTCTCCAACTCTTATTACTACATGAACCATACCGGCTTCTTCTCTTTCTTCTCTGTAATTTCCCATTGCACTCTGATTGATCTATCAATTATTAAAATCTGGCTCTCACTATCTATGATTCATTTATTTAGTTGTTCAGTTCCAGTATATGTGTATAGCTGTATGAGGATGGTTAACCTTAACCCCCATGGGAAACATTGTTATCAACTAGAGTACTACACTTATATACAGTTTCTTTTGCCTCAGTTTTACATATTAGGCTTATTTCCAGAGGGACTTACATCACCACCTTTTGGCTTATTCTCTTCATTGTATTTTTTCATACATTTGTAATACAGTTAGATTGTTTGTCAGTTCTGGATTCCTATGGCTGCAAGCATTGCATATCTGGATTAAATTCCACTTGCTTATGGTTTATAACTCTTTCTGTACATTTTTTGGGTTAGATTTTCTACTATTTTGTGGAAGATATTGCATGTATATTCATGAGAAATGCTGGTCTATAGCTTATTTTTAAGCATCTTTATCTAGTTGTGGTAAGGGATAATGTGGGCCTCATGAAATGAGTTAGGAAGCATTCCTGCTGCTTCTGTTTCATGGAAAAGATTGTGGGAAATTGATATAATTTCTTAGAAGTTTGGTAGAATTCATCAGTAAAATCATCTGAGTCTGGTGTTTTCTTTTTTAGAAGGTTATTAACTATTGATTTAGTTTTAATAGATATAGGCCTTCTTAGATAATTTTTCCTTGTGTAAGATTTGTTAGTTTGTGTCTTTCAATCTATTGGTTCATTTTGGCTATTTTATCAAATTTGTAGGCATAGAGTTGTTTGTAGTATTCTTTGTTATTCTTTTAATCATCATGGTATCAGTAATGATGACCTTTCTTTAATTTTTGAAATTGTTAAATGGTCACTGTACACTAATTTAAAAAGATACATACACCCCACCATTTATAGCAGCATTATTTATGACAGCCAAGACAGGGAAGCTACCTAAATTCCCTTTATTAGATGAATGGTTAAAGAAGATGTGGTATGTACATATACAGTGAGATATTACTCAGCCATAAGAATGACATTTTGCATTTGCAACAACATTGATGAACCTGGAGGACACGCTTAATGAAATAAGTCAAAAAGAGAAATATTGTATTTTTTATGTGGAATTTTAAAAATGAATGAATATAGCTAAAAAGAAAACACAGATTTGCAGATATAGAGAATAAATTAATGGTTACCAGTGTGGAGAGGTAAGGTGGGGACAAGATAGGGTTAAGGGATTAAGAGGTACAAACTGCTATGTGTGAAGTAAATAAGCTATAAGTATATATTGTACAGCACAAGGAGTATAACCAATATTTTATTGTAACTTTAAATGGAGACTAATCCACAAAAATATTGTATCACTCTGTTGTATACCTAAAACAAAGATATTGTAAATCAACTGTATTTCAATTAAAATAAACATAAACACAAGTTATATATCTGAAAATGATATGTGCTATGGATAAAATGGGTGTCCCATGTGGCTCAGTAGTTAAGAACCCTCCTGCCAATGCAGGAGATTCAGGAGACGTGGGTTTGATCCCTAGCCTGGGATCATCCCCTGGAGAAGGAAATGGCAGCCCACTCCAGTATTCTTGCCTAGGAAATCCCATAGAGAGAGGAGCCTGGTGGGCTGGTGGAGAGTCCATGTGGTCACAAAGAGTTGGACATGACTTAGTGACTAAACAACAAATGGATAAAATAGGAGGGTGATACTTCTCAAACTTGAAAGTACATACTAATGAACTGGGGATCTTTAAAGAATAGATCTTAATTTTAGTAGTTCCATGTGGTGGCCTCAGATTGTGCATTTTTAAGAAATCCCAAGTTATACCACCTGACATTACTCTCCATTGAAAGGGAATCCCGAGTATTAAGAATGGACTAAGATGAAAAGATAGTATATTAAAATAATACTCTGAGAAATTGAAATGTTGGTGAGGAAACTACAAAAGAAAGTGTAAAATTAAAACTCGCAATACAAGGTACAAATTAGGATTGGCAATACACAAAATTGATGTAGAGAATAATATATATAAATGTTCTCCTGAAAAGAGGTCAGAAAAGTGAAAGTTGGGGAAAAAAGGGATTGATGTGAAAATTGGAGTATAAAGCACTAAAATTTGGAGTATAAAGCACTGCTGCTGCTGCTGCTGCTAAGTCACTTCAGTCGTGTCCGACTCTGTGCGACCCCATAGACGGCAGCCCACCAGGCTCCCCTGCCCCTGGGATTCTCCAGGCAAGAACACCAGAGTGGGTTGCCATTTCCTTCTCCATATAAAGCACTATTCTATAAATAATTGGAATATCTAAAGAAGAAATGCAGAGAGAGGGAACAAAGGCAATAACCTTGTTTGAAATCCTAGAGTTTTTCCATTGTTCTCAGATCAAAGAGACAATGCTTACTGTCATCACCACTGCAAATGCCGTCAGTTGGAAAAAAAGAAAAGCAAGAGAAATCTACGTTGGACAGAGAACCATGCACTAGTTATCAATCCCAAAGGTGTAGACCATCATGTATCAGTTAGCAGTTCTAGGGGAAATCTCTAAACACTTCTGCCCATTGCATATTGGTATCAGAGTTGCCAAGAGAAACAGCACAGTCAAGCACTGTATAGAATGACAATTTCACTTACTTAGAGAAGAGACAGCAAAATAAACTTCAGTGGTGAGCGTCAGTCCCCCACGGCCAGTGAGTTCCTCGAAGTGACCAGATACAGGACAATTCACTTGTGTGCACCTCTCTGGTGCTCCAGCAGAAGGAACCTTCTCTATTCTCTTCAGAGGACAGAGGTAACAGTGGGCTTGGTCAGGTGCCATGTGACTCACACACTTTCAGTAGAAACAAAAGAGTGCTCGTTACATCTGAAACAAGGAAAGATATTCCCCCACACGGTGATATAGTTCACACAGCCTCTGTCCAGTTTATCTCTTGCTAAGGAAGTGTTCCAGGCCCAAGGCCCATGCCCATGTGGCTGAGTGGAGGTAGAAAGACTGCATGCAGGAGACTGCCTTTCCCAATAGTTGAAATACTGGAGAAGAGAAGACAAGAGACATCATATGTCTTCATTATGTACTCAGAATATTTATGAGAAACAAATGTAGAATGCTTGAAAAATTAGAAAATTAAACATGGCTGCTGGTTTTTAAATTGATATAAAAGCATTAACTTTGATACCTAACAAAAAGATCATTTGAAAATACCACTGAAAAGGTAATTTTAAATAGTAATCTATTGGTTGTTATGTTTACAATCCATTGGTGGTAATGGCTCAGTATACTTAATACCACTGAACTGCACACTTGAAAAAAGGATAAGATAGAGTTAGAATAAATAATTTCACAATTTGTATGGAAATACAAGAAATCTCGAATAGCCAAAGCAATCTTTAGATAGAAGAATGGAAGTGGAGGAATCACCCTGCCTGACTTCAGGCTCTACTACAAAGCCATAGTCATCAAGACAGTATGGTACTGGCACAAAGACAGAAATATAGATCAATGGAACAAAATAGAAAGCCCAGAGATAAATCCACACACCCATGGACACCTTATCTTTGATGAAGGAGGCAAGAATATACAATGAAGAAAAGACAATCTCTTTAACAAGTGGTGCTGGGAAAACTGGTCAACCACTTGTAAAAGAATGAAACTAGAACACTTTCTAACACCATACACAAAAATAAACTCAAAATGGATTAAAGATCTAAACGTAAGACCAGAAACTATAAAACTCCTAGAGGAGAACATAGGCAAAACACTCTCTGACATAAATCACAGCAGGATCCTCTATGACCCACCTCCCAGAATTTTGGAAATAAAAGCAAAAATAAACATATGGGACCTAATTAAAATTAAAAGCTTCTGCACAACAAAGGAAACTATGACCAATGTGAAAAGACAGCCTTCAGAATGGGAGAAAATAATAGCAAATGAAGGAACTGACAAACAGCTAATCTCAAAAATATACAAGCAACTCCTGCAGCTCAATTCCAGAAAAATAAATGACCCAATCAAAAAATGGGCCAAAGAACTAAACAGACATTACTCCAAAGAAGACATACAGATGGCTTACAAACACATGAAAAGATGCTCAACATCACTTATTATCAGAGAAATGCAAATCAAAACCACTATGAGGTACCATTTCACGCCAGTCAGAATGGCTGCGATCCAAAAGTCTACAAGCAATAAATGCTGGAGAGGGTGTGGAGAAAAGGGAACCCTCTTACACTGTTGGTGGGAATGCAAACTAGTACAGCCACTATGGAGAACAGTGTGGAGATTCCTTAAAAAACTGGAAATAGAACTGCCTTATGACCCAGCAATCCCACCGCTGGGCATACACACTGAGGAAACCAGAATTGAAAGAGACACATGTACCACAATGTGCATCGAAGCACTGTTTATAATAGCCAAGATATGGAAGCAACCTAGATGTCCATCAGCAGATGAATGGATAAGAAAGCGGTGGTACACATACACAATGGAGTATTACTCAGCCATTAAAAAGAATACATTTGAATCAGTTCTAATGAGGTGGATGAAACTGGAGCCTATTATACAGAGTGAAGTAAGCCAGAAAGAAAAACACCAATACAGTATACTAACACATATATATGGAGTTTAGAAAGATGGTAATGATAACCCTGTATACGAGACAGCAAAAGAGACACAGATGTATAAAACAGTCTTTTGGACTCTGTGGGAGAGGGAGAGGGTGAGATCATTTGGGAGAATGACATTGAATCATGTATAATATCATATACGAAGTGAATCGCCAGTCCAGGTTCAATACATGAGACAGGATGCTCGGGGTTAGTGCACTGGGATGACCCAGAGGGATGGTATGGGGAGGGAGGTGGGAGGGGGTTCAGGATGGGGAACACACGTGCACCCATGGCGGATTCATGTCAATGTATGGCAAAGCCACTACAATACTGTAAAGTAATTAGCCTCCAATTAAAATAAATAAATTTATATTAAAAAAGAAAAATGGATAAGATAGTAAGTTTTATTTCTAATGTATTTTATCAGTATAAAAATTTTAAAACACAGTGAGCTATAGTATCATATATCAAGAAATAAATTTATCAAGAAAAGTATAAGACCTATATTAAAAACCTAAAATTCTACTGAAAGATTAAGAAAAAAAATGAGGTAAACTTAAAAAAATACTAAGTTCCTGTATGTGAGAATCTATATACCAAATATGTGCATTATTATTACTTAAGATATAAATATATTGAAATTAATATAGCCATATGATTTATTATTTTAACTTAATATAACGTTTTTCTGGAAAAGGTATTATTCAAGAACAAGCTACAGAAATGTGAAGAATAAGATTAATAAGGCAAAAAATGATTTTATGTTTAGAGGTAGAGCAGTGAAACAGGAAATTAAGTCCAGCATAACATATATTGTTGTTCAGTCACTCAATCGTGTCCAACTCTTTACAACCCCATGGACTGCAAACACGCCAGGCTTCCCTGTCCTTCACTATCTGCTGGAGCTTGCTCAAACTCACGTCAAATGAATGGGTGATGCCATTCAACCACCTCATCCTCCATCTCCTCCTTCTCTTGCCCTCAATCTTCCCTAGCATTAGGGTCTTTTCCAATGAGTCGACTCTCAGCATCAGGAGGCCAAAGTATTGGAGCCTCAGCGTCAGTCCTTCCAGTGAATATTCAGGGTTGATTTCCTTTAGGAAATCATATACCTAGGACCTTCTTTTCTCTCCAGCCTTCAAGTTTCCCTTTAAATAGGGAACTTTATCCTATGTACTTGTATTTTAACAATTCATGTTCTTAGATTTGTTCCTTTCATCTCACTTTATGTTTACAAATAATTTTATTTCTTTATTCTTTTCCTAACTTGTGCTGGATTCACTGCATTATCATTAATTCTGTTTCTTTCCTTTGGTAATTTTATGTTATATTGGCTCTTATCATTCTACTAGTATTATTTTCCTGCCTCTTGCACTGAGTCAAATACTTATCTATCTCTAACCAAAAGAAAATGCTGACCATGCTTCTTGACTTTACTTCCTCTTCCAGTAAGATGAAACATTTTGAGTATTTGTACTTTCTTTGCTGCTGCATGTTCTCACAACTGGCTCAGAATGCCTTTACTTCACTCCTTTCCTGTTCCACTTGTTCCAAGGTTTTAATGAGAAAGTTATGTATCAAAAGTACTGAACTAGGATTAGTCTTTTCTTTGCAGCATTTCTCTCTTGTAAGAATCATTATCCCTTAGTCTCATTAGTTAATATTCATATTTCAAAGCTTCATTCCCAATATCACAATACAATCAGATATAAAAATGGCTAGACCATACATTTTTACTCTTTGCTTACTCACCTTTATCTCACTCCCTCTTTTGAAGGTTCTGTATTGATTTACTTGTTGTTTGGCTAGAATAGTCTCTCTAGTAGTTTTTTGAGATAAGGAAAATGGGTAATATGTTCCATAATTTTTGTAACTACAAATGACCATTGCTCACCCTGAGAAGTGAATTTATATCAGGCTAAGTGTAAATTTTTTGAGTTGTGGTAATGTTTTTTCCTCAACATTCTGCACATACTATATTTCCCTGTCTGAAGTTTTCAGATTGCATATGAGAAGTCTGATGGATAATCTGATCCTTTTTCCTATTCAGTAACCTGTCTTTTTTTCTAGAAATTTGTAGATTTTAATTTTCTCACATTGATCTTAAGACTTCTACCTAAATGCCTGTCATTTTCCACCAATTCTCTACAATATTTGTGAGCCCCTTGAATATGCAAACATATTTTTTCATACCAAGGACATTTTTATTGACATTGTTCCTCTATTCCTTTTAATTTTTCAGAAAATCATATGTATTCATATTTTGTACTGTGTTTTGACCCTCTAATCTTTCAGGTTAATGGTAGCTTCTCAAGAATGGCCATCATCATCTTCAGTTTATCTACTGAATTTTAAAATGAAGAAGCAAATTGTTATTCTCTTTTAGTTCCAGGAATGTTTTTTCCTTTGGAATGCTACAATTGAATTTCCTTAACATGATTATTAGTTTGATGTTTAAGATGTCATCTGTCTAGTCAGCAGCTTTATTTACTTCAATGGGAGTCACCTCATTGGTGCCTTGTTTGTTCTTCCAATTTGGTTGTGGGGTTCACCTAAGCCTATTAAGATATACTTTGGCTACACAATGCTCTGTTCATCCTGTGTTGTCACATTAAGCTTTTAAGCAAATATAGCTACCAGGCTGAAGGCAAATTTCAGAACTAATTCTGATGATAACAAGAATATACTTTCAGAGGGGTTCAGGATGGGGAACACGTGTACACCTGTGGCGGATTCAGGTTGATGTATGGCAAAACCAATTTAATATTGTAAAGTAATCAGCCTCCAATTAAGTAAATAAATTTATATTTAAAAAATAAAAAAATAAAACCAGCTTGAACATCTGGAAAATAAAAAGAATATACTTTCAAATTGCATATTATATCAATAGATAGCAAGAAGTGAATAGGATAAGAAACAGAAGTAAAAGAATCCAGGTTTGATGCAGGATACAGGAAGCTTGGGGCTGGTGCACTGGGATGACCCAGAGGGATGGTATGGGGAGGGAGGTGGGAGGGGGGTTCAGGATGGGGAACATGTGTACACCTGTGGCGGATGCATGTTGATATATGGCAAAGCCAATACAATATTGTAAAGTTAAAAAAAATTAATTAATTAATTAATTAAAAAAGAAGAATATGGCATTTTTTGCTTAACAAAGGCCTAATCCCAGAGAAATCATTCATTTTAGGCTTTGATAATAAAAGATATATATTCAAGTATATTATTAAGCAATCATAATTGTACCAACTAGTATGATCAAACGCAAAACTTTCAGGTCATTGTGAAAAATAAGAATAAACAAAGTCAATATAATTTCTGGCAGACATAAAACACAAAATTGAAATATATGATGTTTGACAAAAACAGTATATCATTATCATTTGCAGATGATAGTTTTGTACCTAGAAATACAATCTAATCAAGAAGAAATGCCAGCAAAGGGATTTGAATAAATCAATAGATTTCCACTTTAATTTCAATAATCTGTAAAATTGTAAAAAGGAAAAAAGACTCCCTTTGGCTTCCCTGGTAGCTCAGCTGGTAAAGAAGCTGCCTGCAATGCAGGAGACACTGGCTCAATTCCTGGGTGGGGAAGTTCCTCAGGAGAAGGGATAGGCTACCCACTCCAGTATTCTTGGGCTTCCCTGGTGGCTCAGATGGTAAATGATCTGCCTTCAGTGCAGGAGACCTGGGTTCAATCCCTGGGTTAGAAAGATCCCCTGGAGGAGGACGTGGCAACCCACTCCAGTATTCTTGCCTGGAGAATCCCCATGGACAGAGGAGCCTGGCAGGCTAGAGTCCATGGAGTCACAAGGAGTCGGACACGACTGAGCACAAAGTAGCAAATACAAAACCAAACATTATCAGAACAGTAACAGCAGCATCAATAACCACAAAAATAAATGCTATGCCAAAGAATTATTTTAACAGCAAAAAGAAACTTTTGAATAACAGGAATAAAATTTTGCTGATAGACCAGAAAAAAAAAGAAACAAAAAACCTTGTTGCTCAGCGGAAAGATAGATTATTGCAATGAGTTCTTTATAAAATAATTTACTGACTTAAATTAATCCTCATCAAAATTCATTTAGGAAGGCTCTTGAATTAATGCAGATGGAAAAGTCCCAAAGTATTAGAAAATCATAGTGGCACTAATGGTAAAGAACATGCCTGCCAATGGAGGAAACATAAGAGACACAGGTTCAAACCCTGGGTAGGGGAGATCCCCTGGAGGAGGGCATGGCAACCCACTCCAGTATTCTTACCTGGAGAATCCCATGGACAGAGGAGCCTGACAGGCTACAGCCCATGGTGTCACAAACAGTTAGACACAACAGAAGCAACTTGGTTGCTTAAAATGGTTGTCTGAGGCAAAATGGTTTTTTGAGGCAAAATTGTTTTCTGAAGAGGCCTTACAAATAGCTGAGGAGAGAAGTGAAAGGCAAAAGAGAAAAACAAAGATATACCCATCTGAATGAAGAGTTCCAAAGAATAGGGAGGAGAGATAAGAAAGCCTTCCTAAGTGATCAATGCAAAGAAATAGAGGAAAACAATAGAATGGGAAAGACTAGAGATCTCTTCAAGAAAATTGGAGATACCGAAGGAACATTTCATGCAAAGATGAGCACAATAAAGGACAGAAATAGTATGGATCTAACAGAAGCAGATGATATTAAGAAGAGGTGGCAAGAATACAGAGAAGAACTATACAAAAAAGATCTTCATGACCCATATAACCACGATGATGGGATCACTCACCTAGAACCAGACATCTTGGAGTGTGAAGACAAATGGGCCTTAGGAAGCATCACTATGAACAAAGCTACTGGAGGTGTTGGAATTCCAGTTGAGGTATTTCAAATCCTAAAAGATGATGCTGTGAAAGTGTTGCACTCAATAAGCCAGCAAATTTGGAGAACTCAGCAGTGGCCACAGGACTGGAAAAGGTCAGTTTTCATTGCAGTCCCAAAGAAAGGCAATGCCAAAGAATGTTCAAACTACTGCACAGTTGCACTCATCTCACACTCTAGCAGAGTAATGCTCAAAATTCTCCAAGCTAGGCTTTAAAAGTATGGGGACCGAGAACTTCCAGATGTTCAAGCTGGATATAGAAAAGGCAGAGGAACCAGAGATCAAATTGCCAACATCCTTTGAATCATAGGAAAAGCAAGAGAATTCCAGAAAAAACAACTACTTCTGCTTCATTGACTACACTAAAGCCTTTGGCTGTGTGGATCACAACCAACTGTGTAAAATTCTTCAATACCAGACCGCCTTACCTGGCTCCCGAAAAATCTGTATGCAGGTCAAGAAGCAACAATTAATACCAGATATGAAACAATGCACTGATTCCAAATTGGGAAAGGAGTATGTCAAGGCTATATATTGTCACCCTGCTTATTTAACTTATATGCCATGTACATCGTGTGAAATGTTGAGCTGGATGAAGCACAAGCTGGAACCAAGATTTCCAGGAGAAATATCAGTAACCTCAGATATGCAGATGACACCACCCTTATGACAGAAAGTGAAAAGGAACTAAAGAACCTCTTGATGAAAGTGAAAGAGGAGAGTGAAAAATCTGGCTTAAAACTCAACATTCAAAAAAGGAAGATCATTGCCCAGTCCCATCACTTCGTGGCAAATAGATGGGGAAACAATGGAAACAGTGAGAGACTATTTTTGGAGGGGCTCCAAAATCACTGCAGATGGTGATTGCAGTGATGAAATTAAAAGATGCTTGCTCCTTGGAAGAAAAGCTATGACCAACCTAGATAGCATATTAAAAAGCAGAGATATTACTTTGCCAACAAAGGCCCATCTTGTCAAAGCTAAGGTTTTTCCAGTAGTCATGTATGGATGGGAGAGTTGGGCCGTAAAGAAAGCTGAGCGCCAAAGAATTCATGCTTTTGAACTGTGGTGTGGAGAAGACTCTTGAGAGTCCCTTGGACTGCAAGGAGATCCAACCAGTTCATCCTAAAGAAAATCAGTCCTGAATATTCATTGGAAGAACTGATGCTGAAACTCATCAATACTCTGGCCACCTGATGCGAAGAGCTGACTCATTGGAAAAGACCCTGATGCTGGGAAAGATTGAAGGCAGGAGAAGGGGATGATAGAGGATGAGATGGTTGGATGGCATCACCAACTCAATGGACATGAGTTTGAGCAAGCTCAGGGAGTTGGTGATGGACAGGGACGCCTGGTGTGCTACAGTCCATGGGGTTGCAAAGAGTCAGATACAACTGAGTGTCTGAGCTGAAGTGAATTGTCTTAGCATAGCACACATTGTATGGAGGTGAATTCATTATAATACGGTATAACAAAAATGAGTATACTGCAGGATTGCAGTGGTAGCTTAACATTAGAATATGTGTAAAAACCATTCTCCACAATAGGAGGTGAAAGGAGAAAAGCGATGTTTTTACTTCATAATGTAGAAAAATCTAATAAAATTCTTAGCAAACTAGGAATACTCAGTAAACTAGGAATATAAGTGAACCTTCTAAAACTGACAAGCAGAAACAACCAAAAAAAAAATGAACAAAGCCTCTCTTATAATGAAAATAACTAGAAGCCTTTTTTCATAACATTCAAGAAAGCCATTTAGCACGCAGCCAGTTATTTTTGGAGACCAACAAAATAAAATCTGTACTTTTCCCACTTTTTCCACATCTATTTGCCATGAAGTGATGGGACCAGATGTCATGATCCTAGTTTTTAGAATGTTGAGTTTTAAGCCAGATTTTACACTCTCCTCTTTCATCCTCATCAAGAAGGTCATGAGTTCTTTTTCGCTTTCTGCCATTAGAGTGATATGATCTGCATATCTGAGGTGGTTGATATTTCTCCAGATAATCTTGATTCCAACTTGTGATTCATCCAGCCTGGCATTTCTCATGATGTACTCCGTATATAAGTTAAGTAAGCAGGGTGACAGTATACAGCCTTGATGTACTCCTTTCCCAATTTCAAACCAGTCCATTGTTCCATGTCTGGTTCTAACTATTGCTTCTTAATCTACATACAGGTTTCTCAGGAGACAGGTAAGGTGGTCTGGTATTCCCATCTCTTGAAGAATTTTCCATAGTTTGTTGTGATCCACACAGTCAAAAGCTTTAGCATAGTCAATGAAGCAGAAGTAGATGTTTTTTCTGGAACTCTCTAGCTTTTTCTGTGTTCCAGTGGATGTTGGCAATTTGATCTCTGGTTCCTCTGCCTTTTCTAAATCCAGCTTGCACATCTGGAAATCCTTGGTTCATGTACTATTGAAGCCTAGCTTGAAGGATTTTGAGCATTACCTTGCTAGCATGTGAGATGAGTGAAATTGTGCAGTAGTTTGAACATTGTTTGTCATTGCCTTTCTTTGGGATTGGAATGAAAACTGACCTTTTCCAGTCCTGTGGCCACTGCTGAGTTTTCCAGATTTGCTGACATATTGAGTGCAGCACTTTCACAGCATGATCTTTTAGGATTTGAAATAGCTCAGCTGGACTCCATCACCTCCACTAGCTTTGTGCATAGTGATGCTTCCTAAGGTCCACTTGTCTTCATACTCCAGGTTGTCTGGCTCTAGGTGAGTCATCACACCATCATGGTTATCTGGATCATTAAGACCTTTTTGGTACAGTTCTTCTGTGTATTCCTGCCACCTCTTCTTAATATCTTCTGCTTCTGTTAGGTCCTTGCCTTTTCTGTCTTTTGCTGTGCTCATCTTTGCATGAAATGTTCCCTTGATATCTCCTATTTTCTTGAAGAGATCTCTAGGCTTTCCTATTCTATTGTCTGTCTCTATTTTTTTGCATTGTTCACTTAGTAGGCAAACCATTTTAGTATTCTTGCCTCAGGAACCCCATGAAGAGTATGAAAAGGCAAAAATAATAAAATATACTATTTATAATTACAATAATGAGATTCATAAGAAATATCTTATAAAATATTTGTTAAAGATGTAAATGTGAAAAAAAAACAAAGCTTGAAAATCTTCAGAAGAAAATAGAGTTATGTATTTCTGACCTTGGACTAATAAATAATGTACTCAGATAAATGCAAATAAATTTGTTCAACTCAACCAAATAAAAATTGAGTTTCTTCCAGTGAAAAGATGAAGGTGTCCATTAAATACAAACAGCAAACAGAAAAAGGAAACCATAATGGATAGTGTACTAGTCATTAGTCTTTAGAATGTTTAAACAAATCTTACAAATGCATGAGAAAACAACAAACATCTTCCCTTTCCTCAATAAAAATAAAACACAGGAACAGGCATTTTACACTTATGACCAGTACATAGTATGTAATCAACAAATTGAAAATTCAGACCGTATCTTAATTGGATTCCCCGGAAAGCTACTTATAAGAGACCACAACCCCAAGGAGCAGGAGTGAGGGATAAGCATAATGAAGTAGGGAGAGAGAGCCAAGATGAGGGTGTGTTAATGACCTGGTTGCAGCTCAGTGTGCCTGATTATCCTATAGGATTGTCTTCTGAGAAGTTGTTTAATTATGACTCACGTCAGTCTAACTTAGAGGAGAGAAATGAAGGGGGTAGAAAAATGTACTCCATTTCTCATATTCCCTAGTCAGGATTCATCCCATGAGGCATATGTGGGGCTGCAGAACAGAGTTTCATAGCATCCCACATCTTGGCCTCAGTTCAAATCCCCAAGCTTAGCAAGGGCATGAGACCAATTGCTGTTATTTTGTGCCTGCTTGAAAATTCTAGAAGTCTTCACTGGTTATGGTGCAACTGGAACAGGAGATGGGGAAGTTGAGACTTTGAACTGGTTCATAAGAAATATCTGATAAAGATGCTAGATACCTTTTTCTACCTGCTGTATTTGTGGAAATTAAGAAGTCTGGCTACATCAATTGTTGGCAAGGATATAAAACAATGATGTTACATAGTGCTGATAGATAGCATATATTTGTTTGGATAAATGCTAATCAGAAAAGAAATAATAATTTTCCCTGGTACTAAAAGGGAAAGAAACCTTTCAGAGCAATTTTTTTTTTTAAAAGAAAACTTGTAAATTCTTTCTCTGTTTCTTTGAGATGTCCATAAATCTTTTTAAAACTGAAGTAAGCCTCTTTATAGCCTTACAACCCAGGAATCTTTTTCTCTAAGACTTGGGAGCCATATGTTTGAAATGTAATCATTCAAAGAAGAGAGCGTCCCTTGCTCGCATTTTCTGTGAGAGACTAGGAGCCTAACCTCAGCACAAGTCTTGCTGAAAAATTAAATTATGTAATAAAGATAGGATAAATTTATTTTTCTTTTGGATAAAGCCAGTTAGCTAGATGGTCAGCCCAACTACCAAGTGAATTTTAGGATGAAGCATGTGTGAGAAATGTTGCTGTCAAGTCCTTTTACCTGCAGACTGGTGGTTTTTTCTCTTGAGAACATAAGTGTAACAGGTTGTATCTCCTTGACTATAGAGAAGTGGAGGTTTCTTTCTATTTGTGCAGCATTTTTAGTGGATTGCCTGTGATGTACATCACATTCTGGTTTCATGTTTATTAAATAATAAAACTGTTTTGTCTTCTATCTTTGTTGGAGAGGTTTGCTAGATTGGCAGGAGTTTTTCTTTTTCTTTTTATTTATTTATTTATTTTAATTTAAATTTATTTATTTTAATTGAAGGCTAATTACTTTACAATATTGTATTGGTTTTGCCATACATCAACATGAATCCACCACGAGTGTACACGTGTTCCCCATCCTGAACCCCCCGCCACCTCCCTCCCTGTACCATCCTTCTGGGTCATCCCAGTGCACCAGTCCCAAGCATCCTGTATCCTGCATCGAACCTGGACTGGTGATTCATTTCTTATATGATATTATACAAGATTCAATGCCATTCTCCCAAATCATCCCACCCTCGCCCTCTCCCACAGTGTCCAAAAGACTGTTCTCTACATCTGTGTCTCTTTTGCTGTCTTGCACACAGGGTACTTCCCCATCATGTTTTCATTTTGGGTTTAGGTTTTAAGTTCATAAATATTCATTATATAATTATGATTTATAGATTACAGACACACACATTCTTTTGAATGTATCAAATAATATTTTAAAATATGGTATATTAAATATTTTTACTCTATCCAAAAATTCCTTAAAAGGGAAAGATATGCTGCTAGAAAATTAAGTTTTGATAACATTAATACATAAAGTTTGTTAATATTTAACACGTAAAACTAGGCTGTCTTTGACTGGGACATGACCTTGGTGGGAGGTCATGTAACAACCTTTGTCCTCTGACAGTTCCCAGGGAGGGAGGAACCTAGTTGTGTACTGTAATTGCCTATACTCCCAGCCACTAGGTAAAGGAATATTTCAGCTCTAAAGAGGGGTGGGGGAGAGGGGTGCTACTACATCTTTTTTCTGACAACATAGCAGACTAACTTGTGTCTGTGCCTCTCAAGTTCAACTCAGAAGATGCCACAGAAACAAGGGTAATGGGACAGAGACACTACATAGGAAGGGACATGTGAATAATTGTATAAAGCTGAAATTAAAAGCAAAGGAGAAAAGAAAAGTAATGCAAATAGAAAGAATTAAATAAAATGACAAAAAATCCAAATGTGACAGTATTTGAAAAAAAGTAAATATGTTTTTTGAGCATTTGTAAACTCAGAACCCTAAGATTGGAATTTTTTCTTTAAAGTTTCAAAAATGTCTAGCAGTATATACCCAGAAATTTTTAAAATAAAATGCAAATATGAAGAACTCTAGATGGATATAGGACCTAAATGTTAACTTCTCAAAAAAACAGAAGAAACTGAGAGAGTATCTTTTTATCTGGGGGAATGCAGAAGATTTCTTAAATAAGATAAAAATAAAGCACTCATGATTATGTTAACATTGATTTAATTATCTAAAAAATAAAGATTTATCTCAAGAATGTCATATGTATTGATATGTATCAATATGAAGCTATTTACAATGCTTATCACATTGTAAATAAATAGTGAATCCCTGGATATCAACAGGAAGATGGAGAAAGGATAGATATTTTGTACATGAAAAGATGCTCATCATCACTATCAATCAATAAAAAAGCTAATTTATTATTTTTTAATCTATTTATTGAGATGAGATGGTTGGACGGCATCACCAACTCTATGGACATGAGTTTGAACAAGCTCCAGGAGTTGGTGATGGACAGGTAAGCCCGGTGTGCTGCTGTCCATGGGGTCGCAAAGAGTGGGACTCAACGGAGCTACTGAACTGAATTGGTTTATTTATTTATTTGGTTGTGCCAGGTCTTAGTTGTGGCACACAGGGTCTTTCAGTTGCAACATGTGAGACCTAGTTCCCTGACCAGGCATTGAACCCGGGCCTCCTACATTGGGAGCATGGAGTCTTAGCCACTGGACCACCAGGGAAATTCCCCCAAAATGCAAATTTAAAAAGGAGATACTACTCAACAATCATCAGATGCATAAAATTAGGAGCTGATAGTATAAAAAGTTTTCCAAGAATGAGGAGAAATAAATCTAAACTGGTAAAGGAATATAAGTTGGTAAAGGCTTTCTGGTGGAGAAGGCAATGGCACCCCACTCCAGTACTCTTGCCTGGAAAATCCCATGGACGGAGGAGCCTGGTAGGCTGCAGTCCATGGGGTTGCTAAGAGTCGGACACGACTGAGCGACTTCACTTTCACTTTTCTCTTTCATGCATTGGAGAAGGAAATGGCAACCCACTCCAGTGTTCTTGCCTGGAGAATCCCAGGGATGGGGGAGCCTGGTGGGCTGCCGTCTATGGGATCGCACAGAGTCGGACACGACTGAAACAACTTAGCAGCAGCAGCAGCAAAGACTTTCTGGAGAGTAATTTGGCAGAATGTAACAAAATTAAGTCTGAATATTTTCTACTGGGAAGAAATTTCCCTTCTGAAATAGGCAAATTGTTTTCCAGTTTGGTATTGTCTAGTCTTCTTTGAACTCTCTCCTGTCAACTTGGCAAAATCACCCTTTTGGCCTCTTTTCCATCACCCATTCTGTTTCAAGCTTATTTGTAGAAGTTTATAAGGAAATGTAGCTAATCAGTGTCACTTACAAAGAGTGATCATCTAGCTCTTTGTCTGAAGGCACATTTCCTTTTTTAAAAAATTTGTTTTTACTGAAGTATAGTTAATTTACAATATTGTATTAGTTTTGAGGTATGCAACATAGTGATTTAATATTTTTATAAATTATTCTCCACTTAGTTATTTTTAAATATTGGCTATACAATATCAAGGAGATCCAACCAGTCCATTCTAAAGGAGATCAGCCCTAGGATTTCTTTGGAAGGAATGATGCTAAAGCTGAAACTCCAGTCCTTTGGCCACCTCATGCGAAGAGTTGACTCATTGGAAAAGACTCTGATGCTGGGAGGGATTGGGGGCAGGAGGAGAAGGGGACGACAGAGGATGAGATGGCTGGATGGCGTCACTGACTCGATGGACATAAGTCTGGGTGAACTCCGGGAGTTGGTGATGGACAGGGAGGCCTGGCGTGCTGCGATTCATGGGGTTGCAAAGAGTCAAACACGACTGAGCGACTGAACTGAACTGATACAATATCTTGCTGTACAGTAGAACTTGTAGCTTATTTATTTTATACATTGTAGTTTGTACTTCTTCATCCAATATACTTATCTTGCTCCTCCCCCATTTCATCTCCCCTCCGGTAGCCACTAGTTTGTTCCCTGTATCTGTAAGTCTGTTTCTCTTTTGTTATATTCATTCGTTTCATTTTTTAGATTCCACATAAAAATAATAACATACAGTATTTGTCTTCCTCTGCCTGACCTATTTAACTGAGCATAATGCCCTCCAGGTTCATCCTTGTCATTACAAATGGCGAATTTCATTCTATCTTATGGCTAATGTTTCATTGTAGATATATAAACCACATCTTCTTTATCCATTCATCTGTTTGACACTTAGATTTCTTTCATATATTGACCATCATAAGTAATGCTGCCATCAACAGTGGAATGTATGTGTTTTTAGAATAAGTGTTCTCTTTTTTTTGATAGATACCCAGGAGTGGGATTGTGGATCCTATGATCTAATTTTAGTTTTTTGAAAATTTCTGTACTGTTTTCCATAGCAGTTGCACCAGTTTACCAACAATGTAGGGGGTTCCCTTTTCTCCATGTCCTCACCAACGTTTGTTATATATGTTCTTTTTGATGACAGTCATTCTAACAGGTGTAAAGTGATATATCTCAGTGTAGTTTTGATTTGCATTTCTCTCAATATTGGCAGTGTTGAAAATCTTTTGTGTCTGTTGGGCATCTGTACATCTTTATTAAAATGTCTATTCAGGTCTCCTGCCCTGACCATTTTTAAAAATCAGGGTTTTGTTTTGTTTTTTGATACTGAGTTGTATGAGCTGTTATATATTTTGGATATTAACCCCTTATCAGTCGTATCATTTGCAAATACTTTCTCCCATTCAGTAAGTTGCCTTTTTGTTTTGTTGATGGTTTCTTTTGCTGTGCAGAAGATTTTAATTAGGTCCCATTTGTTTGTTTTTGCTTTTGTTTCTTTTGTCTTCAGACACATTTCTTATGTAAGTTTTTTTTATTTTTGTTTTTAGTTGTTTGTTTTAACAAGATATATGCCCCTCTTAAAAGCAGCTACTTAAGACACCTTAGCATTTTAATTTTATTATTTTTTTTTTTACTTTACAATATTGTATTGGTTTTGCCATACATCAACATGCATCCGCCACGGGTGTACAAGTGTTCCCCATCCAGCATCTTTATTTTGAACTCTGAGAAACATTTCTTCCCTATACAATTCGATACAAAAATTTGAAACTACAAATGATAAATATTGACAAGTCTATATTTTAGAGTTTTAAAATTTGCCAATATGTTATTAATACAAGCAATAAAACTGCATATATAGTTTATCTGAATTTATTTTAACTGGGTGAGGTAGGAAAGGAGATGGATTACTTGTTATGAATGAAATATTCATTGAAAGGCCAAAGCCACCTTTCCTTCAAAAAAGAGATATTTTGTCACACTTTCTGGGGGAAGTAGATAAAATCAGAATTTAGAGCAAGTTGTGGGTTAGGGCATCAAGGGGTTACTTGTAAGAAGACTGTGATTAGGCATTTTACAAGCAATTTGTAGTGAAATTATTAAATAAATCTCATTGATAAATTGAAAATTTCTCAGTCATTTTTTGTCCCTCTCTTCTAGCAACAAGCTGAGTTATTGAATAACTATGAATATTTTAACAGTTGAAATCAGTTCAGTCGCTCAGTCGTGTCTTGACTCTTTGTGACCCCATGGAAATGTATGCATGCCGACACAGAATGAAAGTTAAAACTCAAGGCAATTTTACTTATATTTTATTATTTTTAGCACTAAATGTTATACCCTGTTCAAAGCATGCATTTCTCTCTTTTTTTAAATTTAAGTTTATTTATTTTAATTGGAGGCTAATTACTTTACAATATTGTATTGGTTTTGCCATACATCAACATGCATCCGCCACGGGTGTACACATGTTCCCCATCCTGAACCCCCCTCCCACCTTCTTACTTGATAATATATGGGTCTGTGTTTAGAATTACTGCTCTAAACCATTCTCCATTTTTTTCCTATATGGAACCAGAGCTCTTAAAAGTATTCTGAGTGTGAATTTCATACCTGTTTGTTGCTGATTAAATACATGGAAATTGGTTTTTCACTATCTCAAATGACAGCTTACATGTTGTCAACCAGATAGAAAAGAAAACCTGTCAATTGTTGAGCATTTCCCACATAATGAGATAAATGTTATAGTGTGGGTAAAATATTAGCACACTTTAAAAACAATTATTTACTTGTCATTTGGAGGATTTGGTGTCATGTAGTCAACAGTTGGAGAAGGCAATGGCATCCCACTCCAGTACTCTTGCCTGGAAAATCCATGGACAGAGGAGCCTGGTGGGCTGCAGTCCATGGGGTCGCTAAGGAACGACTGAGTGACTTCACTTTCACTTTTCATTTTCATGCACGGGAGAAGGAAATGGCAATCCACTCCAGTGTTCCTGCCTGGAGAATCCCAGGGACCGGGAAGCCTGGTGGGCTGCTGTCTCTGGGGTCACACAGAGTCGGACATGACTGAAGTGACTTAGCAGCAGCAGCAGTCAACAGTGATCAATGAATAGAACATATGCCTCTTGACTCCCGGTTCAGGGCTACAAGAAATGGCAGTTAGTTAGCATTATATTGAAAATACATACTATAAATGATTTTGAAGAAGTACATAAAGGACATTCAATTCATGTCAGAAAAAAATAAATGAGGAATCTAAAAAGATAAGCAGTAGAATAAATCTGAAACTTATGAATTGCTTCATTTTAAAAATCACTTCCTACTTAAATATGTATGAAGTGGGCCATAAAGTGCAGCTAACCATCACTGGCAAAAATGTAGATTTTTTTTTTTTCTCTTTTGATGGCTACAGAATGCAGAGTATGAGGATTTCTTGAGATGTCCCACTTTTCATTCACAAACTTTGCATTCCCTGTACTAGTGTTTTGAAATCAGATTCCAGAAGAAGATTTAATTTTGGTTACTCAAGCTTTAGAGTAAATTATGGCAATATGTTACTACTCATCCTGCTATTATCTGTTAAAATAGTGTTGCCTAATTGAAAGAGCACAAGCCTTAGAGTTATAAAGATATGCATTTTATTTTTTAATTTATTTTTTCTTCCAGTTTTATTGAGATATGATTGACATACAGCACTGTACATTTCTGTGAAACATAATGATCTGACATGTACATCATGAAACGATTACCAAAGTATAGTGAACAGTAATTCCCTCAAAGTTAAAGAAATAGAAGAAAATATCTTTTCCTTACAATGAGAACTCTTAGGGTTTACTCTCTTAACAACTTTCAGAAATACAAGAGTAAGGATGTATGGTTTAATTTCAATTGTGACAATAAATTAGCTGTGAGACCTCAAGAAAATATGTTTTTTTTCCCTTTGAACTTGTTTACTTTCTGGAAAGGACAAGTAATAAGATCTTTTTTAGAGCAGTATTATAATTAAATGTAAAACTGAACATTGAATTTTTGTATAAAAATTCAGTAAGTGGTAATCATTGATATCATTTTATTAATATAGTTAGCTTTATTCTTATTATATATTTCTAATTTTAGTTATTACAACCCTGGGCAAGTTACATGTTCTCTATTGCCACTATCTACAAATGTGTAAAATGAGGATAGGTTTCGTATGTATTCTTCGGATAAAGTAATGATTTAATACATGTAACTCACATAGCAGAATACCTTGCACACTAAAAGTGCCATGTAAATGTTAATCATTATTATGATTTGTGTTAGAGGAATTTCTTGTTCTTGTTCAGTTGCTTGTTCAGTACAGTTCAGTTGCTCAGTCATGTCCAACTCTTTGCAACCCCATGGACTGCAGCATGCCAGACCACCCTGTCCATCACCAACTCCTGGAGTTTACTCAAACTCATGTACATTGAGTCAGTGATGCCATACAATCATCTCATCCTGTGTCATCCCATTCTCCTCCTGCCTTCAGTCTTTCCCAGCATCAGGGTCTTTTCCAATGAGTCAGCTCTTTGCATCAGGTGGCCAAAGTATTGGAGTTTCAGCTTCAACGTAATCCCCAGGACTTATCTCCTTTAGAATGGACTGGTTGGATCTCCTTGCAGTCCAAGGGCCTCTCAAGAGTCTTCTCCAACACCACAGTTCAAAAGCATCAATTCTTCGGCACTCAGCTTTCTTCACAGTCCAGCTCTCACATCCATGCATGACTACTGGAAAAACCATAGCTTTGACTAGATGGACCTTTGTTGGCAAAGTAATGTCTCTGCTTTTTAATACACTGTATAGGTTGGTCATAACTTTTCTTCCAAGGAGCAAGCATCTTTTAATTTCGTGGCTGCAATCACCATCTGCAGTGATTTTGGAGCCCCCCAAAATAAATTCTCTCACTGTTTCCATTGTTTCCCCATCTATTTGCCATGAAGTGATGGGACCAGATGCCATGATGTTAGTTTTCTGAATGTTGAGTTTTAAGCCAACTTTTTCACTCTTCTCTTTCACTTTCATCAAGAGGCTCTTTAGTTCCTCTTCACTTTCTGCCATAAGGGTGGTGTCATCTGCATATCTGAGGTTATTGATATTTCTCTCAGCAAACTTGATTCCAGCTTGTGCTTCATCCAGCCCAGCGTTTCTCATGATGTACTCTAAATACAAGTTAAATAAGCAGGGTGCCATTATACAGCCTTGATGTACTCCTTTCCTGATTTGGAACCATTCTGTTGTTCCATGTCCAGTTCTAACTGTTGCTTCCTGACCTACATACAAATTTCTCAGGAGGCAAATCAGGTGGTCTGGTATTCCCATCTCTTTAAGAATTTTTCAGTTTGTTGTGATCCACAAAGTCAAAGACTTTAGCTAGTCAATGGAGCAGAAGTAGATGTTTTTCTGAAATTCCCTTGCTTTTTCTATGATACAACAAATGTTGGCAATTTGATCTCTTGTTCCTCTGCCTTTTCGAAACCCAACTTGTCCATCTGGAAATTCTCGGTTCACATACTTCTGAAGCCTGCTGCTACTGCTGCTAAGTCACTTCAGTCGTGTCCGACTCTGTGCGACTCCATAGATAGCAGCCCACCAGGCTCCCCCATCCCTGGGATTCTCTAGGCAAGAACACTGGAGTGGGTTGCCATTTCCTTCTCCAATGCATGAAAGTGAAAAGTGAAAGTGAAGTCGCTCAGTCGTGTCTGACCCTCAGTGACCCCATGGACTGCAGTCTTCCTGGCTCCTCCGTCCATTGGATTTTCCAGGCAAAAGTAATGGAGTGGGGTGCCATTGCCTTCTCCGCTTCTGAAGCCTAGCTTGAAGGATTTGAGCATAACCTTGCTAGCATGTGAAATGAGTGCAACTGTACTGTAGTTTGAACATTCTTTGGCATATCTGTTCTTTGGGATTAGAATGAAAACTGACTTTTTCCAGTTCTGGGGCCACTGCTGAGTTTTCCTAATTTGCTAGCATATTGAATGCAGCACTTTAACAGCATCATCTTTTAGGATATTAAATAGCTCAGCTGGAATTCTGTCACCTCCAGTAGCCTTGTTTGTAATAATGTTTCCTAAGGCCCACTTGACTTCACACTCCAGGATGTCTGGCTCTAGTTGAATGACCACACCATGGTGGTTATCCAGGTCATTAAGACCTTTCTCTTTTTTTGAAGATTACAACATATTTTTCATTGAATGACAAGAATAATTGTACTTAGAAGAAAGTTTTATAGCTTTAAAAGCCTATATTAGAAAGGCACAGAAGGTTTTACTGACGTTTCCTCCAAACATTTATAACACGTCTTTTTTTTTTTTATAACACCAGTCTTAAAATCTTTTAGACAATAGAAAAAGAACACTTTCCAGCTCATTTTATTAGAACAGCTTCACAGGGATATCATAGCATGACAAGGATATTACAAGGAAGAAAAATTACAGGCCAAGCTCCCATATAAATAGAAGCAGAAATTCTAAAAAGAGAAAGTTAGTAAATTGATCCAGTAATTTATAAGAAGGATAATCTATGACAAACATTCAGGTTTATTCCAGGAATGTATGAGTGTTTTACCACTCAAAAGTCAATCATTGGTAGTCACACTTTTTTAAAATTTCAATTTCCTTATTTTTTTTCTTTTTTAAGTTGTATCCAGATATAATTGACATATAACACTGTATAAGTTTCAAGTGTACAACATAATGATTTTATATAATTATGCAATTCATGGAGTTGCAAAGAGTTGGACATGACTGAGTGACTGAACTGAGCTGAACTGAAATTATGAGATGACTATCACAATAAATTTAGCAAACATCCATCACCTCACACAGTTATAAAGTTTTATCCTTGTGTTGAGAACTTTAAGATCCACTCCCTTAAAAGCTTTCAAATATACAATACAGTATTATTACCTATATTTACCATGCTGTGCATTACATCTCAAGATTATAACTGGAAATTTGTACTGTTTGATCTTCTTCACCCAATTCTCCCTCTGTCTTCTCTACCCCCTCTCCTTCTAACCCCTGGAAGCCAGCAGAAATTTCTATGAGGGATTTTTGTTTTTGTTTTAAATTCTGCATAAAAGTGAAATCATAGAATATTTGTCTTTCTCTGTCTGATTTATTTCACTTAGCAGAGTGCCCTCAAGATTCATCTGTATTTTTGCAAATGGCAGGATTTCCTTATTTTTTCAATGAATTGTATTCCATTGTATATACTCAGACTTCTTCTTTCTTTTTTTAGAAACTTCTTTATTATGACTACTTTTTTTTTCTCCCAGTTTTAGTGAGATATAACTGAGATACAGCACTGTATAATTTTAAATTATATAACATAGTGGTTTGACTTAAATATATTTTGAAATGCTTACACAAAACTTAGTTAACTTTAGTTGTCATCTCATATAAATACAAAATTTCTCCTTTCAATGAGAACTGTTGAGATTTACTCTCTCTTAACAATTTTCATGTATTACCTGCTACAGTGTGATATTCTCATTTATAGGTGCTGAGAGACTGAATATGTGGACAATAGACCTTGTGTAAAAATGGAACTCTGACCCACAATCTGCAAGAACTTGCCAAAGAAATCAACTGTCTTATCAATAATAAACAGCCTAGGAAGACAGCCTTGTGTAAGTCAGACTTGTAGGAAGACAGAATGTTAGCTTTGATAACAACCTAGGAAGCCAAACAATCACTTCTGTAAAAATAGGCCCCAAATATCCAATACCTGACAGCTTCCCTAATTTTTGCCCCACTTCCAATTTAGGACCAATCAGAGAAAGCCAGATATTTACCCTACCAAGCACCCTGCTCTTTTTATTCCCCCAAGTCTTCTTATCTGTTTTTTAATTAAATTTATTTTTAATTGAAAAATAATTGCTTTACAGTATTCTGTTGGTTTCTGCCAAACATCAGCATGAATAAGCCATAGTTTTACCTACATCCCCTCCCTCTCAAACATCCCTCCCACCTCCTTCCCCATCCCAACCCTCTAGATTGTTACAGAGCCCCACTTTGTGTTCCCTGAGTCATATAGCAAATTCCCACTGGCTATCTGTTTTACATACGGTAATGTATATTTCCATGTTACTCTCTCCATACATCCCCCCTTCTCCTTCCTCCCCCCTCCCCCAGTGTCCATAAGTCTTTTCTCTATGTCTGTGTCTCCTTTGCTGCCCTGAAAATAGGTTCATCAGTATTGTCTTTCTAGATTTCATATGTGTACATTAATATTCAATATTTACTCTTTCTGACTTACTTTGTGTTATAGGCTCTAGATTTACCCACCTCACTAGGACTGACTCAAATGTGTTCCTTTTTATGGCTGAATAATATACCATTGTATATATGTACCTCAGCTTCTTTATCCATTCATCTGTCGATGGACGTCTATGTTGCTTCCATGTCTAGCTATTGTAAATAGTGCTTCAGTGAACATTGGGGTACATGTGTCTTTTTCAGTCTTGGTTTCCTCAGGCTATATGCCTGGTAGTGGGATTGCTGTGTCATATGGTGATTTTATTCCTAGTTTTTTAAGGAATCTCCATACTGTCTTCCATAGCAGCTGTGTCAATTTACATACCCACCAACAGTACAAGAGGGTCCCCTTTTCTCCACACCATCTCCAGCATTTATTGTTAGTTGATTTTTTGATGATGGCCATTCTGACTGGTGTGAGGTGATAATTCATTGTGATTTAATTTGCATTTCTCTAATAATGAGGGGTGTTGAACATCTTTTTGTGTGTTTATTAGCCATCTGTATGCTGGCTTTGGAGAAATGTCTGTTTAAGTCTTTTTCCCACTTTTTGATTGGGTTGTTTGTTTTTCTGGTATTGATTTGTAGGAGCTGCTTATTTATTTTTGAAATTAATCCTTTGTCATTTGTTTCATTTGCTGTTATTTTCTCCCATCTGAGGGTGTCTTTCCACCTTGTTTCCTTTGTTGTACAAAACCTTTTAAGTTTAATTAGGCCCCACTTGTTTATTTTTGTTTTTATTTCCATTACTCTAGGAGGTGGGTCATAGAGGATCTTGCTGTGTTTTATGTCAGAGTGTTCTGCCTATGTATTCCTCTAAGAGTTCTGTAATTCCTAGTCTTACAGTTATGCCTTTAATCCATTTTGAGTTTATCCTTGTGTATGGTGTTAGGAAATGTTCTAATTTCATTTTTTTACATGTAGCTGTCCAGGTTTCCCAGCAGCACTTATCTTTGCCCCATTGCATATTCTTGCCTCCTTTGTCAAAAATGAGGTGCCCATAGGTGCATGAGTTTATTTCTGGGCTTTCTATCTTGTTCCATTGGTCTATATTTCTGGTTTTGTGCCAGTACCGTACTCTCTTGATGACTGTAGCTTTGTAGTATAGTCTGAAATCAGAAAGGTTGATTCCTCCAGCTCCATTCTTCTTTCTCAAGATTGCTTTGGCTATAAGACCTTTCTTATATAGCTCTTCTGTGTATTCTTGCCACCTCTTCTTAATATCTTCTGCTTCTCTTAGGTCCTTACCATTTCTGTCCTTTATTGTGCCCATACTTGCATGAAACATTCCCTTGATATCTCCAGTTTTCTTGAAGAGATCTCTAGTCTTTCCCATTCAATTGTTTTTCTCTATTTCTTTGAACTATTTGTTTCCAAAGGCCTTCTTATCTCTTCTTGCTATTCTTTGGAACTTTGCATTCAGTTGGGTATATCTTTCCCTTTCTGCTTTGCCTTTCATTTCTCTTCTTTCCTCAGTTATTTGTAAAGCTTCCTCAGACAACCACTTTGCCTTCTTGCCATTGCTCTTTCTTCAGGATTGTTTTGGTAACTGCCTCGTGTACAATGCCACGAACCTCCGTCCATTGTTCTTCAGGCACTCTGTCTACTAGATCTCATCCCCTTGAATCTATTTGTCACCTCCACTGTATAATCATAAGGGATTTGATTTAGGTCATACCTGAATGACTTAGTGATTTTCCCTACTTTCTTCAATTTAAGCCTGAATTTTGCAAAAAGGAGCTGTTGATCAGAGCCACAGTCAACTCCTGATCTTGTTTTTGGTGACTGTATAGAGATTCTCCATCTTTAGCTGCAAAGAATATGATCAATCTGATTTGGTATTGACAATCTGGTGATGTCCATGTGTAGAGTCATCTCTTGAATTGTTGGAAAAGAGTGTTTGCTGTGACCAGTGTGCTCTCTTGATAAAACTCGGTTAGCCTTTGCCCTGCTTCATTTTGTACTCCAAGGCCAAACTTGCCTGTTACTCCAGGTATCTCTTGACTTCCTACTTTTGCATTCCAATCCCCTATGATGAAAGGACATCTTTTTTTGGTGTTATTTCTAGAAGGCGTTATTGGTCTTCATAGAACCCTTCGACTTTAGCTTCTTCAGCATTAGTGGTTGGGACATAGATTTGAATTACTGTGATGTTGAATGGTTTTCCTTGGAAACAAACAGAGATCATTCTGTACCCAAAGTACTGCATTTCAGACTCTTTTGTTGACTATGAGGGCTACTCTGTTTTTTCTAAGGGATTCTTGCCCACAGTAATAGATATAATGTTTATATGAATTAAATTTGCCCATTCCCATCCATTTTAGTTCACTGATTCCTAAGATGTCAATGTTCACTCTTGCCATCTTCTGCTTGACTATGTCCAGCTTACCTTGATTTGTGGACCTCATATTCCAGGTTCCTATGCAGTATCTTTCTTTATAGCATCAGATTTTACTTTCACCACCAGACACATCCACAACTGAGCATAGTTTCTGCTTTGACCCATCCTCTTCATTCTTTCTGTAGCTCTTAGTAATTGCCAGGGCACTCTTCCCCATTAGCATATTGGACACCTTCCAACCTGGGAGGCTCATCTTTTGGTGTCTTATCTTTTTGCCTTTTAATACTGTTCATGGATTCTCATGCCAAGAGTACTGGAGTATGTTGCCATTTCCTCCTCCTGTGGACCATGTTTATCAGAACTCTTCACTGTGACCCATCCATCTTGGGTGATCCTGCATGGCATGGCTCATAGCCTCATTGAGCTACACAAGCCCCTGGTTAGAAGAATTCCATTTTCTTTATTTAATTTCGTAAGTCAATTGGGGAGTATTTGGAGTGTATAAATGGTCACTCACCACAAACACTAAACACTTAATTCCTGCAGCATTATAGAGAAATGTGCCATCTCTTAGATCATAGTGAAACAGCAACAACAAAATATATTCAGAACTAGAGATGTGAGCAAATCTCATGACGTAAAATATAAATGTAAAACATGAACATCTAAATCAGTGTTACAGAATTGAAAATTATTTAAAACAATTTGAAGAGTTTGACAGTGCAGCCCAAATCCAACCTCCCAGGAGATCATGCCAGAAAACCCTAGTGACATATTTTAATCTGTACCTCCATAGGCATTCTGTTATACCCTCCCCAGGGAGCCTTGCAACGCCCTCTTCTTAGTCCCTGCCAAGTAACATAAATGCTGTGGTAAGTCATGGTTACTGGTAGAAGTTAACTATGGTACAGTCTGAGAATCCCTGGTTTGAAGTCAAGATTGTCTTTTCACATTTGGTAGACATTTTCTTCTTTCTCATCTGAATAATCATATACTAAATATATACATCCTTGTTAAGATAGAAACTTATTTATAAAACACTTGAAGTAATATTTTATGGAGATAGGGTTAAACTGACCTGTTTGCAGCTGAGATTTAATTTCAGAGTTTAATGAGACTTTTTGTCCACTACGTGTGTAATTTTTTCTTTCAGATGAATAAGAAATTAAATATCTCACCACAATTGACATAGTAAGGGAATTGTATTTTTACAGTGATACAGCTAAGCTTTCACTAAATGAATAGTTGAGAGTATTGGCAGACTGTCACTATAAATTTCTAAAATTAATAGTAAATATTTAATAACTCAATATGAAATCCAGCCTGGGTGTGTGGAATCATAGATGGTGTTTGATTCTTTTTTATCTAAGTTTTCTTGGAGGAAATTAACTTGACTGTTGTTAAGTAAAGGAAGATGACTTGCACCCTTTTCTTCTTGAAGGGTTGTCTCAATTCTGTCTTCTTTGGAAAGGAATTTCCGTTCCCAAGTTTCTAAATTATATACTTAAAAATACAAAGATTATTTTTTCTAAGCATGATATATAGATGTCACTGAAGACAATATAAAAATGTAAGGTTTTAAAATTTTCATCAGTTAATAGTTTTGAAGTTTAAGATAAGCAGATATTAATGTGGTTATCTCACTTTATCCCCACAGCAACCTTGCTGTTGTTTCTGAAATGATATTATTTGCATTTTGCAGATTAAGAAACTAAGAGTACTTGAATTATGTGTTCATGGTCACTCAGGTGATAATCTTGGTAGAACTAGGGTTTGAACTATGATCTGCTTGCATTAGAACCTCCGTTCTTAACCATCAGAGCACAGGTTATGTGAATACACCAGGTTGTTTAAAGAAATTGGATAGGGCCATTGCGAGTCTGATTCAGCCACTGAGACTTGTAGAAAAAGGGCAGTGGAGAGAGTTCTTATTTGGTCAGAAGTTCTTTGTTTATGCTCTTTAATCTTTGTGGGTGTTGTTGTAATGGCCGAGATAGTCTTGTATCCTTCTCCCCATTTAAGGAAAGATGATATGGCCATTTATATAACTAAAAAATGCAACTAAGATGAAAACAGAACATAGCACATGTGACAGTTTATTCAAAATCAAAGTGTTTCTTTTCTAGAATATGTTGAAAGTCATTGCTAAAGGAAATATATATATTTGTTTAGAAATCAGAGGTACCCATAGTTGCTTCATGTATGGTAATTGTCTTAATATGCACAATCTGCTTTCAGGAACTAAGTAGATATTCACTGCCATGTTACTTACCCCACCATGAACACAATCCTGGGATCAGTCCTACTAATTTTGTAAGGTTGAAAATGCATCCAATCAATTTGCAATACTAATAATATTAGATAATATTTTTGAACACTTGATGCACTCTTCTAAAATCTCTATGTGCTGTGAAAATATGAAGAATTTACCTATTCAGAAAATCTCTGTGGATCATAGAGAAGGAAATACATAGGGCAGCAAGATAAAGGGTTTATTTTGTAGCTAAGTGCTGTAAAGTTTCCCTATTGCCTCTAGGATCTCAAGCAACACAAATCAATTTTGTAAGTATTACCAACAGGCCAGCTTTCCTTGCAGTTTAATGCTTTATATTACAGGTTGCCCTTTTCTCTCAGTAATGTGAAATCCTCTTAAGCTGTGCTTGTTTAGCAAATTCTGTCAGCATGATGACAAGGTAGTGTGAATGTGCACCGAAAGAATCCTGCAGTTTTAAAATATTTAAGAGTTGGTCTAGGTATCATTTATTCTTTCTTGTGAAAAATCTATGGAAGAAGTTACCAAAACTGTGTATTTTTGTCTGCCATTTTCTTACAGTCGTGTCCTAAAATAGCTTGTACTTGCTATGATCATTGGTAGAATATAACTTTTTTAAAATTTTATGACTGTCATAAAATGATGCAAGTTTTATTTCACATTCTTTGAAATATCCCAGAAATTTAGAGTCAGAAAGGCACAATTTTTCTGAACAGTGTAGATTTTCTTTAAGTTAGCAAATTTTAAAGTAAGGCAAATTTGAGAGTAAACTGCGAACTAGTATTCCTCGGGAGATGCATAGATGCATAGCTGAGAATCCCATGTCTGCAGGCATCATTCAGCTTGAAAGTCAGACTGACAAAGGAGTTAATTTCCATTCTATATGGGACCTCAAACCTTGAAACAGATATGGAAGTTTTTGTCCAGGTCTGCATAGTCATTCAGTCAGTCAGGAAACAAACTTTCGCATCTACTCTGTGCCATGGGTGGGTGATATGTAGCACATGGTCATGGTGTCCCACCTGTATCCCTTTAACATGTGACATTTCAGTGCATATTGGCAAGTTTCCAGCTGCCAGGAACCTGTGACTTTGAGGGCTCTCTCTTGCCCCAAAGCTTGCTCTTCAATAAGTACTGATAATCACCCACCCACCCTGTAAGCAACATTTAGCACAGCTGCTGGGAACTGCTGGATAAATACTCCATTTCCATAACCTCTTTTGTAAGATAACTCTGAGGTGTTGCCCTGAACATTCTCCCCGAGTTCTCCAGGTGACTAAACTTCATTTACATATCATGATAAGTAGCTTGAAAAACTACCTTTTAAAATTTTTACTTTCCTTTCATCTAAATCTAATGTTCTCACTTTGCTGCTGGTTACCATCTCCCAAACAAACCACTTGTAATCAAATCCTTGTCTCTGGATCAGCTCCCAGGGGATCCAAATTAAAGGATAAATAATATAAAAATGATGAAATCAGGATCTGTCATGAAGTAATTTGAAAGGAATAGTCTGAACAAGGAACAGTAGTGATTCTGAAGAGGAAGGAGAATGGAGCTTTATAAGGAGTTCAAATAAGTCCTGCAATGAATTCCCTGGATTTAGCACTTTGCTTTCTAGGTGATCATTGTAAAAGTATGTGGCAACCATGAACACTGGCTGCTCAGATCTTACAAAGGAGAAGCTGCTAAAAAGAATATAGTTGGCTGACAGCCTCCAGTTGTTATCACTTGGGAATTATGCATGGCATTCATGCCAAGGTCACAGTCTCCCTGGGCAGCACCCTGGTAGTGACTGAGCATGGCAGGTGTATCAGTCAGGCTTTAACCAGAGAAACAGAACCAGCAGGATCAGTTTACATGGTTGTAAGGGATGCCTCGTTGTTGTTATTTAATCACTCAGTCATGTCCGACTCTTCGTGACATCATGGACCATAGCCTGCCGAGTTCCTCTGTCCATGGGATTTCCCAGGCAAGAATACTAGAGTGGGTAGCCATCCCCTTCTCCAGGGGATATTCCAAGCCCACATTTCAGAGGGTTGGGAAGATTAGTGTCTCCTGCATTTCAGGGGGGTTCTTTACCACTGAGCTGCCAGTGAAGCCCGGGGAATGCCTAGGCAAGTTTGAAAATCCATAGCCCAATACTTGGCCACCTGATGCAGAGAACCAACTCATTGGAAGAGACTCTGATCCTGGGAAAGACTGAAGGCAGGAGGAGAAGGGGATGACAGAGGATGAGATGGCTGGATGGCATCACTGACTCAATGGACATGAGTTTGAGCAAACTCCAGGAGATAGTGGAGGACAGGGGATCCTGGCATGCTGCAGTCTATGGAGTTGCAAAGAGTCGGACTGAGCAACTAAACAACACCAACAACAGGGGCAAGTCAGGAAGGCTGGAGCTCATGGGCACTAGTTGAAGTGACAGTTCATTTAACAGGCGGAATTTCCTCTTCCTCAGAGAAACCTAAATTTTGCATTTAAAGCCTTTATTCTGATTAGATGAGGCCCACTCAGATTATTGAGGCTAATCTTTATAGAAAGCCAGCAGATTGTAGATGATAGGGACATCTCCAAATGTACCTTCACAGCAACACCTAGAGTAGTGTTGAATAATTAGACCAATTTATATACTGATCATAGAGGGTATTAGAAGTAAGAATGTGAGATTTTTCCAGTGGTGGTTAGTATCAGATAGGAAAAATTAATAAATTGGGACAATGACTCTAATAAGGAAAACAAGTGCTCAAATGAAGACCAACTCTTTGTTCTGAAAGTAGTTTTCTTATTTTTGTTTTTGTAATGCATTACTACATTGAAAATATCATCAAAAGTATTATCAATAGGTACATTTTTCTTTTCATTGATAATCTATTTTAATTTTTAATCTTCTATTAATAGATTTAGAATTAACCTTTTAAACACATCAAAATTTTAAATGTATTTGTAAATCAAGTATATTCCAATACAAAATTTTAAGTTTAATATGTAATAACAACACCTTGTGATAAATTCCACAAACCCTAGTAAATAATTCCTCTCTGTTAATTGTATAAAATGTGGTGCCTGCTTTTCCTTATACTTGAGACAATTACAAGTATAATTGATATTACTATAATAACTACATCATGGAAATACAGAGGAATAATTTTCAACATTTATAAGTACAACACTATTAATCAGTAATATTATTAAATGTGAATTTCTGAAAATTAACTTCTTTTAGGCATTTATACATTAAACACTGCAGAATCACATGTTAACATTTATAAGCCATTATTTGTGCACTTTATTAGCAATTAGGTTCAAAAATTGCTCCTGTTATTATTTTCTTCACAATGTAAACTAAATCTCACCCATCAATTTAACTTCAAGAAAACGCCTCACTGAGCAAGGCACCAACTCAAATGGCTTGTTTTAGCTCATTATTACTAAAATTTGTTAAGTATTTTTCATTTTTTGAAATGGTGGTTTTATTTTCAGTAGGCCAAAATTGGTTCATCAATATATTTAGTTTTGAATCTGCAATGAACTACTCAGGGTATTCCAGTTCCTGCAAACAACCACCTTGGTTGTAGGGGATGAATTATGGCTCTAACAAGATCAGGGTGGCCTGTTTAGCTGTCCTTATAAGGCCAGTTTCAGCCTCCTGTGGAGAAAGAGTATATATCTGCCTAGAGAGCCACAACTGAAAATTTTCATAGTCTCCTCAGTTTCGAGTATTTTGTTCATCCATCTTCATGGAATAGCCTTGGTTTTATCTATCCAAAAGTTCTATCATTATTAAAGTAGTCATTGTTTAGATAACAAAAGCAAAGACATATTCTCTAGACCTGTATTAGACAATTGCAGTAGCACTAGCCACATCAGTCTAATTAAGATTAATTAAACATAAAAATTCAGTTCTTTGGTTGTAGAAGAACCTATTTCAAGTGTTGAATATCCACATGTGGTTGGTGGCTACCGTCCTGGACAATGCATTTTATTTCCATCACAATAGAAAGTTGTCTTGGACAGCACTGCGCTGAAAGGTCTATAAAGTATCTGGTTAATAACTTAGGTCTTGATTAAGATTCAGGTTACATTTACCGAGCGCCTCAGATATATCTAGCATTACATATTCATGGATGTTATTCTTTGTTAACTGTCACAACAGTCCTGATGGGTAGGTGTTGTTCTTCACATTTTAGAGATGGGAAGACTGAGGCTGGAAGACTAAGGCTGTGTATGACACAAGAATGAATGACAAGTTGATTCATGCTCTTTCCACTGTAACTTGCTGCCTCGAAGAGAGAAACATACTCCAAGACAATCCTCAAGAGCTAGCATGAGAGTAAACAATGCCTGAAAGAGAGCTCAATTTGGAAGAGTTTCTTCCTTCAGGTGAGAGCACAAAAATAAGCATATTGATGACTGAGAGGAAGTTCATGGGGAATGGCGTAAGAAAAAATGTAGACGAGAGGGCCCTATCAAGAAGGAACATGTGCTTTTTTTTTCCCTTTTACTGTTCAGTACATGGCAGTGTTGTAGCCTAAGGTAAAATGTAAAATATATAAAACCTTTATGCATTAACATAGATTTCATAATGTTATTAATAGAGTGGGAAAAACTACTTGAATATCTAATAATATAGTTAATGAAACTCAATAGAATATGATCCAGCCACTGGAAACAGTTGTTAGGAACCTGATATAATAACAGAGAGAAGCATTTGACATCCTCTTCAGTTCAGAAAGTATTGCTAAAATCAAAAACATATATAAAGATGTATACATATATAATAAACATATATAATATAAAACATATATAATATAAAAACATATATAATAAAGATGCTGCTGCTGCTAAGTCGCTTCAGTCATGTCCGACTCTGCGTGACCCCATAGACGGCAGCCCACCAGGCTGCCCCGTCCCTGGGATTCTCCAGGCAAGAATACTGGAGCAGGTTGCCATTTCCTTCTTCAATGCATGAAAGTGAAAAGTGAAAGTGAAGTCACTCAGTCATGTCCGACTCTTAGCGACCCCATGGACCGCAGCCTACCAGGCTCCTCCGTCCATGGGATTTTCCAGGCAAGAGTACTGGAGTGGGGTGCCATTGCCTTCTCCAATAATAAAGATGACAACAGTATTAATGAAAAATGCATCAAAATTTACATGGAGAGACATAATGCTAATAGTTTGAGCCACGGAGTAGTTAAAATTTATTCTTCCTTCTAAACTGTAATACTTGAAATTTACATGAATCATACAATTAAGACATGTCTAATAACCCTAAGCCACAGAACAATTTGGAAATAGTCACAAATTAAATGGGAAGAGGTAGTACGTTTGAAGAAGTTTGATTAAAGTTCACTGGTTATATAATAAAGCAGCTTTCCTTATGTGTTCACCACACCTACACACGTCCCCCCACAACACATACACATAAACCATCTCCCAACTTAGGAATTAGTGTTATTTAAAAATTTACCTATTGAATTTAACCTACATATGGCAGTATTATTGTATTTGGATGATCTATCAAAGGAAAAATTGTTCTATTACTCATTTATGTGTGCATGGTGTCTAGATATTTTTATAGCTATTGTGTTTGTAACGAAGGTGTTGTTAGGAATTAGAATTAGGGCTAGAAAATGTCAGACCTGGGACTATTCGAGAATATAATATAAGGGCTATGTTCCCTATGTTCCCCAGAAGAAAATAATTGCATGAATGATTGTCTAGCTTCAATTTATTTAGGGCTTCCCATGGGTCACACAGAGTCAGACACGACTGAAGCAACTTAGCAGCAGCAGCAGCCGTAGGTGGTCTTAGCGATAAAGAACTCACCTGTGAATGCAGTAGACATAAGAGATGCAGGTTCAATCCCTGTGTTGGGAAGATTCCATGGAGAAGGAAATGGCAGCCCACTCCAGTATTCTTTCCTAGAGAGTCCCATGGACAGAGGAGTCAGTGGGCTACAGTCCATGGGGTCGCATAGAATCAGACACAAGTGAAGCGACTTAGCATGTACACACCTCAATTTATCCCACTCACCTGCAAATTTCACCATAGTTTGAACACATGCAGGGACATGAATGCATTGCAGTTTAGGTTTGATTTTAAAGATACTGAAATAAATGTCTCAACATCAATTGTATTGGGCCTTATACTTTATATTTAAAACAAGTGTCTTCTGAAGGAGCAATATTTCTCATCCCTATTAATACAGAGAAATTCTGCAAAAGCAGTTAAGGTTTATGAACTTCAGTAACACATTTCATGAAAAGAATGTAAGTGTACATTTATCCTTAATGGAAAATAGGGCTTTTTTTTTTTTAAATTAATGGTCTTGATTTAATTTCCTTGCTACTAAATGAGAGAAGTAAAATGATATTGAAAAACTATGGTGGTGGATCTTCACTAAGGAATTCCTCCTACATGCACAGTGGGAATATTTAACTCACTCTTATTATTTTTGTTCATTATTTTGTTTTATTTAAATGATACAAAAATTATATTTACAAGCTACCTAGATACATGAAAACAATTTCTGTAAAGAATTCTAGATGTCCATTTAACCTTCATGGGTTTCTAAAATGAATTATCAGCTACATAACAAGATGGAATTTTGTACTTGTGGAAGGAGAGGCCTATATCTGGGTAGTTTTCACACAACAGCACCTGTTTTCTCACGTCTAGTTTATTGCAAATATCCAGACATGGATATGATAGCTTACAGTGAACGATGTCAGATTCGTGATCTCTGAAGAAGATTTAGCTTTGAAATCAGGGACCAGGCTTGATTACTCAGAGCTTTTGTGTGGCAGAAGTTTTATTACAGTGAAAAAGGACAGGGACATCAGACATAGACATCAGAATAGGAATGGAGCATGCCCTGAGAAAGTCAATTCCTAGGCAGGTTGATAAGAAGTCTGGGGGTCCCCAAGGAGAGAGGGGTCTGGAATTCTCAAGGAGGCTGCTGCTGCTGCTGCTTCAGTTGTGTCCAACTCTGTGTGACTCCATGGACTGCAGCCTACCAGGCTCCCCAATCCATGGGATTTTCCAGGCAAGAGTACTGGAGTGGGTTGCCATTGCCTTCTCTGTTTCAAGGAGGAGGAAAGAACAAACTTTTTTTCTTTCCTCTACATTCCTTAGTCTTAGTCACATAAAACATTTTTATCTTTAAGCCAGGAACTGATGATTACACAAGGAACAACTCAGTTTAAACTCTGTACTAAGGATATATAACAACAATGTATCCTGCTTGAAGACAGTTTCTCCTTCCTGAAAACCTTCTGGCTAATCCTGTTATCTTAAAATGTAAATTATGAGAGTGGGTCTAGTAAGATCTTTACAACCTCCAGACATTCTTTCCATTCATTGTAATAACTAATCAAAAAGTATATAACTCCCTTGCTAACACTAGGGAGGGGGTACTCTTTCTGCCCACTTCTGATGTCAATGTTGGAAGCTTTATCTATCCCTTTTATACTTTAATAAAACTCTATTACACAAAAGCTCTGAGCAATCAAGCCTTGTTTCTGGCCCCGGATTGAATTCTTCTCCTCCAGAGGCCAAGAATCCCAGTGTCTTTTGTGGTTCAGCAACAACCTTTCAATGGCAACCCACTCCAGTACTCTTGCCTGGAAAATCCCATGGACGGAGGAGCCTGGTGGGCTGCAGTCCATGAGGTCGCTGAGAGTTGGACACGACTGAGCAACTTCACTTTCACTTTTCACTTTCATGCATTAGAGAAGGAAATGGCAACCCACTCCAGTGCTCTTGCCTGGAGAATCCCAGGGATGGGGGAGCCTGGTGGGCTGCCGTCTATGGGGTTGCACAGAGTCGGACACGACTGAAGCGACTTAGCAGCAGCAGCAGCAGCAACAACCTTTCAGCCCCCTCACTAGTCTTAGCAAGGGAGCTATATACTTTTTCAATTGGTTATTACAGTAAATCAAAAGAATGTTTCAAGGTTGTAAAGTCTTACTAGACCCATTTCCACAATTAACATTTTAAGATAACAGCATTAGAACTAACAATAGAAAGGTCTTACCAGACCCACTCCCACAACTTACATCTTAAAATAACAAGATTAGTCAGAAGGATTTCTCCTTCTGCAAGATACACTGTTGTCCTCAAGCAAGATACATTGATGTCCTCAAGCAAGACACATTGATGTCCTCAAGCAAGATACATTGTTGTTAAATAATCATTGGTACAGAGTTGAAGGAAAAACATATCCTTGACCAAGATGAGTTGTTTTGTTGTGTAATCATTAACTCTGGGCTTAAAGAAAAAAACTTTTATGTGTCTAAGAATGTAGGAAAAATATTAAGGAATGTAGGGGGGAAAATGGTTGTCCATTTCTCCTCCTCCTCCGGGGCTTCTTATCAACCTACCTAAGAATTAACTCCCTCAGATATGAATACTCTATACTCATTTCCTGTCCCTGTGCCTCCCTTGAGGTTCAGCTATAAATTGTTACCCTTTGACAAAGTCCCAGAGATAGTCTTTGCTCTCTGTTCAAGTTGATTCAGCTTGACATATATTCACTGGATGATTATTATGGCTGGAGTGTTTCAGTAGATGACTTCTTTTTCTTTTCCTCTTTATACTTTTAAAATTTTTGTTGGAGTGTAGTTGATTTACAGTGTTGTATTAATTTCAAGTATATAACAAAGTGAATCAGTTATACATGTCATATACCACTCAATTTTGGGATTATTTTCCCATATAAGCCATTACAGAGTATTGAGTAGAGTTCCCTGTGCTATACAGTAAGTCTTTATTAGTTATCTATTTTATTTCTAGTAGTGTGTATATGTCGATCCCAATCTCCCAATTTATCTCTCCCATGCTTGCCCCCTGGTAACTATAAGTCTGTTTTATACATCTGTGAGTCTGTTTTTGTTTTGTAAATGAATTCATTTCTCCGTTATTTTTTAGATCCCACATATAAGTAATATGGCCATTCTGACTGGTGTGAGATGATACCTCATTGTAGATTTGTTTTGTATTTATCTAATAATTAGTGATGTTGAGCATCTTTTCCTGGACTTTTTGGTCATCTGTATGTCATCTTTGGAGAAATGTCTATTTAGGTCTACCACTCATTTTTTGATTGGGTTGTTTCTTTTTCTTATATTAAGTAGAATGAGCTGTTTGTGTATTTTAGAGATTAATTCCTTGTCAATTGCTTCATTTGCAAATATTTTCTCCCATTATCTGGGTTATCTGTTATGATTTCCTTTGCTGTGCAAAAGCTTTCAAGTTTAATTAGATCTCATTTATTTTTATTTTCATTACTCTAGAAAATGGGTCAGAAAAGATCTTGATGAGATTTGTGTCAGAGTGTTCCTCTAAGTATTTTGTAGTGTCCGGCTTTACATTTAGGTTTTTAATCCATTTTGAGTTTATTTTTGTGGAAGTGTTAGGAAGTGTTCTAATTTCATTCATTTACATGCTACTGTCCACTTTTCCCAATTTTTGAAGAAACTGTCTTTTCTCCATTGTACATTTTGCCTCCTTTGTCATAGATTAAGTGATAGGTGCATAGGTTTATCTCTGGGCTTTCTATCCTGTTTCATTTATCTATATTTCTGATTTTTTTTGTCAGTACCATACTCCTTTGATTACTGTAACTTTGTAGTACAGTCCGAAGTCAGGGAGCCTGAGTCCTCCAGCTCCATTTTTCTGTCTCAAGGTTGCTTTTGCTGTTCGGAGACACTCATATTTTCATATAAACTGTGAAGTTTTTTGTTCTAATTCTGTGAAAAGATTGCTTTGGGTAATACAGTAATTTTGTTGATATTGATTGTTCCAATCCAAGAACATAGTATATCTCTCCATCTTTCTGTGTCATCTTTGATTTCTGCCATCAGTATCTTAGAGTTTTCTGAGTACACATCTTTTGCCTTCTTTGATAGGTTAATTCCTAGGTGTTTTATTCTTTTTGATGCAATAGTAAATGGAACTGTTTCCTTAATTTCTCTTTCTGCTCTTTCTTTGTCAGTGTATAGGAATGCAAGAGATTTCTCTGTGTTAATTTTGTACCCTGCAGCTTTACCAAATTCATTGATGAACTCTGGTAGCATCTTTAGGATTTTCCATGTATAGTATCATGTCATATGCAAACAGTGACAGTTTTACTTCTTTTCCAATTTGGATCCTTTCTTTCTTTCTTTCTTATTTTAATCACTGACTGCCATGCCTAGGACTTCCAAGACTATGTTGAATGATAGTGGCAAGATTTGATGAACTCACTCTTATTAAAGGATTTTAGAAGGAACCTTAGAAGGCACAGAGTTTTCCACTGGAAAAAATAAATAGAAGAAAAGAAACTTGACTGAATATTTGTCTCCATTTTTAATCCAATGTTGAAGTGTAAGGGCATCTCACATGCATGCCACTTCCAAGATATCCACTTGCCACAGGGGAGAGTCTTGTAAATGGGGAAATGCTTCAGGCATGGCATAACTCATGTGGTTGCTTTTCTTCCTGTGAAGTTAAAAGGAGAAAAAAAAATCTGTTTCTCAAAGTGGATACTGTTAGTATCTCTATTCCAGTAGTAAGTAATGGAATCACCCTTCTTCTGAGCCCATTGAATCTGAAACAAAGTTCAGAGTATCTTAGTCATCTTAGTATTTAATACTGTTTCTTTCTTTATAATATCTGCAAGGAAAAATTACTATTTCTACATGTAGATATTGTTGGAAAGATAACTGGGCTCAAAGGATAGATTATCATTTATTCAAGAATGTGAATTCCAAATTGATCTTCTTTTTCTGTTCTTGGTCATTGTAGTTCTTTTTGAGTTAGTATTTATGAAATATAGCATATCCATCCATTAATTCAATTAGGCTTCCTTGAATTTATAGGCCTTTCTGATTTAAGTTGCTATTTTGTTAATATTCTATACCTGGTAATGAATTCAAGCAACACTGAAAACTTTTATTTCAAAGATATCAATAGTTTCTGAATACTAACTTAAAACTTTCCATCTAAAAATAGAAGTCCTCTTTTCTTTTATATATACAATCTTCACTGCTCATGGTATGATTTGATTTAGTAGTTGATATTTCACCTAGAAATATCAGTGTTCTTCTAGACACACAGAAATGACACTGCCCTCTAGGTGCTCTTAAAATTCACTGTAACATCACTGACTAGATCATAGAATGTAGACATTATACAATTTTGCTTAATCATTACATTAATTGTACTTGGAATTAGGTAAAACATTTTTTGCCATTGAGTTTGTTACAATTGCATAGATCTCATCTTTCAAAGCATTTAAAACACTTGCTAATATCCTCTTATATCATCACCAGAGCTTGTAAGGGTGACAAGAAACAAATGAAGGTATATACTTTCTTTCACAGAAATGGGGGAAAAAAGCAAGAGCTTGGTACCAGTAAGTATCCAAACTTAAAAGTTGAGGGGTGTGTTGGACAGATATGAATCTGGAGAACTCAGCATCGTATGCAGTGACATAATTTAGAATACTGATATGTAACCTGTTTGAGTCTACCAGAAAGTGTTTTGGTAGGAGAAACAAACATTCACAGAATAAATTAGATCTCATGGACCAGTTCCAAATCTGATAGATATTTGTGATACTTTTATATTATAATTCTTTTCCTTCCTGCCTCTGTTGATAAAAACCTCTTTGTTTTTAATATTGGTATTTCTTTAGTGATACAATGTTTTCATTTTTTATATCCAATGTAGCTAATTCAAGTTCTTAAAATAGTTAGAGTCATAAACAGGATATTCAAGTAACATTTATCCTTGTCTAAGAGAGTATCTTGGAGAAGGCAATGGCACCCCCCTCCAGTATTCTTGCCTGGAGAATCCCATGGATGGAGAAGCCTGGTAGGCTACAGTCCATGGGGTTGCAAAGAGTCGGACACGACTGAGTGACTTCACTTTCACTTTTCACTTTCATGCATTGGAGAAGGAAATGGAAACTCACTCCAGTGTTCTTGCCTAGAGAATCCCAGGGATGGAGGAGCCTGGTGGGCTGCCGTCTATGGGGTCACACAGAGTCGGACACAACTGAAGTGACTTAGCAGCAGCAGCAGCAAGAGAGTATCTATAAGAAATCATTTGGGTTGAAAAAATGAGTACTTCTAGAGTGAGGAGAGATTGTCCCCCAATACTAATAGTTGATAGTTGAACAGGGCTAACTACAGAGAAGGAATGTGTAGAATCCAACTAGAAAAGAAGTGTTCTTTAGCTTTTTAGCTACTAGATGGCTTGGCAAGAAAGAGGCTGATTCCAGAAAGTTCCAAAAAGAGAAGTAAATGCTTGGCAGAACCATACTTAGGAATTTGTCCTTCTTTCTCAGACACAAAAGCATAAAGTCAGAATAGGGGTTAGGGAATTGTTACAGAAGAAAAGAGACTAGAACACTTAAATGTATTATGTGGCCTTTGTTTGGATCCTGATTGAAACCAACTATAAAGAGACATCTTTGAAACAGTCACAGAAATTTTAAAAAAGTCCAGTATGAAATAAGTATTAAGGACTTACTGCTGAGGGTAGTAGATGTAATAATGCTCAATAATAATACATAAACAAATGTATTTATTTGTGTATCAACCAGAAATGTATGATAAAGTATTTATGGGTGAAATGATATGTCTGAGATTTCCCTTGAGGATCCAGAAAAATTAATAAAGAGGAGGGTAAATGAAGCAATGAGAAAGATCGGTATAATATTGAAATGTTGAAGTTGGTTGATGGATACATGAGGTTAATTATATTATTCTTAGTTTATGTTACAAAATTTCTATAATAAATGTCTTATTTAATGTGAACAGCTCAATCCAGTAGTCAGAGAACAATTCTGTCAGATACTAGAGGAACAAACAGAAACAAGTTGATTGTAGAGACTGCCACTCAGGCAGATAAATGCAGAATAATCAGCAGTTAACCTCAGATATGCAGATGACACCACCCTTATGGCAGAAAGTGAAGAACAACTAAAGAGCCTCTTGATAAAAGTGAAAGGGGAGAGTGAAAAAGTTGGCTTAAAACTCAACATTCAGAAAACTTAAGATCTTGGCATCTGGTCCCATCACTTCATGGCAAATAGATGGGGAAACAATGGAAACAGTGAGAGACTTTATTTTCTTGGGCTCCAAAATCACTGCAAATGGTGACTGCAGCCATGAAATTAAAAGATGCTTGTTCCTTGGAAGAAAAGTTATGACCAACCTAGACAGCATATTGGAGAAGGAAACGGCAACCCACTCCATTACTCTTATCTGGAAAATCTCATAGACGGAGGAGCCTGGGAGGCTGCAGTCCATGGGATCACAAAGAGTCAGACACGACTGAGCAACTTCACTTTTTGACTTTGAGACAACATATTAAAAAGCAGAGACATTACTTTGCCAACAAAGGTCTGTCTAGTCAAAGCTATGGTTTTTCCAGTAGTCATGTATGGATGTGAGAGCTGGACTATAAAGAAAGAATTGATGCTTTTGTACTGTGGTGTTGGAAAAGATTCTTGAGAGTCCCTTGGACTGCAAGGAGATCCAACCAGTCCATCCTAAAGGAGATCAGTCCTGAATATTCATTGGAAGGACTGATGCTGAAGCTGAAACTCCAATATTTTGGCCACCTGATGTGAAGAGCTGACTCACTGGAAAAGACCCTGATGCTGGGAAAGATTGAAGGTGGGAGGAGAAGGTGACGACAGAGGATGAGATGACTGGATGGCATCACCGACCTGATGACATGAGTTTGAGTAAGCTCTGGGAGTTGGTGATGGACAGGGAGGCCTGGCATGCTGTAGTCCATGGGGTCACAAAGAGTTGGATACAACCGAGTGACTGAAATGAACTGAACAAATTTTTCAGCAAGGTCCAGAATTTTAGGATTCTAATTGTCCACAAAATTAGGAAAAGGAATAAAAGGAAAATTAGAAAAAGGAATCAAAACTGCTCAGAGTTAGAGCAGAGCCAGCTTTTCACTCTCCTCTTTCACTTTCATCAAGAGACTCTTAAGTTGTTCTTCGCTTTCTGCCATAAGAATGGTGTCATTTGCAGATCTGAGGTTATTGATATTTCTGCCGGCAATGTTGATTCCAGCTTGTGTTTCATCCAGTCTGGCATTCCGCGTGATGTACTCTGCATATAAGTTAAATAAGCAGGGTGACAATATACAGCCTTTTCATACTCCTTTCCCGATTGGGAACCAGTCTGTTGTTCCATGTCCAGTTCTAACTGTTGCTTCCTGACCTGCATACAGATTTCTCAAGAACTAGATCAGGTGGTCTGGTATTCCCATCTCTTGAAGAATTTTCCAGAGTTTGTTGTGGTCCACACAGTCAAAGGCTTTGGCATAGTCAGTAAAGCAGAAGTAGCTGTTTTTCTGGAACTCTCTTGCTTTTTCGATGAGAAACGGATGATTGCAATTTGACCTCTGGTCCCTCTGCCTTTTCTAAATCCAGCTTGAAATCTGGAAGTTCACACTTTACATACTGTTGAAACCTGATTTGGAGAATTTTGAACATTACTTTACTAGCATGTGAGATGAGTGCAATTGCATGGTAGTTTGAGCATTCTTTGGGATTGGAATGAAAGCTGACCTTTTCCAGTCCTGTGGCTATTGCTGAGTTTTCCAAACTTGCTGGCATATTGAGTGCAGCACTGTCAGACCATCACCTTTTAGGATTTGAAGTAGGCAAGAATCAGAATTAATGCTGGTAACAGATCAATTGGAGCCAGTATTTCTCACCACAGCTGCCTCCTTTTGATTCTCATTTAAAAAAATGATGGCATCCAGATATTGACAACACCTTTGCAACCCTTACCTGGAAACTGTGAACATATCCCAGGAGCCCTGTGCAGGGAGGTTTAGTATGACAGTCAACTAGCATGCAAGTGAAGAATCAGTTTGTCCTAGAACAGAAGAGTAGAGGTCCGTGGATGGTGCAGAGAGTGGAATAGATGGAATAGACATTCAATTCAGTTCAGTCACTCAGTCGTGTCCAACTCTTTGCGACCCCGTGAACAGCAGCACGCCAGGCCTCCCTGTCCATCACCAACTCCCAGAGTTCACTCAAACTCACGTCCATTGAGTCAGTGATGCCATCCAGCCATCTCATCTTCTGTCGTCCCCTTCTCCTCCTGCCCCCGATCCCTCCCAGCATCAGAGTCTTTTCCAATGAGTCAACTCTTTGCATGAGGTGGCCAAAGTATTGGAGTTTCAGCTTTAGCATCAGTCCTTCCAATGAACACCCAGAACTGATCTCCTTTAGGATGGACTAGTTGGATCTCCTTGCAGTCCAAGGGACTCTCAAGAGTCTTCTCCAACACCACAGTTCAAAAGCATCAATTCTTTGGCGCTCAGCTTTCTTCACAGTCCAACTCTTACATCCATACATGACCACTGGAAAAACCATAGCCTTGACTAGATGGACCTTTGTTGGCAAAGTAATATCTTGGCTTTTGAATATGCTATCTAGGTTGGTCATAACTTTCCTTCCAAGGAATAAGCGTCTTTTATTGGCTGCAGTCACCATCTGCAGTGATTTTGCAGCCCAAAAATATAAAGTCTGACACTGTTTCCACTCTTTTCCCATTTATTTCCCATGAAGTGATGAGACCAGATGCCATGATCTTCGTTTTCTGAATGTTGAGCTTTAAGCCAAATTTTTCATTCTCCTCTTTCACTTTCATCAAGAGGCTTTTGAGTTCCTCTTCACTTTCTGCCATAAGGGTGGTGTCATCTGCATATCTGAGGTTATTGATATTTCGGCCAGCAATCTTGATTCCAGCTTGTGCTTCTTCCAGCCCAGCGTTTCTCATGATGTACTCTGCATATAAGTTAAATAAGCAGGGTGACAATATACAGCCTTGACGTACTCCTTTTCCTATTTGGTACCAGTCTGTTGTTCCATGTCCACTTCTAACTGCTTCCTGACCTGCATATAGGTTTCTCAAGATGCAGGTCAGGTGGTCTGGTATTCCCATCTCTTTCAGAATTTTCCACAGTTTATTGTGATCCACACAATCAAGGCTTTGGCATAGTCAATAAAGCAGAGATAGATGTTTTTCTGGGACTCTCTTGCTTTTTTGATGATCCAGCAGATGTTGGCAATTTGATCTCTGGTTCCTCTGCCTTTTCTAAAACCATTACTGAAGCATGGCTTGGAGAATTTTGAGGATTACTTCACTAGTGTGTGAAATGAGTGCAATTGTGTGGTAGTTTGAGCATTCTTTGGCATTGCCTTTCTTTGGGATTGGAATGAAAACTGACCTTTTCCAGCCCTGTGGCCACTGTGAGTTTTCCACATTTGGTGGCATATTGAGTGCAACACTTTCACAGCATCATCTTTCAGGATATGAAATAGCTCAACTGGAATTCCATCACCTCCACTAGCTTTGTTCATAGTGATGCTTTCTAAGGCCCACTTGACTTCACATTCCAAGATGTCTGGCTCTAGGTGAGTGATCACACCATCATGATTATCTTGGTCGTGAAGATCTTTTTTGTACAGTTCTTCTGTTTATTCTTGCCACCTCTTCTTAACATCTTCTGCCTCTGTTAGGTCCATACCATTTCTGTCCTTTATCGAGCCCATCTTTGCATGAAATGTTCCCTTTGTATCTCTAATTTTCTTGAAGAGATCTCTAGTCTTTCCCATTCTGTTGTTTTCCTCTATTTCTTTGCATTGATCGCTGAGGAAGGCTTTCTTATCTCTCCTTGCTATTTTTTTTAACTCTGCATTCAGATGCTTATATCTTTCCTTTTCTCCTTTGCTTTTCACTTCTCTTCTTTTCACAGCTATTTCTAAGGCCTCCCCAGATAGCCCTTTTGCTTTTTTGCATTTCTTTTCCATGGGGATGGTCTTGATCCCTGTCTCCTGTACAATGTAACTAACCTCCATCCATAGTTCATCCCGCACTCTGTCTATCAGATCTAGGACCTTAAATCTATTTCTCACTTCCACTGTATAATTATAAGGGATTTGATTAGGTCATACCTGAATGGTGTAGTGGTTTTCCTCACTTTCTTCAATTTCAGTCTGAATTTGGCAATAAGGAGTTCATGATGAGCCATAGTCAGCTCCTGGTCTTGTTTTTGCTGACTGTATAGAGCTTCTCCATCTTTGGCTGCAAAGAATATAATCAATCTGATTTTGGTGTTGACCATCTGGTGATGTCCATGTGTAGAGTCTTCTCTTGTGTTTTTGGAAGAGGGTGTTTTCTATGACCAGTGTGTTCTCTTGGCAAAACTCTATTAGCCTTTGCCCTACTTCATTCCATACTCCAAGGACAAATTTGCCTGTTACTCCAGGTGTTTCTTGACTTCCTACATTTGCATTCCAGTCCCCTAATAGAAAAGGACATCTTTTTTGGGTGTTAGTTCTAAAATGTCTTGTAGGTCTTCAAAGAACCGTTCAACTTCAGCTTCTTCAGTGTTACTGGTTGGGGCATAGGCTTGGATTACCGTGATATTGAATGATTTGCCTTGGAAACGAACAGATCATTCTGTCATTTTTGAGATTGCATCCAAGTACTGCATTTCAGACTTTTGTTGACCATGATGGCTACTCCATTTCTTCTAAGGGATTCCTGCCTACAGTAGTAGATATAATGGTCATCTGAGTTAAAGTCACCCATTCCAGTCTGTTTTATTTCTCTGATTCCTAGAATGTCGATGCTCACTCTTGCCATCTCTTGTTTGATCACTTCCAATTTGCCTTGATTCATGGACCTGACATTCCAGGTTCCTATGCAATATTGCTCTTTCCAGCATCGGACCTTGCTTCTATCACCGGTCACATCCACAACTGGGTATTGTTTTTGCTTTGGCTCCATCCCTTCATTCTTTTTGGAGTTATTTCTGCACTGACCTCCTGTAGCATATTGGGCACCTACTGACTCGGGGAGTTCCTCTTTCAGTATCCTATCATTTTGCCTTTTCATACTGTTCATGGGGTTCTCAAGGCAAGAATACTGAAGTGGTTTGCCATTCCCTTCTCAGTGGACCACAGTCTGTCAGACCTCTCCACCATGACCCTCCCGTCTTGGGTGGCCCCACACAGCATGGCTTAGTTTTATTGAGTTAGACAAGGCTGTGGTCCATGTGATCAGATTGGCTAGTTTTCTATGATTATGGTTTCAGTGTGCCTGCCCTCTGATGCCCTCTTGCAACACCTACCGTCTGACTTGGGTTTCGCTTACCTTGGATGTGGGGTATCTCTTCACGGCTGCTCCAGCAAAGTGCAGCCGCTGCTCCTTACCTTGGATGAGGGGAATCTCCTCACGGCAGCCCCTCCTGACCTTGAATGTGGAGTAGCTCTTCTACTAGAGGTAGGGTAAACAGTGTTTTTGGATTTAAAAAAAAAAGACCCATTTGAATTTGACATTGAAAACTTCCCTCACTAAGCGTCATAGGGGCATATCATTAGAGCAGTTAGAGAAGGAAATATTACTCTAGAATATTGCTAGATCTGGTGGTAAATAATAATTAAACCAAATACTGTGTGTTTATTATGTGTCTATGGGTGCATAAGAAGTTATTCCTCCAAATCAGTGGTTACAACAATAAGAAACGTTATCTCTCACCATTTCTATAGCTTAGGAATTTGGAAGCAGCCAGGTGAGAGGTCCTGTCTTGCTGTTTCTTACAAGGTTGCTGTCAAAATGTTGCCCAGGGTGCTGTGATTGGGTAGCTTGACTGGAACGGGAGGATCAAATTCAAAGATAGCTTGCTCACATGACTGGCAAGGTAGTGTGAGTGAGGGCTGGCAGCCTCAGTCCCTCTCCAGATGGGCCTCTCTCCAGGGTTGCGTGACAGCCTTCTCTACGTGGTGCCTGCTGTCATGGTAATTTTTAGTGTCAACTTAAGTAGGTCTCAAGGTGCCCAGAAATTCTGTGAAACATTATTCTGGGTATGTCTATGAGGGTGATTCAGGATGAGATTAATATTTAAATCAGTGGGCTGAGTAAAGTGGATTGCCCTCCACAATGTGGGTGCACCTCCTCCAATCCTGTGAAGTTTTGAAAGAACAAAAAGGCTGACCGTCCCCCAAGTAAGAGACAATTCTTCCTGCTTGACAGCCTGTAAATTTGGACACGAACTGAAACATGAACTCCTCCTGGGTCTCAAACCTACGGGCCTTCAGAATGGAACCTATACTCATTGGCTCTCCCAGGTCTCCAGCTTGTCAACTCATGCTACAGACCTTGCAATTTGCCAGACCTGTGATGGCACAAGCTGATTCCTGATAATAAATCTCCTTAAATATATATATATATATAATGTTATAATTTGTGTATTGTGTACACCCATTCACACACACACACACACACACACACATGCATACATATATACTGTTAGTTCTGTTTCTCTGGAGAACGCTGATTAATACAATGAGTTATCCAAAAATGCACTTAGAGTAATGGAACAAGAAATGGAGGTTTAAAATGTTTGACAGGAAGGAAAAGGTGCATGGAAGAATTGAGATTACTGATATAAAACTGATTTGGCAGAAGCAGAAAGAGATTATAAGATGTTGTTAATAAGCCAGTGGGTCATTATCAACTGAGAAAAGCATAGATAAATTGTAAAATTAATAAGTAAAAGTTATCATATAACAATAGTGTTTAGAAACAGGACACAAAATTCTGTAAAGCAATTATTCTTCAATTAAAAATTTTTAAAAAGAGTGAAAGCAGAATTCAATTTTTTATTCCTTGGGGTGGTGGGGTGGGTAGTAATACAAAAGTGGGATGATTACAGAAAATTGTTGATTATATTATATATTGTTCTGTATACTATTTGATTTTCAAACATGCATACGTATGACTTTGCCAAAATTATAAAAAGGTGATTTTTTTATGAGAATGAGTAAGATAGGTAAAGTATTTTTCAGAAAAACAAACTAAATGAAACAACAAATAAGGCTAAAAATCTTTGTCTTATTTCTTTATGCAAGATTTTGTTTCCTGTTATTAAACAACTGCTTTCTGGGTTTTCCTTTGCTTCCTGATACTGAATGAAAGTCATGTGTATCATCCACATGGGTTCATTCATAAAAATAACTAACTTGCTTCTTTGAATCAAGGTTTCATAAAATTAATAATGTTTATTGATTAGCCAAGAAAATTTATTTTTTATTAGTGAAGTACAGTTGCATTAAAATTTATATTAGTGTCAAGTTTTTACAACATAGTGATTTAATGTTTTATGGATTATTTCATTGAAGGTGATTATAAAATAATGGCTATATTTCCTTGTGCTGTATAATACATTTTTGTTGCTTATTAATTTTATACATAGTAGTTTTTCTCTTAATACCATACCCTTATCTCACCTTCCCTCTGTCCTTCTCCCCACTGGTAACTACTTATTTGTTCTCTACACCTGTGAGTCTGGTTCTATTTTATTATATACATTTTTTGTTTTTATTTTTTAGATTCCCCATAGAAGGGATATCATACAGTATTTGTCTTTTTCTGTGTCACTTATTTCATTTAGACAAATGCCCTCCAAGTAAGTCCACATTGCTGCAAATGACAAAATTTAATTCTTTTTATGACTAATATTCCATTGTGTGCATATATACATCATCTTCTTTATCCATTTTTTCTGTTGATGGACACTTAGGTTGCTTCCATTTCTTGGCTGTTGTAAATAATGTTGCTATGAACATTGGGGTACATGTATCTTTTCAAATTAGTATTTTTGAATTCTTTGGATATATACCTGGTAGTTGGAGAAGGAAATGGCAACCCACTCCAGTACTCTTGCCTGGAAAATCCCATGGATGGACAAGCCTGGTAGGCTGCAGTCCATGGGGTCGCTGAGGATCGGACACGACTGAGCGACTTCACTTTCACTTTTCACTTTCATGCATTAGAGAAGGAAATGGCGACCCACTCCAGTGTTCTTGCCTGGAGAATCCCAGGGATGGCGGAACCTCGTGGGCTGCCATCTATGGGATCGCAAAGAGTCGGACACAACTGAAGTGACTTTAGCATAGCATAGCATAAGCTGTTTATATATTCTTGATATTAACCATTATCAGTCATATCATTTACAAATATTTTCTCCACTTAGTAGGTTGTCTTTTCATTTTGTTGACCATTTCCTTTGCTGTGCCAAAGACTTTTAAGTTTAATTAAGTCTCAGTTGTTTATATTTGCTTTTATTTCTTTTGCCTTAGGAGACAGATCTAAAACATTTTGCTACCATTTGTGTCCAAGAGTGTTCTATATTCTCTTCCAGGACTTTTATGGTTTCCAGTCTTACACTTTGGTCTTTAATCCATTTTGAGTTTATTTTTGTATATGATGTGAGGAAATTTTCTAATCTCATTGTTTTGTAGGTAGTTGTTGAGTTGTCCCAGCACCACTTATTAAAGAGATGGTGTTTTCTCCATAGTGTATCCTTGCCTCATTTGTTGTACGTTAATTGACCATAGCATATGGGTTTGAAGTATACTCTAAAGTCAGGAAGCATGATACCTTCAGCTTTGTTCTTTTTCCTCAAGATTACATTGGCTGTTTGGGTCTTCTCTGGTTCTGTATAAACTTTAGGATTATTTGTCTCATTCTGTGAAGAATGTCTTGGGTATTTTGATAGGGATTGCATTAACTAATCGGAGAAGGCAATGGCACCCCACTCCAGTACTCTTGCCTGGAAAATCCCATGGACGGAGGAGCCTGGTAGGCTACAGTCCATGGGGTTGCTAAGAGTCGGACACGAGGAGCGACTTCACTTTCACTTTTCACTTTCGTGCATTGGAGAAGGAAACAGCAATACACTCCAGTGTTCTTGCCTGGAGAATCCCAGGGACAGGGGAGCCTGGTGGGCTGCCGTCTCTGGGGTCGCACAGAGTCGGACACGACTGAAGCGACTTAGCAGCAGCAGCAGCAGCAGCAGCAGCATTAACTAATGGAGAGTGCTTTGGATAGTATGACCATTTTAACAATATTAGTTCTTCCAATCCAGGAACATGAGATAGCTTCCCATTTCTTTGTATCATTTTGACATTCCTTCATAAGTGTTTTAAAATGTTCAGAGTATAGGTCACTGACCTCCTTGGTTATGTTTATTCCTAGGTATTTTATTCTTTTTGATACAGTTTAATGGGATTGCTTCCTTAATTTATCTTTCTGATAGTTCATTATTTATTATAGAACAACAGATTTTGTATATTAATTGTATATCTTGCAGCGATTGCTGAATTCATTTATGAGTTCTAATAGATTTTATTAGAGACTTTAGGGTTTTTTATAAATATTGTCATGTCATCTGTAAATAGTGACAGTTTCACTTCTTCCCTTCCAGTTTAGATGTCTTTTATTATTTTTGTTTGTTTGTGTGACTGCTATGCCTAGGGACTTCCAACACTATGCTAAATAGAAGTGTCAAGAGTGGGCATCCTTGTCCTTTTAGATGAAAGGCTTTAGGCTTTACACCATTGAGTATGATATTAGCTGTGGGTTGTCATAATTGCAGTTTGTTATATTGAGGTATATTCCCTCTGCACCAACTTTGATGAGAATTTTTATCATGAATGGGTGTTGAATTTTGTCAGATGCTTTCTCTGCCTGTATTGAGATGATTGTGTGATTTTTTTATCTTTCTTTTGTTAATCTGATATATCACATTGATTAATTTGCAAAATGTTGATTCATCCTTTCATCCCTGGAATAAATCCCACTTGATAATGGTGTAAGATCCTTTTTGTATTTTTGGATTCAGTTTGCTAATACTTTGTTGAGAATATTTGCACCTGTATTCATCAGAGTTATTGGCCTATAATTTTCTTTTTTTGTTGTTGTATCACCTTGTCTGGTTTTTGGTATCAAAGAAATGGTGGTCTCCTAGAATGAATTTCGGAGAGTTCTGTCCTCTACAAAAACTTGTTTAATAAGGATGCTGTGCTGTGCTTAGTTGTTCAGTCATGTCTGATTCTTTGCAACTCCATGGACTGTAGCCAGCCAGGCACCTCTGTCCGTGGGGATTCTCCAGGCAAAAATACTGGAGTGGGTTGCCATGCTCTCCTCCAGGGGATCTTCCCAATCCAGGGGTCAAACCCAGGTCTTCTACATTGCAGGTGGATTCTTTACTAGCTAAGTTATCAGGTAAGCCCAGATATTCAGCTTCTGAGTCCCTAAATATCCATCTCTTAACAAGAAAATTCCTAAACTTTTTTCACATTTCATGCTAGTTTGAGCATCAAGATATGACCAGGGATCGATCCCATGTCCCCTGAATTGACAGCTAGATTCTTAACCACGGACCACCAAAGAAGTCGTAGATTGTTTTAAAGTCTATTTTGTCCAACATGAGTATCATCGTACCCCCCACTTTATTGTTTCCAATTGTGTGTAACATCTTTCTTCCATCCCTCACTTTCCATCTGGGTGTGTCTTTAATTCAGAAGTGAGTTTCTTGTAAGTAGCCTATAGATAGGTCTTGTTTTATTATCCAATCATCCACTCTATGTCTTTTCATTGGAGTATTTAAGCCACTGACATTTAACATAATTATTGATAGGTTTGTACTTATTTCCAATTTATTACTTGTTTTCCAGTTGTTTTTATAGTTCTTGCCTGTTAATTCCTCTTCTTTTAGTTCTTTTCCCTTGCAGTTTGATGGTTTTCTTTAGTGGTACCCTTGTGTTCCTGTCTATGTTCTGTGTGTCTGTTGTAGGTTTGTGCTTTGTGGCTGCAATGGGCTTCATATATGTTGCCCTATAACTATACATATTTGTCTTAAATAGGTAGTCCTTTAAGTTCAAACACATTCTAAAAGATCTACATTTTTTATTCCCTTCCCCCATATTTTGTTTTTGATGTCATATTTTACACCTTGATGTCTTTCTCTTCACTATTTATTGTAATTGTACTTATTTACATTATTTTTCTTTTAATTTTCATACTAGCTTATTTAAATGGTGGATCCTCAGACTTTACTGTATATTTGCCTTTACTAGTGGAATTTTTCCTTTCCTATAGATACTTTTAGATATAGCTTTTAGGACTTATTTAGTCTTGAGGCACTCACAGTTTTTGTTTGAGAAATTTATTTTATCTATCCTTCAATTCTCAGTGTTAATCTTGCTGGCTGAAGTATTCTAGTTCCCAGGTTTTTCCCTTTCAGCACTTTAAATATATCATGTCACTCCCTTCTGACCTACAGTGTTTCTGCAGAACAATCAGCTGGTAGCCTTAAGGGGGTTCCTTTGTATATGGCTGTTTAGTTTTTCTTGCTGCCTATAGAATCCTCTCTTTATCTTTGATTTTTCCCATTTTAATTTTGTTATGTCTTGATATGGGTCTATTTGAGTTCGTCTTGTTTGGGACCCTCTGTGTTTCCTATCTGAATATCTGTTTCCTTCAGGTTTGGGGAAGTTTTCAGCCATCATTCCATTAAATACATTTTTGACCCCATAGTCACTTTTTTCTTCTGTAACCCCTGTAATGCAAATGTTGGTACACTTGAGGTTATTCCAGAAGTTTCTATATTTTCTAGTTTCTTGCTATAACTCTGGTCATCTATTACTTTTCCTCATTTAGTTAGCATTCTTATTACTAATACTTTGAATTATTTATCTAGTAAATTTATTGCCATTTCATTAGTTGTTATTTTGGGCTTCCCAGGTGGTAAAGAACCTGCCTGCCTAGTGCAGGAGACTTTAAAGATGCAGGTTAGATCCCTGGGTTGGGAAGATCCCCTGGAGGAGAGCATGGCAACCCACTCAAATGTTCTTTCCTGAAGAATCCCATGGACAGGGGAGCTACTGGCAGGCTACAGTCCATAGGGTCACAAAGAGTTGGAACCAAGAGAAGTGACTTACCACGCATGCAGCAGTTTAGTTATTTGAGGAATTTTCTCTTTCAATTGAGACATTTCTCTGCCTTCTCAGTCTCTATGATATGAGGTGAAGCAGTTGTCTGTGGTGGTTACAAAGGGCTATCCTTATGTGGGAGCTCCCTGTACAGTCTATGTGTACCCAGTGGCTTGGGGACAGAACTGGATTTGACATGAACAAAAGTGTGTGGTGACATGAACAAAAGTCTCAGGGTGTGTTGGTAGCTATCACCTTGATAGGAACTGGGGCTTCAGGAAGGTGATAGTGCTGAAGCCAGGTGTGAGCTGGGGCTTCTCCTGTGATCATTGGCCATCCTCGCTCTATAAGGGGTGGAGGCAAGTCTCAAGCTATTGAAACAAAAGTCCTTAGGGTTGGGTCTGAGCTGATTCAGTTCCCTTCAGCTGTGAGATCTCCCTTCCAGCACTGGTATCCTCACCCCAGAGGAGAGCAGCCCTGGAATAAGAAGGGATGGCATGGGCACTCAGTGAGGGTGGGGCATGGGCTATGGCAGTCTGGCTGTCATCAGAGATCTGCACTACCTCCAATGTACTACCATATTTTGCCAAGTAGTGGCTGTCTCCATCCTGCTCATGTACCACTTTGGATTTGAACTACCTCAGTGTCTCACAGCTGAGGTCTTTCCTGGGTCGTGGCAGCTTTCACTCCAGTCCGAGCTGCAATGTGAGTTAAGTAGGATTAGTTGGACACAACTGAAGCAACTTAGCAGCAGCAGCAGAACATTCACATGGCCCAGGCTGGGGTATGCACCAGGACAGTTACAGGAAACCAGTAAGCAACCTGTGCATTCTCATTCTGCCCGTTCTACCTTGCTTTTGGAGGAAGCTAGCATTTGTATGATACTCACAAACAAAGTTTAGGCTTCCTGCAGCCCTCTGGTTAGCCCCACTGCCCTCCAACCCGCCAAGGTGACTTGCTTTCCCTTGGTTGGACCCCAGGACTAGGGCACCCAATATGTGGCTCGAACTACTAATCCCCAGGGAGGATGTTCACCTGTGTAATCTTCGTTTTCCTGAGTACCCTCCCACAAGAGACTGACCCAGACTTGTCTGTGAGTGTCCAGGAGTCTCCAGTGGAGGCGTGGGTTGGTGGTGGCCTGCTGCAGGGTTGGTGACACTGAGTGTAGCAGTACATGCATGGGATCTTTTGAAGGAGGTCACCATTATCTTCATTACCTCCACCATAGTTTAAGTGAAATTGAAGTCGCTCAGTCATGTCCGACTCTTTGCAACCCCATGGACTGTAGCCTACCAGGGTCCTCCGTCCAAGGGATTTTCCAGGCAAGAATACTGGAGTGGGTTGCTATTTCTTTCTCCAGGAGATCTTCCCGACCCAAGGATTGAACCTAGGTCTCCTGCATTGTAGGCAGATGCCTTACCATCTGAGCCACCAAGGAAGTCACCATAGTTTGGCTCCAGGTACCTAACAGGGAGGGAACACAGCTCCACTCCACAGAAAATTGGATTAAAGATTTACTGAGCATGACCCCACCCATCAGATCAAGACCCAGTTTCCCCCTCAGTCAGTCTCTCCAATCAGGAAGCTTCCATAAGTCTCTTACCCTTCTCCAGCAGAGGGCTGCTGCTGCTAAGTCACTTCAGTCGTGTCTGACTCTGGGCGACGCCATAGACGGCAGCCCACCAGGCTCTCCCGTCCTTGGGATTCTTCAGGCAAGAACACTGGAGTGGGTTGCCATTTCCTTCTCCAATGCATGAAAGTGAAAAGTGAAAGTGAAGTCGCTCAGTCGTGTCTGACCCTCAGTGACCCCATGGACTGCAGTCTTCCAGGCTCCTCTGTCCATGGGATTTTCCAGGCAAGAGTACGGGAGTGGGGTGCCATTGCCTTCTCCATTGTCATAGATTAGGTGACCGTAGATGTGTGGGTTTATCCCTAGACATTCTATGCTGTTCCATTGATCTGTATTTCCGTTTTTGTTCCAGTACTAAGCTGTTTTGATGACTGCAGCTTTGTAGTAGAGTCTGAAGTCAGGGACCCTGATACCTCTAGCTCTGGTTTTCTTTCTCAAGATTGCTTTCTCTATTCAGGGTCTTTTGTGTTCCCACACAAATTGTAAAATTTTTTGTCCTAATTCTGTGAAAAATGCCATTGGTAATTTGATAGGTATTGCATTGAATCTGTAGATTGCATTGGGTGGTATAGTAATTTTGATAATACTGATTCTTATGACCAAGGAAAAAAATTACTATTTTAAGACTCCAGAGGCAGGCTCCCAGTATAATTCTGTGATGTTAGAAAAGGCTTATTTTGTAGACCAAAGGGGAAAATCCAACTTTAAAAATATATTCAAAGTGCGAAATTTGACTTTTTTTGTGATAAAAGTATGTAAATATTAAATATTTAGTAAGTAAATCTTTTAAAAGGGTGTGAATATTTAAAAAGATCATGGAAGTTTATAAGAAACTGAAGTAAGATAACATCAATAAAATTAATTTGAAACTCTCAAAAGGAAAAATGTAATATTTGTGGTATAGATAATAGGATTTAAAAGCATATGATTGACCAAGACATGGAATAATTCAGGTTGTTTGGGAAAGCAATGACTCCTTTAGTCACAGTGAAATTTTCACATTATGTTTAACCTATATATGAGTATGGTATTAGTTTCAATATTAGAGTTCACCTAAATTGTGTATGTAAAGTTATATAATGTAATTACATTTCTCAAAAAGGTTCTTTAATTTTCAATGTGTTTGACTTTGTTTCCATTTACTAAGGAATTATCATAAAGTCTACTTTTCGGACTTCAAGCTGTTCACCCCTTCCTGATTGGAAAAACATGAATGTGGACAGTCATTCATATTCACTAAAGATGTCCTTTTCAACATAGTGGATTGAAATGCCAAAGTAGGAAGTCAAGAGATACCTGGAGTAACAGGCAAGGTTGGCCTTGGAGTACAAAATGAAGCAGGGCAAAGGCTAACAGAGTTTTGCCAAGAGAACACACTGGTCATAGCAAACACCCTCTTCCAACAACATAAGAGATGACTCCACACATGAACATCGCCAGGTGGTCAATATTGAAACCAGATTGATTATATTCTTTGCAGCCAAAGATGGAGAAGCTCTACAGAGTCAGCAAAAACAAGACTGGGAGCTGACTATGGCTCAGATCATGAACTCCTTATTGCAAAATTCAGGCTTAAATTGAAAAAAGTAGGGAAAACCACTATACCATTCAGGTATGACCTAAATAAAATCCCTAACGATTATACAATGGAAGTGACAAATAGATTCAAGGGATTAGATCTGATAGAGTCCCTAAAGAAGTATGGATGGATGTTTGTGACATTGTACAGGAGGTAGTGATCAAGACCATCCCCAAGAAAAAGAAATACAAAAAGGCAAAATGGTTGTCTGAGGAGGCCTTAAAAATGGCTGAGAAAAGAAGAGAAGTGAAAGGCAAAGGAGAAAAGGAAAGATATACCCATTTGAATGCAAAGCTCCAAAGAATAGCAAGGAGAGATAAGAAAGCCTTCCTCAGTGATCAGTGCAAAGAAATAGAGGAAAACAATAGAATGAGAAAGATTAGAGATCTCTTTAAGAAAATTAGAGATACCAAGGGAACTTTTCAAGCAAAAGAAAGTGAAAGTGAAGCCCCTCAGTCCTGTCCAACTCTTTGCAACCCTGTGGACTGTAGCCTACCAGGCTCCTCCCTCCATGGGATTCTCCAGGCAAGAATACTGAAGTGGGTTGCCATTTCCTTCTCCAGGTTATCTTCCTGACCTAGGGATCGAACCCAGGTCTCCCACGTTGCAGGCAGACGCTTTAACCTCTGAGTCACCAGGGAAGCTTTTCATGCAAAAATGGGCACAATAAAGGACAGAAACAGTATGGACCTAACAGAAGCAAAAGATATTAAGAACAGGTGGCAAGAATACATAGAAGAACTATACAGAAAAGATCTTCATGACCCAGATAACCACGATGGTGTGATCACTTACCTAGAGCCAGACATCCTGGAGTGTGAAGTCAAGTGGGCCATAGGAAACATCACTAAGAACAAAGCTAGTGGAGATGATGGAATTCCAGTTGAGCTATTTCAAATCCTAAAAGATGATGCTGTGAAAGTGCTGCACTCAATATGGCAGCAACTTTGGAAAACTCAGCAGTGGCCACAAAATTGGAAAAGGTCAGGTTTCATTCCAGTCCCTAAGAAAAGCAATTCCAAAGAATGTTCAAACTATTGCACAATTGCACTCATCTCACACACTAGTAAAGTAATGCTCAAAATTATCCAAGCAAGGCTTCAACAGTATGTCAATCAAGAACTTCCAGATGTTCAAGCTGGATTTAGAAAAGGCAGAGGAACCAGAGATCAAATTGCCAACATCCACTGGATCATCAAAAAAGCAAGAGTTCCAAGAAAACATCTACTTCTGCTTTATTTATTACACCAAAGCCTCTGACTGTATAGATCACAATAAACTGTGGGGAATTCTTAAAGAGATAGGAATAACAGACCACCTTACCTGCCTCCTGAGAAATCTGTATGCAGGTCAAGAAGCAACAGTTAGAACTGGACATGGAACAATATACTGGTTCAAAACTAGGAAAGGAGTACGTCAAAGATGTGTACATTGTCACACTGCTTATTTAGCTTATATGCAGAGTACCTCATGCAAAGGGCTGGGCTGGATGAAGCACAAGCTGGGATCAAGATTGCTGGGAGAAATATCAGTAACTTCAGATACGCAGATGACACCCTTATGGCAGAAAGTGAAGAACAACTAAAGAGCCTCTTGATGAAAGTGAAAGAGGAGAGTGAAAAAGCTGGCTTAAAACTCAACATTCAAAAAAATGAAGATCATGGCATCCAGTCCCATCACTTCATGGCAAATAGACGGGAAAACAACAGAAAGAGTGACAGACTTTATTTTGGGGGGGCTCCACAATAACTGAAGATGATAACTGCAGCCATGAAATTAAAAGATGCTCTCTCCTTGGAAGAAATGTTATGAGCAACCTAGACAGCATATTAAAAAGCAAAGACACTACTTTGCCGACAGAGGTCCATCTAGTCAAAGCTATTGTTTTTCCAGTAGTCATGTTTGGATGTGAGTTTTGGACCATAAAGAAAGCTGAGCAGCAAAGAATTGATGCTTTTGAACTGTGGTGTTGGAGAAGACTCTTGAGAGTCCCTTGGACTGCAAGGAGATCCAGCCAGTCCATCCTAAAGGAAATCAGTCCTGAATATTCATTGGAAGGACTGATGATGCTAAAGCTGAAACTCCAATGCATTGGCTGCCTGAAGAGCTAACTCATTGGAAAAGACTGTGATACTGGAAAAGATTGAAGGCAGGAGGAGAAAGGGATGACAGAGGATGAGATAGTTGGATGGCATCACCGACTCGATGGACATGAGTTTGAGCAAGCTCCGAGAATTGGTAATGGACAGGGAAGCCTGGCATGTTGCAGTCCGTGGGTTCACAAAGAGGCAGATATGACTGAGCAACTGAACTGACCTGACCTTATATTTTTAAAGAGTTCCACGAAACATGAATACAGCTGGGCACATAGTTTACTCTGTGGACTTTGTCCAAAGATAGTTGTATTAATAAAAATGGGGGGAAAAAACCTTATAAACTGATCAAACCGGAAATTATTTCTTGTTAAACTGTATTTCCTGGAGTATAGAGAGAAGCAAAGGACCTTGCAAGCAAAATTCATTGCATACCAAGGTGGTACCAATGAAGCAAAATGGCATGTATATAGAAACCTCCATAGTTATTTGTTTCTGAATTGAATCAATGGTCTCACCTAAGGGAACACTGTCCAGTAAGTGTCCTGCCTCCTGAAGTCATGTTAAAATGGGATTTGTAGAGTCCTTGGTAACTGAAAAAATAAAGTGCTTCTACCTTTTTAGTCTATTTAACCACTGATATTTAAGGATAATCTTTCTTTTTCTAATTCCTTTTCCCAATACTGAATACTTTTACTTGTGCCTGTATTATCATATTGGTTTATTTATTGCTTCTTTTTAATGTGAACTTCTCTACTTCTGAATTGTGAATGTACTGCCTCTGTACCTGGCATATCATGAATGCTAAACAAATGCTTATTGAGCAAGGATATCTTGGGCAATCTGAACCTAAACATAATTATTCTAATAATCTAACCAGCTTTTATGGAGTGCAAGCTATGCATAAAATGCATTGCTAGGCATTAAGATAGAAACAAAAAGGAGATAAACTCGCATCCTTACAATTTGGTTTGCGAAGCAGAAACATAAAAAAGCACCTTTTGTACAGCAGAGTGAGAGAAGGACTGAAATACTCCTAAGCTTTGTTTTAAATACCTTTTTATGGGGGAGATATATGATAGACTCAGGGAAGAGGAAGGAGGACACATGAGTGTTAATCATGATATTCCCTAGAACATTCTGTCCTCCTTTAAGGAAAGACTAGTTCAATTCATCATTTTCAGCATTTCCTCTCAGTTAATTATATCCCAGAATGCCTTATGTCTTATGTCTGCCAAAATTCACACTATGTCTGTGGTTTTACAACTGCTCCCTCTTTTAGATTTTTGCATCCCTTTTCCCAGTTTTCTTTTCAAGGTTATTGACTCAAAGCCTCTGCTCAGATTTACACAGAAAGATATTTGACTCTTTAGTGTGTCATGTATGACCGGTAAGCCACGAGACCGTTTACATCCGAGTATGAAAGGGAGGGATAAATTGGGAGATTGGGATTGATATATACACACTACTATATATGATAGCAAATTAATAAGGACCTATGTATAGTACAGGGAATCCACTCAACACTCTGTAATGACATAATAAGGACCTACTGTATAGCACAGGGAATTCTACTCAATACTCTGTAATAACCTACATGGGAAAAGAATCTAAAAAAGAGGGGACATATGTATATGTATAACTGATTCACTTTGGTGTACAGCAGAAACTAACACAACATTGTAAATCAACTATACTCCAATAACAATGATTAAAAATAATAATAGTACCTTTACAATAGCTCTAATGGTCCCTTAGTAGAAGCACAGAACTGCTTAGAGTACTCTCCATCTTTTTCTCTTCTCCTTTCCCTAGTCATAATTCTAAGAAGGTATATGAAGTTTGGCTTCAGTGTACAGTACCCCCTGGTCCACCCACAAAGGTGAAATGATGATGAAATATTGTGATGGTGTTAGGACGTGCTATCCAAAATATGGTACCTTGGCATATTAAATATGTTAAGCTGAAGGGGTTTAAGAAAATGGCAGAAGTGGGAGCATCACTGTGACCTCACATCTCTTGCCCTTCTTCCCTGAAACAGGTCATAAAACTCCTTTGTGAAAGGTACGGTCTGTACCTGTACCAGAGGGAAGGAAGACATTCTTATCACCAGAGACAGGGAATTAGAGGGCCCAGATATCTGTATAAAGAAATGTTGTTAGACAATCTCTTGTGTTCCTAGTTACTTCTTTACCATTTACTATCTCTAGCCCAAATCCCTTTGTCTTTTCAGTTCTTCACAAATTTGCTGTTATCTAAAAGATGTAAAAGCTTCCTGCTCTGGGTCATTTCTTTCAGTCTTCATTCAATAAAACTTGTATGCTTTTCTCCTGCTAATCTGTCTTTGTCAGTTTAATTTTCAGGGCCAATCAGGGACCCTAAGACAGTCAGGAAAAACTTTTTCTTCCTCTGCAGTTACTAAGGGAAAAATTCTGAAAGGGACAGGAGAAGTTCAAGGATAGTAGAGAAAACTGTTCCCTGATCATTATAAAGTTGCATTCTAACAGATTCTAATCTGGTAAATTAGAAGTACAGAACTATATCTCAGAAAAATATTATCAAGGATGTTGATCAGTGTGTTTTCATGATGACTAATCTCATATTCTATTTCCATATATATCACCTGGACCTCTGAAATTCACTCTTGTTATGCACCACTAGTCATCACTGAATATTTCATGCAGCCATTTTCCAAAATCAAACTTTGTCTTAATTCACTCAGTCCTTCTGGGAAGCCAAATATGTGAGAATAAGATCAGTAGTAGTTAATATATTATCAGTTCATTTGAACCATGTCATCTATCACTGAGCAGAGTTATAAAATGCCTACTATGTGCCAGGCACTATTATTGGTATTGCTGCAGACTCACAAATGTTTTATCATCAGAAATTTCTTTGGTGAAGAGAACTTTTTTAGGCTTTTATGTTTCATTTGCAGATATGGTGTTCACAAATATATAACAAGAACTGTTTTAGTGGAAAATCTTTAATAGGTTGGCATAAAAAATATTAGTGCATTCTAAAGCACTTAGGGTGGGACAAACTTATTTCTGGCACAAAAATTTCATGTTATAAAATGAACTGGTGAATTACAGGAAGATGTCACAGATTTCGAGATTTGCTTCTTTTAAAATATATATATATATATATATATATATATATATACACACACATATGTATTTTAATTGCCAGTATTAGAAAACACGTTAAATTTGAAATTGTATTTAAGTATGAGGGAAAGAAGCCTATGATTTACATAAACATTTGGAGAAATTGCCTGCAGATAGTTTTTCTATCCCCTTAGCCTGACTCCCTAAGGCTAAACCATCAAGCCTGACCAGATCATTTTAGCTACTGACAAGAGATGTGGAGAATTAAGAGATTTTCTGGGTGTCTAAAAATATTCCTTTCATAAAAGTCAGCACTACATTTCTAGGACAGAGACCTGGAAACTGCATTTCTTTGTTTCTCCTTTCTCTGTTTTCTCTGTCTCATTGGTGATTTGGTTAATTAACACTTCATCCAAGGATTACATCTCTTAGAGATTCAGGAGAGTGTGAAATTGCCCTCCTGGCAATGACAAGGATGAAGGAATATCCCACTCTCATAGCTATTACTGTACAGCTGGATTTAAAATTTAATATTTTAAAGAACACTTTCTCTGGGAAAAGAGAACTATTACTCTATGACAGTGGTTCTCAAATTGTGGTCCTCAGATCAGCAGCTTCACTGTCCTTGAGGAACTTGTTAGAAATGCAAATTATCAAGCCCCATTCCAGATCTACTGAGTCAGAATCCCTTGGATCAGGGTCCCTGTAATCTGTGTTTTAACCCCCAGGCAATTCTGATGAATGATAAAGTTTGGGAACCATTGGTCTATGCAACTCCCTCACTATGTTGTATATGAATATATTATTTAGTGATACAAGAAGACTTGGGTTAAATTATTAATTAGTAATTTAAATCTTAAATCATTGCCTTTGAATTTGTTAAGCAGACTAGTTCAAGTCCACAGGGCTCCATCAATGTTTTATTGCAGTTCACAGCATGTAGGTCTATTGGCACAAAAACGACTAATTATCTTAGTAGATCTGAAAAGCAGGAAATGCCAGCTGAAAAGTGGCAATGCTTGTTTGAACAAAGTCTCCAAGCTGAAAAAGTGCTCTGCTGCTGCTAAGTTGGCTTCATTCATGTCCGACTCTTTGCAACCCCTTGGACCATAGCCCGCCAGGCTCCTCTGTCCATGGGATTCTTTAGGCAAGGATACTGGAGTGGGCTGCCCATTTCCTCCTTCAGGGGACCTTCCCGACCCAGGGATCAAACCCACATCTCATGTCTCTTTACCACTAGTGCCACCTGGGAAGCCCTTCATATTTATCTAATGGCCCCTTTTCAGAGTGGTGGAGCCACAGGAGGAAGAACCCAGGGTTCACACCCAAGTCAGGCTCAGAGCCCACATGGCCCCGGGCTTTCCCAGATGCTCCCCATCACAGTACCCATGACACCCAGGGCCATATCTGGTGGACAACTGAAAGCCACACCACAGAAGCAGGAACAACTGTACTGTCCAGAGAGCTGTCCCGACTCTGGCTGTGTACCGTCCACCCATGGAGCCCGTACAGGCACCGGTGCTTTCTCTGTACACTTGTACTGCACCTTTTCCTTTCGTGTCACCACACTGGGGAAATTCAGTGCTTCCCAAAGGCCGGCTGCCCGCCTGCACAGTCTCACCTCAGTGCCTGGAGGGCGGCTACGGTGGAAGCCTCCTGACCATGGATGGTGGAACACATGGATGCTTCTACTTGGCCTTGAGCCCCACCTTCTAGGGGAAGAAGTTCACCCGCCACCAGGCTCTGCAGCTTTGCCCCAGTGGCCCACAGGCACCAGGGCAGGCCACCTCCAGGCCTGGGGAGGCGGACGGCAGTGCCTGCAGGAAGCACCTCTCTGTTCCGAACTCAGATCTGTGCCTCGGGTGGTTTGATTAGGTCACATGATAGGTCTACTGAGGCTGTTCCAACTCCCTAACCATGGGGGGCAGGAGGGAAGTCCTGGGATGTCAGTATCTGGGGGACCAGTGCCTCACCATCAAGGAGGAAGTTAGGATTTTTAATGTCATCATATTCATTCTTGGGATACTGCCTTATCTTACAGAATTTGGTTTAAAGTTTTGTTTTTGTTTTTTTTCCGTTTCACTATCTTGTGTTATGGTAATTTCAGTCACCACACTTGCCATTGTGGTTTTACATTGGTGGTGTTATTTCTTCCAGGTAATGCTATTTGTCAGGAGAATTGTAGGTTTTGATGCCTAAGAAGTCTTTTGGTGAAGAAGTAGGAGCTCCTGGATGAAGATAAAGGTGGGATTTTATCTTTATTGCCCCATTTTCCAGTCCTTTTCCCTTTTATATCCACACCTGATCAATTTCAAGGTTCTACAAATCATTTCTCAATCACCTCAACCTATTCTCCTCATTTTAATTTTTTGCCACTGTTACAACTTGGCTGCTGATCATTTCTCAACTTGATGATTCAAATTCAGAGTCATAGAAAGGATTCACAGCAGCTAATTATCATTCTAGCTTCTAAGGTAAAGTTCAGGTATTTAATAATTGTTCCTGTAATACTAAGTGAATTGAATGGGAAAACCAACCAGTGGTGGTTTGTGATGGTTCTGTTCTTTTCAACCGACACTCCCTCCAACTCTATGTACCTATATAATGCTTGTACTAATTCATTCAGTCAACTTTTTTAGGCTGTTATATGTCAAGAGCTATTTTAAACAAAAAGGTAACAATAGTCAACAAATACAAAACCTGGAGACTTCACTTATAGAATTCATAATATAATAATGGTTATGTGTGGTTGAAGACCTACCATTATATCTGTATCTATAGCCATAGCTACATCTTTCTGTATGTGTATCTACTTATTTGTCTGTCTAGCTATTTTAATTATGATGGTAAGGAGGTCCTCTGATGTACTGACATTTAAACAAAGACATGAATGAAGTGATTGATGTTGCTATATGAGGATGAAGTGTTCTATTAGAGCAAACCAAGTAACCTGGGGTAAAAAAAGGAGACTGGTATAACTGGGCAGGGTGGTGGTGATGAGAAAGGGGCTGGATGGAAGAGGATAAACTCAGAGGTAGCCAGGGAATGGGTTGCCAGGGACCATTTACATTGTACTTCAAATGAAATGAGAAGTCCTTAAGAGGTTTTAACAAGAGAGGTGACTGACACTGTGGCGATATTTTAGAAAGACCACCCTGATTACCAGCAACTGAAGCAAGAAAACCCTTTAGGAGACAATCTGCAATAAACCTGATGAGATTTGATGTTGTCATGAGTATGTCATGAGTGATTGGGGTGGGAGTAGTGGTATTTCTTTTCACGCTGAATGTGGAGAATGAGAGAAAGGAAGGAGTCTAACAGCAACTCAAAAATTTTAGGCCCGAAGAAACTAAAAATTGAATTGCCTTTCACTGAGACAGGGAAATAGCAAACACCCTCTTCGAACAATACAAGAGAAGACTCTACACATGGATGTCACCAGATGGTCAATACTGAAATCAGATTGATTATATTCTTTGCAGCCAAAGATGGAGAAGCTCTATAGAGTCAGCAAAAACAAGACTGGGAGCTGACTGTGGCTCAGGTAATTAACTTCTTATTGCAAAATTCATGCTTAAATTGAAGAAAGTAGGGGAAACCACTAGACCATTCTGGTATGACCTAAATCAAATCCCTTATCATTATACAGTAGAAGTGACAAATAGATTCAAGGGATTAGATTTGGTAGACAGAGTGCCTGAAGAACTATGGACAGAGGTTTGTGACATTGTACAGCAGGCAGTGATCAAGACCATCCCCAAGAAAAATAAATGCAAAAAGGCAAAATGGTTATCTGAGGAGGCCTTACAAATACCTGAGAAAAGAAGAGAAGCAAAAGGCAAAGGAGAAAAGAAAAGATATACCCGTTTGAATGCAAAGTTCCAAAGAATAGCAAGGAGAAATAAGAAAGCCTTCCTCAGTGATCAGTGCAAGGAAATAGAGGAAAACAACAGAATGGGAAAGATTAGAGATCTCTTTAAGAAAATTAGAGATACCAAGGGACCTTTTCATGCAAAGATGGGCATAATAAAGGACATAAACAGTATGAACCTAACAGAAGCAAAAGATATTAAGAACAGGTGGCAAGAATACACAGAAGAACTATACAAAAAGATCTTCATGACCCAGATAACCACAATGATGTGATCACTCACCTAAAGCCAGACATCCCGGAATGTGAAGTCAAGTGGGCTGTAGGAAACATCACTAAGAACAAAGCTAGTGGAGGTGATGGAATTTCAGTTGAGCTATTTCAAATCCTAAAAGATGATGCTGTGAAAGTGCTGCACTCAATATGGCAGCAAGTTTGGAAAACTCAGCAGTGGCCACAGGACTGGAAAAGATCAGTTTTCATTCCAATCCCAAAGAAAGGCAATGCCAAAAAATATTCAAACTACTGCACAATTGCACTCATCTCACACACTAGCAAAGTAATGCTCAAAATTCTCCAAGAGAGGCTTCAACCGTATGTTAACCGTGAACTTCCAGACGTTCAAGCTGGTTTTAGAAAAGGCAGAGGAACCAGAGATCAAATTGCCAACATCCATTGGATCATCAAAAAAGCAAGACAGTTCCAGAAAAAAACATCTATTTCTGCTTTATTGACTATGCCAAAGCCTTTGACTGTGCAGATCACAACAAACTGTGGAAAATTCTTCAAGAGATGGGACTACCAGACCACCTTACCTGCCTCCTGAGAAATCTGTATGCAAGTCAAGAAACAACAGTTAGAACTGGACATGGAACAACAGACTGGTTCCAAGTCAGGAAAGGAGTACGTCAAGGCTGTATATTGTCACCCTGCTTATTTAACTTATATGCAGAGTACATCATGAGAAATGATGGACTGGATGAAGCACAAGCTGGAATCAACATTGCCAGGAGAAATATCAATAAACTCAGATACGCAGAAGACATCAGCCTTATGGCAGAAAGTGAAGAACAACTAAAGAGCCTCTTGATGAAAGTGAAAGAGGAGAGTGAAAAAGCTGGCTTAAAACTCAACATTCAGAAAACTAAGATCTTGGCATCTGGTCCCATCACTTCATGGCAAATAGATGGGGAAACAATGGAAACAGTGACAGACTTTTATTTTGGGGGGCTCCAAAAGCATTGCACATGGTGACTGAAGCCATGAAATTAAAAGACACTTGCTCCTTGGAAGAAAAGCTGTGAGCAACCTAGACAGCATATTAAAAAGCAGAGATATTACTTTGCCAACAAAGATCCATCTAGTCAAAGCTATGGTTTTTCCAGTAGTCATGTATGGATGTGAGAGTTGGACTATAAAGAAAGCTGAGCACCAGAGAATTGATGCCTTTGAACTGTGGTGTTGGAGAAGACTCTTGAGAGTCCCTTGGACTGCAAGGAGATCCAAACAGTCCGTCCTAAAGGAGATCAGTCCTGGGTGTTCATTGGAAGGACTGATATTGAAGCTGAAACTCCAATACTTTGGCCACCTGATACGAAGAGCTGACTCATTGGAAAAGGCCCTGATACTGGGAAAGATTGAAGGCAGGAGGAGAAGGGGACAACAAAGGATGAGATGGTTGGATGGCATTACTGACTTGATGGACATGAGTTTAAGCATGCTCTGGGAATTTGAATGGACAGGGAAGCCTGGCGTGCTGTAGCCCATGGGATAGCAAAGAATTGGACACGACTGAGCAACTGAACTTAACTGAGAAAGGGAAAACCATTTTGTAGGGATAGGGGCCAAAGTTGGGGAAAATGAGTTTAGCTTTGGATACGTTATTTGAGATAGCAACTGTCAATCAAGTAAAAGGTCATAAATTGTTGGTTCCATCAATTCAGGTGGGAAGTTTAAAAACATATACCTCAGGTCACTCTTTTAAATATAATCACCCATTTTGTTGTTGTATAGTGTTGTCTGGTATTTTTGTCCATATTACAAATCATGCCTTCTCATTCCTCAATAATAAAATATACAGACGTATAAAAGAAAACCAAAAATCACTGTCATCTAATCTTTCCAAAGGTGATAACCATTATCAACTTCTCAATGTATAAGTTTCCAAATTGTGTGTTTGTCTACATATATTTAGATATATATTAGTGTATACCATGTGAAACTATTGCTATTCACTTTGATCTACAAAAATAATAATTTAACATATCAGCTTAATATATACATATAGATATGAACACTATAAAAATAGAAGCATGCAAAATCTATTTGTCTATGAAGTGAAAGTCATTCTTTGCAACCCCATGGACTATACAGTCCATGGAATTCTCCAGGCCAGAATATTGGAATGGGTAGCCTTTCCCTTCTCCAGGCGATTTTCCCAACTCAGGGATCAAACCCAGGTCTCCTGCAATGCGGGCAGATTCTTTACCAGCTGAGCCACAAAGGAAGCCCAAGAATACTGGAGTCGGTAGCCTATCCCTTTTCCAGCGGATCTTCCTGATCCAGGAATCAAATGAGGGTCTCCTGCATTGCAGGCAGATTCTTTACCAACTGAGCTATCAGGGTAGCCCAATACAAATAGAAGCATGCAAAATATATTTGTCTATGCTTTTGTTAAATACTTTATTTTGGCTGAGTCTCTTACGTTGCACATGACAGGAAAAAGCTAGAATAACTGATGATGTATTTTAAAGAAAGGAAACAGGTAGTGTGTTAAACCTGACAAATCCTACAAAATACAATATAACTATACAACATTAAGGGTTCCAAAATGGTCCTGCTGCTGCTACTGCTGCTAAGTTGCTTCAGTCATGTCTGACTGAAAATGTCATGTGCGAAAATGGTCCTAGGCAGCACCAAAATTACCAGTAGACAAACATCATGTTTTTGGGTACTTCTTTATTTTTCTGTTGAGGATTATAGCATAAATATGGCAAAATTCTTTGATTTACTTTAAAGCATTTTAGTCAGAGTAACTGAATTCTGTGAGATGTTGGTTGTTAAATTAGGCATTCAGCTCAATGGTGTTTTTATAACATTTTGAAAGAACAACATTGAACAAATTAGTAGTCAACAGTGGCTTTAATGAGATTAAATTGAATTTATGGGTTTAATACCTCTCTGGGTCAATTTTGGGACCTAGTGAATAATCTTAGCTGTATTTATCATTGGTCTTGAAGAGAGATGGAAAAAATATGTGTAAGCTAGTACATCTCTGTTTCAGGAAAAATTACCCACAGTAGATACCTCAGAGTTATTTAAGGATCAAATGTACAATTACACATTGTGAAAGTACTTAACAAACCACAAAGCACTAAATAAATTCAATAGATTGTTACAGTGACAAGATAGAGCTAGCAAACACATAACGGAAGAACAGATTGTTCTTTCAACTTCAGTCTTTTGTTGTTTGCTTCTGAAGGCATTGTAGGTTTTATTTTGTTGTTCCTTTAGAAATGAAAAGAAAAAAAATTTTAAAAGAACGCACTGTAAGGCAAAGAGAAAACTAATAATTTCCCAAAAAAACGTTTTAGTCTTTTCTTGAAATGTTACTTATCATGTGTAGAGCAAGAGGAAGATAGATAATGATGGGTTTTCTTCCTTTTCATTGGGTCAATTAAGAAAGATACTGAAAACTCCTTCCAACTGCAGTTTAAATTAGGAACGATAGCTTTTTGTTATTTCATAAAAAGTCATTACAGTGTGATGAATTTTCATTAAAAAAAACATATCTTACAAGATTGGACTTTATTTTAAGATGCAGTTCTCTTGGTTACAGATTTAAAAATACAGCTTTTTGATGAGTTAGATATAAATGAATAAAGAATTTAAATGATTTTCCCTGGTAATTCATATAAGGCAAAAATCAAGTAGTAAGTTATATTATGGCATAAAAGCACCTTTTAAAAACTAAATATTAATCAATTTGATAATATACCTACCTTTAACTTAAAATTTAACATACTTTTTTCAGCATTCATCGAGGAAAATAAATGTGTTGGGCATGTCAATTTATTCTACAAATGAATAAAATATCTGCACTGAGGTGAGTAGGGAAGACAAGAACTAACCTAACCTAAGTTACTTTGGGAATCAATACTTTGACTGGAGACTGTAAATCAATAAAAAAGGAACTATAAGTATTAAAAAAAAATTATTCTAAAGAACTAAAATTGCTGTTAACTTCCATAATCCAAGAAGCTTTAAACATGACGCTGGCTAGAAAAACACTGGCACAGAAATACAGTGAAGTGGAAGGAGCTAGAAACTGGGTAGAGACGAGGCTAAGAGACCACCCAAGATGGAGGAAAGGGCCAGAGATTGAATAGGACTGGAAATCCACTTCTAGGAGTTGGGTGAGGATTAGTTTCAGGACCAGGTACTGAGTCCTTCACTGATGCTGTGACAGTAATCTTCCTGATAAAATTAAAGCCAGAAGGGCACCTGTTGTCATTCTAATGGTAAAATGGTGGACCACTAGGCTCAGAAACTTGAAAAATGAAGTTTTGAGTCATCCCACCAGGAGAAGTACTGTGACCAGTTGAGGTTTTATCTGAAAGTAAAGGGAATATAAAATGTGTAACAGAAGCAGGAATTTATAAATACTGTATGCAAGCACATGACTAGTTGTAGAAAGAAAAACTATAGTTATTATGCATTCTATTTATTAAATAAAATTTTATCTTCTACAGTTTTATATATAAAGTATGTATTTGGTGACTTACCTTATTAATTGAAATGTTAGAGGATATCATTAAAGGATAGTGACTGAGATAATAGAAGAGCATTCATCACTCACAGGTGGATATGTTTACGAGCAGGGTGGCCATATGATTTATTGTCCAAACTAGGAAGATGATAAAATCAAAGGGCATACTAAAATAGTAAAATACATACGTTTAAAAATATTTGATTAGTGTTTATGAACCTAAAAATAGTTTTATTCAAAAGTTATTTTCCAAAATAATTTCTGAAAAATCATGTATGTTACACCCTTTTAAACAATTTCTGTATTCATATTCTGAATATAAAACTTAATGGTGATAAGTATTCTGGTTACGTGTCCATATACTTCTGTCAGGTTTTAACTATATATGTTTTTAATACTGTATCACTTGTATTTCTCTAAAGAATATATTTTTCCAATGTATCTTCCTTTCTATTAAAAAATAATTCATGGGACTTCCCTCGTGGTCCAGCGATTAAGATTTCACACTTCCATTGCAGGGGCTGTGGGTTCAATCCCTGGTCGGGAAACTGAGACCCCACATGCTGCAGGGTGCAGTCAAAACAAACAAACCAAAAAAAAATTTCCAAAACAAAAAAAAACTTGCACCTTCCTCAAAATTGCATTTGATGACTGACAAACTAAGTTGTTGACATCTTCTAATGTCTCTTTAGACTTTAATCATTTTAATTGAGAAAAGTGTATCTGTACAGGTGCCAAGGTACCTGGTAAACTGCACAATCCTACTAAATGGCAGACATTCTTAGGCCTATTTTTCATATTGAAAGGTGTTAATATATAATTCCAAATATTTTATTTTTTCTCCCATACTGAGTAACTTTTGTGAACAAATACTGTCCCAGGGCAAAACTTAACAAATAAGTTGCTTTTTTTTTTTTTTTGCACATTCATTAAAAAAAAAATTTATTTGACTCTGCCGGGTCTTTGTTTCAGCACATAGAATCTTCATTGTTCAGTTGCAGCTTGTGGCATAGATGGTGTTTTTAAAGTATTTCATTGGATTGAGATGCTACACAATCATGTTCTTTCAACTTCTCTCCTTTTCAGGACAATATAAGTTTTTTCAATTAGAAATATGAGTGCCATCAAAACGCTCTTCCAAAACACCTAGATTTCTAGGCACAACTATAAAATTTCAAAATAAGATGTTGTAATTCTTTTTTTTTTTCTTAACTTTTATTTATTTTTTAAATATAAATTTATTTATTTTAATTGGAGGCTAATTACTTTACAATATTGTATTGGTTTTGCCATACATTGACATGAATCCACCATGGGTGTACATGTGTTCTCCATCCTGAACCCCCTCCCACCTCCCTCCCCATCTCATCCCTCTGGGTGATCCCAGTGCACCAGCCCCAAGCACCCTGTATCATGCATCAAACCTGGACTGGCGATTCATTTCACATATGATAATATACATGTTTCAATGCCATTCTCCCAAATCATCCCACCCTCGCCTTCTCCCACAGAGTCCAAAAGACTGTTCTATACATCTGTCTCTTTTGCTGTTTCGCATACAGAGTTATCGTTACCATCTTTCTAAATTCCATATATATGCGTTAGTATACTGTATTGGTGTTTTTCTTTCTGGCTTACTTCACTCTGTATAATAGGCTCAAGTTTCATCCAAGTCATTAAAATTGATTCAAATGTATTCTTTTTTAATGGGTGAGTAATATTCCATTGTGTATATGTACCACTGCTTTCTTATCCATTCTTCTTTCTCAAGATTGCTTTGGCTATTCGAGGTTTTTTTTTGTATTTCCACACAAATTGTGAAATTATTTGTTCTAGTTCTGTGAAAAATACTGTTGGTAGCTTGATAGGGATTGCATTGAATCTATAGATTGCTTTGGGTAGCATACTCATTCACTATATTGATTCTTCTTATGTGTGAACATGGTATATTTCTCCATCTATTTGTGTCCTCTTTGATTTCTTTCATCAGTGTTTTATAGTTTTCTATATATAGGTCTTTAGTTTTTTTAGGTAGATATATATTCCTATTTTTATTCTTTTCATTTCAATGGTGAATGGAATTTCTTCCTTAATTTCTCTGTTTTCTCATTGTTAGTGTATAGGAATGCAAGGGATTTTTGTGTGTTGATTTTATATCCTGCAACCTTACTATATTCATTGATTAGCTCTAGTAATTTTCTGGTGGAGTCTTTAGGGTTTTCTATGTAGAGGATCATGTCATCTGCAAACAGTGAGAGTTTTACTTCTTCTTTTCCAATCTGGATTCCTTTTATTTCTTTTTCTGCTCTGATTGCTGTGGCTAAAACTTCCAAAACTATGTTGAATAGTAGTGGTAAGAGTGGGCACCCTTGTATTGTTCCTGACTTTAGGGGAAATGCTTTCAATTTTTCACCACTGAGGATAATGTTTGTTGTGGGTTTGTCATATATAGCTTTTATTATGTTGAGGTATGTTCTTTCTAGTCCTGCTTTCTGGAGGGTTTTTATCATAAATGGATGTTGAATTTTGTCAAAGGCTTTCTCTGCATCTATTGAGATAATCATATGGTTTTTATTTTTCAATTTGTTAATGTGGTATATTATGTTGATTGATTTGTGGATATTGAAGAATCCTTGCATCCCTGGGGTAAAGCCCACTTGGTCATGATGTATGATCTTTCTAATATGTTGTTGGATTCTGTTTGCTAGAATTTTGTTAAGGACTTTTGCATCTATGTTCATCAGTGATATTGGCCTGTAGTTTTCTTTTTTTGTGACATCTTTGTCTGGTTTTGGGATTAGGGTGATGGTGGCCTCATAGAATGAGTTTGGAAGTTTACTTCCTCTGCACTTTTCTGGAAGAGTTTGAGTAGGATAGGTGTTAGCTCTTCTCTACATTTTTGGTAGAATCAGCTGTGAAGCCGTCTGGTCCTGGACTTTTGTTTGCTGGAAGATTTCTGATTACAGTTTCAATTTCCGTGCTTGTGATGGGTCTGTTAAGATTTTCTATTTCTTCCTGGTTCAGTTCTGGAAAGTTGTACATTTCTAAGAATTTGTCCATTTATTCCAAGATGTCATTTTATTGGCATATAGTTGCTGATAGTAGTCTCTTATGATCCTTTGTATCTCTGTGTTGTCTGTTGTGATCTCTCCATTTTCGTTTCTAATTTTGTGATTTGATTTTTCTCCTTTTGTTTCTTGATGAGTCTGGCTAATGGTTTGCCAATTTTATTTATCTTCTCAAAGAACCAGCTTTTGGCTTTGTTGATTTTTGCTATGGTCTCTTTTGTTTCTTTTGCATTTATTTCTGCCCTAATTTTTAAGATTTCTTTCCTTGTACTAACCCTGGGGTTCTTCATTTCTTCCTTTTCTAGTTGCTTTAGGTGTAGAGTTAGGTTATTTATTTGACTTTTTTCTTGTTTCTTGAGGTAAGCCTGTATTGCTATGAACCTACCCCTTAGCACTGCTTTTACAGTGTCCCATAGGTTTTGGGTTGTTGTGTTTTCATTTTCATTCGTTTATGTGCATATTTTGATTTCTTTTTTGATTTCTTCTGTGATTTATTGGTTATTCAGAAGCGTGTTGTTCAGCCTCCATATGTTGGAATTTTTTAATAGTTTTTCTCCTGTAATTGACATCTAATCTTACTGTATTGTGGTCAGAAAAGATGCTTGGAATGATTTCAATTTTTTTTGAATTTACCAAGGCTAGATTTATGGCCCAGGATGTGATCTATCCTGGAGAAGGTTCCATGCACACTTGAGAAAAAAGGTGAAATTCATTGTCTTGGGGTGAAATGTCCTATAGATATCAATTAGGTCTAACTGGTCTATTGTATCATTTAAAGTTTGTGTTTACTTGTTAATTTTCTGTTTAGTTTTTCTATCCATAGATGTAAGTGGGGTATTAAAGTCTCCCACTATTATTGTGTTATTGTTAATTTCCCCTTTCATACTTCTTAGCATTTGTCTTACATATTGTGATGCTCCTATGTTGGGTGCATATATATTTATAATTGTTATATCTTCTTCTTGAATTGATCCTTTGATCATTATGTATTGTCCTTCTTTGTCTCTTTTCACAACCTTTGTTTTAAAGTCTATTTTATCTGATATGAGTATTGTGCTATTTGTGTTTTGGGAGTCCAGGTCTTTGCCTCATTAAGTAGGTTTATTTCTAGGTAGTTTATTCTTTTTGATGCAGTGGTAAATGGGATTGTTTCTTTAATTTCTCTTTCTCATGTTTCATTGTTAGTGTATGGAAATGCAACAGATTTCTTTGTATTAATTTTGTATCCTGCAGCTTTACTGAATTCATTGATGAACTATAGTAGTTCTCTTTTTTCCCAGTTGGTTGGCAATTTATTAAAGCAGTAAGTCTCAGGAGATTAGCACAGGAGATTAGCACACATAATATTATAAGACAAAATGTCAGTGTCACAAAACAAAGAAGTTAGTATGAATCAGAATGCATTTGAGCTTTTCAAGACATATATTTTATTATTGGAATATACTTACAGCATTAGTTTCTGTTGTACAACAAAGTGAATCAGCTATATGTATACCTAAATCCCCTCTCTTGAGCCTCCCTCCCACACCTCCCCCCACATCCCATTCCTCTAGGTCATCACAGGACCAAGTTGAGCTCCCTGTGCTTTATTGCAACTATACAGCACAGAACTCCCTGTGCTATACACTAGTGATCTGTTTTATATACAGTAGTGTATATATGTTAATGCTAATCTCCCAGTTTGTCCCACCCTCCCTTCCCCTTGTGTGCCCATATGTAAACTCTGTATGTCTACATTTATTCCTCCTTACATAGGTTCATCTGCACTATTTTTTTAGATTTCATATATATGCATTAATATATGATATTTTTCTCTTTCTGACTTCACTCTATATGACAGATGCTAGGTCCATCCACATCATTATTTACCTTCCTTGTTATGGGTGAGTAATATTCCCTTGTGCATGTGTATGTATATGTGTGTGTGTGTGTCCACATCTTCTTTATCCACTCATCTGTTGATGGACATTGAGGTTGCTTCCATGTCCTTGCTATTGTAAATAGTGCTTCAATGAACATTGGAGTACATGTGTCTTTTTGAATTCTGGTTTTCTCAGGGTATATGCCCCTGGTGGTATTTCTAGATCATATGGTAGTTCTATTTTTATTTTTTATATTTTTATTTTTTATTTCCATAGTGGCTGCACCCGGAGAAGGCAATGGCACCCCACTCCAGTACTTTTGCCTGGAAAATCCTATGGATGGAGAAGCCTGGTGGGCTGCAGTCCATGGGGTCGCTAAGAGTCGGATACGACTGAGCGACTTGACTTTCACTTTTCACTTTCATGCATTGGAGAAGGAAATGGCAACTCACTCCAGTGTTCTTGCCTGGAGAATCCCAGGGACGGGGGAGCCTTGTGGGCTGCCATCTATGGGGTCGCACAGAGTCGGACACGACTGAAGCGACTTAGCAGCAGCAGTGGCTGCACCAAGTTACATTCCCACCAACAGTGCAAGATGGTTCCCTTTTATCCACACACTCTCTGGTATTTATTGTTTATAGATTTTTTGATGATGGCCATTCTGACTGGTGTGAGGTGATACCTTATTGTAGTTTTGATTTGCATTTCTTTATTAGTGATGTTGAGCATCTTTTCATGTGTTTGGCCATCTGTACATCTTCTTTGGAGAAATGTCTATTTAAAAGGTCTTCTGCCCAGTTTTTGATTGGGTCATTTGGTATGAGCTGCATGAGCTGCTTGTATATTTTGGAGATTAATCCTTTGTCAGTTGCTTAATTTGCAAATATTTTCTCCCATTCTGAGGGTTGTCTTTTTGTCTTTTTTAGGTTTTCTTTGCTGTGCAAAAGCTTTTCAGTTTAACTAGGTCCCGTTTGTTGCCCTAGTGGTTTTCTGGTAACATCTTTAGGATCTTCTATGTATAGTATCACATCATCTGCAAACAGTGACAGTTTTACTTGCTTTCCAATTTAGAGTCCCTTTAGTTCTTTCTTTGCTGATTGCTGTAGTTGGGACTTCCAAAACTATGTTGAATAAGAGTGGTGAGAGTGGACATCCTTGTCTTGTTCCTGATCTTAGAGCAAATACTTTCAACTTTTCACCATTGTGGATGATGCTAGCTGTAAGTTTGTCATATGTGGCCTTTATTATGTTGAGGTATGTTCCCTCTAAGCTCACTTTCTGGAGAGTTTTTATTGTAAATGGGTGTTGAATTTTGTTGAAAGCTTTTTCTGCATCTATTGACATAATCATAAGGTTTTCTTCAATTTGTTGATGTTATATATCACACTGATTGATTTGCAGATATTGAAAAATCCTTGCATCTCTGGAATAAATCCCACTTGATTATGGTGTATGATCCTTTTAATGTAATATTGTTGGATTCAGTTTGCTAGTATTTTGAGGATTTTTGCATCTTTGTTCATCAGTGATATTGGCCTGTAATTTTGTTTTTTCGTAGTATCTTTTTCTGGTTTGGGTATCAGGGCTATGGTAGCCTTGTAGAATGAGTTTGGGAATATTCCTTCCTCTGCAATTTTTTGAAACAGTTTCAGGTGTTAATTCTTCTGTAAATGTTTGATATAATAATAATTCATCTATGAAGCCATCTCTTCCTGAAATTTTGTTTGTTGGGAGGTTTTAAGTCACAGTTTCAATGTCAGTACTTGGTCTGTTCCTATTTTCTATTTCTTCTGGTTCATTCTTGGGAGATTGTGCTTTTCTAAGAATTTGTCCATTTCTTCTAAATTGTCCATTTTATTGGCATATAGTTGCTTGTAGTAGTCTCTTATGATCCTTTGTATTTCTCTGGTGTCTGTTGTAACTTCTCCTTTTCCATTTCCGATTTTATTGATTTGAGCTCTCTCCCTCTTTTTCTTGATGAGTCTGGCTAAAGGCTTATCAATTTTGGTTATATTTTCAAAGAATTAAATTTTAGTTTCATTGATCTTTTTTCTATTCTGTTCTTCATCTCTATTTCATTTATTTTTGCCAGTGAGTACTCCCCAGAGCTGCTTCTGCCAGTGTCCTAGTCCACATAATGAGCCACACCCATCCCCTCCCTCCACAGGAGACCTTCTGATACCTGCAGATAAGTTTGGCCAGTCTCTTATGAGGTTATTGCTTTCACCTCTGGGTCCCAGTGCACACCAGACCCTGTGTGCTCCCTTCAAGAGTGGAATTCCTGTAGTGAAACTCCATTGGCCTTCAGAGCCATATTCTCCGGGTATTCCTCCTCCCATTGCCAGACCCCCCCAGGCTGGGGAGCCTGACGTGGGGTTCAGAACTTTCACTGCTGTGGGGGAACCTCTGTGGCATAATCATTTTCTAGTTTGTGGGTTGCCTACCAGGCACGTGGGCTCCCTAGGTGGCTCAGTGGTTAAAAAAAAAAAAAAAAAAATCTGCCTGCAGTGCAGGAGACCTGGGTTTGATCCCTAGATCATGAGGATCCCCTGAGAAGGGAGAAGGAAATGGCAGCCCACTCCAATATTCTTGCCTGGAGAGCTCTATGGACAGAGGAGCCTAGTGGGCTACAGTCCATGGAGTCACAAAGGGTTGGGCATAACTGAGCAACTAACAGTTTTACTTTTTACCTCGCCTATATGGGACTTAAGTTTATCACGATTGCATCCCTCCTTCCATCTCATTGTGACTTCTTTGTCTTTGGATGTAGGCTATGATTTTTGGTAGGTTCTAGCATTTTGTTTTATTTTTGTCACTGGTTATTTAGAAGGTAGTTGTTATTTTGGTGTTTGCATAAGAAGAGGTGAGCTCATGTCCTTCTACTCTGTCATCTTACCTCTGGACTGGAACTACTGGAACTTGAATTGACTGCTGATAGGAGCATAAAACAGTACAACCACGTAGGAAAACTGTTTGGAAGGTTTATAGAAAGTTACAAATACACATACCATATGATCCAACCATTCCACTTCTAGAAGAGAAATTAAATATACATATAAAGACTTAAACATTAATGTTCATAACAGCTTTTAACTGTATCACCCTCAGACTGGAAATAATCCAAATCTCCTTTACTAGGTGAGTGAATAAACAAATTGGGACGTATCACCCAATAGAATACTACTCAACAATAAAAAGCAGTAAACATTCAGATATGTTGATGATTTTCAAAATATTTATGATGAGTTAGAAGAAGTAGACCAAAAATAGTACTCTGATTCCATTTATAGAAAAATTCTGGAAAAGGCAAACTTATCTACAATGACAGAAAGCAGATCAGTACTTGCCTGGCAATGAGGGCATAGGAAGTGAGGGGCAGAAGGGAGGAAGTACAAAGAAACATTAAGTAACTTTTAGAGGTGATGTTCATTATCTTATTTATGGTGATGGTTTTATAGGCATATACTTATATCAAAACTCATTCAAATTTTATAATTTAAATATGTCGTGTTTGTTGTATGCTAAGTTATACCACAGCAAAGGTATTGAAACTGCAGATTTAGTCATCAAAGGTACTGGAAAGATAGGTGATTTCTGAGGCCAAAATAACAAATGAATTTACTTCATACATTTGGTTACAGAAACATAAGAATGTGTAACATCTGAAAATACACTTGCAAAAGAGTTGAAGGTTATTAGCAGTGTGATCAGAAGTATTTGAGATATTTATTTCACACAGTGTGTTAAGGTCTATAACATAAGAAAAGTGTTTAAAGTATGTAAATCTGATAAAAATGTATAAGTGGGCAAATCAGTAGAAATAAAGCAGAAATCATCAATAAGCATATTTTAAAACTGTACATTAATAGTTATAAAAATCCATACATAAAAAATAAATCATTTCTCAAAACTGTCAAACATATAGAAAACAATGTTAATACCAAATCTTGTCTCCACAAAGAATACTTGGTTGTTCCCACATATTGTGAGGAAATTAGGGCAAACTCCTAAGCTCCAATTGTCAATATATTCAAAATCCTTAAAACAGGTCCTGATCAGCAACTCTAGTTCTATAAAATTACTAAAATAAAGTCATATGAATATGTCAAGGTACAAAGATTTAATAACAAATACATGCTGTTAATATTAGGAAACAAGTTATATATCCAAAAGTAAAAGATTGATTGGGACATCTGTGGTGCTTCTCTGATCTCGTTGTGACCCATAAGATGGAATACATTGCTGCCTTGTGTTTCTTGATCCTCAAATAATAGCAAAATGTTTGGAGTGCAAGTTTTGAATACAGACAATCTGTGACATCACTTACTACTTTCAATCTTCATTATGAGGCATCAGTTGGTTAGCATACCCAAGTCTCAGTTGCTCATTATGTAAAGATAGTGATAATTATAGCACTTATCTACAGGCTTCTACTGAATATTATATTTAAGATAATTGGTAGAATATTTGTAGTCTACTGCCTGGCCCTAGTAGGGATCATGAATGTCACCTATTATCATCAAGTGAAAATGCTTAAAACAATATTGTTTATTTTCATTAAAAAAGTATACACATATATTAACAGTAGTTAACTCTGAGTCTTGGACTTACACATAATTGTCATATTCTTCTTTCCTCTGTTACTCAATTTTACTATAAACAAAGTAATTTTTAACATCTATGTATTTTCAAATTTGCTACATTTATAAATAGAATTCAGTAGTAAATATAAAATTTCTTGATATTTCAAACATTTAACTTGAAAATGCATTTAATTGAAAAATTATCTTCTTATTTCATTAAAGAGATAAATTAGTGGTTAATGAATGCAGTAAAAAAAAAAAGAAGCCATATTTATTAAATTCTCCAAAAGACTAAGTCACCTTCTTAAAGTTGTGAATTTTCATTCAATATGGTATTGTGAGTTGACTTTAATATATAGTAAGCAAACCATATTTCCTCTGAAGTTGTATAGTTTCCTGAGATAATTTGGAAAGATCAAGATCCAGTTGCCAATGTTGTTGTTTCCTTTTTAGTGAAATAGGCATAATGAATCATCTTAACTGCCACCACAGGATTCTTTTGACTCTCATATAATAAAATATGGAGAAAGGTCCTGATAAAAGAAATATCCTATGGAAATATAAAATATTTTTTTTTAGAAATCATCAAATATTTGTTTCACATTCTTTTAATAAGTTGAAAGCATACTAAAAATTATTAATCAATAACCCTATCTGGTAAATAGTAGCTTCAATAACAAAGATAAAAGCATACAATGAGTAAAAGTGAATGGAAGTATATTTCCTTCGCATGCAAGTTCGACATCCAGACTGGAGGTGTGGCTTAATGCCAACAAGATATTCAGTGGTGAAGGTGCTGTCAACATTGGTGCTTTGCCATCCCCTAGTATACAGCCCTCCTCTGCATGCTCATAGCTGTCCCCTGCCTCGATTGGCTTCTAGCTTATGTGAAGAGGAAATAGAGGAATCCAGATGAAGCAAAAATTGCTTGTGCTCATATTTTATTAGCAAGAATTTAGTTGAGCGACCACATGTAACTACAAAGGAGACTGGGTACTGTGGTCCCCAGTTGGGTTGCCCTGAGTAACCAGGGAGAAAAGTACAATAGATTTAGAAGGCACAAGTAACAGTCAAATGTACACCCTACACAAGACATCTGGTCACTTGGAACCACTTGATGTAGCAATAATACTTGAAGTAATTTCCTAGAATTCATGATTAAATTTGCTTTGTATCAAAGTCATGTTGTTTATCTCTTTCTATGTGTTCACTTCAGTTCAGTTCAGTCGCTCAGTCGTGTCCAACTCTTTGCAACCCCATGAATCGCAGCACACCAGGCCTCCCTGTCCATCACCAACTCCCGGAGTTCACTCAGACTCACGTCCATCAAGTTGGTCATGCCATCCAGCCATCTCATCGTCTGTCGTCCCCTTCTCCTCCTGCCTCCAATCCCTCCCAGCATCAGAGTCTTTTTCAATGAGTCAACTCTTCACATGAGGTGGCCAAAGTACTGGAGTTTCAGCTTTAGCATCATTCCTTCCAAAGAAATCCCAGGGCTGATCTCCTTCAGAATGGACTAGTTGGATCTCTTTGCAGTAGGTGTTCTTTATTCTAAAAACTATACTTTAGTATAAGACAAAAAGAACAGTTGTGGCCAGTTTTCTGCATTGTACAGGGATTTCATCTCTTCTAGTCACAAAAGAACTCTGCTTCATCATCAGATGTCTTGCTTGTCAATAGCTCCCTGTGTGAAACTTCACAAGAGCTATAGAAGTAGTTAATGTTTGAAGTTAGGTAACTTTGATGGTGTCTGTAAGGAATAGTGGGGAAAAAAAGAGAGAGGAGAGTGTTTGAACTGTTTCAGAGAAAAACATATTTTGTACAGAAAGCCTGTAATACAACTTAAAGATTTGGCAAAATGCCCACAAGGTAGCTTAATATGCTTTAGTAATGGGAGGTTGCTTTAATACTGCTCATGAGGAAGCAATTCCTTTGTTAAAGGGCTTTCCAAGTGAATGAGTATGCCCTGTGCTTACCTTCAGAGGCCTTCCATTCCTCTAGAACTCATGTTAATTGCTTAATGCATGCCTGGAGACAGACATAACCTTGATTTCCCAAAAAAAACAACTTTACCTTTGATTTGAAAAATGGACTTAATAGGTCAACCCATTAAGCCTTTCCTTGTTGTTTGGTAATATTTCCAGGATTAGGAATAACCTCACACTACTGAAAATTCCATCTGTTTCAAGAAGCATGTGGTTTGCAACAGAAGGTCTTCAATCTAATTTCAAAATGTCCATGGCTGCTATAAATTACTTTGGGCAGAAAGGTGGTAGCAGACAAAGTTCCTGTGAAATACATAATTTTAAATGTCATGGAGGGAATCAATAATCAAGGTTTGTGACATAAAGTTTTTTTTAGCAGATACAAGAATGAGAAAAGGCTCTATAAATTCCCTAAGGTCTTCTCTCTGAGCCCCAAAAAGGAATTAATAGTAAGTGAACTGGATGACAGACCCGAAAAGATTACAATAATTCCTTCATGATTTGAAGTATGAAAAATAATGGGAAGTTGTAAGACTGTGTCAGAGTCATTAAGCAACTCTTTCAGAAATTGTGAAAAAGAAGGATGGCAGGAAGTCATCATATTGAGAAAGCAGATGTACTTTTCTGAAAGTAAGTCTTTTACAAAAATATAACATTCAAAAAACAGACACAAGAAAACATTGGGAGGTGTTACATAGGTCTATTACCTTGACTGGTGATGGTATCACAAGTGTTTCAGTTCAGTTCAGTTCTGTCACTCAGTTGTGTCTGACTCTTTGCAGCCCCATGGACTGCAGCACACCAGCCTTCCCTGTCCATCACCAACTCCTGGAGTTTGCTCAAACTCATGTCCATCTAGTCAGTGATGCCATCCAACCATCTCATCCTCTGTCTTCCCCTTATCCTCCTGCCTTCAGTCTTTCCCAGCATCAGGGTCTTTTCCAAGGAGTCAGTTCTTTGCATCAGGTGGCCAAAATATTGGAGTTTCAGCTTCATATCAGTCCTTCCAATGAATATTCAGGACTGATTTCCTTTAGGATGGACTGGTTTGATTTCTTTGCAGTTCAAGGGACTCTCAAGAGTTTTCTCCAACCCCACAGTTCAAAAGCATCAATTCTTCTGCACTCAGTTTTCTTTATAGTCCAACTGTGACATCCATACACAACTACTGGAAAAACAGTAGTTTTGACTAGACGGACCTTTGTTGGCAAAGTAACGTCTCTGCTTTTTAATATGCTGTCTAGGTTGGTCATGGCTTTTCTTCCAAACAAGTATTTCCCTATGTCCAGACTTGTGTGTATTGAATTATACACATGAAGTATGTGTAGTTTGTACATCAATTATACTTCAGTATGCTATTGAAAATATAAGATGTGCAGAAAAGTGCCCCAAACTTAATGGAACAGCATGGTACATTTTCAGAGAGTAAATACCTACATATACCCACCAATCTGATAAAAAAATATAGCATTACCAATACCTTTGAGGCCCCACTCATGCTCACTTCCACTAAGTACCATCATGAAGTAACCATCCTGATTTCTAACACTTATATTAGTGTCGCCTTGTCTTGGACTTTATATAAATGTAATTATATGCTGTATACTCTGCCCAGTTATTTTTAAAAACTTTTTTTTTATATTGGAGTATAGTAAGTTAACAATGTTGTGATATTTTCAGGTGGACAGCAAAGGGACTCAGCTATACATATACCTGTATCCATTCTCCCCCAGATTTCCCCCCCATCTTGTCACATAACATTGACCAGGGTTCTATGTGCTATACAGTAGGACCTTGTTGGTTATCCATTGTAAATATAGTGGTGTGTACATGTCCATCCCAAACTCCCTATCCCTTCCGCCTATCCTTCCCACCATCCTTCCCCCCAGCAACCATAAGTTTGTTCTCTAAGTCTATTTTGTAAATAAGTTCATTTGTACCGTTTCTTTTTAGATTCCACATATAAGGGATGTAATACAATATTTTTCCTTTTCTAACTTCACTCAGCATTACTATCTCTAGGTCCATCCATGTTGCCACAGATGGCATTATTTCATTCTTTTTAATGGCTAGTAATATTTTTTGTATATATGTACCGCATCTTCTTTATCCATTCCTCTGTCAATCAACACATAGGTTGCTTCCATGTCTTTTGCTTGGCTTCTTTTGTTGAATATTATGTTGATGCTCATCTATGTTATGGAACATGGCAGTAATTTAATCCTTCTCATTGCCATATAGAGTTCAGTTGTGAATATTCCTCATTTTGTTTATTCTCTAGAGTTGATATGCATTTAGATTGCTTCCAATTTGGAGATCATATGAATAATACTTCTCTGAATGCCTTTGTATACATCTTTTGATGGATGTACCTACAAACATTAGAGTTATATACTTAGTAGTTGAGTTCCTGTGTCACAGAGTGTACCTGTGTTCAGATTTAGAAGCTACTGCCAAGGAGATTTGCAAAGCAGTTATGCCAAAGTAAACTCCCACTGGCAGGATACGAAGGTTCCAGTTACTCTACAGCCTCAACAATCCTTTAAATTGTCAGGCATTTTAGTTTTCTGCATTCTGATTTCCATAGGCTTATAACTCCTGTTATAAGCCTGTTAAAAAGCCTGTTTACAGGCTTTTTCCTGTAAACTTGCATTTAAAGATATAATAATAGATATTATTTATTTATAAATGTATATTTAAATATGATTTAAACATAAGGACATAAGAATAGGTTAATCTGTATATGATTTAGGGGCAGTAAATTAATTGTATAAATATCAATCATTGCAAATTTCACACGGTTCATGTGTATATAGAGAGAGTGCAAAAGTGAGAGAGAGAAATCTATATATACACATATTTTCCTCTCTCTCTTTTGATATATAGGAATAAAGATTGATTTTGGTTGGTGACTTATTTATATACTTTATCTTAATAGCAATTTGTTTTAGTAAACATTTAATGACTTTCATTATCCTTTATTTAGGAGCCAAATGAAACATTTTCTACATTTACAATCCAATGATTGGTTATATCATAAAATAAAATCATTGAGAAAAACAGTTTAAATTACTAACACATGCTGGGTCTCTATCACAAAGTTTGATTCAAGAAGTTTATTTTCTTTTTCATTTAAGGAGTTGGATCATTATGCTGCAACTAATGGGAAATAAATACATTTTTAAAGTTTTGCAATAATGATCTCACACTGCTGCATTATTCTTAATTATAAAATGTTACAGTTGATTTCATTCAGTGTTTATCTATACAACAAGGGTTTAATTTTAAATAGATGTAAACCCTTCATTAAAGCTCAAAAAATTCAGCTTATTCCCATTGTTCAGCAATTATATAAAGTCTGTCATTTAAGACCCACAGGTATACTGCTAAAGAAGTAATTGATATAAAAATAAAAATGTCCTTTATTTTACTATAGGGCTTCCCAGGTGGTGCTAGTGGTAAAGAATCCACCTGCCAATGCAGGAGACATAAGAGACACTTGTTCGATCCCTGGATTGGGAAGATCCCCTGGAGGAAGGCATGGCAACCCACTCAAGTATTCTTCCTGGAGAATTCCATGGACAGAGGAGCCTGGCAGGCTATAGTCCATAGGGTCACACAGAGTCGGACATGATTAAAGTGACTTAGCATGCATATTTCACTATATCGAGCCTTCCTAGAGGGAAGGGAAAGTGTTAGTGTTAGTTGCTCAGTCGTGTCTGACTCTTTGCAACCCCATGGACTGGGGTCTGCCAGGCTCCTTTGTCCATGGAATTGTTCAGGCAAGAATAGTGGAGTGGGTTGCCATTCTCTTCTCCAGGGGATCTTCCCAACCCAGGGATTGAACCCAGTTCTCCTGCATGCAGATGGATTCTTTATCATCTGAGCCACGAGGGAAGCCCCTGAGGGAAGAGCGATAGACATTAATTATCACTGTTTGCATATATCTAGAAAAGGATCTTAGAAATAATAACAAGGGCTTCTTGTGTTGTTTTTATTCTTTGTTATGATGTAGTCTGATAATAAGGTAGGCTAATCTATGCAGCCCTGAAAGGATCTAAGGTTAGAACCACTGAGTATGGAAAATGGACCCACAGATTAGTACCCAGTCATATTCATTTATCCTTTGAACAAATGGAGCAATTTGGCCAGAAGTGCAATATTTTGTCTGCTTTGTCCAGATCTAAGCTCCAAAGTTCTTGGTGTAGACTTAGGTTTGGTCACCACTTTTCTCCTTGTATCATGTCTTTTTCCCTGTTGACATTGTAATTTCTTCCACTAAAGACAGAGTTTACTTTCTCTTTGACTTTGGGCTCAACCATGTGACTCGTTTTGGTCAGTATGTTTTAGTAGAGGTGATATAAACAGGCATGTAATCTACATCTTTGATAGGGCTTACACTCTTGCAGTTCTGCCATAATAATGAGAAGAGAATGGGTCTCAGAATGAACACATGTTAAGTAAAATGGGGCAAGGAACAATATCTAGCAGAACTTGCAATTTGAAACAGTGAAGAGAGATTACCCACTTAGCAATCAACCTGTATACCCATGAATGTGAAAATAAATGCCTGTGGTTGCATGACACCAAGTTGTCTAGGAAGCATTGTTGTAGCAGTAAATAAGTGATACAATTCTTAAAGGCAGGTACCATGTTGAATTCAAGTTTGTCCATAGTACCTATCCAAGTACATGTAGTAAGTGGTCTACAAAAGATTATGGAATGAATATATGAAAAGACCTATTTTCAAAAGCCCAATCTTTGAGTACTTTTCTTCTCAGTATTTTATTATGAAAAGTGAAAGATAAGTTGAAAGAATTGCTTGGGGAACATCCATATACCCATCATCTGAATTTGCAAACTTAACATGAACTTTCAGATGGCATTTATAGTAATTAACTAAAACTAGTTACACTAAAGAATCAAGTATCATCATTTGTTTGTTATATCAATATTTCAGAAAGGAAATAGATCAAGGCTAGTGTGCTGAAGGATCGCTGCTCCATATATCTCTATCAAGATTTTAGGGAGATTAATTGCAATGCCTAAGACAAACTCCATACCTGTTTCTCATATACATGATTTAGTTAAGTGTACAGATTGGTAAGGATAGTTTCTATCATTCACTATCTGTCCCTGGCATAGTTTAAGAAATGCCCAAATTAATCATTTTAATGCAAGGAGGAGGGGATTCTCTTCAATGGAGTGGAACTGGGCTAGTCCAGCCTTTTCTGGGCTTCCCAGAAAGAGATTTAGGTTCTCTTTCTGGCCTGCACTAGAACTTAGCTGGGCTGTGATGAAGGGGAAAATGCTATTTACATTTCAGAGCTTACCACTTCACCCAATAGACAGATTTAGTAGTAAATACAGACCTTCACGTGTAGAAAGCAAATTAAATGACTATTAAGCTGGGGTTGGAGAAGGAAATGGCAATCCACTCCAGTACTCTTGCCTAGAAAATCCCATGGATGCAGGAGCCTGGTGGTCTGCAGTCCATGGGGTCACAAAGAGTTGGACATGACTGAACGACTTCACTTTCGCTTTTGCTTTCACTTTCACTTATGAAGCTGGGGCAGTACAATCCCTCAGCACTGTGTACATCTCTTCCATGCTATGTGTATTTGTCCTTATACTGTTGGAGCATAAAAAAACATGCATTTAACTCATACTAATTCAAATATGTACATTCAGGACAATTGAGGGATGAGAGAGAGAGAAAAAATATTGCCAGTGCTTCTGCTAGTAATTCTGTTCATCAGATGTTCCCCAGGTAAAAGGCACAGTGGGAGTTATAAAAATCACTGCAGTGGTGACTGCGGCCATGAAATTAAAAGACGCTTACTCCTTGGAAGGAAAGTTATGTCCAACCTAGATAGCATATTCAAAAGCAGAGACATTACTTTGCCAACAAAGGTCCGGCTAGTCAAGGCTATGGTTTTTCCTGTGGTCACGTATGGATGTGAGAGTTGGACTGTGAAGAAGGCTGAGTATCGAAGAATTGATGCTTTTGAACTGTGGTGTTGGAGAAGACTCTTGAGAGTCCCTTGGACTGCAAGGAGATCCAACCAGTCCATTCTGAAGGAGATCAGCCCTGGGATTTCTTTGGAAGGAATGATGCTAAAGCTGAAACTCCAGTATTTTGGCCACCTCATGCGAAGAGTTGACTCATTGGAAAAGACTCTGATGCTGGGAGGGATTGGGGGCAGGAGGAGAAGGGGACGACAGAGGATGAGATGGCTGGATGGCATCACTGACTCGATGGACGTGAGTCTAAGTGAACTCCGGGAGTTGGTGATGGACAGGGAGGCCTGGCGTGCTGGGATTCATGGGGTCACAAAGAGTCAGACATGACTGAGCGACTGAACTGAACTGACTTTTTGAATCCACCCACCCCACCTCTGATTTCTTTTACTTATGTAAGCTTCTTTTTGTTATGGGAGTGATTTCCAGTGTTTAAAAACACATATTATTCATACAATATGACTTTTAAATATAAGCCAACTGCTTAATCTGTTGTCAAACTGAGGAAAGAGAGAGCTCTTCTGAAACTGGATGAGGAACTGTCACTGAGATGGGGTGTTTAGAGAAAACCAACCCTTACAATCTGAAGCTTGATCAAAGGTAATTTTCACTTCAAATGATATCATATGCACACTTTAAAAATCTAACCCTCATGTTAAATTGATTTCAGCCCCCTGAGATGAGAATAAAACCTCTGTCTCCCAAACTGAATCATGGAATCTCCAGTCTGTCATGGAAATAAGACTTAGGTCCGTCTAGTCAAAGCTATGGTTTTTCCAGTAGTCATGTATGGATGCGAGAGTTGGACTATAAAGAAAGCTGAGCACCGAAGAACTGACGCTTTTGAACTGTGGTGTTAGAGAAGACTCTTGAGAGTCCCTTGGACTGCAAGGAGATCCAACCAGTCCATCCTAAAGGAGATCAGTCCTGAATATTCATTGGAATGACTGATGCTGAACTGAAACTCCAATACTTTGGCCACCTGATGTGAAGAGCTGACTCACTGGAAAAGACCCTGATGTTGGGAAAGATTGAAGGCAGGAGGAGAAGGGGATGACAGAGGATGAGATGGTTGGGTGGCATCACTGACTCGATGGACATGAGTTTGAGTAAACTCTGGGAGTTGGTGATGGACAGGGAGGCCTGGCATGCTGCAGTCCATGGGGTCACAGTCAGACATGACTGAGTGACTGAACTCAAACTGAAATATTTATCAAGTGTCGCTACTAATATACACAAATCATAGCTTTACTATTTATCATCTGTAAAATAATTTAAGTAGTTATTTGCCTAATGTTATCTCTTTTTAGCTAGTAGGATTCTGGACATTTTTCTCTCTTTGCATCACTCTGAGTGTTAGCACATTTCACTGCACAGTCTTATAGATGAATGAATATCTTAATTCAGACACCATCCATGACTGCTTTCCTACTGGATCACATTGACATCCAAAAGGACACTACATGCAAACAGATATGTGACATTTGTCAATATGAATACTTTTTTTTTAATGGAGTATAATTGCTTTACAATGTTGCGTTGGTTTCTGCTGTACAACAATGTGAATCAGCTATAAGTATACGTATATTCCCTCCTTCTTAAGCCTCCTTCCCACCCCGCCATCCCACCCCCTCTAGGTCATCACAGAGCATCAAGCTGAGCTCCCTGTGCTATACAGCAGCTTCCCACCAGCTAACTATTTTATACAGAGTAGTGTATATATGTCAGCGCTACTCTCTCAATTTGTACCACCCTCTCCTTCCCTCCCTGTGTCCACAAGTCTGTTCTCTGCATCTGTGCTTCTATTCTTGCCTTGCAAATAGGTTCATCAGTACCATTTTTGCCAGATTCCATTTGTATGTGTTAATATATGATATTTGTTTTTCTCTTTCTGACTTACTTCACACTGTATTACTGACTCTAGGTTCATCCACATCACTAAGATGACTCAATTTCATTCCTTTTTGTGGTTAATATTCCATTGCATATGTGTGCCACAACTTCTTTATTCATTCATCTGTCAATGCACATCAAATTGCTACCATGTCCTGGCTATTGTAAGTAGTTTTGCCATTAACATTGGGATGCACGTGTCTTTTTGAATTACAGTTTTCTCAGGGTATATGACCAGTAGTGAGATTTCTGGGTCATATGGTAGTTTTATTCCACATTTTTTAAGGAATCTCCGTACTGTTCTCCATAGTGGCTGTATCAATTTACATTCCCACTAACAGTGCAAGAGGGTTCCCTTTTCTCCACATTCGCTCCAGCATTTATTGTTTGTAGATTTTTTGATGATGACCAGTCTGACCAGTGTGGGGTGATATCTCATTGTAGTTTTGATTTGCATTTCTCTAATAATGAGTGATGTTGACCATCTTTTCATGTGTTTGTTGGCCATCTGTATGTATGCCTTCTTTGGAGAAATGTCTGTTTGGGTTATCTGGGGTATTTTTTGATATTTATTGAGCTGCTTAACGGAGAAGGCGATGGCACCCCACTCCAGTACTTTTGCCTGGAAAATCCCATGGACAAGGAGCCTGGTAGGCTGCAGTCCATGGGGTCGCTAAGAATCGGACATGAGTGAGCAACTTCCCTTTCACTTTTCACTTTCACACATTGGAGAAGGAAATGGCAACCCACTCCAGTGTTCTTGCCTGGAGAATCCCAGGGACGGGGAGCCTGGTGGGCTTCCGTCTATGGGGTCACACAGAGTCGGACACGACTGAAGTGACTTAGCAGCAGAGCTGCATAAGCCGCTTGCATATTTTAGAGATCAATTAGCTTTGTTTGCAATAAGAATACTTTTATATTATTCCAAATAAATGTAAAGTCAGAGTATCCTACCTGAAAAACAAAACAGGGAAAGTAGTATGATACAACAGCCATAACACAGAGGTGATCTAATCTGATGAGAAATAAATCTTTTCTTATTTAATCTATTGAATTTTAAGGATTGACTTAGAAAATGCCATAGTACTATATAATGCTAACATGTATTGACTGCTTAAAACAAGCCTATGAGGCAGGTACTATTCTTATCCTGATTGTATAGATGAGAAAAATGTCATGAGAAGATAAGTAACTTTTCTAATGTCATATAGCTAGTCAGTGCTAGAATTTGAATCCAAGAAGAGACTGTATATATAACCTCTCTGTCATAGAACCTAGTGCCAGGTATATGACACTAATAAGCGAAATCTATACAAATGATTTTCCTTTTTGCCCAGCTAGGAATAAGAATTCTTATATGCATGAATGAGATTCTGAATATCAACTACCCTTTTGTGAAATATATTCCCAAAGCAATATGATTGAACATGAAATAATAATGGAAAAAAAGAAAAACCTTTAAAAGCATTTTTTCATCTAACACTACCTGAGGAAATAATGCACCAATCAGCAAAATAATGTTCCTTAGATCGATTATCGGCTACAGAAGTAGCTTCCAAGGCAAGGCATAATTCCTTATCACTAACAATTCATCAGTAAAGGTTTTATGAGTAAAAAACAAAAGCACCCTTTATAGTATCATAACTGTTTTATTAAAGTCCAGATAAAAATATGAAAATACTGATAATCATTCTAATCATGAATATCTCAAGCATACAATTGCTTCCTGAACCCACATTCTAACTACAGTTTATTGGAGGCATCATTGTCTATTATGGTTTAGCATCCTTAGGACCGGCATTTCTGGAACCCCTGAAAAGAATGAATACAGGGGTTATCTTGCCAATTACTTAGGAAAGACTGAATCTTTGTGTTTTCCTTACACCTGGAGATAGATGTGGTTCTACATTTTTCTGTGTTTTTTATTAAATTCTTAGTACTCAGGGCTCATTCTGATGCAAAGATGGGGCTGGCTATTCTCCGTTTTCTCCCTTTCTCAGGTCTGTTTTTGAACTTTGCTCTGATGTTACCCCCCTACTATTTGAGTACCTATAACTACTCAATAAATATTTGTTGAATAATGAATAGCATCACACACACAAAAACAAAACCAAATTAGTTTTTGCACACCGTCCATGACCACTTTCCTGATGGGTCAAATTGACATCCAGAAGGAAAATTTCAATCCAGCTTAAGCTCTGATTTTATTTGAGCCAATTTTGATGCAACCCAGAACTTTCAGTGGATTACACAGGTCCTGCAATAGCTTTAAGGCTATCACATGTAGCTGGAGTCTGATTCAGATTAACATAGGTGATAAAGTTCTGAGGTAAACAAACAGGGTGTTGGTTATATCTCCATAAATGTAGGTTGAATAATGTATTTTTTATTTTACTCTTCAGTTCAGTTCAGTTCAGTCGCTGAGTCGTGTCCGACTCTGTGACCCCATGAATTGCAGCATGCCAGGCCTCCCTGTCCATCACCAACTCCTGGAGTCCACTCAAACTCAGGTCCTTCGAGTCACTGATGCCATCCAGCCATCTCATCCTCTGTCGTCCCCTTCTCCTCCTGCCTCCAATCCTTCCCAGCATCAGAGTCTTTTCCAGTGAGTCAACTCTTCGCATGAGGTGGCCAAAGTATTGGAGCTTCAGCTTCAGCATCAGTCCTTCCGAAGAACACCCAGGACTGATCTCCTTTAGGATGGACTGGTTGGATCTCCTTGCAGTCCAAGGGACTCTCAAGAGTCTTCTCCAACACCACAGTTCAAAAGCATCAATTCTGTGGCGCTCAGCTTTCTTCACAGTCCAACTCTCACATCCCTACATGACTACTGGAAAAACCATAGCCTTGACTAGATGGACCTTTGTTGGCAAAGTAATGTCTCTGCTTTTGAATATGCTATCTAGGTTGGTTATAACTTTCCTTCCAAGGAGTAAGTGTCTTTTACTCTTAGACCTTCTATTTAGACCCCTAATATTTGGATCTTCATGTTTATAAACATTACTTTTTTTTAACTTAAAAATCACAAAATGTTTGTTTCACCTTAATTACAATATACCGTTAGAACTCCTAAGTACAATTTGAATGTTAGGTAAAGGTACTATTTTAAAAGTTTGAATGTTATGTCCACCTCTTGCTTTTTGAATCATCAGTGCCTGAAATAGGCACCATCTATATCAGCAAAGACACACTTGACACACTTACATTGTAAAAAAAAGAGCTTTCACCATGAAAATACTCAGCTTTCAAACTTCCAAGTGGATGGTTTCCAATTGGGGAGCACACAGTACTTTCGTAGGTAGTAAGAATAGGGCCTGACAAAGGATTCTAGCTAAGTCTATGTGGGTAGAAATTTCAGTCAAGAGGGAAAAAATATCTCATGAGAAAGATATTATAGAGAGGAACACATTTTAAGTAATGCTGTAGGAAGTAGAGATAGAGCACCTTCCCAAAATTTGGCATAAACAAATGCATGTCACCAGATTATAGGGTGAACAGGCCTCCTAGCAAAGAGTCAGTAAGGAAACACCTTTTTACTAACAGCTCCCATTGATGTGACCTGTTAGTAAAATTCAAACCTCAGGATGACGTGATACTCTTTTCTCATACATAAGTGAGAAAAACTTGGTAACAACATGAGATCATCCCATAAAAGAGATTAAAGGGGATCTGGGGCAACTAAGCCAGCAAAGCATATTGGCTGAGGGTATAGAATCTTGGATTGGATTGTCTGGATGTGATCCTGGTTTTTTTTTTTTTTTTTTTTTTTTTTACATTTACCTTTATATCTGTGAGTAAATGGTTCGGCTTTTCAGGTCTCAGCTTGCTCATCTCTAAATCATACCAAATAGAACTCTCCAAAAGGAGGACACAAAAAGTAGGGAAAGCTCGTGCAATGGTGTCTGTGCTACAGGACAGTTGGAGGTGCAGGTTTGAGATGGCAACAAGATTCATAAGAGAAACACTGGCTTCAAGCTGATGCTGCATTTTCATAGCTTAATAGATGTTACCTGTTACTGTTCCAGTTAGCAAATAGGTAATATTATATGTGAGTGAGTGTGTACCCTCACCACCAAGGAAGGTACGTTGTTAATACATGAAAGTGAAGACTGCCAGAAGAATCTAAATTATCCACCGAGACAGTAACTATGTTGAGACTACTAAGAATGCTATTTTTGCCTGATAAGTTATCCAGTTCCCCCTTATTCTAGTAAAATGTATTGCAGTTTTTCTTGGGAGGTCTATTCAGCCAAATTTGCCTGTTACTCCAGGCATCTCTTGAATTCCTACTTTTGCATTCCAGTGCCCTATGATGAAAAGGACATCTTTTGGGAGTGTTAGTTCTAAAAGGTCTTGTAGGTCTTCATAGAACCATTCAACTTCAGCTTCTTCAACATTACTGGTTGGGGCATAGACTTGGATTACCATGATATTGAATGGTTTGCCTTGGAAACCAACAGAGATCATTCTGTCGCTTTTGAGATTGCACCCAATACTGGATTTCAGACTCTTTTGTTGACTATGAGAGCTACTCCATTTCTTCTAAGAGATTCTTGCCCACAGTAGTAGATATAATGGTCATCTGAATTAAAATCTCCCATTCCAGTCCATTTTAGTTCACTGATTCCTAAAATGTCAGTGTTCACTCTTGCTATCTCCTGTTTGACCAATTCTAATTTACCTTGATTCATAGACCTAACATTCCAGGTTCCTATTCAATATTGCTCTTTACAGCATTGGACTTTACTTCCGTTGGATCATAGAAAAAGCAAGAGAATTCCATAAAAACATCTACTTCTGCTTTATTGACGATGCCAAAGCCTTTGACTGTGTGGATCACAACCAACTGGAAAATTCTTCAAGAGATGGGAATACTAGACCACCTGACCTGCCTCCTGAGAAATCTGTATGCAGGTCAAGAAGCAACAGTTAGAACTGGACATGGAACAACAGACTGGTTTCAAATTGAGAAAGGAATATGTCAAGGCTGTATATTGTCACCCTACTTATTTAACTTATATGCAGAGTACGTCATGGGAAATGCTGGGCTGGATGAAGCACAAGCTGGAATCAAGATTGCTGGGAGAAATATCAATAACCTCAGATACGCAGATGACACCACCCTTATGGCAGAAAGGGAAGAGGAACTAAAGAGCCCCTTGATGAAAGTGAAATAGGAGAGTGAAAAAGCTGGCTTAAAACTCAGCCTTCAAAAAATGAAGATCATGGCATCTGGTCCTATCACTTCATAGCAAATAGATGGGGAAACAATGGAAACAGTGACAGACTTTATTTTCTTGGGCTCCAAAATCACTGCAGATGATAACTGCAGCCATGAAATTAAAAGACACTTGCTCCTTGGAAGAAAAATTATAACCAACCTGGATAGCATATTAAAAAGCAGAGACGTTACTTTGCCAACAAAGGTCTGTCTAGTCAAAGCTATTGTTTTTCCAGTAGTGATGCATGCATGTGTGAGTTGGACTGTAAAGAAATCTGAGCGCTGAAGAATTGATGCTTTTGAACTGTGGTGTTGGAGAAGACTCTTGAGAGTCCCTTGGACTGCAAGGAGATTAAACCAGTCAATCCTAATGGAAATCAGTCCTGAATATTCATTGAAAGGACTGATGGTGAAGCTGAAACTCAAATACTTTGGCCACCAGATGCGAAGAACAGACTCAGTGGAAAAGACCCTAATGCTTAGAAAGATTGAAGGCAGGAGGAGAAGGGGTTGACAGAAGCTGAGATGGTTGGATGGCATCACCAACTCGATGGACTGAGTTTGAACAAGCTCTGGGAGTTGGTGATGGACAGAGAAGCCTGGCATGCTGTAGTCCATGGTGTCTCAAAGAGTCAGACACGACTGAGCGACTGAACTGAACTGATTCCTTCCTCAGACTCATGCACTTCAGATGGGAATAACTCACCTTTCTATCTAAGGGTGGGATTTACTTTGCAGGCTTGTGCACTCATGTTTAATTCAAGAGGAATATGTAACTCGGCTTAGGCCAATGAGGGTGACCTTGGATTTTTTACCAGAGTTAATGACAACAGAGAAGTATTTGCTCAGCCATCAGTTTATCACACTTAAGGTTGAGTGTCAGTGGCCTGGTACCAAATGGATAAAGTCTGCCTGAGAACAAAGGATGCACATAAAAATGTAATGACGAAAGATGAAAAGAGGGTGAAAATGAAGTCTCCGGTTGTCTATTAATTGCAGTCTGTAAGATTCCAGACCAATATAGGAAATGAATTGAGAGGGGAGATGCAAATGAAAAGACAGGCTGCTTAACCAGAAAGAGCAAAATCCACAACAAATAGTCCTGAGAAGCATATGCCAAGGTGAACCAATGCCGAAAGTGGATTAATGGCTGGGAGAGCTGGTCTAAAGGATTTACGATGTCCCTGGCACATACAAACAGTCTATGGTAAGTAAAGATGAACTGCATCAGGCTGTATTCCTGGAAAAGATTGGCAGAACTTTTGAGCTCAGAACATATTCCAGTCTGCTGGCTGAGATGTGGGCTTGGCTGCTCTGAGGCATTAAAAACCCAGTGGGGATGGAGAAACCACCTGTTATCCAAGAGCCAGAAGCCAAAGGAGATCAGAGATCACATGGAAGATGAAACTGATGTTTAAAAAGACTATTTCCTGATTGTGCTGAAAAGTTCTCCTTGGATTCAGTCTGAGCAGCCTGGAGATGGAGGAGGACCATGGTCTATATCTGGGATGATAGAGGTCAGGTTTTGCCATTTAATGTTGTTAGGAAAATACAAGAGAACTACTCATATGCTTTTCCCAAACTACTGTCTAAGAAAAAAGGTCAGTACAGACCATTTTTCATAATGCTTGTCATTCAAATGATATAAACTTTTAAAGAATGGTAAAAATGGAATAATTTCTCTTATTAGTAGGTGAAAATCTTATTATTTGGGACTTGTCATGTGGCATTAGATATTTGCATGGAAAAAGAATTCAAAGCAGCAGCATTATATGTGATATTAAAATATTTCTCATTTTTCTGGTTAATAGAATAATATTAATGAGATGAAATACTCTGGAGATGGTTAATCATGGTTAGACTAATACAAGCAAACATTATAGGGTTATGTGATGCATTCTGGGTAGAGTTTTTCTATAAATTAGGTAAGGTGAAAAGTGTATATGCAAAAGTGTCAATATATAGAACATCATCCTTAAGAATTATAGAAGATTGAAAGCTGCATATTTAGTCATTTGAATACTTAAACATGAAGCCATGTGCTTTAGCAGCCTACTGTAACTTCTTCACAATTTACTACATGATGTTAATAATAAGCATACAATATTTAATGGGTGCTTACTATCAATATATCAAGTGGTTTCACATATGCTTTCTTATTATCAGACTTTCCTCAGAGCCCAGCACACCATGAGTTCAAATGGTATCATATTAGAAGTAAAAGCCTCAAGTTCAGTGACTCTTACCCCAGGTACTGATAAAGGATATCTACTTGCCTGCAGAAATCTCACTCAGATCTGAGAGTCTGCAGGTATTAATTGGTGTGTGCTCACATATGTGCCTATACTTGCTGAGTACCGCCATATCCACAGACAGTGGATATACATTAGAAACTGCAATTAATTTCCAGTCATCGCTGGACACTTCATTACTCCTCCAGACATCCAGAGACCTCTCAGTCTCTGATAGTCATACCCTAAGTGCCAACATGTCCTCCTGTGAAAGCAGACACTTAGAGTCGTTGCTGAGCACTGCAGATGAAGCATGGGCCCCCTTCTGCTGGCAGAGCTGTCCGGAGGTGGTGTGGTGGAGTGAGTGGTATGCCAAGTGCTTTCCTCTTCTTCTGTCCCCAAGTGTCCTAGTGTGTCGCCATGCTGTACACAATTTCTAATGGAAGTGATCTTTCTGGTTTTTGTTTTTACCTGTAATCCCCTACCCCCGATATTTTTATCTTGATATTCCACAAGACTTCTACAGGGAGAGGGGAGGCAGGGTGGGGAGATGAAATCAGATGACAAATATCAAAAAGGGATGGCGTGTTTAATTTAGGATCAACTGTTCTTTCTAGTAACCAAGGCTTTACTGTATCAAGTTCATCTTACTTAGCTCCTACCCTAGTGGCTCAGACAGTAAAGCGTCTGTCTGCAGTGCAGGAGAACCGGGTTTGATCCCTGGGTTGGGAAGATTCCCTGGAGAAGGAAATGGCAACCCACTCCAGTATTCTTGCCTGGAAAATCCCATCGACCGCGGAGCCTGGTAGGTTACCGTCCACGGGGTTGCAAAGAGTCGGACACGACCAAGCGACTTCACTTTCACTTTCCCTCAGAATTAGCTCTACTAAAAGCCCTCTCATCCCCTAAATCAGAACTTTTTTTTCCTGGTTGCTCGGGCCAGAATCTTTTTGAAATTTTTTTTAGTTTTTTTAAAATTTTGAGTATACTCAAATTGCTTTACAATGTTGTGTTAGTTTCTGCTGTATAGCAAAGTGAATCAGCCATACATATAAATATATTTCTTCTTTTTTTGATATCCCATGGCTCAGATGGTAAGGAATCTGCCTGCAATGCAGGAGACCCGGGTTTGATCCCTGGGTTGGGAAGATCCATTGGAGAAGGAAACGGCAACCCACTCCAATATTCTTGCCTGGAGAATTTCATGGACAGAGGAGTCTGGCAGGCTATAGTCCATGGGGCCACAAAGAGTCAGACACAATTGAGTGACTAACACTTGTCACTTGTAAATATAGGGATAATGGAGATATTACATTACGTTCCAAGCGTGGTTTTATCTTTAGACACAGCTTTGTCCAAGGACTTCAATGATATATTCAAGGTTTATCTCTCTTTTTTTTTTCCATCTCTCTGTTGTTCTTTGTATTGGCCCTGTCTCAGGCAAGCCAGAAGGGGGGGAAAATGATAGCAAGATAGCACTTCTTTATTCTTGGTTCCAGAAAATGTCATTGGGATGAATTTGATGGCTCCAAGTTGAGTAACTGGGCCCACACCTTAGCCAGCCACTGTGGCCAGGGAGACAGAGTATGCTGATTGCCAACTCTTGTTACTAGGCAGGGAAAGCCATGTAATTAACATCTCTATGAGTTAGGTGGGGGATAGTTTACCAAGAAGAAAAATAAGCTGGGCAGTCACAGTCATCTACTAGACCCCTGCTCTCAACAGATATCTGCAGGGCCAATCTGATCACAAAATAGTGTTGTTGTTCAGTCACCCAGTTTTGTCCAACTCTTCACGACCCCATGGACTGCAGTACCCCAGGCCTCCCTGTCCCTCACCATTTCCCCGCGTTTGCCGAAGTTCATGTCCATTGCATCAGTGATCCCATCCAGCCATCTCATCCACTGACGCCCTCTTCTCCTTATGCCCTGAATCTTTCCCAGCATCAGGGTCTTTTCCAAGGAGTTGGCTGGTGACCAACTTTACATCAGGTGACCAAAATATTGGAGCTTCAGCTTCAGCATCAGTCCTTCCAATGAGTATTCAGGGTTGATTTCCTTTAAGATTGACTGGTTTGATCTCCCTGCTGCCCAAGGGACTCTCAGGAGTTTTCTCCAACACCACAGTTCAAAGGCATCCATTCTATGGCGTTCTGCCTTCTTTATGGTTCAGCTCTCACAACTGTGCATGACCCCTGGAAAGACCGTAGTCTTCACTACACATACTTTGGTCGGCAGTGATTTTGCTTTTCAACACATTGTCTAGGTTTGTCATAGCTTTCCTGCCAAGAAGCAGTTGTCTTCTGCTTTCATGGATGCAGTCACTGTTCACAATGATTTTAGATGCCAAGAAGAGGAAATCTGTCACTGCTTCTGCCTTTTCCCCTTCTATTTGCCATGAAGTGATGGGGCCAGATGCCATGATCTTAGTTTTTTTTTAACATTTAGTTTTAAGCCAGTTTTTTCACTCCTCCTTCACCCTCATCAAGAGGTTCTTTAGTTCCTCTTTGCTTTTTACCATTAGAGTGGTATCATCTGCATATCTGAGGTTGTTAATATTTCTCCTGCCAATCTTGATTCCTGCTTGTGATTCATCTGGCCTGGAATTTCTTATGATGTGCTCAGTGTATAAGTTAAATAAACAGGGTGACAACAAACAGCCTTGTCATACTCTTCCTGAACCAGTCAGCCGTTCCATACAGGGTTCTAACTGTTGCTTCTTGACCTGCGTACAGGTTTCTCAGGAGACAGATAAGATGGTCTGGTATTCCCATCTCTTTACGAGTTTTCCACAGTTTGCTTCCCAGGAAGTACTAGTGGTAAAGAACCTGCCTGCCAATGCAGGGTACATGGGTTCAATCGTTGGGTTGGGAAGGTGCCCTGGAGAAGGGCATGGCAACCCATTCTAGTATTTTGCTTGGAGAATCCCATGGACAGAGGAGCTTGGCAGGCTACAGTCCATAGGGTCACAAAGAGTCGGACATGACTGAAGTGACTTAGCACACATGCACAGTTGGTTATGATCCACACATTCAAAGGCTTTAGCATAGTGTGGATGTAACAGAAGTAGAAGTTTTTCTGGAATCCCCTTGCTTTCTCCATGATTCAGCAAATGTTGGCAATTTGATCTCTGGTTCCTCTGCCTTTTCTAAACCCAACTTGGACATCTGGAAGTTCTTGGTTCACATAATAGTGAAGTTGCTCAGTCGTGTAGATTTTGAGCATGACCTTACTAGCATGGGAGATGAGTGCAATTGTCCAATGGTTAGCACATTCTTTAGTACTACACTTCTTGAGAATTGGGATGAGGATTGACCTTTTCCAGTCCTGTGGCCACTGCTGGGTCTTCCAGATTTGCTGACATATTGAGTGCAACACTTTGATAGCATCATCTTTTAGGGTTTTAAAAAGCTCTAGTGGAATTCCATCACATCCACTAGCTTTATTGATAGCAGTGCTTCCTAAGGCCCAGTTGACTTCACACTCTAGAATGTTTGGCTCTGGGTGGCTGACCACACCATCATGGTTATCCTGTTCATTAAGATCTTTTTTGTACAGTTCTTCTGTGTATTCTTTCCATCTCTTCTTGATCTCTTCTGCTTCTTCTAGGTCTCTATCATTTCTGTCCTTTATTGTGCCCATCTTTGGGTGAAATGTTCCCTTGATATTTCCAGTTTTCCTGAAGAGATCCTAGTCTTTCCCCTTCTGCTATCCCCTACTTTTATGCACTGTTCATTGAAAAAGGGCCTTCTTGTGTCTCCTTGCTATTCTCTGGAACTCTGTGTTTAGTTGGGTGTACCTTTCCCTTTCTCCCTTACTTGTCACTTCTCTTCTTTCTTCATTTTTTGTAAAGCCTCCTCAGACAACCACTTTGCTCTTCTTGCTTTTCTTTTTTTGGGGGATGGATTTGTTTGCTGCCTCCTGTACAGTATTATGGACCTCCATCCATAGTTCTTCAGGTATACTCTTTACTAGATCTAATCCCTTGAACCTGTTCAGCACCTCCACTGCATATTCATGTGTGTGTGAGCACACTCAGTCATGTCTGACTGTTTGCAATCCCATGGTTCCTCTGTTCATGGGATTTCCCAGGCAAGAATACTGGAGCGGGTTGTCATTACTTTCTCCAGGGAATCTTCCCAACCCAGGGATCAAACCTGGGTCTCTTGTGTCTCCTGCATTGGCAGGCAGATTCTTTACCAGCTGAGCCACCAGGGAAGCCAGCACATTCATAGGGGATTTGATTTAAGTCATACCTGTCTGGCCTAATGGTTTCCTCTGCTTTCTTTAGTTTAAGCCTGAATTTTTTTCTATGACAAGCTGATGATCTGATCCACAGTCAGCTCCAGGTCTTGCTTTTGCTGACTGTATACAGCTTCTCCATCTTCGGTTACAAAGAATGTAATCAATTTGATTTTGGTATCACAGAGTATGTCCAGATAATTCAGAACCTCAGAAGTAGGAATGACGGTTTAAATTCTTCCCTTAGCTCATCACAAAGAGGGTTGAAAATTGGGTCTCACTGCTCCAATTCCTATGTTCCTTTGGCCAGACTCTCCTTTCCTAATTATAATGTGTTTTCACATTTCAAAACAGCATTCCTTGCTATAATTATTCAGGCACATCAAGAGAAAATACAACTTTGAAGAAGTCAGAAAAGCACATTTGGGGTTCACTTCTGAACTCTTAAAGCAGGATCTTCGGGGTTTCCTCCCATGCCTGCTTTGGCTTGTACTGGTCCATTGTCATTGGTATAGTCCAGAAGGGTGAACCGTCTGATAAAACATTGGCTTCCCTGCTATAATGAAAGTTTCCATTCAACCAGATATGTGCATTTTTGTTCACACCAACTTGCACAAAAAGAACAGACAGCTATGTCTTATCAGGGATTTAGTGAGCCATCAGTGGAGTGCTATGTTCTGAGGTGCTGCCAATTCTATGGCTCAGATTCCCTATATTTGACCCAACCTTCTAGCCAGGGTATTTCCAGAAAGAAATGTCAGCGGTGCTTATGTTTTTCTGTGCTGAACCAAACACAGCAGTAGTTTCACGTCAGAGTGAATACAGCACAGAAGCAGTATGTCATTAGCTTCGACATGGCCACCTCTTAAAGTCACCATACTTAGGAGGCTCCTCAGCTACCAGTGTGATTGAATATAAAGTTAAAAGCCAAAAGAAAAAGAAGGGATTGTTTCTATTCTTAAGAAATTTAAGGCCTTAAATGATATATTAAAATGGCTATGCTTTTTAGTATGGGAAAGCTGGCAAGGGCAAGATGAGGAACAGTCATGCATCCACAAAGGACTGCTTGCCGAAGGATCAGCATCCTTAATATTTATGCACAGTGAGATTTGAGAAACGATTTGAGGCAGTTGTCACCAACCTCTGCAGGATATCAGGATCCCCTGGGGAGGATTAATAAGCAGTGTTGCCTGGATCCTAGCCCTGGAGATTCTGACATAATTGGTCTGGGGTGCAGTCTAGGTACTACTCCCCAAGTGATTCTAGTGCACAGCCAAGGTTGAACCCCACCTAGGCCAGGGAACTATCATAGTGTTTCATGAAAATGCCTACAAAAGTGTTTTCAAAGCATTTCTCTTAGGAGAACTGTGAAGAAAGTGTTCATCAGTATAGTAAAAAGAAATTGGGAATGCTTTTCTAGGGGAAATGATAGTACATATGAAAACTCAGAGGCAACCCCAAGACATGAACGCTCAAAAATAATTAGGTTTGGAATTCAGAGGGCTGTGAACATGGCAGAGTGGAAAATAGGAACTTTTAGGTAAAGGAGAATGAAGAAGTGGAGAACTTTAGACCCTGGATCAGAAAATTGAATTCAGCTTGAGAGCCAGTTGAGAGCCACCATAGGTATCTGCAGATAGCAGTGGCATGATGAAAACCATGACTGAAAGAGAACATGAATAATAGCAAAGTGAGGTAGTTAATCTGGTGTCTCTTGGAAAGAATCAACTCCAGGGAGCTTTATTTCTGTTTCTCCCTAACAGGCATTTTTAGCTACAAAGATGAAGTAATTACTCTGACATTAAAGAAACTGCATGTGGGATCATTAGTTAGCTACTATTTGCTACTCTGAGTTTACATTATCTGAAGAGCTAGGTCAGACCACCACTGTTAGTCTCCAGTTAAAGAGTGGTAAGAATGAAGATTTAGAGTTCAGGTTGTCTTGGTTCGGTTTACCACTTAACCTACAAGCAAGCCTCACAAGAGGGTACGTGTGAGTGATCACGTGAGAAGAGTTTACAATCATGAACTCGCTGCTTTTAAAACTATTTTATTTAGGCTTTTATGGATGCACTCGAGGATCCAGTCAATAAAATAGGACATTGTTGCAGCACACTTCAGTAACATACTTCCTCAGTTTAATTCACCCTCTGTTGTTGGGGCAGGGGTTGGCATAAAGTCTGCCAACCATGCCAGGCAACTGGATATGATGGTGCTTGTTACCATGGCTGAGGACGTGCAGTTGACGGTAGGTTCTATGTAGGAAACATGAAGGTACAGGATGGACAGTTGAGGTCATTCAGTTGAGGTATTTCTACTCTAAATATAAGAAACTAAAATTCGTTAGTGCAGGAGACCATCAGATTGTGGTGGCCCTAGCACCTTGGTAGCCAAACGTAAGCAAACCTAAACCTAAGCAAGAGCCAACGCACTCTTAACATGCGTTGAATGGAAACTTTAGAACAACCAATCACAAATGACCCTCTGGGCTTTCTCAAATAAGGCAACCACCTAAGCTATACCAAATCAAATAATTGCTTTGCTTCGCTTCCTCCTCTTCTCTCTAAAATCCATGCCCTGGCTCCTGTTTGCAGAGTGCTCTTAACCATTTCTGGTTTGGTGCTGCCTGATTCAAAATGATGTTTGCTCAAATAAACACTTGAACATTTAATACAGCTTAGTTTATTTATTTTTTAACACTTGTAACCAACTTGGTAGTAGCTGTCAGATCCTGGCCAGTACCCCAGGATTATATTCCCCTCTCCCAACATATTGGACATTTTGCCTCCTATCTTATGCTTCAAACTGTAGGACATGGTTTATGTGGCATAGTTCCTCAAGGTATGATCCTACACCATCTGTATTAAAATCTTGTAGGCTTCTTTCCCTCAAAATGTTATTCCTCAGTCCTACCAGAGACTTACAGAAACAGAATATGTGGTGTGCAGAATCTATGAATCTGAATTTGTATAGGCCATCCAAGCAGTGAAGTTTAAAGACTACTCCTCAGGTTACTTTCAAACCCAGTGTTTCCTAAAATCAAGAAGTTGGATGCTAAGCAGATTGGATACCAGCATCCTCAGGTGTACCTGCATGGCACCAGGTATCCCGTCCTCACTAGACAGAAATCCCCCCTGGTCCAGCTGACCATGTTTGGTCCCTTCCCAGAATCAGGGTCACCATCTCAGACTCCCATGTGCTTTGACCATCAGTAATCCCTCTGCTCAATTCTGATCCTAAATCTCAGTGATTCCTATGGCCTCCACTAGCTTATTATGAACTTCTATATATTCTTCCTTTGCAGTCTGAGGTAGGAAAGTGATGAAATATTTCTAGCCTTTTGTGTGTGTGTGTGTGTGTGTGTGTGTGTGTGTGTTCTTAAAATCTCAGCCTTATGGTCTGACAGTAATGAGAGAAGATTAAGAAACTTCACAAAGTAGACATACATATTTGGACAGGGATGTTCTAGATGATACTCTGATCTCAAGTAGTAGCCTAGATAGCAAATCTAAGCCCAGGGAAAAGGGGAACCACAATGGAAATGCAGGGATGTTACTCCATAAGAGAATTCTTTATTGGGAGATCCAAAATCAAACTGTGCTGATTTCCTAATGAATGGCAATGTCAGTGGAGGAAACAACAGTCCATACTGGGAAGTCAGGATTGACAGATTTGGGTATAACAGTGCTCCAGATATTAGTCTTTGGTTTAAGGGCAAAATTTCACCCTGTTGGAGTAAAGGTAGTATTTTTCTTTTAGTTTTTATCTCTTAGGAAAGTTACCAAATCAGGAATTCACAAACAGGGAGCCTCACTTTGGTTTATGATGTGGGAACATATCATAGCACCTTCTAGGAGAAAGGGTGACTTGACGGGCTGGAGCCTCCTCAATCCCTCCTGCTTCTAGTTAAGTGGGGTCTCACCTAGGCTGCCTGTCAGAATCATCTTCAGAGCTTCTTCCTTGTTGTTATTTTGTTGGTATAGATCCAAGAACCATCTAATGAGAATCCTGGACAACTGTGCATTTTAAAATTGCTCAAGCAATTCATAGGAACTACAAGGTTAAGAGCTACAGTCCTCGGAATCAGAATTGGGCTGAACCTGAAAGGGGGTGGGGCATCAGGTAATGGGGGCGGGGTGAAAGTGGCAAGTGGATGGAACTACTGGTCCAATCAAAACAGGCTTCTGGCAAAGTGCTGTGAGGAAAGTGAACCCTTAGAAAGCATAAGAGTGCTTCCTCTTTTCGAGTGCACCTACTTCTTAAGATTGTAAAGTATGAGTTAAAAGAGTTCTGCATTGTATTCCAAAATTATGGAAACCACTACTATCCCTTGAATGCGGAGCCTTATCTGCACCTTTGCCTTTTTCCTTCTCCACCAAATATAGGGTACCTTGACACACAGAGCATTTTTTTTTTTACAACCTGTGGACCATTAGGCATTTAGGTCTAGTATTCAAAAGAATTTCCTACTATAAGAAATCTCTGAAACATCTAAAGAAAGTAATTTTGGCACTTTTCTATCATTCAAAAATTGTTAACTGATTCGATTCTCACCTCTCAGGTATATTATTTTAGATAAAGGAATTTCAGTGGCAGCAATTCTTTCATAGCTGTTCAGAAAACCCATTACAAACAACCACAGGAAGGCAGCCATCATTTCTCCAAAAGTGAGAGTAAACACAAGGCTTAATCTGCTCATGTGCAGTAAACAGTTTAGTTTTGAAGGAAGAATCTTAAGTGAAGCTTTTATTTCTCTCTGGTCATTTCGATCTCCGTGGTTGAAAGATATTACTGAGATAAGGAAGCGTCAAAACGTAGTGCCAGGTAATCAGAGTTGACGGAATATAGCTGTGTTGGGGAATTATTGTCTTAAATCTTCCCTGGCTCAAGACAGTAAAGTTGGGACCCTTTACAGACTTTCTTCTGAGGTGGCTTGAGCTAAGAATCAAGCCTTTAGGGACTTGGTATATAGATTAACCCATACAACAGTATCAATTCCAAGTAGATTAAATACAGAAATGCAGTTAAAAAACAACACACACAACATAATTATAATAACATGAGGGTAAATATTAATTTGATCCCTGGTCAATGAAGGTCCTTATAAATATATTTTTAAATAGTATTTGTGACTATGTAAAGACTTAAAATTTTATCATAAAAATAAACATGAGACAAGTAGATACATTGGGAAAAATACTCTGAAATTATATAGCAAAGTAGGTCTTAATATTGTTACATAAAAACACTCTTAAAACTAATAAAAGAACATGAACTAGGAACTTTAAGTGAAAAGTAAACAAGAAACATTAATAAACCTACAGATTCATACAATATCCAAGAAAGTAAATTAAAGCAACAATGAAACTCCACTGACCAAAATTTTTGTTCATTTATTTGTACTATAATGACAATGAGTGTGTTGGCACACAACCATTCCATAAAACTGCTTTCCAGAATATATCAAAAATGCTCAGAGCCTAACTCGGCTATTTAACTTTGGAAAGTTATTTTTTAGAAATCAGAAATACTCAGAAAGATGTAATCATAAGGTTGAACACTACAGAAAGGTGTACATCATGAAACTGGTAGAATATACAATAATGGTAGGGAATAGATCAATTGCATTATTAATTATAATTGCAATGAATATTGAGCAACAATTAGATTGTCAAAGAATAATGAGGAAAATCTTACAGTATTACAAGTGGTTAAACATAAAATAACATCCACAGTAATCTATAATAGTTTAAATTATGAAGTTTAAATAAATGACTAGAGTTATATAGAATAAAACAAAAAGTTCTAGATATAATAGGGTGGTGAGATTTTTGTTTTATTCTTTATAATTTTTAAAAGTTCCCAAATTTTCCAGAATGAAAACAAATACTGGAATAAGTACAATCCATGCTAATACGGAAAAAGTAAAAAAACAAAGTAGCAGTAGTATCAACAATATAAAACAAAGAATAAAGAAAATAAATAAGGCAGAAAAAGTCATATTAGACAAGAGGCCCATGTGCAAAAGCACCAGAGTGGAAAAGAGTTTGAGATGTTCTGGGAACTCCGAGTAATTTCATGTGGCTAAGTCACAGGCTATATAAGGACTCAATTCTTATGTTTAGATTTTTATTTTATATTGGAATATAGTTGATTTACAATGTTGTGTTAGTTTCAGATGTACAGCAATGAGATTCAGATATATCTGTTCTTTTGCAAGTTCTTTCGCATTTATGTTATTACAGAATACTACCTAGAGTTTCCCGTGCTATACAGTAGGTCCTTGATGGTTTTATGTGAGGGTCCAGGATGGGGAACACATGTATACCTGTGGCAGATTCATGTTGATATATGGCAAAACCAGTACAATATTGTAAAGTTAAAAAATAAAAAAATTTTAAAAAAAGAAAAACAAAAATAAATAAATAAATAAATAGAGCAGTGTATATCTGTCAGTCTCAAACTACCAATCTATCTCTATACCACCACCCCCAATCCTTCCCCTCTGGTAATCCTAAATTCCTTCTCTAAATCAGTGAGTCTGTTTCTGTTTTGTAAATAAGTTTGTGTGTGTTGTTTTTTTTTAGATTCTGCATATTAAATGATGTTTGTCTTTATCTGTCTTAACTTCACTCAGTATGACAATCCCTAGGTCCATCCATATTGCTGCAAATGGCATCATTTTATTCTTTTGAATAGCTGAGTAATATTCCATTGTGTATATGTACCACATCTTCTTTATCCATTCCTTTGTTGATGGACATTTAGGTTGCTTCCATGTCTTAACTATTGTAAACAGTGCTGCAATGAACACTGGGATACATGTATCTTTACAGGCCTTGTTTTTCCTCTGGATATAGGCTCAGGAGTGGGATTGCAGGGTCATATGGAGCTCTATTTTTAATTTTTTAAGGAACCTCTATGCTATTCTTCACAGTGCCTATACCAATTTACATTCCCATGAACACTGTAGAAGGGTTCCTTTTTCTCTGCAGCCTCATCAACATATGTCATTTGTAGACTTTAATGATTGCTATTCTGACTAGTGTGAGGTGATATTCATTGTAGTTTTGATTTGCATTTCTCTAATAATTAGCAATGTTGATCATCTTTTCATATGCCTCTTGGCCATCTGTATGTCTTCTTTGGACAAGTATCTGTTTAGGTCTTCTGCCTTTTTTTTTGTGATTGGGTTATTTGTTTTATGATATTAAGCCACAAGAGCTGTTTATAAATTTTGGAGACTAATCCCTTGCTGGTAGCATTGTTTGCAAATATTTTCCCCCATTCTGTGGGTTGTCTTTTTGTTTTGTTTATGGTTTCCTTTGCTGTGCAAAATCTTTTGAATTTAATTAGGTCCCATTGTTTATTTTTGTTTTCCATTACTCTGGGAGATAGATTAAAAAGATATTTCTACAATTTATGTCAGAGACTGTTCAGCCAATGTTTTCCTCTAAGAATGTTATAGTATCTGATCTTACATTTAGGTCTGTAATTCATTATGAGTTTATTCTTTGTGTATGGTATTAAAGAGTGTTCTAATTTCATTTTTCTACATGTGGCTTTTTCAGCACCTTTTATTGAAGCAACTGTCTTTCCTTTGTAGTCTTGCCTCCTTTGTTGTAGATTAATTAACCATAGGTATTTTTTTTTTTTAATTTCGCTACATGGTATGACATGTGGGATCTTAGTTCCCCAACCAGGGTTTTTACATGCAACCCTTGCAGTGAAAGTACAGAGTCTTAACCACTGAACTGCCAGGGAAGTCCCCATGGGTTTATTTCCAGGCTTTCTATGCCATTCATTACATTGATCTGTATTTCTGGTTTTGTGCTCAAGTACCATATTGTTTGATGACTATAGCTTTGTAGTATAGTCTGGAGTCAGGGAACCTGATTCCTCCAACTCCATTTTTCTTTCTCAAGATTGCTTTGGCTTCCCAAGTGGCGGATTGATAAAGAATCTGCCTGCCATTGCAAAGATGCAAAAGACATGGGTTTGAAAAGTAGTTCTGATAGAAGGATAAAAAATAGGGACAGAAAGTGGTACAGCCAAGGATGCAGACTGGGATAGTAGCATCATGGTGGACCTTGGATAAGGAATAAGAACTTTATCTTATGGACAAAAAACATGCACTGAAAGGATTTGAACAATGAGGGAAAGGATTTGCATTTTTCAGTTATAAAAACTCTACATGATCATTGTAAAAGAAATCGAATCAAAGAAGGTTAAAGTAAAAAAGATCCCCTCCTGTTCTGGTCTTCAACCACAAAACTACTATTGTTGGTATTTTATTTCCTTACAAATAGACACATAGACAGACACATATGTGCATTAGTTTCCTTTATGCACATGTAAAACCATGCATTATATATGTATACACACACATATATACTTGATATATTTTGAGTATTTTTTCATATCAGTACATATATATCTACATCTAGTCTTAAAAGAATTTATTTCCTTCTAGCATGTATTTTTATTTAACTTCCCATCTCTTATTTGACATCAAGGTTGCTCCTTTTATTAAACCAGTGTTAAATAGATGTGAAAAATTATAAATCAAGTTGTAAAACCCTCTTCTCACTAATTTTTATTTTGTTTCAGAAAAATTATTTTTCATAAAATGTGTTATTTATGTTAATGTGAATGGGTTGGAAGACAATTAACTAGGGGTCTCTCATGTTTGTACACTTTCTGGTGAGAGGAGGCACTCATGCCCTTTGTTCTGGGCTACTTTTTCAGTTTATTTACTGAACAGCCTGGGAGACAGAGATAGTGTCTTTCTCAATTGCAAAGAGAAGTTATACATTTTTATAATTATAAAATGATTATTAAAAAATGTCAGGATCCTAAACTAAGGTTCCTCTCCTAGAATACGACTGACTGCATGTGCCCATGTAACCTGGTACTCTTCATTTTTCCCTGTGGGAAGTGGCATTCAGAACTGGTGAAAGACAATTACAATACTCTGACCACTATTAATGTAAGTTATTTCCTTTCTCATTTCTTTTGCCAGCATCCACAAAACTGTGACAGGCTAACTTGAAAAATCTCAGATGTATCACAGTTCTAAACAATTTATTAAACATTATCTCAGTTTCAGTTTTAATACTGAACATATAAATAGATATAACACAAATAAATAAAGGCTTTTTATTCTTTCAACAAGTGTAAGGCCTGATACATTTTTTAACTTTTTATTTTATATTGGAGTATTATAGATACCAAGGGAACATTTCATGCAAAGATGGGCTCGATAAAGGACAGAAACGGTATGTACCTAACAGAAGCAGAAGATATTAAGAAGAGATGGCAAGAATACACAGAAGAACTGTACAAAAAGATCTTCACAACCAAGATAATCACAATGGTGTGATCACTCACCTAGAGCCAGACATCCTGGAATGTGAAGTCAAGTGGGCCTTAGAAAGCATCACTACAAACAAAGCTAGTGGAGGTGATGGAATTCCAGTTGAGCTATTTCAAATCCTGAAAGATGATGCTGTGAAAGTGCTGCACTCAATATGCCAGCAAATTTGGAAAACTCAGCAGTGGCCACCAGACTGGAAAATGTCAGTGTTCATTCCAATCCCAAAGAAAGGCAATGCCAAAGAATGCTCAAACTACCACACAATTGCACTCATCTCACACGCTAGTAAAGTAATGCTCAAAATTCTCCAAGCCAGGCTTCTGCAATACGTGAACCATAACATCCAGATGTTCAAGTTGGTTTTAGAAAAGGCAGAGGAACCAGAGATCAAATTGCCAAAATCCACTGGATCATCGAAAAAGCAAGAGAGTTCCAGAAAAACATCTATTTCTGCTTTATTGACTATGCCAAAGCCTTTGACTGTGTGGATCACAATAAACTGTGGAAAATTCTGAAAGAGATGGGAATACCAGACCACCTGACCTGCATCTTGAGAAACCTATATGCAGGTCAGGAAGCAACAGTTAGAACTGGACATGGAACAACAGACTGGTTCCAAATAGGAAAAGGAGTACGTCAAGGCTGTATATTGTCACCCTGCTTATTTGACTTCTATGCAGAGTACATCATGAGAAACGCTGGGCTGGAAGAAGCACAAGCTGGAATCAAGATTGCCGGGAGAAATATCAATAACCTCAGATATGCAGATGACACCACCCTTATGGCAGAAAGTAAAGAGGAACTAAAGAGCCTCTTGATGAAAGTGAAAGTGGAGAGTGAAAAAGTTGGCTTAAAGCTCAACATTCACAAAACGAAGATCATGGCATCTGGTCCCATCACTTCATGGGAAATAGATGGGAAGACAGTGGAAACAGTGTCAGACTGTATTTTGGGGGGCTCCAAAATCACTGCAGATGGTGACTGCAGCCATGAAATTAAAAGACGCTTACTCCTTGGAAGAAAAGTTATGACCAACCTAGATAGCATATTGAAAAGCAGAGACATTACTTTGCCAACAAAGGTCCGTCTAGTCAAGGCTATGGTTTTTCCAGTGGTCATGTATGGATGTGAGAGTTGGACTGTGAAGAAAGCTGAGCGCCAAAGAATTGATGCTTTTGAACTGTGGTGTTGGAGAAGACTCTTGAGAGTCCCTTGGACTGCAAGGAGATCCAACCAGTCCATTCTGAAGGAGATCAGCCCTGGGATTTCTTTGGAGGGAATGATGCTAAAGCTGAAACTCCAGTACTTTGGCCACCTCATGCAAAGTGTTGACTCATTGGAAAAGACTCTGATGCTGGGAGGGATTGGGGGCAGGAGGAGAAGGGGATGACAGAGGATGAGATGGCTGGATGGCATCACTGACTTGATGGATGTGAGTCTGAGTGAACTCCGGGAGTTGGTGATGGACAGGGAGGCCTGGCGTGCTGCTATTCATGGGGTTGCAAAGAGTCGGACACGACTGAGCGACTGAACTGAACTGAACTGATAGTTGATTAACAATGTTTTGTTATAGGTGTACAGCAAAGTGATTCAGTTACACATATATATGTATCTGTTCTTTTTTAAATTCTTTTCCCATTTAGGAAATATTGAGTAGAGTTCCCTGTGGTATAGAGTAGAATATTGAGTAGAGTTCCTTGTGCTATAACTAGATCATTGTCTGTTTTAAATATTAGCAATGTATACATGTCAATGCCAACCTCCCAATCTATCTGTTCTCCCAAACATTCTACCCCACCTCATAACCATAAGTTCCTGCTCTTTGTGAATGTGTTACTGCTTTATAAATAAATTCATCTGTATAATGTTTTTAGATTCCATATGTAAGCAGTATTATGACACTTGTCCTTCTCTGTCTGACTTTACTCAGTATGATAATCTCCAGGTGTATCCATGTTGCCAAAAATAGCATTATTTTGTTCTTTTTTCATGCCTGAGTAATATTCCATTGTGTACATGTACCACATCTTCTTTATGCATTCTTCTAATGAGGGACATTTCGGTTGCTTCTATGTCTTAGATACTGTAAACAGCACTGTAATGAACTTTGGAGTGTTGTATCCTTTCTACTCATGTCTTTCTCTCGATATATGCCCAGGAGTGGGATTGCTAGATCATATGGTAGCTCTGTATTTAGTTTTTTAAAGAACCTCTGTACTGTTCTCCATAGTGGCTGTACCAATTTACATTCCCACCGGAAGTGTAGGAGGGCTCCCTTTTCTCCACAACGTCTCCACCATTAGCATTTATTGTTTGTAAACATTTATTTTTTATTTTATATAATTCATATAAATTTATTTTATATAAACTATATATTTTAATATATATAAATATATAATATTATATATAAATATATTATATATATTTTATATAATTTATATAATTTTATTTTATATAATTTAATAAATATAAAATATAATTTATTTTATATTTAATATTTTAATTGGAGTGGGCTTCCCTGGAAGCTCAGTGGTAAAGAATCTGCCTGCAATGCAGGAGACCTGGGTTCAATCCCTGGGTCAGGAAGATTCACCTGGAGGAGGAGATGGTAACCCACTCCAATATTTTTGCTTGGAGAATCCCATAGACAAAGGAGCCTGGTGGGCTATAGTCCATGGGGTCACAATAGAGTGAGAGTCGAGTGAGCATGAGCTCCAATCGGATGTTACTAAAAAGATAACAATAATCATAATTGAAAATTTATTTCTTCTATTAAGATTTAATATAAAATTTTAACCCTTTTTCAATGTTTAATAATGGAGTAGAGGAGATGATCCAAAACCAACCATTCAGCAAACATTCAATAAAGTTATTACTTTGTTTTTGGATTAATTTTACCCATGGGTAGTTATAATATTGAAAGCAGTCAAATATTTCAAAGGAACATTAATGCTTTTTAAAAATGAATTGTAACAATTACTAAGTGATTTCATTGTAGTAAAGCATGCTTATATATTCCTAGGGATAGAATTGTAAAGTTTTTGTATTAGGGAAATGAGATGGAATAAGTGGCAAATTCCATGTTTCACTGAATTGATAAGAGAGAGGGAAAACTCATCTTTAAACTTTTTGTTCTACATTTCAAAGTGTTACTACAACTACAGTATTGTCTCTATCAGAATTTGAAAACTGAAATGTGTATTCAGGATAATGGGAAAAATATGTCATAGAAGAAAGGTTAGTCTCCATGACATCTTAAAATATAGAGTGCCCCTGGGATTCACAGGAGGGCCGTGGGGAGCCTGAAATTGAGTCGTGAGGAGCACAAGTGCCAGGAGAGAGGGCACCCTGAGGACTGGTCCAGCAGCGGCCAGATTTCCTGAGGTGAGTGGCTGTCCCAGCCCCGCTTCTAGCACCGGATCTAGAACCTCCAGGAGCAGAGAAAGAGTTCAACGGTGGGACTCAGTGGTGCCTTCCTCCCAGGGCAGAGTCTGAGTGGAGTGGTGGCCATTGTTAGTGTTGACTCAAGTGTGATCTGTCAGAAGCAGCTGAGAACACAGACAGCAGCTGGTATCCTGGCTCACCCCCCACCCGCCTAGAGGAGCCAAATGTGTATGGGGCTAAGGGCTGCCCAGCTGTGTCAATCCACAACGGGGGGCGGTGGGGGAGAAACGGGGGTAGCAGAGGCTGTGAGGGACCAAACAGTGTTGCAGGTGAAGCTGTGTAGTGAGCAGGAACAGAGGCAGCTGCCACTTACCCCTCAGGATTTCTGCTCTAGCAACTTGGGCTCTGACCCTGCGCTGAACACAGCAGTGACAGCCACTGCTACAGTAAATCTTCCCTGAAGCACCTCACCCGTGAGTAAGTATTACTCTTTGGAGAGAAGGATGGAGGTTCTAAAAAACCAGGAATAAATAAAGACAATTGAGTGTTGTTAAGAAAAGCAGAGCTAAGGAGACTTACTTGCCCTGAACGTGTAGTGTTCTTCTCAGCTCTCCTTAGAACACTTGCCTGGGGTAAGTAAGTCTCCTTATCTCTCTTTAGCTGTCCTTAGAACAATATATGTCAGAGTAAGTAAGTCACCTTAGCCCACTTTAGTTCTCCTTAGAACACTATAGTTCAGAGTAAGAAAGTCTCCTTCCCTCTCCTTAGAACACTATAGTTCAGAGTAAGTATATCTCCTTAGCTCTCCTTTGCTCTCTTTAGAACTCTATAGTTCAGAGTAAGTACATCTCATTAGCTCTCCTTAGCATACTACAAGTCAGAGTAAGTCTCCTAGCTCTCCTTAGAAAACTACAGGTCAGGGTAAGTAGGTCTCCTTAGTTCTCCTTAGCCCTCCTTAGCTCTTGTTCTCTCTCCTTAACTCTCCTTAGAACACTATAGTTCAGAGTAAGTAAGTCTCCTTAGCTCTCCTTAGCCCTCCTTAACTCTTGTTAGCTCTCCTTAGAACACTATAGGTCAGAGTAAGTAAATCTCCCTTACTCTGAACTGTAGTGTTCTATAGTGTTCTACGAGAGGTAAGGAGAGCTAAGGAGACCTACTTTCTCTGAACTATAGTGTTCTAAGGAGAGCTAAGGAGACTTACTTAACCCAAGAAAGTAAGTCTCCTTAGCTCTCCTTAGCTCTCTTATAACACTATAGCTCTGAGTAAATCTCCTTAGCCCTCCTTAGCTCTCCTCTCAGAATCACTTTGACCCATAGTGTTCTAATGAGAGCTAAGGAGACTTACTTTCTCTGAAGTAAAGTGTTCTAAGGAGAGGTATGGAGAGCTAAGGAGAGGTAAGGAGACTTACTGACTCTGACCTATCATGTTCTAAGGAGAGTAAAGTAAGTAAGTCTCTGTAGCTCTTCTTAGCTCTGGAATCAAACTTATTATCCCTGTATTGCCAAGCAATGGCCTAATCACTACTAGGAACTCTCAAACGCTTAGCTTTTGCTTCCCTCCTTACTCTGACAAATACCCTGACTTTACAGAGCATAAGAATGGTTCCATGAAAAGTAGAAATCATGCTGAGTCATAAACAAGACAGTAGAGTCATAAACAAGACAGACTTATACACATACAGCTTTAGAGGACAATTTGTGAGAGCAAAGCATATTGAGCACAGCTCAATTATTTTCATATTCTAAATTTGAAACTCATCACAATCAAACCCAGCTATGGAAACCTGTTCAGCCATTTTCCATACAGTGAGCTCCTTCTGGCCAGAACGGTACAAACTCCTGTGCTTGGCAGAAACAACTGCAGAGGGAAAAATTGGTGTTTCAGAGCTTTCTTGCTTACCTTGAACCATTCTCCAAAACTTACCTAAAATACCCAGCAAGCACAGAGGTTCCCAAACTGACCCATACCAGTACGTGTCATAATTGAAATGGCCAAAGTCACAATTCTACAGGCAGCAAGAGAAAAAGTCACATACAAGAGAATTTCCTTAAGATTTTCAACTCAATTTGCTGTGGAAATTTAACAGGGCAGAATGGAGTGGCAGGATGGATATTCTAAGTGCTGAAATGGACACACCAAGATGATCTGCACAGTGAGATTACCATTTAGAATGGAAGGAGAAAGAACTTAACAAAGAAGCAAACAACTAAAGTCTATCACTGCTAAAATTACCCTAAAGTAAAGGGTGAAGGGTCTTTAAGTGGAAAAATAAGAATCCATGGAAAAGGGAAACTCCCACTAGGAAATGCAGATGTAGTAAGGACTGAGGATCACCCACTTCATTAGCTAATATCTACCTTAAAAGATAAAAAAATCAGCCATGCAATAGGACATCAGAAACACAAAAGGGAGGGGGTACAAGTGTAGATCTTTTAAAGTGAGTGTAAGCTTAAATGACTACCAGTTTAGGAGAAGTAGATGGTTACACGTCAACATATATGAACCCCCTGGTAAGCACAAATCAAACATCTCCAACTCAGAAATGGAAAGCCAAGGAACATCATCAGCATACTACTGAAGAAAATCAAACCACAAAGAAAGAAGAACTACAAAAGCTTGGGTATTAAGAGAGAAACTATGTATAAAAGAGCAACAAGTGTGTATTGTACAGCACAGGAATTAAAGCCACTGTCTTGTCATAACCTGTCATGCTCTGTAATCCGTAAACATATTAAATCATTCTGTTGTTCTTTGCTTCATTACAACAGTATGTAACAGAAAACAGAAACAACAGAACTCAGAGTTGGTTTCTTGAGAGACACACAAAATGGATAAACCCTTAGCTACTTTAAGGAAAACACAAGACTGCTAGAGGAAAACCCAGGCAGAGCAGCCTGACATACACTGCAGCAATATCTTTGTGGATCCATTTCCCAGAGTAATGAAAAAAGAATGGAAATAAAAACAAATAAACAAAGGGAACCTCATTAAATTCAAAAGCTTCTGCATAGCAAAGGAAACCGTACACAACACGAAAAGAGACCACAGAATGTGAGAAACTCTTTCTCAATGACATGACTGACAAGGGGTTAGTCTCCAGAACTTCCAAGCAGCTCATGTGGCTTCATGTCATCACAACAAACAACCCAAAACTATCACCTCACACCAGTCCAAATGGCCATTATGAAAAAAAAAATCCACATTTCTGGAGAGGTGTGGACAAAAGAGAACCCTCCTACATTGCGGGTGGGAATGTAATTGTGTACAGCCACTATAGAGAACAGTATGGAGGCTCCTTAAAAACCTTACCTAAAAGCTGCATGCACCCCAGTGTTCGTTGCTCCACTGTTTACAATAGCCAAGACATGAAACTAGCCTTAATGTCCATCAGCAGAGCAATGGATAAAGAAGATGTGGTGTGTATACATGCAACAGAATATTACTCAGCCATTAAAAAGAATGAAATACCATTTGCAACAACATGGGTAGACAGAGAGATTGCCATACTGAGTGAAATAAGAGAAAGAAAAATATAATGATATTGTTTATATGCAAATTTTAAAGAAATGATAAAAATAAACTTATTTACAACACAGACTCACAGACTTTGAGAATGAACTTGGGGTTATGAGAGGGAAAGGGTTGGGTGTAAAGCACAGGTAAATGGGTAAAGAATTTTGAAAAGAATGGATACCTATATGTTTATAGCTGGATCACTTTTCTGAGCAAAAACAATATCCAAAATATTCAAGTACCTCCTAAAACTCAATAGCAAAAAATCAACCTGATTAGAAAAAGGTTAAAGAACTTGAATAGACATTTTCCAAAGAAGACATACAAGATGGCCATTGGGTCCATGGAAAAATGCTCAGCATCACTATCCCAGAAATGCAAATCAAATCAGAATGAGATATTATCTCACACCTGTTAGTATGGCTGTTATTTAAAATGATGATAATAAGTGTTGGTGATGATGTGGAAAAACTACAATCCTTTCACTGTGGGAACGTAAAATCTTGAGGCCACTCTGAAAAACAGAATGGAAATTTCTCAAAATTAAAAATACAACTAATATATGACTCAGCATTTCCACTTCTGGGTATGTATCCAAAAGTCTTGAACTCCATATCTCAAAAAAATATCTGCACTTCCATGTTCATTGCACTATTAACAATAACATAGAGGTAGGAATACCTTAAATGTCCATTGATGGATGAAGGCATAAATGAAAGCTAGTTATAGTCATACAATTAAGTATTAATCACTCCTAAAAAATGCAATCCTGCCATATGTGACAACATGGAGGAAACTAAAAGACATCATGGTGAAATAAGATAGTCATAGAAGGACAAATAGTGAATAGTTCCACTTATATAAGATATCTAACATGATCAAACTCATAGAAACAGAGTGGAATGCTGGTTGCCAGGGAGTGACAGCAGTGGGAAATTGGGAGTTGCTATTCAATGTATGTGAACTTTGATGTACAAGATAAGTTCAATCTGCTGTACAAGACTGAACCTATAGTGAATGCTACTTTATTGTGCACTTAAAAGTTTATTATGAGGTTAGCTCCATTTTAAGTGTTTTTCCCTCAATAAAATTTTTTTAATTTTTGAAAAAATAATGCGTTGATACTGATTCATTAATCATGAGACTATATAACACAATAATATATTAACCAGGAGTTAGGTTCTGTGGTATTGGGAACTCTAACATCTTTGCAACATTTTTGTGAACATAAATATATTCTAAAATAAGTTTATTTAAACAAACAAAATTCCACCAGCATAAATAATTTTAATGTTACAATTGAGGAATTTAAAAATTATTTCAACACTTCATTATATAAAGATTAAAATAATTTAAACCCCAACATTTGACCTAACAAAATGAGTATTTTATTTTTAAATTATAGAATAGAAATGTCTCCTCAATCTAAACAAAATGGTTAATGGAAATTTAATTGTAATTTCTGACATCACATAATAGGATAGCCTTTCTGTAAAAGTGTATGTCTATACATTTTAGTCTAATAAGCAAGGAGATATTGTTTCTATGTAACTGAATGCCAATTGTAAATTTAAAATAAAAATAATGGAAATTCAAGCTCATTCATCCAAACTAATCTGAATCCACTTTTGAAATCTAAGAACTGCTGAATGCTTAGAAGAAAAGTTAATCCACTGATTAATGGTCAAATGATTATATACTAGAAGTGACAAATAGATTCAAGGGATCAGATTTGATAGACAGAGTGCCTGAAGAACTATGGACAGAGGTTTGTAACATTGTATAGGAGGCAGTGATCAAAACCATCCCCAAGAAAAAGAAATGCAAAAAAGGCAAAATGGCTGTTTCAGGGGGCCTTACAAATGGCTGAGAAAAGAAGAGAGGCAACAGGCAAAGGAGAAAAGGAAAGATATACCCATTATAATGCAGAGTTCTAAAAAAATAGAAAGGAGAGACAAGAAGACAAGATCACTTCCTCAGTGATCAATGCAAAGAAATGGAGGAAAACAATAGAATGGGAAAGGCTAGAGATCTCTTTAAGAAAATTAGAGATACCAAGGGATTTCATGCAAAGATGGGCACAATAAAGAACAGAAACAGTATGAACCTAACAGAAGCAAAAGAAATTAAGAAAGAGGTGCCAAATATACAGAAGAACTGCATGAAAAAGATATTAATGAAAACAATAAACATGATAGTGTGATCACTCACCTAGAGCCAGACATCCTGGAGTGCAAAGTCAAATGGGCCTTAGGAAGCGTCACTATGAACAAAGGTAGTGGAGGCGATGGAATTCCAGCTGAACTATTTCAAATCCTGAAAGATGTGCTGCACTCAATATGTCAGCAAATTTGGAAAACAGCAGTGGCCACAGGAGGAAAAGGTCAGTTTTTATTCCAATTCCAAAGAAAGGCGATGCCAAAGAATGTTCAAACTACCACACAATTGCACTCATTTCACATGGTAGAAAAGTAATGCTCAATATCCTTCAAGCTAGGCTTCAACAGTATGTGAACCAAGAACTTCCAGGAGTACAAGCCAACATCCTTTGGAACATAGAAAAAGCTAGAGAGTTCCAGAAAAACATCTACTTCTGCTTCATTGACTATGCTAAAGCCTTTGACTGTGTGGATCACAACAAACTGTGGAAAATTCTTCAAGAGATGGGACTACTAGACCATCTTACCTGCCTCCTGCGAAACCTGTATGCCAGTCAAGAAACAACAGTTCAAACTGGACATGGAACAATGGACTGGTTCCAAATTGGGAAAGGAGTATTTCAAGGTTGTATATTGTCACCCTGATCATTTAACTTATATGCAGACTACAGTATGCAAAATGCAAGGCTGGATGAAGCACAAGCTGGAATCAAGATTACGAGGAGAAATAATGATAACCTCACATAGGCAGATTACAACACCCTTATGGCAGAAAGCAAAGAGGAATTAAAGAGCCTCTTAGTGAAGGTGAAAGAGGAGAAAAATTGAAGGCAGGATGAGAAGGGGATGACAGAGGATGAGATGGCTGGATGGCATCACCAACTCAATGGACATGAGTTTGAGCAAACTCCAGGAGATTGTGAAGGACCGGGAAGCCTGGTGTGCTACAGTTCATGGGGCTGCAAAGAGTCAGACACAGCTGACCGACTGAACAACAATGGTTAAATGACTCTAGATCTACATTATTCATCATATTTAAACAAGAAAACCATAGGACTTACTCCTGTAGAATCAAAATGTTTAAAACTTAACATTTTACTATAGGATTTAGAAATCTTGAACAGCCTTAGTATAGGAGAGTGACAAATGACTTAAGAATTGGAGGGAGATGAAGTTCTAAATACCTTATACATACGTGTTCAACATTTACATCAAAGCAGTCCTGTGAAGTTGAAAGAGCAGGTCCTACCAGCAACTTACTGGGAGCTGGGAGACTGAATCACCTGTCCAGAATTCCCCAGCTATCAGTGGCTGAGTTAACAGTTAAAGCCCCTGTTCTGTACTTCTTAATCAGAGGTCTTTTCAAGATAACATTTACTTTATGGCGGTGGGTGGGGTAGGTAGGTGGCTTTGAAAAACATCAGATCAGATCAGATCAGATCAGTCGCTCAGTCGTGTCCGACTCTTTGCGACCCCATGAATCGTAGCACGCCAGGCCTCCCTGTCCATCACCAACTCCCGGAGTTCACTGAGACTCACGTCAATGGAAGAAATTTGTTCTGGCTGGTACAAAAGGGCCTAACTATATTTTTGAGCATAAATTAAGATTTTGATTGTTTTTAAGTGAGTTTAAAAATGTTTCAATTGAAAATATGTTTTGTTGTTTTAGACTTAAAACAATAACAGCTTTAAAAATCAAGAGAAAACGTTTGTTTTTTTTTAACTTGAAGTAAAATTGATGTACAATATTACAAATATCCAATATAGTGGGCTTCCCTGGTGGCTCAGGTGGTAAAGAATCTGTTTACAATGCAGCAAACCCAGGTTTGATCTCTGGGTTGGGAAGATCCCCTGGAGAAGGAAATGGCAACCCACCCCAGTATTCTTGCCTGGTAAGCTATAGTCCATGGGGTTGCAAAGAGTCAGACATGACTGAGCAACTTCTTTTCTTTTCTTTGACTGACTTATTTCACCTAGCAGAATGCCCTCCAAGTCTATCCATGTTGTTGTAAATGGCAAATTTTCACTCTTTTTAAGATAAATTAAGTCACCTTTTATGAGATAAAATTTATGATTTCATTTCCTTCCAAGAACCTCAACTACTGATATAAAAAGTGGGTATTGGTTGGTTCATTTTGACAGGGCACCCACTGTCCATCACTGCAGATCCGACTTCCTTCCTAAGAAAAGGTAGTCGTCCTTCTGGCCAGGAAGGTAGAAACCCCTGTTCTTGGCAGAAACAGCTATGAGGGGGAAATTGTTCTTTCAGAGCTCTTCTGGAAGAGATTTTTTGCATCATACGCTTTTCTGACTCTGCCTTTATGGCAGCTACTGTTCAGAAAAAAGTCCATCCATTCCATGTAAATCTGGCTGCTCCCTGCTCCAGTACCAGTGTTAGAAAACTCATTTTAAATCAAACCTAATCACTTCTGCCAGCTGTAGTGCACTTCCCAGCACTTCTCACCCTCCCGTACATTCTAGCGTGACTTTTTCTTCTTCCATCTTGCAGCCTTCCTCCAATTCAACCACCTTCTAATTGGCTGGCCGGGGATTCCACTGTCACTCATGCTAAACCCCAGTTTCACTGAGGAAATTGGAAGCTGAGTTTGCATTTTGACTTTGGTTCCCAGGGTACATATTTCCCTGCCTTTTTAAAAAAAAACCCTTATAAGTAGCCAGCTATTCATAGACAGTAAGACAGTGTGTGAAACTATACCTTAAAATACAGCACATCATTTTTCTGACACATATAAATGTTTACTTCAATGCCTGTGGTCAAGAATGGAACTAGAGGCTTGTCTCCACATTTTGCCACAAATAAGTGACCCATGCATTGCTGGAAAGCCTCTTTCAACAGCCTGTTGGTTACCACTTTTTAAGTGACTTCATGTGACCTAAAGATTATTTGGTTTTTGGAGGAAATTTAGCCAAGTTTTCTGTGGATACCAATCCAAACAACTCAAGATTAACTTTTCTGCTTCTATACTTGGGCTGTGAGCATCAAATTACTGATGTTTTTAAAAAATCTCAAAATATTTCTGGATTGTTACTAATGTACCTGATGCTTGATAACACAAGAGGAAAATTTCTAGGTTGTGATGTACAAATAAAAGGGAGATATGATTACTTCTGAATCACCAATTATGGATTTCACTGAGAGTAAACAAAGAAGGAGCTAGTAGGATTTTTGGCTGTGTGGTGACTGTGGGAGGGTTACAAAATAACTAACACAAAGCCCTTGCCCTCAAGTAGTTTCCATCTTATGAAGGAGACATTCAGATAAAAAATGCATAATGTTTTTCTAAGTTCAGTTCAGTTCAATCGCTCAGTCGTGTCCGACTCTTTGTGACCCCACGAACCGCAGCACGCCAGGCCTCCCTGTCCATCACCAACGCCCAGAGTCCACCCAAACCCATGTCCATTGAGTCAGTGATGCCATCCAACCATCTTATCCTCTGTCGTCCCCTTCTCCTCTTGCCCTCAATCTTTCCCAGCATCACGGTCTTTTCAAATGCGTCAGTTCTTCGTATCAGGGGGCCAAAATATTGGAGTTTCAGCTTCAACATCAGTCCTTCCAATGAATACCCAGGACTGATCTCCTTTAGGATGGACTGGTTGGATCTCCTTGCAGTCCAAGGGACTCTCAAGAGTCTTCTCCAACACCACAGTTCAAAAGCATCAATTCTTAGGCGCTCAGCCTTCTTCACAGTCCAACTCTCACATCCATACATGACCACTGGAAAAACCATAGCCTTGACTAGATGGACCTTTGTTGGCAAAGTAATGTCTCTGCTTTTCAATATGCTGTCTAGGTTGGTCATAACTTTGCTTCCAAGGAGTAAGCGTCTTTTAATTTCATGGCTGCAATTACCATCTGCAGTGATTTTGGAAAAATAAAGTCAGCCACTGTTTCCACTGTTTCCCCATCTATTTGCCATGAAGTGATGGGACCAGATGCCATGATCTTAGTTTTCTGAATGTTGAGCTTTAAGCCAACTTTTTCACTCTCCTCTTTCACTTTCACTCCTCTTGATAGAGACTCTTTAGTTCTTCACTTTCTGCCATAAGGGTGGTGTCATCTGCATATCTGAGGTTATTGATATTTCTCCAGGCAATCTTGATTCCATCTTGTGCTTCCTCCAGCCTTCCTTGTTTTTCTAAACTATGTACCAAACTTGTAACAGACACAACTGATAAAGCATTTTAGAGGTGGGGAGAGATGAATTAGTTTTCTGAGAATTAGCTAATTAGAGAATTAGCATTATCTAATACCATTTGCAAAAATAAACTGAAAATGGATTTAATACCTCAATGTAAGACCAGATACTATAAAATTCTTAGAGGAAAACATAGGCAGAACACTTTCTAACATAGATCACTGCAAGACCTTTTTTGATCCAAGTCCTAGAGTAATGAAAAAAAAAAAAAACACACACACACACACACAAATAGGACCTAAGTAAACTTAAGACTTTTTGCACATCGAAGGAAACCACAGACAAAATGAAAAGAGCCTATCAAATGTAAGGAAATATTTGCAAATAATATGAACAATAAGAGTATAACATAGAGATGCAAAACTTTTATACATTGTACTCCATTTAAACTTAATACAAAACAATTGCTATATTTCCCTGTGTGTATGTAACAAAAGAGAAACAGACTCACAGATAAGGAGAACAATCTAGTGGCTACCAGTGAGGAGGGGAAAGAGGGTGTATCAAGAAGGGGGTATGTAATTAAGAGGTGCAAACTGCTATCTATAAAGAACATAAGCAGCAAGGGTATATGGTACAGCACAGGGAAATACGGCAATTATTGTGTATTACATTTAAATGGAGTATAAAGTATAAAACTTTTGTATTACTATGTTACCTGAAACTAATACAATATTATAAATCAACTCCAATAATTCTTTTTATGTAAACACACAGTATGTCTATTACACACCTCATTTGAATAATGAGTGAAATGCAAATCTGGTTTATCCTCAAACCACAAATTTGCCAAATTGATTTAAACAATGAAAAGAAAGCTATTGTCCATGGTGTATTTGTTACTTCTTTCTAAACATGGTTGAAGTATGAATAACAACTTTTTACCACACGTTTAAATTTATCTTAACCAGAACCAGACTGGAGTTTATTCCTAGGGAACCAAAGTGTCTTATTTTTCTTTCTTGTTTGTTTTTGTCTTTGTATTTGGTGATAGCATTTACTTCCTAATAGCTCAGTTGGTAAAGAATCCGCCTGCAACGCAGGAGACCCTGGTTCGATTCCTGGGTCGGGAAGATCCTCTGGAGAAGGGATAGGCTACCCACTCCAGTATTCTGGCCTGGAGAATTCCAATTATTGTATAGTCCATGGGGTCACAAAGAGTCAGACATGACTGAGTGATTTTCACTTTCACCTTTCCTCTCTTAAAGAGTAAAGATGCTAAGTGTATGCATACACATGTGTCTTTTGGTCAAATATTCTTTAAACACTACCTGCTTTCTTCTGTAAATGCCTTGTTTTCATTCCTTTTACATATTCTCCTTATACTCACCTTTTATTTCCAGTCTTGGTCGATTAACTATTATATATTTTTCAGCTGTTGCCTAGCTTTCCCCTTTTCACAATTACTGTATTTTACCATATTCTTGACCTATTTTGATTCTAGTAGACAAAATTCAGGCAACCTTCCCTAATAAAGAGATATTTATTGTTGCTCAGAGAAAAATATCTTTAAATGGACATGAACTTTATCTAGTATGTTCTCACTTCTGAGGAGCGGTCACTGAGTTGACTTTGATTCACACTAGGAATACAAATTAGTTATCCCTTTAAAATGGGATGTCCATCCAAACAGTGGTACAAAGTACCTACCCTACTCCTACCATCACATAAACCTAGTAAATGAAATAGGCACTCATAAAGACAGAAGAGTGGGTCTCATTCTCTCATCTCCTGTTACAGAAAATCATATTCTATCCCTTTGTATTTTTTTCTTTTCAGAAAAAAGTTCCTCAGAATCTCTGTCTGAAACAAGATATCTTATGAAATACCCTAAACAACTTCCTACACTTTAATTCTTGGATGATGGTAATGTTGGATTTGGGGGCCATCTAGTCCCTAGATACATGTCTAAGCATGTTACAGGATAGAGACCTATCTAAGACTTGATTAGTGTTTCCAGATTTGTCCCTGTCTCAGAAAGCTGCTCTCATCTCTTACAGTTATCTTTCTGAGTGACAGTTACTACAACACTATAGCTCAGATGGGAAAAAAATCATTTCTTAAGGAATGCAAATTTAATTAGCGAGTTATTGTTGGCAGGCTTCTTAAATTCCCTGAACCTCAATTTACTCATCTCTAAAGTGAAAAGCTTGAACAAGATATTTTTAAAGATATATATATATATGTATGTATGTATGTAATGGGAATATCATAGAAAGCGCTGCCATTACTTGAGAGCAAACACTTTTTCCTTGTTTACTAAGGTCATATGTAACCCAGACCATTAACTGACTTCATTCCCCAAGTCTCTTCCTCTTGTCCTCATGAATGCCCATCAGATTGAACCATCCAGTGGTCTTATTCCCTCTACTTTATTCCATCATATTCCTTGGGTCTTCTCAGATCCCTTCCATCCTCACAAGCCCAGCTTCCTTTTCTTGTTAATCTCTTGGTTCAATCTGATTTCCCAACTGGGGTAAGGGGCTTCAGATGTGAATGAGGAGGGATGGATGAACAAAAATGATATAATGAAAAAAATCACAAATATTTATCTTAGTAAAACTGATAAGGATATAACGCCAATATGTTGTCATTCTAATAGTGTCTGTCTCTTTTTCCCATCTTACCAGTCTACTGTGGTCCCATCTTTGTTTTGATTACAATCTAAGAAGAGCTACAGTGATGTATATTAATATCCCATTTCAGGAAAGAGGATAGGAGGTAAATAACATGCCCTACCACATATGATCCTGTGGTAGTCTCTGCATGATTTGTCATTCCTTTCAAATCCCTAAGCCTTGGTACCAGGCTTGTCCTGGAAAAATCTGTTTTGTTTCTTTTTTTTAAAATATAAATTTATTTATTTTAATTGGAGGCTAATTACTTTACAATATTGTATTGGTTTTGCCATACATCAACATGTTTCCTTTCTTTCTTGCTGTTCTCAGTGACTAGCAAACCCCACTGTAGTAGGATATTCAAACTTTTACTCATTGGGGGAGCAGCACTTTATGAAACTGTTTCTTAGTGATTTCCAGCCCTAATCAAAAGGATGTCTATCCTCTGCCTTGACTATTTAGGTCTCTTTAAATATAATCACTAACCTTTTTTTAGATAATATGCTAAAGATTACTCATTACTGTGCTGTCCATACTAGTATTTAATTTTTAAACAATATCCAATGACTATACTAAAAGAATCCAAATACACAACCGTGTGAAAATCATAAATTCAGCTGAAGGACTGGCAGGGAAGAAATATTTGGGATGTAGATAGAGAAGACTGAATAATTATATATGCAGTTTTTTCAGTATGAATGTGTATATATGTATCAATTGAGATAAATATTCATCTGTACCCTATACTTCTAAATGTTTTCACCGATTTTGCAAAGTTTTGTTTCTCTCTTCTCCCGTAAACAACAACAAAAAAATGGAAGTGTAACAATATTCCGTAAGGTCAGATTTGCTCTTTGAAGAATTTTGCTATCACAAAATCCCTAGTTTATTTCCCCCCTTCCTTTTAAGGTACCTATTTCACATTTTAGACTATTTAGTGCTGAAACTAAACATAAAGTAGCTCTTGCTTCAGTTGTCTATCTTAGAATAAGTTATTTAAATAGACATCCAGACTGCTTGAGGATTTTGTGAGGAAAAGATGAGTGAACAGTGAAGACAAGAACCCATACGAGATTTAGAGGAAAAGTAGCCATAACTAAGAGAGATACTTGAACATCTTGACATTTAATGAATATGTAATGCTTATGCAGATGAACATATACAATTTTTTCATTGAATCAGTAACTCTGGTTCTCCGACTCTGATACCATTAGCACTTAGTTTAAACAGAAATATTTTGAGTTATTCAGTAACAATTCGGCTATTTAAATATATTATGCAGGAAGCAGAGGAGTTGGTATAATATACCAATATCCATAAGTTAACACTACACATCTGAATTTCTTAAGCAGATTACAATGATAGGATAGGTCCCGCAGTATAAAACCACTGAAATACAAGATAATTGAACTGGATTCTTCCCTCTATGATCGTTTGCTGATATTATAATATTTAAATGACACTCCATTATACCAGTCCCATTAATGCTCCCTCTTCAACACTGGTGTATAAAGAAAGGCATCACAGCCATTAAAAGAGCAAAATATAACTGCTGATTCTTGCTGTGCCCACCTGTAATAATAAAGCCAATTACCCACCAAATCGTACTGAGTTTGACCAACTCAGTTTGAGTTTGATTCTCCCAGTTTGCCTAGGACTCAGGAGCCTCCCAGGACACAGAACTTTCAGTGTTAAAACCAATAAAGTCCTAGGCCTACCAGAACAGGCACCTTAACCCATCATCCATGTAATTGGTGAAACTACCCCCTAAGAGTCAACCTTGAGTCTTCCTTACCCTTAATTTTCCAGGTCAAAATTTTCAGTATATCTTGAAACCTCTACCATGAAAACATCCCCTGGGCTCAACACTTCTTAGCTGTCACCTGTAGCAATAACAAGCCAAACCAGCATGGCCCCGCACCTAGTGTACTGTGATAGCTACTGAAGTGTTCCCTTTCCAGCGCTGCCCATTTACAAAACTCCCTAGCTCTGAATTAAGGCCAGGCATGATCTTGTTTCCACCTACTTCTCCACTCTCATCTCCTGCTCCTCTTGAAACTTTCACTATGATTCAGCCTTCTGGCTTTTCTCCTTCTCCTTAAACATGCCAAGCTTAGTTCCATCAGGAGGTCTGTGTGCTGCTGTTCTCATTGCTTCCAGTGGTTTTTTTCCCCTGCTCTTTATGCAGCTGATCATAGCACTTGCCATATATTCTAACAGTACATAGCACCTCCACAGAGAGCCTTCTTTGACCACCCTGTCTAAAATTCCAATCAGATAGTGATGTGTCAGTCACTCAGTCATGTCCAACTCTTTGCAACCCCATGGACTGTAGCCCACCAGGATCCTCTGTCCATGGGATTCCCCAGGCAAGAATACTGGAGTGTGTTGTCATTCACTTTTCCAGGGGATCTTCCCAACCCAGGGATCGAACCCAGGTCTCCTGCACTGCAGGCAGATTCTTTACCATTGAGCCACCAAGGACAGTTAAGACAGAGATATTCAGATAAGTCAGAGACAAATACTGTGCACTATCGCCTATATATGTCTTCCCTGGTGGCTCAGAGGTTAAAGCACCTGCCTGCATTGCAGGAGACCTGGGTTCGATCCCTGGGTCGGGAAGATCACCTATACGTGGAATCTAAGAAATACAACAAACTAGTGAATATAATAAAAAAAAGAAGCAGACTCACAGATACAAAGAACAAACTACTGGTTTCCAGTGATGGGGGAAGGGGCTATTAAGGGAGTGGGAGGTACAATCTGTGGGTGTAAGATAGGGTCAAAAATGTATTGTACACCGTGGGGAATACAGCCAGTGATTTTGTAATAACAAAATGGAAAGTAACCTTTAAAAAATGTATAAAAAAATTGTATCAGGGCTTCCCTGATAGCTCAGGGTAAAGAATCCGCCTGCAATGCAGGAGACCCCAGTTCGATTCCTGCATTGGGGAGATCCCCTGGAGAAGGGATAGGCTACCCACTCCATTATTCTGGCCTGGAGAATTCCATGGACTGTATAGTCTATGGGGTCGCAAAGAGTTGGACATGACTGAGCGACTTTCACTTCACTTACAAAAATTAAATAAACCTCAAGATAAATTTCCATTCAGTGACTTTCCATCATATCACCATGATCTAATTCTCTCCATAAACAGCACTATCTGCTATTTTCTTATTTGTACTTGTTTATTTTGCATTTTAAAGTTAAATTTACAAAATAATTCAAAACTATTTGTTCACAATAAGCACAACACCATTTAAAATCCCTGCCATGCCATGCCTTGCTTAGTCGCTCAATCATGTCCGACTCTTTGCGATACCATGGACTATAGCCTCCCAGGCTCCTTTGGATTCTACAGGCAAGAATACTGGAGTGGATTGAAAATCTATGCAAAATATGCAAAGAAACATCTAAAACTAATACTAATATGTGGATTTACCTGGTAAAATCATGGGTTGTTCATATTTTATTATTCATGTTTTCTGCATCTTCCAGACTCTAATATTTATTGTGCTTTCATAATTTTGGAATAAAACAAACTAAAAATCAAATTTATCCTGGAAGAGTTGTAGCCTCGGGTCTGGCTTCTGCCTAGAAGCCTTGCTGCCTTCCCCATTGGGGTTTTAGAGGCCACACCCCCTACTTCACTTGTTTTCTTTGTATATGTCTATCATGTTACTTCTTGGGTCATTCAGGATATCTTCTTTCCCTTTTGGTCTCTCTGTCTAGAGTGTGAACTCCCCTGAGGAACAGAAATGAAGGTCTGTGTCTTTGAGGTTGTATTCCTGATACCTACAGTACATATATATAAACTCATTCTGCCTTTAAACATTTATATTCATATCTATGCTATGCTACTCTCTAATCATAATGAAAAAAAGCTTTCAACATGTCCAGTTCCTATCTACATGATTGTCTGCATCATTTTTCTCAAAAGAAGAACATGAACACAGGTCAATAAATTGTCCACACAAGTCACTCATAATTGCTCAATCTAATGATTCATGCCTCTCTTAAATTAGAACAATCATACACAGCAAACCTCCAGGGCAGGTTGGGATTTCCTGGATTCTGTTGCATTATTTACATAAACAGATCCTAAGTGGATTGATTATGTGTTTCAATATCTGCCCTCTTTACATTTTGAGGGTGTACTATTACGACCACTGAGTTGAATGACTTCAAATGAAATTCACAAATGATCTCTGACAAATGACTTAACACAGAAAAGAATACCACGCAGGTGTCAAGCTTCAGAATAGCTTTTGATGGTACACTGGAGAGTCTTACTGGTTTAGAGAAGCAATTAGAATTGCAAGGGTCCTGTAGACCTTAAAAGTTATCCATAATTCTCCTAAGAGTTAAAAGTGCAAGAATAAGGAGGATCCTTAGGGAACAATATCAAATCGTAAAGCATTCAGACACAAAATAGGTAATAAAATAGACAAGTTTGTCATCAGCATTGTTCTTTGGATGGTTTCTAGTTGCTAGTGGAAAAATCAACATGAGATACATATGTTTACAAGGAACTTGATCTATAGAAGAGTAAAAATAGAATGTGATCATTTCAAGCAGTCTATTAACACAGACAACAAAAACCCACTTGCTTACTGACACCTCACATTCTTCTAAAAGGATGAAAGCCTTTAATTACATATTAATAGGTAAAGTTCTCTGCTCCTAAAGATTGTTACAAGTTCATATAAATTCACAGTTCAGTTCAGTTCAGTTCAGTCGCTTAGTCGTGTCCGACTCTTTGCGACCCCATGAATCGCAGCATATGCCAGGCCTCCCTGTCCATCACCAACTCCCAGAGTTCACTCAGACTCATGTCCATCAAGTCAGTGATGCCATCTAGCCATCTCATCCTCTGTCATCCCCTTCTCCTCCTGCCCCCAATCCCTCCCAGCATCAGAGTCTTTTCCAATGAGTCAACTCTTCGCATGAGGTGGCCAAAGTACTGGAGTTTCAGCTTTAGCATCATTCCTTCCAAAGAAATCCCAGAGCTTATCTCCTTCAGAATGGACTGGTTGGATCTCCTTGCAGTCCAAGGGACTCTTGAGAGTCTTCTCCAACACCACAGTTCAAAAGCATTAATTCTTTGGTGCTCAGCCTTCTTCACAGTCCAACTCTCACATCCATACATGACCACAGGAAAAACCATAGCCTTGACTAGACGGACCTTTGTTGGCAAAGTAATGTCTCTGCTTTTGAATATGCTATCTAGGTTGGTCATAACTTTCCTTCCAAGGAGTAAGTGTCTTTTAATTCCAAATAACTGATATTATAGTATTATAGTCTTTTCTGTGAACAATTTATTTTTAAAAAATCATTGGCTTCCTGCTTACATTTTTTAAACATTAAGGTCCATAGCAGAAAGTTTAGGGGGAAAAAAGAAAATGATTTCTAATCCTATCACACAAGATTAAAAATTTTAAATCTTGGCAGTAATATTTCTGAAATTAATATATCTTTGTGTCTGTGGAATTGTCTTTCTCTTCACCAAGCATGCACAGAAAATAACACAAAAACTTATAAAAATCTAGTGATGTGAACAGATATAAATCTATCACAAGACAATATTGCAGATCCTATGATTGCAGTGTAAATCATTTGCCACTGACTTAACCATATAGGAAATGCTAAAAATATTAGCAATTCTAATTCTATCATTCTAATTTATACCAAGTGTTGTGAATATAAAAGAGAGGTGGATAACTAAACTTTTCTTGGAAAATTAGGCAAGGTAATCTGTGTGTTGGGGCATACAAATGAGTAGGAGGTTCCTGAGTAAAGAGTAGGATAAAGACGATTTAAAGGTAGCAACAGCAATATGAAATGTAGAAACTTGGGGAGAAGCTAGAACATAGGGTTTCAGATGAAAATGGTAGTAGAGAGGGTTACAGATAAAGATAGGAGAGAATTACACTGTGAAGAAATGCATTTCGGTGTGGAAGTGGAGGAGTGTATTTTTTTTTTAACCAGGAAACTGATAGCCATTTGAAGATAAGATTAGAAGTTTTTAGATGATTAATTTGGGAGAAAATTAGAAGGTGAACTAAATAAAGGGACTTAATGTTAAGAAGATCAGATAAGTATCTTACAATATACCTATAAAAATTACTGCTGAAATAGCTCTGAATTCTCTCTTTAACATTATTTATATTTATCAAGCCTTTTATTATCAAACCATTTCTTTCTCATTTCATTTTCTGTTTGGTTTGTTTTTCCTGCTACAGAATCATGACATATTTTTCCAATCAAGCATACATGAACTAAAATCATCTTTTAAGACAGTATGAAATATCTTATCCATTTAGTAGTGAAAAATACTAACATTAAAAAAGACTGATACCAAATAAAACTTAAGCCCTCTAAATTCATCCATTCTATGCAATTCTGATTACCATACTAAAATGGCTGCAATTTAACATTTGTGTCAGCTAGATTCAAAATGTTTTTTTTCCCACAATAGTGATTGTAATTTTCACACACATAAGGAGTATTTTAAAAAGCCACTCAAGATCTAATATTACCCCTTAACTTGCCATATTATTCTTTAGAACTTTGAGTGAAAGTAAATATGAGACATAAATACCATTTCCTTTATTTCTAGGTGAGGTTTTTAATCTTACTTGCAAAACAGGAATTGTACTTACGCCCGAAGGTAATTAGCTGTATTATTTTAGAATGACAATAATAAACATATGGAGGCAAACACATCTCTAGGTCACTCCTGAAGACACTGGGGAGATACCAAGGCAGTTAAGACCCCAAGGGTTAAGACACCAGAGAGAAGAAAATTCTGAGTAAGAAGCCTCAAATCCCATGCTGCATTTCCTAGCTGAGAAGCCAAGCAGGAAGCAGTGAGTGAGAGGATGAGCAGATGAGCAGAGCTTCTAGTGGTCTTAGATAGCCAACTGGGCAAAAAGTGAGGTTGTGGCCCTGATAATCACTCAATATACAGTTGTGATGGCCAGAGAACTCAGAGTGAAACAGAAATAGAGTAGCCTATACAAACATTAAAGCCCTGTGATGAATCAGCTCAATTCACAGTCGCTTGTTTACTTGCCTCAAACATTACATGTGCTAGAACCTAAAGCAAGTTCTCTCAGAAGTATATCATCCAGCCATTCAAATCATTGCTACTGCATTTTCTATGTAATGTTCAGCCATCAATAAAAAAGAAACAAGCATATGAAAATTAGACCAAATGAACAAAAAAGTAAGAGGACATATGAAGTAGAACCAAAGAGATCCAGGTACTGAGGTTGTCAGAGGTTGACTTTAAAATGACTGTAATTAATACTCAAGAAACAAAAAGTGAGTGGAATCATCTGTAGCAGATATGCAATGATAAAAATGTCCGGGGAAGTACTTAGGTAGATAAAAATGAACTCATACAGAAGCAGAAAGAAATAGTCACCAAAACAATACATGAATGTGGATGAATAGTGGCCATTTAAAAAATAAAATACTGTGATGTGTGGTCTAAATATATATATAAATTATAAAGTTACATAAAAAGTTAACAAAAACATGATAGGATAGTGAAAGGAGTTAGAGTATTGTATGGTGTTTGTGTCATTCTGGAAGTGGTTAACGTACTAATTTATAATAGACTCATGACTCAGTGATCAATATGGTAATCACTAAAATTAATACTCAAGAGAGTTTAAAATAATGTATATGCTGACACAGGGAAAACAGGCTATATTTTAAAAATCGAAAGAAGAAGAAATGAATGAAAAAAAGGTGGGGGAAATTAGAAATTACATTGTTTGGTAGCTGATTCAAGTGCAAATATATCAGTAATGACATTAAATATAGTGAGTGAGTGAATGTGGGTCAGGTTTGAATCAAGTTTGGAAGCAAGGACCAACTGTGATGGTATACAGAGAGAGACAGTATACCATGATGGCAGAAAATACTAAGGAAGAGATAGTTCTGAGATGTAAAGCAGAAAACAAATCAGTTAGGCAAATGAAGATTTGTATGGCTGGCTGGGGAGAGGATGGCAAGAACATAAAGTAGCTATAAGACGTTTAAACTACTTTAAGATTGTACATTAGTCTGCTTGGGCTGCCATAATCAAGTACCACAGACTGGGTGGCTTAAACAACTGAAATTTATTACAGCACCATTCTGGAGGCTGGAAGTTGAAATCAGGGAATCAGCAGGGTTTGTTCCTTCTGAAACTTTGAAGGAAGATTCTGCTCCAAGCCCTTCTCATTAGTTTGTCAATGGCTGTCTTCTGCCTGTCTTTTTTCACATCATTTCCCTCTATGCATGTCTGTGTCCAAATTGCCTCTTACTATAAAGGACACAGTCATCTCTGACTACAATCCACCAGAATATCCTCATTTTAACTTGCTTATTTTTGTAAAGCCACTTCATGGATCACAGCCTTGTGCATGGCAAAGGAGCTGGCATAACTCAATGAAGCTATGAACCATATGCTGCAGGGACACCCAAGATGGAAGGGTCATAGTGGAGAGTTCTGATAAAATGTGGTCCACGGTAGGAGGAAATGGCAACTCACTCCAGCATTCTGGGCGAAAGCAGAAACAATGCCCAGTTGTGGATGTGTCTGGTGGTGAAAGAAAAGTCCAGTGGTGGAAAGAACAATATTAAATAGGAACCTAGAATGTTAGGTCCATGAATCAAGATAAATTGGATGTGGTCAAACAGGAGATGGCAAGAGTGAGCATCAACATCTTAGGAATCAGTGAACTAAAATGGACGGGAATGAGTGAATTTAATTCAGATGACCATTATATCTACTACTGTAGGCAAGACTCCCTTAGAAGAAATGGAGTAGCCATCACAGTAAACAAAAGAGTCCAAAATACAATATGTGGGTGCACTCTCAAAAACAACAGAATGATCTCGGTTTATTTCCAAGGCAAACCATTCAACATCACAGAATCCAAGTCTATGCCCCATCCAGTGAGGCTGAAGAAGCTCAAGTTGGCAAGTTCTATGATGATCTACAAGACCTTCTAGAACTGACACCAAAAAATAGATATCCTTTTCATCATAGGGGATTAGAATGCACAAGTAGGAAGTCAAGAAATACCTGGAGTGACAGGCAAATTTGGCCTTGAAGTACAGAATGAAGCAGGGCAAAGGCAGATAGAGTTTTGCCAAAAGTACGCACTGGTCATTGCAAACACCCTCTTCCAACAACACAAGAGCAGACTCTACACATGGACATCACCAGATGGTCAACACTGAAATCAGATTGATTATATTCTTTGCAGCCAAAGATGGAGAAGCTCTATACAGTCAACAAAAACAAGACTGGGTGCTGACTGGCTCAGATCATGAACTCCTTATTGCAAAATTCAAACTTAAATTGCAGAAAGTAGGGAAAACCACTAGGCCATTCAGGTATGACCTAAATCAAATCCCTTACAATTATACAGTGGAGGTGACAAATAGATTCAAGGGATTCAATCTAATAGACAGAATGCCTGAAGAACTATGGATGGAGGTTCATAACACTGTACAGGAGGCAATGATCAAAACTATCCCCAAGAAAAAGATATGCAAGAAGGCAAAATGGTTGTCTGAGGAGGCCTTACAAATAGCTGAGAAAGGAAGAGAAGTGAAAGGCAAAGGAGAAAGGGAAACAGATACCAAACTGAATCCAGAGTTCCAAAGAATAGCATGGAGAGGTAAGAAACCCTTCTTAATTGAACAATGCAAAGAAATAGAGGAAAAAAACAGAAGGGGAAAAAGTGGAAGCTGTGGCGGATTTTCTTTTCTTGGGGTCCAAAATCACTGCATATGATGACTGCAACCATAAAATTAAAAGACGCTTGCTCCTTGGAAGAAAAGCTATGAGAAACCTAGACAGCATATGAAAAAGCAGAGACATCACTTTGCCAGCAAAGGTGTGTATAGTCAAAGCTACTTTTTTTCCAGTTCAGTTCAGTTCAGTTCAGTTGCTCAGTCGTGTCCAGGACTGCAAGCACGCCAAGCTTCTCTGTCCATCACCAACTCCCTGAGTTTGCTCAAACTCATGTCCATTGAGCTGGGGATGCAATCCAACCATCTCATTCTCTGTTGTCCCCTTCTCCTCCTGCCTTCAATCTTTCCCAGCATCAGGGTCTTTTCCAATGAATCAGCTCTTTGCATCAGGTGGCCAAAGTACTGGAGTTTCAGTTTCAGCATAAGTCCTTCCAATGAATATTCAGGACTGATTTCCTTTAGGATGGATTGGTTGGATCTCCTTGCAGACCAAGGGATTCTCAAGAGTCTTCTCCAACACCACAGTTCAAAAGCATTAATTCTTCGGTGCTCAGCTTGCTTTATGGTCCAATTCTCACATCTGTACATGACTACTGGAAAAACAATAGCTTTGACTAGATGGATCTTTGTCAGTAATGTCTCTGCTTTTTAATATGCTGTCTAGGTTGGTCGTAGCTTTTCTTCCAAGGAGTAAGCGTCTTTTAATTTCATGGCTGCAGTCACCATCTGCAGTGATTTTGGAGCCAAGAAAATAAAGTCTGTCATGCTTTCCATTGTTTTCCCAGCTATTGCTGTGAAGTAATAGGACTGGTTGCCAGGATCTTCGATTTTTGAATTTTGAGTTTTAAGACAGCTTTTTCACTCCCCTCTTTTAATTTCATCAAGAGGCTCTTTAGTTCTTCACTTTCTGCCATAAGGGTGGTGTCATCTGTGTACCTGAGGTTATTGAAATTTCTCCCAGTGATCTTGATTCCAGTTTGTACTTCATCCAGCCCAGCATTTTTTCCAGTACTCAGGTACAGATGTGAGAGTTGGATCATAAAAAAGGCTGAGTGCTAAAGAACTGATGCTTTCGAATTGTGGTGCTGGAAAAGACTCTTGAGAGTCCCTTGGACTGCAGGGAGATAAAACCCCAGTCAATCCTAAAGGAAATCAACCCTGAGTATTCATTGGAAGGACTAAAGCTGAAGGCCTAATACTTTGGCCACTTGATGTGAAGAGCCAACTCATTTGAAAAGACCCTGATGCTGGGAAAGATGGAGGGGAGCAGGAGAAGGGAGAGACAGAGGATGAGATGGTTAGATAGCATCACTGACTCAATGGACATGAATTTGAGCAAGCTCCAGGAGATAGTGAAGGACAGGGAAGCCTGGCGTGCTTCAGTCCATGGGCTCAGAGTAAGACATAACTTAGCAACGTAATGACAAGAAGCTTTGTAAAGACCATATCTCTAAATTAGGTCACAGTGTGAGGCACTAGAGGTTAGGACTTCAACATATAAATTTGTGGTGGGGCACAATTCAATCTATAACACAGTGTTTATCATTATCGTCGTGGTTTGAAAGTCAAATGTGTTTGGAATGCTTTACAAGGCAACAGAAAATGTTTTTAGAAACATAAAAATGTTAATAGAGATATATAATTCCTGTTATACTTGAGTATGAGCAGAATCTGCTATCAGCAGCAGTGAATCACCTTAAGGATGTTTTATTTGTGTTCAATTCTGAGTTGCACACATAGGAAAGATTTCAAAATCTTAGGAAGGATAAGTGAAGAGCCCCTAAGTATTAGTGAACATCAGTTAATATCATTTTCAAAGAACAAAAGATATGAATTAGTTCAGTTGTTTGATGAATGACATTTACCACTCCCCGTGCCCAGAATATACCTCATACCCACCTCAAAAGTGTTGGCTATATTTTTACAGTCCCATCCCAGACATCTTACTCTTTGTGGCATTTTAAATACACAACAATTAGGCACACACTGATATATACTGATTTTTCCTAAGTTATATTTTTGTTAAATAGCTGCTCAAATAGCTTGCTCCGCTTGGACTGTCACACAACACCTTAATTCAACCATGTGAAATTATACTTTTGTTCTCCAGAGTGTATTGTGTTTAATCCAAGAGGTTTGCAAGATACTCAGTTTGTGAAGATGCAACTTATATATTGCTATTTAATTGTAAAAATAAAAGGGAAATGAAGATTTATTGATATTTTTACATTAAGATGAATAACTTTGTCTACCCCATATTGGTCACATGTCATAGTTGCTATGTGAACTACTTTGAGGGCAATGTTTAGAGTTCCATGAGAGGGCTTATAGGCCCTATGCCCCAACCCCCATCTCCATCCATCTATAGCATCATGAGATGATTTGTAGACTTTGTATGCCTAGTTACGATTCTTTGATTATTTGTCTAGTTTTAACCAATCAAACCCTTTGAAAATGGATGTGACCTAATAAGATTTCTGAAAAGTAACATTAGAGTGAAGATACTATGAAAAATTCCAGCACAAGAGAAGAGCAATAAAGAGAGTGCACTGGCACTTCTAGCAAGGATTTCTCAGCTGGGACAGGAAGGAAAACTATGTCAACCTTATTATTTCTGCTCAAAGTTTAAAAAATACAAATCCTGGAGAATACTATTAGAAAACTGAGTTTGACCTTTGACCATCTTTCAAGCCATAAAACACTGTAAGACTCTAAAAACTAAGCTTCTAGAACATGAAAATAAATCTCAATAATTGGAAGTAAAAAGTTTTATATGTATATTAATGAGAAAATAATGTTAAATGTTAACTCAATAATTATCTTCTTTTCTGTGTCTATTTTGGTGTTTTAAAAATGCATATATTATTATATTATATGTATATATTAAACATAATGAAATAGATATACATATATTGAGATGCTCTAAAACGTTTTGCTAGCATTAGGGTCTGATAAAACAATTGGGAGATTTATACTCTACATATGCTTTATTTGGAAGTAGATATATCAAGTGAATTTCCAACTGAAATTTCTCCATTTTAAAAAATCACACTTACTTTGACAAAGTGAAGCTAGAGAGTTCTGACTAGTAAGTTTCTGAAGTTCCAAGATCAATTCAGAAGCAAATTCTATACAAATATAACTAGCTCATTAAAATGGACATAGGCCACAATGTGCTTAGCTAAAAAAAAAAAAATAACAGAGTTGAATATACTTTTCACTTAATCATAGTATGTACTGAATGTTTATTGTATATCAGGGACTTGTTGGACTCCTTTCTGGTGGAAATGACAAAACAATAAATACATGATGTGTCAAATATGATAAATGCTAGCTAGGGAGATATTTATATTAGGATGCACTGGCTAAAGAATGCTAGTGAAGGCGACTATTCATCAAAGATGATCAGCAAAACCCTGACTGCTGAAATGAGTTGAACAGTGACTGCAAGAAGTGGAGCAGAAAGCCATGAGCTGGCTGGCTGTTCCAGGCAGAGGGAAATGCAGGACAAACTCCCTGCATGATGTGTTCCAGTAACAGCAAGGATGCCAGTGGAAGAAGTGGAGGCAGCAAGGTTGGTACTAGTAAGACAGTAACAGGCAGCAGAAGACTAGATCAAGAGCAAGCCTTCAGCCACTGGAAGAGGTCTGTATTTAGCTCTGAATGAAATGGCAAAGCCACTGGAGGATAAAGAGACAATAAGTGACATAACTGAAAAGGATGGACATGTTTTAGAAGTATGACTCTGGCCTGTTGAGTCATAGTCATCTGAGGATAGAGAACTTAGCAGAGAGACCATTTCTGAAAATGTAATAATCAAAGTGAGTGACAATGATGACTAGACCAGGATGGCAGCCATGGAAGGGTGGGAAAAGGTTGAATTCTGGACATATTTTGAAAGTATAACAAAAAGTATTTGCTGAGGAGTTGGGAGAGAAAGACCAAAAAATTAAAACTCCCTCTCAAGTTTGAGGCCAAAGCAACTAGAGATTGGGAGGAACACATGTTGGGGGAGGGGAAGTTGGTAGAAGGGTAGCCTGGAAGTGCTGGTAAGGAACAAGGAGGGTCCCCATCCCTAGGACCATGGCACAAGCAGGTGGAGGGGGGAGGCTATGAAATAATGGAGTAGTAAAGAAGGAAGCTGCAGAGGAAGTATTCTCTCAGTGGAAATTCAGGCTTGGGATAGAGTAAGAAGGTAAATGGACGGTTTTGGAAAGAAAATTAGTATAAATGATTCACTTTGCTATTCAGCAGAAAATAACACAACATTGTAAATGAACTATACTCCAATAAAAAGTAATTAAAAAAAGAGAATTAGGCTATATGGAGTTATGACATATGGAATTTTTTCTGGTTCAAGAATAACAGGAGTTCTGGAGATCAGTGGAAGGGATTGGGGCAGTGGGTTTTGGGACATGGGGACAGACTGAGGGTGTGCAGACTCATGTGGGGATGAGAGTCAGGGTAAGGAAGTCAGTCACTGATATAATGAAAATAAAGGGCATCATTTAGTAATCCTATCTATCTAATATTTTGGTAATTGATATTAGGATATCATTCAATTCAAATATAATATATTATGGTTTTTGAAACATAAATAAATTTCCAAAGAACCCTTGACCCAGAGGGATGGTATGGGGAGGGAGGTGGGAGGGGGGTTCAGGATGGGGAACACATGTGCACCCGTGGCGGATTCATGTTGATGTATGGCAAAACCAATACAATATTGTAAGTAATTAGCCTCCAATTAAAATAAATTTTAAAATATTTTAAAAAAAGAACCCTTGAGGATGAACCATGTGAAAAATTGAATGCTAGGGATAAGAATAACAAAACATAAATTCTCACCTTCCATGAAATCTTAATTTAGTTGGGGATTTAAGCCAAATAACTGAGAATTTCTATAACCTACTATTTTATAAAAATGAAAAACAATACAATTCATATACGGCTATATTTATTTAAACAAGTACCACACAGGTGGTATATTTTAAAAACTTCAAGTTCAGAGGAGAGATACATAACTGTGGCCTGGGTCAAGAGGTGTCTTGACAAAGCGATAAAGAAGCAGTAAAAAGGGGAGGATGCATTCCAGGCAGAGAGAAAAGATCAAAATTTAAGGAACTTTTCTGAGTTTCTTGGTAGATGTTCTTCCTTCTATCTAAAGCATACATTCTCCATAAATATCTAAATATTTCACTAGTATGGTTATTAACTATTGGATGATTATATTTCAGGGATATTAACCAGCTTGTCTCTACTGACAAAGCTGTACATTTTTATTTTTAATTATGCTACTGACATCAAAAAAAATCTGAAAGCAAAGAGAGCAGATGTGTACTCCACGGGATTTAAAGAGTAGCCCATCGTCCACTGCACCCACTTAGGTTCAGGCAGGAAGAAAACTTGCTAATGAGTCAGATGATTAGCAGCATTGAGTTTATTTAGAGGAATTCCATGTGTGAGGGTGGGCCTGGAGTGAGTACACCCAGAAATAGAAATGTGAATGCTACCCTGTCAACATTATGAAAGTACAGATATACTGACTCAGCTTCGTACAACGGAAGTTTATCAATTGTTACTGTTCTAGGCTGCAGCTTAAATCTAGATGTTCTCCTAACATGGACTCAGCTTATAGGTGCTGTTTGGCTAGGCTGCCCACACGGCAGAGGTATATACTATAAAAAGCTGAACTGAGATAATGCCATGCACTTGGAAAGTCTATGACAAGAATTCTACTGCCATCAAGAGCATCTTTCCTTCATAGCAGGTCAAACAAGACTCTAATTCAATTTGTGGGATGCTAAAATCTTTGGTAGAGAAATAACCATACCAGCTCCCTCGAAGCAGCAGGAAATACTCCCTCTTCACCAAGCTGCAAATTATTTCACAATCACTATTTGATTTTAGACATAAACTGAACTATTCACTGCAATGATTGACACTATTAATCATTAACTGGCTCTAAGTGTTAAGGAGAATACACACACAGTAACTGTCTGCCACAAAAATAAAGAAAACCATCTTTTTTGGTTTCAAATTGTAATATCTGCTTAACTATTCTGTTTCAGTGAAATGTTGAGTACAAAGTCACTGTGTCTGTTTTCAAAATATGGGGGTTTCTTTTTACTCTGAATTTTTTTAAACTACATTTTAAAATGCTGTTTTAATTTCTGTCTTTTCTCCAAATGATTGTCTTGTCCCTCTTTAAGAAACCTGCTGATTTCCAAAAATGTTTGAGATATCTGATAATCTGAAAGGGATTCCCAAGGTCCATTTCTGTCAGCATTTAATTCTAGTCAATCTCAGGTAATACTTACTGTTGTGCAGTTACAGTGAAAAAATCATTAACCTTCCCAGAGTAAATCAAACATATCCTCAAACAAAAGCTTTACGCGGGGGACCATCTCCTTAAAGATTATCGCATCACACAGCTCAAAGTACAGTTACTCTGTAGTTTATACCACTAGGTGATTCTGAGCATAATCACAGATATTGACATTTGTCTGAGGATGTAGATTCTTTAAAAAATTTTAGGTTAATGACTGTGTATATCATAATTATGCAAATAGTTGAATCCATTAACAAAAGAGTTACCTACAAGATTTTTTTGTGGTCAAAACCTATAAATAAGCTCTATGCTCAAAAGGAAAGAAGGTTCGACACTGGAATCCAAATACCTAGGTTTGAATCCTATGTATTTTGTCTTTTTAAAAAAATTAATTTACTTATTTTAATTGGAGGCTAATTACTTTACAGTATTGTGGTGGGTTTTGCCATACATAGACATGAATCAGCCATGGGTGTACAGGTACACCCACATACACCCATGGCTGAATCCTGTTTGTCTTTAGGAAAGCTAACTGACCTCTCTGAATCTATTTTCTTTCCTTTGGTTTTTTTTTATTGTGTGTGGGGGGTAATCTTTGTAACAGTGATCTTACCTTCTGTTTCATGGTTGTTGAAAAAATTAAATAATTGCCTGTTACATATGTGATAGGTAGTGACTAAAGCTAACTGCCAGTTTTGGCTGTAACCTCAGCAAAATTATTTAAATCTATTACATAGCTACAAGAGACAAAGGAAGGGAAATACTTAGTATTAGGTAATAACCAGTATCTGGGAAAATAATTATTTTTACAAGCATCAATTCAATATTATATGCTCTCCATCCTCGACTGTTCCATGTACCACCACAGCCTCCACACTATCAGAAGGCACCCGGTTCCCATTTAAAGGCAACACCAGTATCTTCAAAAGAGAAATAAAATTAGGATTTGGCTGGAGGGGAGGCAAAGATCTAAAACTAGACAGCATGACAGTCAAGAGATTACGACTGGGAAAGGGGACCTTCAGGGCAGTGAATAACCAAACTCTTCGGATTCTGTCTTTAGCAATCTGTGGAACCTCTGGAAGAGGCAAAGCCAACAGACAGTGGCTATGGATATCTGGAGCTCAGGGATGAATTCTAGATTAGAAGATTCATGAGGAATTCAACAGCATTTAGGAAGGCGCTGAAGCCATGTGTCAGGGGGAGGTAACCCAGGAAAAAAACACAGGATGAATACAGAGGATTTAGGCAGTATCTACAAGATAGGATTTGGCCGGAGGGATACTTAAAATTGAGCTTACTCAGAGGAAAAAAACTCACATTGGGAAATACAATCACTGGCAGATATATACAAAGAAAACCAAGATGAGTACTCTCACAGAAATCTGAGAAGGAAACTTTTAAAGAGGAAACAGTAGAAAAGTCATTGGATTCAGTGATGTGTTGGGACATATTTCTAAGAAACCTAAGAATAAAAGCCACCCTTCTTTGAGTGAGGAACAAATTAGTAACTGAGAAACTGCAAAGATAGTAAATGTAAAATATTTCATGAGGAAGCTTGGTTGAGAAGGGAGGAGAGAAGTTGGACACTGCTTATCATGGGACATGTGCTCCAGATGTAATAGTTTCTGAGTATGTTTTAGGCCGAGGAAACATTTAGTGCAGAGAAAAAAAGTAGACAAGGCAGAGGAGACCAGACCTGACAGAGGAACAGAGATGATTCTTGAAGAGAAGGAATGGACTGAAATCTAATCCTTAATGTGATTTCCCTTGACCTCCAAGTGGGAACAAAGACAGTCTGTCATTAATGCCCAATTTGAAACTGTCAAGGGACCCAACACAGTAGCAGCATCTGGTCATCTGCTAGAAGTCACATTCCGTTAAGTGGAGATTATACAATAAATTCATGACTTTCAGTGTTGATAATTCCATTGCTCTGCCAATTGAAGAGACAGCATGCAAACATGCTCATTTCCATTCACTAGAAAAATTGAGGGTAAAGTAGAAGAGATAAAACTGGGAGAAAGCGATGGATCAGATGAAAATTTCCAACTGAAATTAAAGGAATGTACTGAGCCTGAAATGGGCTATGTGTGCTGTGTGCTAAGTCACTTCTGTTGTGTCTGACTCTCTGGACTGTAGCCCACCAGGCTCTTCTGTCCATGGGATTCTCTAGGCAAGAATACTGGAGTAGGTTGCCATGCCCTCCTCCAGCTGATTCCCAACCCAGGGATTGAGCCTGAGTCTCTTACATCTCCTGCATTGGCAGCGGGGTTCTTGACCACTAGCACCACCTGGGAAATGGGCTATAGGACATGAGAATAGTTTCTAGAAAATTCAGGGTAAAAGGCACTGTGATGTGTTGGCTGGAGATTACAAACAGAAGGTTCATCCTAAAGGATAAAAGCTATCTGGGAAAGTTAAAGCTCAAAATTTGTTCAACTTATAATACCTCAGGCAAGAAAGAGGACTCTATGAATTCAGAAAAAAGCATGGTGTCTGGAAGTCAGTGGTTTTATCTGAGAATGTGGAACCTCTCAACATTTATTTTGATTGAATCTTTGCTATCAAGGACCATGATTTTCAAACTAAAAAGAATAAAACAAACATGGTCCAGAGATATTTGAAGTACACAAGAGGTGATAAGATGAGAGAGAATGAGTTCAATTCACACAGGATACATAAAAAATTCGCAGAGCACAGAAAGAACTAGCAAACCCCGCAAATGGAACTTTTTGAGACCTTTTTTTTTAAATTTTATTTTATTTTTAAACTTTACAATATTGTATTAGTTAAGAAAAAGAAAATCACCTTAATTTTCAGGAAAAAAGAGAGATAGAGATCATAGAATCTAGGAACCATAGTGACAAAGGCAAAAATACTAGGTGCGTCAATATACAGATATACAGATCATTTGTCCATATGAGAGATCAAAGTAGGAAAAAGTGAACATACATAGCCTGTACAGACATCCGCAAAGGCTCTTTAGGAGAAATGGCTTTTGAAGATTGGGGACATTTTAACAGATGGAAAGGAGGAGGGAGTGGGACAGTGGGTGGGGCACGTCAGACAAATGGGAGCAGCACGACAGAGAAGGCAGCAAGACTGTCCTTGTTAGGTTTGGAAAAAATAAATGGTATAAATATGGTAGAACAGAAAGGAAATCTGGTGCCTAAAAACTTACCACTTTTTAAGTGGGTATATTATGCCAGAGGCCCCCAACCTTTCTGGCACCCAGGATGGGTTTCGTGGAAGACAATTTTTCCATGGATGGGGGTGGGGGGAGTGGTTTCAGGATGATTCAGGCACATTACATTTATTGTGCATTTATTATTATTACATCAGCTCCACCTCAGACCTTCAGGCATTAGATCCTGGAGGCTGGGGACCCCTGCATTATGCTCTTCCTGCTAACAATAACATTAGCAAAAGATAGGAGAATGTGAATGCCAAGCTAAAGCACACTTCATATTGACCTTTGGTTTTTATGTAGAGACTGCCTTGGTAATTTTAAAGTCTGTCTCTACCTGAACTCAACCAATCCAAGAGGGAAGAAGAATGTCACTATGAAGACATTCTTGCAAATTCTCACACTTTATGGATCCTTTAATTTAAAGGAAGCTTCACACCTCTATACTATATCTGGCCCTCCAGGTCAGTGATCCAAAACTTCCCACACACTCTAAAGGTTTTCATTACTCATTTCTTAATATGCCACGGGTCTTCTGTGACACATCACTTCAGAGTGTAGGTGTTCTGATGTGGAACAGATGTCAGCCCGGCAGGCAGAGCTGTGAAAACAGGATGGAAACTATGGTATTTGACGTTTGTATGACCTAATTATCAATTTTTAATGGTGTGCATTTTGTTGATTTTAAGTAAAAAATTCAGTAAAAGTCCCATATTTCAAAGACAGTCACCCATCAATACTAATTCCCTTATTTTCAAGATGCTGTCACCTGCCAGCCTTCTTAAGACCAAATGTGGAATGCAGTATGGCAGTTTTATTTATGTGTAAATAAACTCACACCATTGCCTTAAGGTTCCAGAGTAAAGCAAACAATATATTTTTCTGAGCAGTTGGGAACAATACTAGTACATTCCAATGGCAACATTCCAGCAGGTGTCCTGGTAGATATTTTACCAGCTCTAGCAGTAAATTAAGCAATGACAGTGATCACAGAGATGGAAAATTCAATCAAGGCTGCACACTGACCTCAACTTTTAAATCATATAAACACATAAATTGGATTTAGGATACTAGCAAAGGCTGCATGGTAAAGACAGACATAAATGTGGACAAACATATACCTGGTTTGGATACTAAAGACAGTACCTGGGGTCGAACTAGGGATTCCCAAATTTGAATCAGATTCTGCTTTCAGGTTAATCATCTCTAAAATGGGAATAAGTTGCATGATTGGGATAGTTCAGACAGAGTTTTCACAGCAGGGAAATATGCCTGGTGCATGCACAGTAGGTGAGCATTAATTTTATTGTAACATTTGTATTTTCATCTGTTAATATTTCTTGATCCACCTTTGATCCACAGGCCTATTGTCTAAGTGATGATTTAAATGATTTGAAGTTTTTGGAAAGCCTATTAAATATGAACTTCAAGTCTGTTAATATCATTTTGTTATGAAATACCAATTTTTCTCAAACAAATAATATTAATTATCTCACAAGGGCTTCTGTTTTGTCTTCAGTACAGCCCATTTCTGCACAAGTAACTCAGCTTCTACTTTCAGGGAATTTTTCACCTAATCAAGTATTGACATAGAAAATGTATTCCTGTCCTAACCCAAGCAATAAACAGCTGACACAAAGAGGTTCAATATTTGTGCACCAAGTGATATACAGATGATTTGTGATGACACAAAAGTGTAGTTTTCATCTTCTGAAAGCATTTCCTTGGCTTTCTGCTGAAAGAAGGGGAAAAATCTGCCATCACTCCTTTCTATTTAGACACCTGAATTTCATTGAGAAGGAGACTTGGTGACAAGAGTGACATGATTATATGCTGCCTCGTGCCTTGCTGAGCAGGCGGGGGTACCAAGGCCAGTGGAGATAAGGGAGAATGTGAGAAATGAGGAGTGAGGTCATGCATCTGGTGTTTGTTGATTCTCTAATAATCAGAAAGATTATATTTAGTTAGAAAAGACACTGCTGTGTTTTTCTGCAATTTTTACATGGCCATATTTTAACCCCTAATTAGCTGAAGTTGCCTTGGTTTTCCCTAATGGCCAGCCAGCTGGCTTCAGAGTATAATATGGCCTGATGCCAAAGCCTGGAGTATGAGGCACCTCTGGGTCTAATGACCGCCTGTGGCCTCAGGTCACCTCCATCCACCAAGCACGAGTGACAATCTGATTTGTATATCTCTTGTCATTACAATAAAGCAGACTTACATCGCTTATGGCATCCATTTCCTGTCATTCAGAAAAGGAAATGGTGCCTTTTTTCTCCCATGTCAGTTTACTTGCCAATGAAAACAGGTTTTCCTGAAAGAGCCAATAACCTCAAGGCACCTGTATGGGACAAATTCGTTCAAAATACGGACATACTTTCTTCTCAAGCTGTTGAATCAGTGCAGCCTCAGGCCAGAGGAAACTTGGAATGCAAGCCAATCACCAAAGACAGACTCAGGACATAACCCTGCAGTGTAGAGATCTCATTGTACAACACAGACTTCTCCCAGTTCTTTTAAGTATGTGGAACAGCTACAGTTTTGCCCATTTCATATATATCATCTCATCTCTATAGTCCCCAGTTTTCCTTAAGAAATTGATAAAAGGGGAATACCCATCCCAACAAAATGCTCCCCACAGTCCACAGTATGGAAGAAATGGGCAGCAAAATACAGTCATCTATCACTAACAGCCACCACTGAGCTACTTTTAGCTTATTTGGAAGCCAGCAGTGAATCCCACTCAGAACTCCCACGTGCAGAGCCAGGCTCCTACCTACACAGTAAAATCAAGACACTTTTTCTCCTCGGCTGATCATTTAACATTTCTAAAGTCTTCTGAAGCCTATCAAAAAGTTGAATAAGTAACATTTTCATTAATGTCCTTGATCTACAACTCTAAACACAGACACTGAATAAATCAAACCCCAAAGTCCTTTAGCACCAAAGTAATGTTTTTCATTTGAAATATCTTACTCTTCTTTGAAAATGGAAATATCTCTTGAAATGAAACACAGATCTAAACTGCTAAGGGTTACAATTACTAAGAGAGAGAGAGAGAGATGTGCTATTTCCTCAGGAGAATATATTTCACTTTTTTTCTGTAATCTAAAGAAAAATGTTAAGTTTCATTTTACTTTTGGTTTTGACTCCCTTCTCAATGGTTCTTTATTAGTATATATCTTTAGGAATAAGGGACTTCAACATTATGTAGTTATTCGTGTTTCCCCAATATAACAGGACTTCAAGCAAGTTCAAGGTTAAAAGGGCATCAATCCCAACCTGAGAGTCATTCTATATTCAACACAGAAAAAAACTAGTATGAAGAGAGGCAAATGTCTGTTCTCCCATTTTGCCTGGTGAGGTGTGTGCATTTCCTGTTTCTGTTTCTCTCCTTGTTCAATCTCTTATATATTGTGGACCTTATCTCCCTGAACTTTAACAGACATAATTCAGACCCTGCAAAGAGTGACCCAATGCCTTGGGAATTGGCATCAGGCCAGGCTGACAGATGGCTATCAGTTCAACAAGAAATATGCTAGGTTAGAGCATTACCAGCCAAATTCTTCTTTGAAACCACTCAAAGGGAAGCCTGTGAACACGTGCATACTTTTATACACAGAGATTTTCCAATTAGGCTATTCTAGTGTTAGCTTAAATAGAGGACTTAGAAGTAAATTTAGTTGTCTGTTTTTGTGGATTTACTTGTTTCCTGGATTTTGAATTTATGTGGTTATTCATACACAGCAGGGAATGGTTTTTATATTTCTGAAATTCATGGAAGGCACTCAGAAACTGCATCCAAAAGGCTTCTTCCTCCTGTGCAAGCCTCCAGCCAAAGCAGGAAAACAACTGCTCAGGATCGTTTTTTTCTAGATGCTGAAGCTTGCTACGGAACTGCTCGTGTATTTTTACCCCATCTTAGACTCGACTGAATCTGCTACACAAACTAAATGAAGATGAAATATCACCTTCTTTGATTATCAGTAAATAGTTCACAAATTAACACTAAACTGCAAATGAGGGAATAATGTGTCTTTTTGAGAAAACCAGATGCTTTCTCTTCTGTAGTACGTGCGATAACAGGGTGGAATGGTTAATGTACAATGCATGCCATCTGCTGACTAATACAGAGTATTTACAAGCATAAATTCTCCCAATAACTGTGTTTGGTAAATGGTTATGTGAATTAATACAACTATATTTGAACCACAACTTGGATCTTGCCAATTTTGTTTCACTTTCCTAGTCAGGACTCGGCATTCTCTCTAATTAGAAAAAAATGATAATAAAAGGCAGGGGCTCTGAGGTTAAATCGATGGTAAGTTTTCAAATGCCTCTCAGATATGCAATTTTTTTTTATTTTATTTTTAAACTTTACATAATTGTATTAGTTTTGCCAAACATCAAAATGAATCCATCACAGGTATACATGAATAATGAATAAATCTGAGTGTTTCTCCCTTTATCCATGTCAATTAAAGGAATAAAATATGTTTCTTAAAACCCCATAGTAGAGCCATGAATCTCTGAGCTTTACCTGTTCCTGATATATGTGTTGTGCTGCTTTACACATCAATTTGAATTAGATGTAAACCATATCGCTGGAGAAATGTAATTTGTATTTTTGTTTGGACACAGCAAGTACTATAGATAATTATTAGATATTGTGTACAATTTATATTCAGCAGAAACAGTTCAAAAAAATAATAAAGATTACCGATCTCTGTTGTTAATTTAATAGTTCAATCAGTACAACTGAAATGTGTTCAAATGTACACCATTCACAGGTACTAATCTCATGTACATAATAATTTCCATCTTTAAAAATAAACAGAATAACAGAATATTAATTTTGTATTTTTCTAACCTAAAATTTCACCTGTAATGACAGCCTCTGATTTACTGCCACAGATAACTCACAGTTTGATTTTCTAAGTTCAAATATCATTTTCAGTGTCTTGGAAACTTTATCACAAACTTCATTTGACTGGCACATAAATTAACAGATAACTAATCTCACCACCTCTATTTTTTTTCCATTAGCATTGCAAATACTCCCTTTTAAAGGATCATAGGGAGAGCAAGTATGCACCAGGCAGAAAGTGATGATAGTTTGGATCTTGAAACAAGGGACTCTCACATCTCACTTTGTGAACAATTAAGCACCTTTCTACCTAAGGGCACTTTTCAGTCTGTACAATGAAAATAGTCTTAACTGGCTTGAGGAGTCACAAGACAAAGTTTGAGGCTGCCTGGATGGCTGGAAATTAAAGAGAAAATTTCCAGAAAAGAAAGCCAAATAGAAGGGAGCTCCAAAATCTGCATGGAAACGCCATTCAAATACTTGGCTGACCTTCAGACTATCATGTGCATGGGAGACTCGAGGAGCAACATATGGAAGGCTAAACTAATTGAACAAAGACTTCAGCTGCTGTCCATTTCAGGCAAGACAGGGTTTGAGTCCAACAAAGGTAACTGCCTGCTACAAGAAAATTGACACTGTTCTGGGAAAGAAAACACCCTTCAGAGTCTCTAACATATAACTCATGCTGTCTACTAATACAGGCTTTCCAGCTGGCACTAGCTTCCAGGAAACACAAAAGATGCAGGTTCGATCCCTGGGTTGGGAAGATCCCCTGGAGGAGGAAATGACAACCCACTCCAGTATTCTTGCGTGGGAAGTCCCATGGACAGAGGCACCTGGAAGGCTAGTCTATGAGGTCACAAAGAGTCAGACATGTCTGAACAGGTCTACTAAAGAATCAAAATTTATTAGATGTGAAACACTGAAATGTGACTCATGTTCAAGAAGAGAGGCAGTCAACAGAAATCAACCTGGAAATGACCCAGGTAATGGAATTAGCAAGCAAAGATCAGCTATTAGAAATACATTCAAATACTTAAAGAAAAACTATGGTCATAATGAGCACACTGATGAGAAATGTCAGGAGAGAAATTGAAGTTTGCTTTCTTTTTAAAGGACCAAATAGAAAGTCTGTAAGGGAAAACAATATCTTAAATGAAAAATTCAGTGGATGGGCTTAAAAAGAGATTGGAAAAGCAAAGAAGGATTCCGTAAACTTGAAGTTAGATCAATAGCAATCACCTAGTCAAGTAAACAGGAAGAAAATACACTGAAAAACCAAAAGAGACTCAGTGATTTGTGGGACAGTAGTAAATGGTCTAAGATACATGCAATTAGTATCTTAGAAAAGAATATTATGAGAGAATGAGGCAGAAAAAAAGTTTAAAATGGTCAATTTTTTATGAATTTTATGAGAAATATTCACTTATAAACTCAAGAGGCCCAGAAAACCCAAAGCAGGATAACACAAAGAAAAACATGCCAGTCAAACTTCTGAAAACCAAACATCAACAGAAAATTTTAATGCAGACAGAAAAGGAGCCAAAACATTACACATACAGGGGCACAATTAATATGAATGATGACTAAGTTCTCATTTTGGAGGCTAGATGTCATATTTAAATTGCCCTAGGAGGAAAACAAAATAACTTTTATTCCACAATTTTGTATACACTGAAAATACCCTTTAAAATGAAGGTGAAATAAAATCATTCTTTTAAAAAATTTTTAAAAGACCTGAATTATTTTAAAAAATGCTCAACAGTATTTCTTCAACCTAAAGAGAAAGTATATCGTAAAAACCGAAATGTAAAGGAAATAAAGGTAGCATCAGAGGTTAATATCTGGGCAAATACAAATGATAACTTGTTCGTGCCATTTTTCTTAAATTTATTTAATAGACCTATGAGTGTTTAAATCAAAATAGAAAAAGTAATTGTGAGTTTCATAGAAGTATCAGAAAAATATAAGACAACAAAACATTAGTAGGTGTAAATGGAGTTGCAAAGGTGTAGTACGGTCCTTAGACTTCTTGTGAAGTACTAAAATACTATTTGAATTTTGCCTGTGGTAACTTAAAGATGTATACTGTAATCTCTAGATCAGCCACTAAAATAGCTAAAGACATACTGTATATTTGAACAAGAATGTCTATACACCTTATCTATGATAGGTAAAATTGAGATAAAACCAAAATGTCCATCAACAAGAAAAACAAATTATGACATATCCATGAAATGGAGGTATGTAATTACAAAACAGTGAACTAGGGATATACAATAACAATAATGAATCTCAAGTAGGCTATGTTAAGTGAAAGAAGTCAGACACAACAGAGTATATTCTAAATGATTCCATTTCTAGGATGTTCAAGGAATAAGTAAAAGTAATGTATGGTGACAGAATTAAAAAAATTAGTTGCCAATGAAGTATTGTGTGACTTTGGTCACCTGATGTAAAGAACTGACTCATTGGAAAAGACCCTGATGCTGGGAAAGATTGAAGGCGGGAGAAGGGGACAACAGAGGATGAGATGGTTGGATGGCATCACCAACTCGATGGACATGAGTTTGAGCGAGCTCTGGGAGTTGTTGATGGACAGGGAAGCCTGGTGTGCTGCAGTCCATGGGGTCACAAAGAGTCAGACCCAACTGAGCAACTGAACTGAACTGACCTGAGCTGAAGTATTGTGGGTTGACTATAAGTGGGTACGAGGAAACTCTCTGGGATCAAGGAACTCTCCTATTTATTGAATAGGTGAATCATTACAGAATTGTATACATTCATCCAAACTTACCCTTCATAACTGAACTATACCCTTCATAACTGAACATTTCACTGTGTGTAAATATAGCCTCAATGAGGAACTGTAAACAAGTGCTGAACTCTAGTTAGTAGGTTTTCTTTTTGTACTGGCTGCTGCTGCTGCTAAATCACTTCAGTCGTGTCCGACTCTGTGCGACCCCATAGATGGCATGGGTTAGCAATTCTGAAACAACTTTTGAATCTCAGGTGTGAACAAATAAGTATATTAAAGATATTAGGTGAAAGATTTTTCATTGTTGAGAAGAGAGATACAAAGATGGAAAGAGAAGACTGTTATAGGGAATTGAAGTTGTCAGGTAAATGTGTGTCCTAGTTCAGGCCACTGAAAAAGAAAATAGCTCTCCAGCAACAGGACCATCTAGCACCTAGATCTTGGTTTCTGAATACTGTTTTCCACTAAAAGGAAATATAACTCCTTAGAAAACTGGCTGACACCAGCACTGAGATTATGCCAAAAAATAATTCTTGTTGTTTAGTCACTAAGTCGTGTCAGACTCTTTGTGACCCTATAGACTGTAGCCCATCAGGCTCCTCTGTCCATGGGATTTCCCAGGCAAGAATACTGGAGTGGTTAGCCGTTTCCTCCTCCAGGGGATCTTCCTGACCCAGGGATCAAACCCGTGTTTCCTGCATCGGCAGGCAGATGTTGTTGTTGTTGTTGTTTTTTATCACTGAGCCACCAAAGAGCCCCCCAGAATAATGAAATGCTTAAAAAATCATGAGAACACATTAAAGCACGCAATAGCCAACCAGAAGGTACTCACACAAGCCAAATCTGAGGAAATTTGAGCATTAAAATAAACAATAACAGTAAAAGATTATAACCCATTGAAGAAAATAAGAATCTATGTTTGCAAATTAATATAATGAATGAGCAAATAAACAAATGGAGAAGGAAAAGCTCTTCCTCATAGTACAATAGAATGCCAACTAATAGATGTAAAGGAATAATGCAGTTAGAATGTCATCAATGAGAAATGAAATTAATGGATATAACATGATGAAAGAGAGGATATTTCTATAGCTTCAATGCATCACTCCACAAATTACTTATGAATTACAAAGAAAAATGCAGTTACTTTATATTTATGAATTCTGGGAGATAGCACTTGAACCAAATTCAGAAAATAACGCATACCTATACATATACGCATACACTTACAGAAAGAGGGAACGATAAAGTAAAGGGGGGCAAAATAAAACATAAACAATTGGTGACCTTGATGAGGGATAATGGAAGATCTGCCAAAGTATAATTCTTAAACAAAAAACATAGGAGAAACAGAAGGAAATTTAAAAATCAAATATCAAGTATGTAAATTTCATTATTGGGGCTTCCCAGGTGTCGCTAGTGGCAAAGAACCCACCTGCCAATGCAAGAGACATAAGAGATGCAGGTTCGATCCCTGGGTCAGGAAGATCCCCTGGAGAAGGAAATGGCAGCCCACTCCAGTATTCTTGCCTAGAGAGAGTCCCATGGACAGAAAAGCCTGGTGGGCTACAGTCCATGGGATCACAAAGAGTTGGACACAACTGAAGCAAGAAACAGAAGTAAATTTAAAAATCAAGTATCAAGTATGTAAATTTCATTATAGGTATTATTATTATTGCTTGGTTTTTACTAAGCATCGTGATCATAATTTTCATTTAACTACAGCACTAAGGATCACTCTGAGAGGAGATCTTGAAAATGTGCTATTTTCTTTGGAAACATATCAAAGTGCTGAACCTGGAGAAAGCAGTTCCCTTCATTTCCTGTACATTAATAGAGAGCAAGCATTAAGATGCGTATCATTGTAAGAACTGATCATAAATTGTAACCAAAAGTCCCACCTGCTTGTGGGAAGAGGATATGAAGAACTGAGTGAGTCTTCTCATGACAAGATGGAGGACAGGTTAGAGCAGGTTAAGTTCTAAAGTGATGTTTCAAAATACCTACGCATTTTAACTAATCATCATTATAAATGCAACATGAGGAGCTAGTCTATATTTAATTTAGATATTCTCTACTACTTGAAAACTGCCTGTTGCTTGGACCCTATATAAGATGACCATGATGAAGACCATGTACAGCTATCCAACTTACTTTTTAAAATTGTTTCCGATCCATGATGCACTGAAAAACATGCCAGCTTCTCTGCTGAACTTGATTGACTTGATTTCTATTACTAAAAAGAGTAGTACTTTTTTATAAATATTATTTTTAATTTATATTTTAATTGAAGGATAATTGCTTTACAGAATTTTGTTGTTTTCTGCCAAACCTCAACATGAATCAGTCATAGGTGTACATATATCCCCTCCCTTTTGGACCTCCCTCCCATCTCCCTCCTCATCCCACCCCTCTAGGTTGATACAGAGCCCCTGTTCGAGTTTCCTGAGCCATACAGCAAATTCCCATTGGCTATCTATTTTACATATGGTCATGTAAGTTTCCATGTTACTAAAAGAGCAGTACTTTCTAAAATCTAATTTTTACATAATTCAACACCCCTTTCTTTTATATATTCCTTATAATGTGCCTTCAAAAAATAGTCATCAGTCATGAGTCGTTTCAAATTCATTTTTCTTCATTCCTTTCTGCCAAAATGCCCCAATCCTCTGAGTTCCAATACTTCTAGGTTTGCATTTGAAAACCTCAGTAGCCCAAGTCTCAACCCCTGTAACTTTTATTTCCTTGCAACCCTCATTTATTCTGCTTTCCCTGGTGTACTTTTTCTGATGCTGGTGCTTCATGTCTTTAAAGTGCAACTAGATTTTTAACCCTAGCTCATCCCTCCAGAGCCTCCCTCAGCAAAGACTTCTAGAGCCACCTGGGATTGGTACAGAAGACATTCTCATAATATAGAACAAGCTCAAGACTTTTCACTGGGGCTGCATCTAAAGAGGGCCTATGAGCCTTTATCAGAGAGATGCTCATGGGGAAAATGGAGTTAGAGTTCTAAGAAAAAAGGGGAAAAAACTGAGCCCCCTCCAAGTCAGGGAAATAGAAAATATTCAAAAGGGTGACACATGTAAGTTAGATTTGAAGAAAATACATAAATTATATTTGAACATAAAAGATGGCAGAAAATACTTTTTTCAATTTCAGGAATAGAGATGCAGATGTAGTGACAGACTTTAGACGTGGGGTGGGGGGAAGGGAAGGGTGGGACTTGAAGAAGGGAATTAAGAGAGTAGCACTGACGTACATTTACTACCATGTATAAGATAGAGAGCTAGTGGGAAGTTGCTATATAGCACAGGGAGCTCAGCTCTGTGCTCTGTGATGACCTAGAGGGTGGGTGGGGAGGGAGTGGGAGGGAGGTCTGAGAGGGAGGGGATATATGTACACATATAGCTGATAGTCAAAGCTATGGCTTTCCCAGTAGTCATGTAGGATGTGAGAGTTGGACCATAAAGTAGGCTGAGCGCTGACAAACTGATGCTTTCAAACTGTAGCATTAGAGACGACTCTTTAGAGTCCCTTGGACTGCAAGGAGATCCAACCAGTCAATCCTGAAGGAAATCAACTCTGAATATTCATTGGAAGGACTGATGCTGAAGGTCCAATACTTTAGCCACCTGATGTGAGGAGCCGACTCATTGGAAAAGACCCTGATACTGGGAAAGATTGAGAGTAGGAGAAGGGGGCGACAGAGGATGAGATGGTTGGATGGCATCATCAACTCAATGGACATGAGTCTGAGCAAACTCTGGGAGACAGTGAACAACAAGGAAGGCTGGCGAGCTGCAGTTCATGGGGTTGCAAAGAGTTGGACACGACTGAGCAAATGAACAACAAAAACAATAGCTGATTCATGTTGTATAGCAGAAACCAACAGAACATTGTGAAGCAATTATACACCAATAAAAAAATGTTTTTCTATGCAATGCTGAAATAAGGGTTGAAAACAAAACATTCAGTAAAAACATTTACTTGGTCAATATGAGAAAAACTGTATTTTTGTATACATATGTGTGTACTTATATATATATCATACACACACACACACATACCTTTATCTATGGTTAGTATTTAAATGAGGCATAAAATATTTCCATATAAAATATTATAAATATAAAATAGATTAGTGCTGTTAGCCACAAAAAGTATCAAAACACAAACATTTCACAATTATGAGACTTTGATGGAATCCATCCAAGGACACACCTACACAGAGTCTGCTAAACCTCAAAAAACCCTTAACTAATCCTTAAATTGAAAGCTGACAATCAAATTGTATTCCAGTGATTGGGTGCTTTATTTGTATATAAACTTTAAATTTTTTAAAAACTTTCTGTACATATAAGATACTATTTTTACCCTCAGGCCTCGCTCAAAAACTTAGCCATTTGTTTAGAACAAAATCTGCAGCATTTAAAATTAATCTCTCTCATCCTTAAATAACATTTGCTAAAATAAATATTTCCTTAGTGAAATAAATTATTCATTCACTATAAAAGACATATACCTCATGGTTAAATAAAACACAACAATATCAAGCTACCAATCTGTTTGGGCAATGCATTATTGTAATGATAAACAAATTACTGTCTTTGATAAATTCAATGAATACCATTTAAAAGGAGGACTGAAGCCAAATAGAAAGTACTAATAGAGATAAAGCAGGGAGTTAGCAATGTCCTTTGAAATTGAACATACGCATTTTAACAGGCATTATCAGCCTTCCATCTTTTAAAGAATGATACATTAGGCACCACTCAATGGTCCAAGGGAAAACCTTTAAGTTTTATTAAGCATGATTTGGTATGCCTAGTTTTAATGTGAATACTTCTTATGAAGTGTTAACATTATGCTTTAAAGCAATCGCAACAATAGAATAAAGCATATTGATTCAACAACACACATTTATTCAGCAACTATGTATAATGTGTAAGGTACCATCAAAGTCTGTTCTAGATCTCAATTCTAAAATTTGTTTTGTTTTCCTCTGAACAGGAAGTTCTTCATTATGTTTTAGGATATCAAAAAAATTTGTAAACTGGTGATCAAGAGATTTTCTCCTTCCTAAAATTTATACTGAAGTATATTATAATATGTAAAAGGACACATTTCATAAGTTTGCTGTGTTGTGTTTAGTTGTGTCCGACTCTTTGTGACCCCATGGACTGTAGCCCACTGGGCTCCTCTGTCCATAGAATTCTCCAGGCAAGTATACTGGAAAGGGTTGCCATGCCCTCCTCCAGGGCATCTTTCTGACTCAGGAATTGAACCCAGGTCTCCCACATTGCAGGCGGATTCTTTACTATCTGAGTCACTGGGGAAGCCCAAGAATACTGGAGTGAGTAGCCTATCCCTTCTCCAGGGAAACTTTTCGACCCAAGGATCGAACCCAGGTTCCCCACATTGCAGGCAGATTCTTTACCATCTGAGCCACCAGGGAAGCCTATGAAACTCAAGTTCATTCTCTGACTCTGTGCTGTCCTTTTTATTAATAATTACATATCTGTAATTAATAAAGGCAGAACAATTATGAAAAGGGACAGCACAGACTTAGAGAACAAACTCACAGTTCCTAGGGGGAAGGGATAGATAAGGAGTTTTGGATAGACATAGTAAATTGGATAACCAAGAAGGACCTACTTACTGTATGGCACATAGAACTCTGCTCCATGTTATGTGGCATCCAGGAGGGGATGGGGGTTAGGGGGAGAATGGATACATGTATATGTATGGCTGAGTCCCTTCCCTGTTCACCTGAAACTATCACAACATTGTTAATCAGCTATGCTGCTGCTGCTGCTAAGTCGCTTCAGTCGTGTCCGACTCTGTGCGACCCCATAGACGGCAGCCCACCAGGCTTCCCGTCCCTGGGATTCTCCAGGCAAGAACACTGGAGTGGGTTGCCATTTCCTTCTCCAGTGCATGAAAGTGAAAAGTGAAAGTGAAGTCGCTCAGTCATGTCCAACTCTAGCGACCCCATGGACTACAGCCTACCAGGCTCCTCCGCCCATGGGATTTTCTAGGCAAAAGTACTGGAGTGGGGCGCCATTGCCTACTCCATAATCAGCTATACTCCAATACAGAATAAAAAGTTCAAGATATTGTTTAAATAAATTGCATTCCAAACAGTCAGGAGTGAAATTCTACCATGTATTAAGTGAGAATATTAATTCATGTTTCAAAAAACCTCATCACCAAAATAACAGGCAATATTTCTGACCATATCATAATAACTGAGCTAAGAAGCATACACCATAAGATTGGGAGGCTATTGTTGTCTTCATCAGTAGATAGCCAACAGCTCAAGAAATGAGTTTAGTGACATTTTAAAGTGCTTTCAGTGATCTCATAATTTGAATTGCACTCAGCTATGATCTCTGATGGCTAGAGCAAAGTTTTAGAGTTTATGGGTATTGTACAAGCATCTGAATGAAAGCACTTCCAGCTCAAATTCTAAGACACACATTACCAGAAAAAATAAACTTTAATTCATCATTTTTAATATTTAAATCGAAGTATTTGGCACTATCTCTTCATATAAAGAAAATATATCTATATGAACAATGAGATCCTTAAATACCCTTCCCTCAAAAAAAAAAAAAAAAAAAAAAACCACTTCCTTTCCTGATACACAAGTATTTTGAAATATTCCTACCACTTTAAATTTGCAATGACCTCATCATTCTCATCCTGGTTTCTTGCAGTTCTCTTTTTTCCCACTATTTAAATCTTGAATAAATAATAGGTCTTTGTTGAACCTCACTTGATTCTCTTATTCTTCTCTATTCTCTTTTTCTCTACTTTGAAGTTTTCTAAATATTTTGAAATATCACAAGAAAACAGAAGACAGTATCTTACTTTTCAATTTTAGACTAAAATTGCAGATATTTTCAAGCATCTTTGTGCTTTCAGATAAACAACTGTATTGATACAGTTCACCTTAGAACAATGTGGGTTTGAACTGCCCAGGGTCCACTTATACGTGGATATTTTTCAATAGTAAATACTACAGTACTACATGGTCCATAGTTGTTTGAACTGTGGATGCTGAGGAACCCTGATGTCGTAAGCCAACTGTAAGTTATACATGGATTATACATTGTTCAAGGGTCGCTGTGCTGTGAAGATGGTTAATTCCTCCAAAGTACCCTTAAAAGGGTCTCAGTGTCTAAGATCCCTGTCTCTTTTTCCTGAAGTTACCAATATATGCAACTCTAAAGTAAAATTAACATCTTAAGAGCTTTAAAAACAATTCCCATGGAAACCAAATTGAAAAATATTTTTAAGAAAAGTATATTTTCCTTTATATCCAAAATTTATTGAGTGCTTACATATACCATATCTAACCCAAGAAGTTTGTATGTATCATCTCATTTACTCCTCACCTCAAAAAGGGAAGAAACACTCTAAGATAAATTATATCAGTATTGTGGTTGATATTCTTGTTTAATAAATAAAATATAGTGAGGTTAAGTAACTTTCCAAAGACCATGCACTATCAAATGTTGGGGCCAAGATCTGATCCCATGCAGAGTGACAAAGAAGTTCACCTACTTAACCACCATGCCCTGTTGTTTTCCAGATTTGTACACCTGCCTGCATATTCCAAATACTTATAATTTATTCACTGCTCCATCACAGGACTCTCAAGAATAATAAGAACTTTCTTCAACACCCACAATCTAGAGTAATTACTTTTAGGAAGCTCCAACTTCTCTAAAGCCTGGTCTGTCAAAAAACTAAGTTGACATCATTGACATCAACCGAACATCTTAAGACTAATGGTCCATGGGCATATTCCAAAGGAAGATGGAACAGTTTAGGCATGCAAAGTCCAAGGAAAAAATCAGTAACTTGGAGATGTGTGGTAGTTACAAAGGAAGAACAAAATATGTCTAAGATTCAGGGAAAGCAGGTACAAGAAAACTAGAAGTTGGAGCATGGGAAGCAAATAAGGTACAGAACATATCATCAGCACTTAAAGCTTAGAAAGGGTGTCTTTGAACCTACAAGACCATCCCCTTATTTCTACCTTTCCTACTCAACCCCCTAGAGTCAATGCCAAATAAGCCTGTGTGAAGGCTGGTGGGAGGTAATCACATACTCATAGTCTGCATGGGCAGGAGGCCAACATCATTTAAGAATAAGTTTTCCTCATGGCAAGCTAGCATGGGAGCCCTGGAAAACAGGCAGTGACAAATCAAACACTGTAATACACTTTCAGTGGGAAAAGGGTAAAATATCAGGTATCAGAGTCTCCACAGGTAAACTTTCCCTACTTACTAGTTTCATATTGGGCCAGCCCTGGGGAATACTCAGAATTAATGGGATCACAATATTAACAGGATTTCACACAGTCTAGGGATGCATATCTCTAATTAACTTGCTTACCCTCATATCCCCACTGCTTTTTCCTTCTCCTTTTCCAATCAGAAATCAACAGAGAAAGGTAAGTAAAGAGGTGTAAAGTTGGAGAGACTGAATTCCTTGGGAAGTCTAGAATAGCTTCAACCAAATGGCAGAATGGAAGAGGATGAGGGTATGGAGATTAGACATGTGCACTCAATAAAAGGGGTGTATTCAGACCAATTAAGCACTGTGTCCAAGCTGTGCAATGTTCTAGGGCAAATGACTTCATAATTGTGTGCCTCAATTTCCTTAGTTGGAAAAATAGGTATGACAATGCTTTCTTCATGGGGTTATGAGGAATTGAAGTAAGACATGTGACAGTATCTGGTATATCTTAGGCACTCAAAGAACTCCACTATTCTTTCTCTGAACAACCACACAGATATCTATGCCTCTCTTAAGGCATTAATTTACTTCCTACTTGCACTATAGTTATTTCTACACACATCCTATCTCTTGAACTAGTGTGTGAGCTCACTGACAGCAGGATATGTCTCTGATTTACGAGTATCTTTCTTAGTTGGAATTTAGTAAATGTTTATTTGGATGGATATGTTTAAAACAGAAAAGATCACTGAATGACAATAGAGTGCATAATAATCAGCCAAGTAAAGATTGGGAATAGAACCTGTCAAATTGCCCATTCACAGAACTAGAACAAATAATCCTAAAATTCATATGGGACCATAAAAGACTCAGAGTTTCCAGAGGAATCCTGAAGAAAAACAAAGAAGGAAACATAACCATCCCAGACTTCAGACAAAAATACAAAGCTACAGTAATCAAAACAGTGTGGTACTGGCACAAAAACAGACATAGAGATCAATGGAACAGAAAAGAAAACCCAGAAATAAAGCCACATACCTACAGTCAATTAATCCTTGACAAAGGAGGCAGGAATATATAGTACAATGGGAAAAAGACAATCTCTCAGTCAGTGGCATTGGGTAAGCTGAACAGCTGAATGTTAATCAATGAAGTCAGAACATACCTTTGAACCATACACAAAAATAAACTCAAAATGGCTTAAAGACTTAAACATAACACATAACACTATAAAACTCCTAGAAAAGAAAATAGGCAAAGCATTCTCTCACATAAACCGTACCAATGTTTTCTTAGGGCTGTCTTCCAAGGCAATAGAAATAAAAGTGACAACAAATGGGACCTAATTAAACTTACAAGTGTTTGCACAACAAAGGAACCATAAGTAAAATGAAAAGACAACCAACAGAATGGGAGAAAATACTTGCCAACAATGTGACGAAGAAGGGCTCAATTTCCAAAATATATAAACAGCTCATAAAACACAACAAGAACAACAACAACAACCCAATAGTAAAGTGGGCAGGAGACCTAATGACACATTTTACCAAAGAAGATACAGATGGCCAATAGACAAGGGAAAAGATGCTCACCATCACTAATTATTATAGAGAAATGCAAACCAAAACTACAGTGAGGTACCATCTCACACTAGTTAGAATGGTCATCATTAAAAAAAATCTACAAATAACAAATGCTGGGGAGGGTGTGGGGAAAAGTGAACCCTCCTACACTGTTCGTAGGAATCTAAGTTGGTGCAGCCACTGTGGAAAACAGCATGGAGGTTTCTCACAAAACTAAAAATAGAATTATAAAATGATCAAGCAATCCCACCCCTGGACATATATCCAGACAAAACTATAATTCAAAGAGATACCTGCACCCCTATGTTCACAGCAGCACTATTCATAATAACAAGCCATGGAAGCAACCTAAATGCCCATAAACAGACAAAGATAAACAGACAAAGAAGATGTGGTGCACGTATAAAATGGAATACTACTCCACCATAAAAAAGAATGAAACAATGCCATTTTCAGCAACATTGGTGGATCTAGAGATTATAATACCAAGTGAATTAAGTCAGAAAGATAAATACCATATGATATCACTTATATGTAGAATATAAAATATGATAAAATGAACCTATCTATGAAACAGAAGCGGTGGTGGTGGTTTAGGCGCTAAGTCATGTCCAACTCTTGCGACCCCATGAACTATAGCCCGGCATGCTCCTCTGTCCATGGGATTTTCCAGGCAAGAATGCTGGAGTGGATTGCCATTTCCTTCTCCAACAAAAGTAGAGACATAGAGAACAAATAAGTGATTGCCAGGGGGAAGCAAAGTGCAGCAGGTTGGATTTGAAGTTGGGGTTGAGAAAATGCAATCTAGTATATACAGAATAGATAAACAGCAAGGTCCTACTGTATACCACAGGGAACTATATTTAATATCCTGTGATAAGCCATATTGGAAAAGAATATGAAAAAGAATGTATATACGTGTATAATTGAGTCACTTTGCTGTACCACGGTAAGTTATACAACATTGTAGTTCAACTATTCTTCAATAAAAACAAAAAAAGGGTTGGAAAGGGAGATGTTCAAGGCAGGAGATATCTAAACATTCAATCCAGTGGATAAAGAGCTAGAAAATCCTTATAAGTGATGGAGGGACTCAGAAAATGGACTGTGCTCATGGGAAGCAAGCAAGATGCTACAGTGGGATACCAGACTGGGTCTTAAGCTTGTGACTTGAGTACAGTTGAACTAGTACAAATTTAAACAAAAAAAAATTCTGAACAAAATCAAGTTACTGGGGGCAATGGGAGGAAATAAGTAAACATATATATAATTTTAATGTTAATAAAAATTTTTAGAAGCAATGACTGTGCTTCTGGAGTTAGTGAATTCTAGGTTTGACTCTTATGTCACTTATTAGCTATTTAATTGTGGGCATATTATGTAATTTCTTATGTACAATATATGCAGGTTAACAGTACCTATTTCAGGGAAATGATTAGGGGATTAAATGAGATAATTCATCCTAAAGCACTTAGCACAGTGGAAGCAATATAGCAAGTACCCAATAAATGTCAGCTTTAACAACAATAATAATTATCATTGTTACTTTCATTTTACAGGTGAAAAATCTGGAAACATAAAGTAATTTTTCCAAAGTCATATAGCTAGTAAGTGTTAGAACCTGGAATTAAGCCCAGGTTGGACAGCCAGCACAGGCCATATTGTTTAGACTTACAGTGAAAGCAAGATGTTTGGACACATGAACAAAACAAAACAGTACTCCTTAGAAGAGGAGAGTTTGCACAGGGCTGACCCTGTTGGTGGTGTGTATTCTCTTGTTCCACTCTGTCCTAACATAAAGATTAGTCTCACAGTCAGCAGAAGGGTGGCTTGAACCTGAGGGCTCTGGTCCCTGACTCAACCATGGGGGCTGGGAAAGGTATAAATAGGGAGTTAGTTTGGTCATTTCAATCTCCCTAAAATGTCTCTGATAATTGGGAAATCCATCAGTTGGGAAAATACCAACATAACTATTTATTGTTGGGAGGTAGAATAAAAACCCGGTCCTTAAATTAATACAGACATCGTCTTAATAATTCAAACTATATGTGAGTCATTTAACATTTTACTGTTCAGTTTTATCATCTGGAAAGTGGCGATATTAAAAGCAGGTACAGAGACTTACCTGCTGGTCCAGCAGCTAAAACTCCATGCTCCCAATGCAGGGGACCTGGGTTCAATCCTCGGTCAGGGAACTAGATCCCACATATTGCAACTAAGAGTTCACATGCTGCAACAAAAAGATACCACATGTCCCAACTCAATAAAAAAATAAATATGTAATTTTTAAAAAGTAGGTACAATATAAGTAGCTTTGAAAATTACATGTAATAATGTACATGCTGTGTATTCAATAAATTTAGTTATTTTGGACACATTGTTAGTACTCACCCATAACTGGTTCTCCTCTCCTCCTTTGACTCCTGGGAGGCTGACTTCCCAGCTGTCTTGAAGTAGGTGTGGCCAGGGAAATAGCTCCAACCAATGAAGTGTAAGGTGACAAGAGGTAAGTTACTTAGTAAGAGAAAGTGTGACCTCCCAGCTCTCCCTCCCTCTGCTGTGGCAGTCTATCCTGTCCAATACAGGTATTACTATAATCACCCAATATCATTGTACTGTTCATTAGCATTTTCATGATATCTGTCACTGTACTTAGTATATTTTATGTTATGAATTTTGCTCTATATTTTGCAGCATATTAAATGTGAACTAGAATAAGTATGATTTTGATCAACAATAAGTATGTTTAAATGTTTTGTCACCTTGACCTAACTTACGGGACATTGAAATTTCATACTATGGACAATTCAAGAGGTGAGAGTTAATTTTTTTTAAAAATTTGAGTACCTTTAAAAAGTATGTGACATGTACAATATGACAAAAGCTCAAATTCCAAATGAAGGAAATCTTTTGAAATACTGATTATATATATATATATAGATAGATATATAGATATATATATGTCTAGGAATCTATTCCTAAGATACAGAATAAACTTACTTAATTTTTAAAGTAGCTACTGAAAACTTATAATGAGTAATGAATTGTTTTGGGTGCTGAATGATAACAATGATAATTATAGTAAAGGCATAGATAAGTAGACAAACTTCGCATCGTTCTTGATAACAGTGAAGTTTGAAACCATGAGATGAGAAGAAATGAGATGCAAGTAAGACTATGTTAGATTTTTACGAGATTTTTTATCTAGTACTATTAAATGTCAGCATTATAGTAGATATTTTGGTATAATATCTGCATTAGTTAATGAACACCAATTGCTTTAGGAAGTAACCCCCAAATCTCAGTAGCTCACCCAATCAATGTTTATTTCTCTCATGCAAAGTCCTGGTCAGGAGGTTCTCCTACAGGTGGTGACTCATGGATCCAGTCTCCAACCATCTAATGGCTGTTCATCTGGCTGGCTGATAAACAAAGAGAAAGAACATGCAAAATGGTAAGGAAACTTAAGAGCACAGGCCTAGAAATGTCCAGAGTTAATCAAATATCTTCACCCATATTCAATTACATTGAAATAAGAATATTCACTAATATGCAATGATTATATATACAGAATTAAGGATTTTACATGGTTAAATATTGAATTTAAACTCTAGAAAACAACACTCAGAGTCATCCAAAAATATACAGCAAGTGATAATGTACTAACAAGTATGGGGGAAAAATGCTAAGTAGAACACAGAATGAATTCAGAGCCTTCAATGTCCATCTAGTGGGACTTCCAAAAAGACAAGAAAGAATTGTGAGAGAAAATACAATGCTTAGGAATTTCTCTGAGCTGAAAATATTTACTATACTTGGCATTGAAACAACCAAAACTTGCACTGTAAAGCAGGATTTTAAAACCCATTCTTAGGCACATTAGAGTGTAACTTCAGATAGAAGTTACAAGGAAAAGCCAGATTACTTATAAAATGTTTAAAAAATGGACATCAAGCTTCTAATCAGAAGTATTTGAAACAAAAAGTCTGTGAAGAAAGCTTAAAATTTTAAGAGATAAAAAGAGAAAAACTTTGAACATGGCCATTAAAGAGTGAGAGAAAGAAAAACATTTTAATACATGCAAGAAGTCAAAATTGAACAGTCTGGAGGTGCCTTAAAAAACTAAAAAGAGAGCTATCATATGATCCTACAATCCCATTCCTGGGCATATACTCAGAGAAAAACATGATCCAAAATGATACATGCATCCCAATGTTCATTGCAGCACTGTTTACAATAGCCAAGATATGAAAGCAACTTAAATGTCCATCGAGGAATGGATGAAGATGTGGTACATATATACAATGGAATATTAACTCAGACATTAAAAAGAATGAAATAATGCCATTTGCAGCAACATGGACGGACCTAGAGAATGTGATACTGAGTGAAGTAAGAGTCAGATAAGGAGAAATACCATATAACATCCCTTATATGTGGAATCTAAAAAGAAATTATACAAATCACCTTACTTACAAAACAGAAAGAACTCACAAACTTAGAAAATGAACTTATGGTTGCTGGGGAGAAGGGATAGTTAGGGATTTGGGGAAGGTCATATACACACTGCTACATTTATAATGGATAACCAACAAAGACCTACTGTATAGCACATCAAACTCTGCTCAGTGTTATGTCCCAGCCTGGATAGGACAGGGTTTGGGGGATTGGGGGGAGAATGGATACACATATATGTATGGCTGCGTCCCTTCACTGTCAACCTGAAACTACCACAACATTGTTAATCAGCTACACCCCAACACAAAAAGTTTTAAGTTACAAAAAAATAAAGAACTCAAAATTATTACCATTAAAGAACACATTCTGAAAGAGCAAATAAAAGATGTATTCCAACAAAAAAGAAAAGAAAATTAGAAATAAGGGATGAGGACAAGAAGTAATGGTAAACAAAGTAAAAAAAAAAATCAGGAACTGTTAAATTTAAGAATTTATTGCAAAATATCATGCTTATAAAAATCCAGAACTTAAATTCTAAATAATGACTGCATTAGAATTTTAAATGATAAGGGGGAAAAGTAGACAATAATTTAACCATGTTCTTTTTGTCTTGTCTGCTGTAAAGTTTTAAGTACAGATTTATTGGAAAATCATAAGTTAAATATTTGAAAACTTAAGAGCAAATCACAGAAATATAAAAATTAGAATATTAGAAAATTGGGATAGAATAAAAAATTAAAATTTGAAAACCCAGGAGAAGGAAAGAAACAGACAAATTCAGTAAATCCAACAAAAATCCAAAAAGAGATAAAGGAGAAAATATAGAAAATATACCATGACACACACAAAAATAACAGAAGTTGTCAAAATTCAATTAAAATCATAGAATATATGGAAGGTTCAAAACTGCCCCTTGACTCCTCATAATATATAGAAATATTTGAGAGCTTTATCCTTATTTTCAGTATACTTTATTAATCCTTAATTATTCAAGTCATTCATTTCTAAAGATTTTTTACAGTTGTTTTGAATTGTGATTTCAGTATATTTTTGAAGTTTATGACAGTGAGGGGAAGACTAACCTAAGAGACACTACTGTTAAGCAGAGAAGGATTTGTGGGGTAAGAGACAATGGCATAACTCTCTTTTCACCAGTTTTGAGATATAATTGTCATATTGCACTATGCAAGTTGAAGATATAAAACATAACAATTTAATAGATGTATACATTTCTAAATTATTAGGACTGTCTATCCTTCTCAAACTCTTCAAAAAAAAATAACTGAAGAGGAGGGAATACTCCCCAATGTATCGTACCCTGATACCAAAGCCACATAAGAACACTACAGGAAAACATCACAAGCAACAACAAGAAAAACCTGACAAGCCAATATCCCTGGTGCATACAGATGCAAAGACTGTCAACAAACTACTAGCATATTTAATTTAAAAATATATTTAAAAGATTGTATATTATGATCAAGTAGGAGTCATCCTGGGATGCAAGGATGGTGTAATATATGCACATAAGTATATGTGCTCTAACACATTAATAGAATGAGATAAAAATCATATGATCATCTAATGCAGAAAAGGCATTTGACAAAACTCAACAGCTACTTGTGATAAAATCTCTCAACAATTGATATAGAAAGAATATACTTCAACATAATGAAGGCCATATATGTGTAATTCTTTATCCATTCGCAGATACTTTAATATTGCAATGACTTTTGTTTTTCTATAGAATACCTAAAGAGGAGCTTTTGATGATCAGCCCTCAGATAACTAAGACTCAGTATATTCAGTTACTGTTGGCACATGTATATGCTTGTGCTTTACTGACTATGCCAAAGCCTTTGACTGTGTGGATCACAATAAACTGTGGAAAATTCTGAAAGAGATGGGAATACCAGACCACCTGACCTGCCTCTTGAGAAACCTGTATGTAGGTCAGGAAGCAACAGTTAGAACTGGACATGGAACAACAGACTGGTTCCAAAAGGAAAAGGAGTACATCAAGGCTGTATATTGTCACCCTGCTTATTTACCTTTATGCAGAGTACATCATGAGAAATGCTGGGCTGGGAGAAGCACAAGCTGGAATCAAGATTGCTGGGAGAAATACCAATAACCTCAGATATGCAGATGAGACCACCCTTATGGCAGAAAGTGAAGAGGAACTAAAAAGCCTCTTGATGAAAGTGAAAAAGGAGAGTGAAAAAGTTGGCGTAACGTTCAACATTCAGAAAACTAAGATCATGGCATCTGGTCCCATCACTTCATGGGAAATAGATGGGGAAACAGTGGAAACAGTGTCAGACTTTATTTTGGGGGGCTCCAAAATCACTGCAGATGGTGATTGCAGCCATGAAATTAAAAGACACTTACTCCTTGGAAGGAAAGTTATGACCAACCTAGATAGCATATTCAAAAGCAGAGTCATTACTTTGCCAACAAAGTTCCGTCTAGTCAAGGCTATGGTTTTTCCAGTGGTCATGTATGGATGAGAGAGTTGGACTGTGAAGAAAGCTGAGCACCGAGAATTGATGATTTTGAACTGTGGTGTTGAAGAAGACTCTTGAGAGTCCCTTGGACTGCAAGGAGGTCCAACCAGTCCATCCTAAAGGAGATCAGTCCTAGGTGTTCATTGGAAGTACTGATGCTAAAACTGAAACTCCACTGTTTTGGCCACCTCGTGCAAACAGTTGACTCATTGGAAAAGACTCTGATGCTGGGAAGGATTGAGGGCAGGAGGAGAAGGGGACGACAGAGGATGAGATGGCTGGATGGCATCACCGACTCGATGGACATGAGTTTGAGTGAATTCCAGGAGTTGGTGATGGACAGGGAGGCCTGGTATGCCGCAATTCATGGGGTCGCAAAGAGTCAGACACAACTGAGCGACTGAACTGAACTGAAAGGCATAGAATCAAGATTGGAATCAAAAGCTGGAATCAAGACTGCCAGAAGAAATATCAGTAACCTCAGATATGCAGATGATACCACCCTTATGGCAGAAAGTGAAGAATTAAAGAGCCTCTTGATGAAACTGAAAGAGGAGAATGAAAAAGTTGGCTTGAAACTCAACATTCCAAAAACTAAGATCATGGCATCTGGTTCCATCACTTCACGGCAAATAGAGGGGGAAACAGTGGAAATAGTGGCTGACTTTATTTTTCTGGGCTCCAAAATCACTGCAGATGGTGATTGCAGCCATGAAATTAAAAAACACTTGCTCCTTGGAAGAAAAGGCTATGACAAACCTAGATAGCATATTAAAAAGCAGAGACATTACTTTGCTGACAAAGGTCTGTCTAGTCAAAGCTATGGTTTTTCCAGTAGTCATGTATGGTTGTGAGAGTTGGAATATAAAGAAACCTGAGCACCAAAGAATTGATGCTTTTGAACTGTGGTGTTGGAGAAGCCTCTTGAGAGTCTCTTGGACTGCAAGGAAATCAAAACCAGTCCATCCTAAAGGAAACCAGTCCTGAATATTCATTGGAAGGACTGGTGCTGAAACTGAAACTCAAATACTTTGGCCACCTGATGCGAAGAACGGACTATTTGGAAAAGACCCTGATGCTGGGAAAGATTGAAGGCAGGAGGAGAAGGGGATGACAGAGAATGAGATGGTTGGATGGCATCACTGATTCAATGAACATGAATTTGAGTAAGCTCCGGGAATTGGTGATGGACAGAGAAGCCTGGTGTGCTGCAGTCCATGGGGTCGCAAAGAGTTGAACATGACTGAGTGACTGAACTGACTCACTGAAAGGCACAGAATGTCATCTAAAAGGACATCTACCAATCACATATATGTGCATACTAATATGGCAGATATCTGTGTCAATTCAGGGTCAGTTTTGATTTATCTCCTCATCATGGGTCTTATTTTCCTACCACTTTGCATGCTTGGTAAATTTTGATTGTATTATAGATATTTCGAGTTTTACCTTTTTGGGTGCTGGATATTCTTCTATACCTGTAATATTTTTCATCTGTGCTATAGGATGCCATTAAGTTCTTGGAATAGTTTGATTTTTTTTCAGATTTTCTTTTTAAGAGTTGTTTGGCAGGACCAGAGCAGAGCTCCAGCTAGGTTTTCTTATTCCTCTTTATTAAGATAAGACTTCTCTGTTTTCTACCTAATTCCCCGTGAGTCACAAGGTTTCCCAGCCTCTTTGGTGCAGACAGCCACATTTCCCAGCCCTGTGTGCATATTGAGCACTTCCACCTCCCATGTGAAATAGATCAATTCACCTGTAGTAATATAATTTAGAAATTTGATCTGGTCCTGTTGTGGGTCCTGTTCTTCTCGGTTTTGATTCCTGTTTATCTTTTAGCCCTTTAACTTTCCTTTGCATTTGAAAAAAGATTTACTTTACTTGTATCATCCCTGTCTCCTTTAGCACTTCAAACTTATTTTCCCATCACTGGTTACCTTTGAATATACTTGGTATCAAGTAAAGTACTGGTAACAATTGAAGAATTTATTTTATTTAGCTTGCCTTTTCCCTAATCCATTAATAATTGCCTAGCAGGCCCATAAAATTGAAAAGTGAGAGACTGAATAGCACATTCTTATTTGTTTTATCCACAGAGAAATAAATCTACTTGTAAGATTTAATCCTACAATCTGTTAAAAAAAAAACTGGTCCAAGCGTCACTGACTTCCAACTGAGAAGTCAATGCTTTCAATTTAGGAAGATAATGCACCATCTTTCATGACAAAAATCTTTTTCACTTTTCAGTTTTTAAGAGTATTATCAATAAACATCAACTTAAAGCACACTTAATGTCAGAGTGTACAGAACAATCAGGAAGAGTTATTCATCCCAGGTTCATACTATATAAGCTTTTAGATGATATGCTTGCATGTGTATATATGTATGTGCGTCTTGGCTATTATTTACAGAGTAAATAAAATCATTATAAGAAGATCTTTTCTTTTTGATGGGTAGATGGATCAATGAATGGATGGCACTCAAAAAGGCCGTAACTTTCTCTATTACAAAAGGCACTACACAGAAAACTTTGTATAGATTTACAGCAAGCCAGATTCACAGCAAATCCTGTTTTTACCACAGTCTTTACTACTGGGGGCTTCTCTGATAGCTCAGTTGGTAAAGAATCCACATGCAGTGTGGGAGACCTGGGTTCAATCCCTGGGTTGGAAGGATCTCCTGGAGAAGAGAAAGGCTACCCACTCCAGTATTCTGGCCTGAAGAATTCCATGGACTGTGTAGTCCATAGGGTCACAAAGAGTCGAACATGACTGAGCGACTTTCACTTCACTTACTATTGATTGAAACGGTAAATTCTCACCTTTGGGAGGCTAGAATAAGGGAGGTAAGTGGCCAAGGAACAGGCCTGACAAACACTGAATCTATTAACATGATCTGGATTCTGGAAACAAAGAAAGAATTAAGACCTGGCTGGGTGTCAAAACAAGTTTGAAATTAGGGAAATAAGAAATCAAAAAGAGCCTAAAATTACATGTTGGAATCCTATAGTATTAATAGACAGGAAATAATGAGAAGGACACTTGAGGGAAATGTGTAAAATTCAATTCCCCAGAGAATCATGGTGAGACCCTTGGAAAAACAAACCCTTTCATGAAGATAGTATTGAAATCAGGGATATCCATTTACTTGAACTGATCTGAAAGCAGTTCTGCCAAGAATCAAGAAAGACTAACTGGAAAACACTTACAATATTTTATATGCTTATCTTGCCTTTTTTATTGAGGTATAATTGACTAATATAATATTATATTAGTTTCAGGTACACAATATAATGATTCGATTTATCTATATATTGCAAAATGATCACTACACTAAGTCTAATTAACATCTGTCACCATACAGTTACATTATGAGAAAATTTAAGGTCTATTTCTCTCATCTATTTTCAAATATACAATACAACATTATTAACTATAATCATCATGGTATACAATACATCTCTATTTATTTTATAACTGGAAGTTTGTTAAAATATTTTAAATCTTATAAGCCTAAGTCATAAGTCATAGGTGGAAAATTCATTTTACTTCATTTTTATTTTTTTCAACAAGAACTTCTTAATGGTTTAAGAGAGCCAATTTGTTCAGAATACAATACAAAAGAGAGGTGGCTCATGAAGTAAGGAACTTCCTTTCCTTCATCAAGGCAGCACTGGATAAATAGCTGTATTTCATATGGGTTTAGGTTTAAACCATGTAAAATGAAAAATGGCACTGTCACCACTGCTAGGACACACATCAAACCAATCTCAAGACATACACACCCATGTACCACTGTACATCCCACCAAAACCCCTAGCAATTGCGGTGCTACATTTCCCTCTGAGTTATTCAAATGGTGAGGAACATTTATACAGGTAATGAAACCCAGTCCATCTCTCTGGTACACAGTCCCCCTAGTGACCACAGCATGCTGTTCTGAAGGAAATACCTAAATGTAGTCAGAAGCTACAGGAGAATTTAATTCATTGGTTCACAAGAGCATTAAGCATACCCCTGGAATCATGAGAAACTCTTAACATAAAAGCTAGTGAAACAGAAAAAGAGATCAAACTAAATAAAGCCTTCAGAGTTGGAATGGTTAAAGATTTTTATCATGATTAGTGAGACAGTCTATTTCTAAGATGCCTATTTAACCCTAATAGTTTAATCTCTCCAAAATAGAAGAGGATAATCTCTCAAAAACAGCAGAGAAAAGAGGGGGAAATTAGAATATAAGCCCCAGCTGTGTGTATGACTGTGTGACCTTGTGTATGTGTACCTTAGAAAGTGGACATGAGATATAAAACTTACTCTAAGATTGCAATCTTGATCACCTAAGTTTTAGGCTGAAGGTTAGTTTCCATATATATTTAAATTATTCAGTGGACATTCTTATGAAAAGGATTGTGTGGTCCAAAGGAATTCCTGCTGCTTATATTAAAATGCTTGCTATGATTCTCTATGATATTTCCAGTGGCATTTTTTGTTTGTTTCTTGGTAAAATATCTATAAGAGGGTGACAAACTATTATCATTGTACACATATTTGTTTCACAGCTGTGAAAGAAAGTATAAAACAAACAGAATAAATAGGATCACACATGAAACTCTGAAATGTGTCACCACTATAAATGAAATATGTATTCAGTGATTCCATAATTATCATGATTGAAAAGGTAATATACATAGAAAGCTTTAAAAGAAGAAGCTATTGCACATTCTCCAGAATAAATAACTGAGCTAATACAAAATTATTCACTTTTCCAGTAGAAAATTGTGGGGAAATTTTTTTATCAATATCAAATTTTTATCAATATCATTTTTTATCAATATCATCTTTCTTCTTTGTTTTATACATTGTCATAAATGGAAAAATTTGAGAGGGAGTGAATTTCCCACTTAGAGCACTGTTCAAGTGGGATTAGCTACTTTATTCTTAATGAACTCTTGGTAGAATCAATATCACAGAAGGCCAAAAAGCAGAATGATACAGTGCCCACCCTCAAGACACACCCAGCTACATACAGTCTAGCCCAAACTCCTTGCAATAGTAGTGGTAGGTCTCCCAGCAGGACGGTGGCTCGCTCAGGTCATTTTGATTAACGTATCTCCATTTCCAACACACAGTAGTGAAATTTCACATGCCCAGTATTCTAGTCTGTACCTCAGGCTTCCTAGTAGATGTTCCCTAAGCTTCCTTTCTGGCCTATGTGGATTGCTCCCAACAAATTTGAAGAAGTATCTACACTCTGATTCACCAAGTAAATAGTCTCTCCATCTTGCCCTCAAGTCTCTCACTTCCCATTTGCATTTAAATAGTTCAGAGGGGGCTCAAACAGCAGTTACGGTCTGCCACTGGGAAATTTCTAGAGGCTAAATATTATTAATAACAATAGCTACTGTTTATTAGCAATTTCTAGCTGCCAGAGACTTTGCCGTTTCACATATTTTATCAACCAAATCTTAGAAGAAACAGAGGATTAGAAAGATTGAATACTTTATTCAAAATCACTGCGATAATAACCATGAAGCTGGAAATTTGAACTCTGTATGTCCTACTCAAGATAACAAGCACTTAAATACTCCTTCACTGCCTATTGTCCAAACAATATAGTGGATGTAAGCCAATTCCTGATGGCCTAAGGCAAAACAGAATATACTGAAGATGACTCAGAAGACTTCTAGAATCACACACAACACCCTAGGACCTAATTCATTACCAGAGATTTCAAGCAAGGTTACTTAAGCTTCCATAGGTGGCACATGCAAGGGGTAAAAAATTCAGGTAAAGACCTATGTCAACAAGAATAACATTCGTGGAGCCCTAACAGACAGCTTGTTCAGTACATGGTTCATTGGACATATGATGGTGGCCCTTAGTCCGGTGTCAGTCATAAGTTCAATATATATCTGTGTGAAGTCAGGCAGTGAAATATTGTTAGACCACTGGAGACATTCTGATCATGGATATCTGCTCTCATGTCTAAGTACTTAGAGTGTTTCCTATAGATACAAGTTCAAGATCCGCATCATTCCCTCGCCTAACTTTAAACTCTGTGACATCTTTATATTAGCTATATTTTGAAAAATGCAAGAGTCCCCTTTTGTATATTACAACAAAATTCTTTCTTATTTTACTTAGAAAAATATTCTCTTTGGAGGAGCACTAACAGATTTTTATATGCTTCAGGGGCTTTCTTGAAGATGTAGGGATATGGAAGAAATAGCTCAATGGCTTTTTTCCCACTTCTAAAGCTGCACCTAAATGCAAGGAGCTGTAGTCATTTATCTTACCATCATCCCAGAGAGCAATGTGGCCATCAGGTGTGGCCATCAAAGTAGATTCAATTATGCACCTATAGAACTTTCTTGACTCAGAGCACAGAAACGTCACTTAGTACAGATTTTAAAATCTATGCAGTAGAATTATAGTGTATTAGAAAACTTTCTTCAAACTGAGCAACTCTGAAAGCTGTGAAAACCTTCCTACTCCACATGTCTCACAGAATATAAATGGAACAGAGATGTCAGTAAGAAAAGTCAATTTTCTTTTTCTGCAGATTCATCAGCATATGTTTGCTTAAAGTCCATTGGCAAGATTAGAAGTTTGTTGCTATTCATTTTCTGTCTTCTCAAGAGGGACTTTATTCATGGTTTCCATATCACTAAAGCTTAATCATTTAATCTTCTACCAGGTCCCGAGAAAACACAAAGTAAATAATGCTTTACTGAACAACAAGAGGAAAGTTAATGAAAAGGTGAGGGTGGGGAAAGGAAAAGAGCAGGACCCCACAGAGGAAAAAGAGTTGCATTTCTTACATTTAGTCCTGATATATCATGAAAACTAATGATGTAACGCCCATGAGCTGCATGCAAATCAGAGCATTAATCTCTAGCAAAATGGTTTATGTTATAGGAACCCAAAAACAGATCTCCTTCAACTGCAGTAAATCAAATATGGTGGGTAGTTTCCGTTTGACTGATGAGTACACATGTCACTGGCAGGAGAGCGGTGACATATGGAAGAGCAATAAATATTTTCTCTGACACTCCAGCGGCCCTCATTCAACGACACTAAAGGAAGATAGAAGACTTCAGGAGAAAATGCAAGCTTGTCTCTATTAGCTGTCGGGCCAGTGCCGAGGCAGCAACTCCAAGGTAATTTGGTGTTCTGTGGTATAGCCTGCACATTTAGTCTTAAACAAATGCATTGCCTGAAAGCCAAGAATCAATAGTTCTCTCGGAACTGTGTCTCAGTGTTTCAGATTATGGCATTCTCCCAATAACTTAGATTTCCTTTAAGGTTAGTGATCTTGGGCATCTTCAGATTGTCTGACCCAGTGCCCAACCAAACCTTGTTAGAAATTTTATTTGTCCCCCTCAACACTACAGTTTATGTGCTGTCTGCATAAGTTCCTTTTTCTCAGTAGGAAGAACATCAGAGGCAAATGTGTTAGAATGTATTATGTTACAATCCATGTCCAAGAGATTTTGAGGTATTTTATTCCAAACCACTTGTACTAATTTTTCAATTATCTTAGTATTTCCTCAAACCTCCTCAAATATTATGATTTTGGCCCCTACTGAGCATGGTTATTGCTTCCTGGGTACTCAGTGGTAAAGAATCCGCCTGCCAATGCAGGAGACACAGGAGACTCGGGTTCAATCCCTGGGTTGGGAAGATCCCCTGGAGAAGGGCATGACAATGTAGTATTGTCCAATATAAAAAAAAGTGAAGAATTGGACTTAAAATTTTCTTCTACTATTAACTTACCTTTATGACTTTGGGTAAATCACTTATCATTTGCAAGTATTTATTTTAACGTCTCTTGGTTGTGCTAAATTCAACTGATGGATGTTCCAGCTCTGAAATCCTCACTTTTTAGTTCTACTAATTATTGAACAAATTTACAACCATATCTTTCTACTGAGCTGCTGTTACAATCACAATTCATAATTAATGAGGCATTCATGCTTATAAATTATGTTATGCAGTCTCAGTTTTACAAAAGATATTCATAGATTGAAAGTTGACATGAATTGCAAGCATCTCTTCAATATCAGTTCAGTTCAGTTGCTAGTGGTGTCTGGCTCTTTGAGACCCCATGAACCGCAGCACACCAGGCCTCCCTGTCCATCACCACTCCTGGAGTCCACCCAAAACCATGTCCATTGAGTTGGTGATGCCATCCAACCAACTCATCCTCTGTCATCCCCTTCTCCTGCCCCCAATCTTTCCCAGCATCAGGGTCTTTTCAAATGAGTCAGCTCTTCACATCAGGTGGCCAAAGTATTGGAGTTTCAGCTGCAACATCAGTCCTACCCAGGACTGATCTCATTTAGGATGGACTGGTTGGATCTCCTGGCAGTCCATGGGACTCTCAAGAGTCTTCTTCAATACCATAGTTCAAAAGCATCAGTCCTTCGGGGCTCAGCTTTCTTTATAGTCCAACTCTCACATTCATACATGACCATTGGAAAAACCATAGCCTTGACTAGATGGACCTTTGCCAGCAAAGTAATGTCTCTGCTTTTCAATATGCTGTCTAGGTTGGTTATAACTTTGCTTCCAAGGAGTAAGTGTCTTTTAATTTTATGGCTGTAATCACCATCTGCAGTGATTTTGGAGCCCCCAAAAATAAAGTCAGCCACTGTTTCCACTGTTTCCCATCTATTTTCCATGAAGTGATGGGACCAAATGCCATGATCTTAGTTTTCTGAATGTTGAGCTTTAAGCCAATTTTTTCACTCTCCTCTTTCACTTTCATCAGGAGCCTCTTTAGTTCCTCTTCACTTTCTACCATAGAGTGGTATCATCTGCATATCTGAGGTTATTGATATTTCTCCTGGCAATCTTGATTCTAGCTTGTGCTTCTTCCAGCCCAGCGTTTCTCATGATGGACTCTGCATAGAAGTCAAATAAGCAGGGTGACAATATACAGCCTTGATGAACTCCTTTTCCTATTTGGAACCAGTCTGTTGTTCCATGTCCAGTTCTAACTGTTGCTTCCTGACCTGCATACAGGTTTCTCAAGAGGCAGGTCAGGCGGTCTGGTATTCCCATCTCTTTCAGACTTTTCCACAGTTTATTGTGATCCACACAGTCAAAGTCTTTGGCATAGTCAATAAAGCAGAAATAGATGTTTTTCTGGAACTCTCTTCCTTTTTCCATGATCCAGCAGATGTTGGCAATTTGATCTCTGGCTCCTCTGCCTTTTCTAAAGCCAGCTTGAACATCTGGAAGTTCATGATTCACGTATTGCTGAAGCCTGGCTTGGAGAATTTTAAGCATTACTTTACTAGCATGTGAGATGAGTGCAATTGTGTGGTAGTTTGAACATTCTTTGGCATTGCCTTTCTTTGGGATTATAATGAAAATGACCTTTTCCAGTCTGGTGGCCACTGCTGAGTTTTCCAGATTTGCTGGCATATTGAGTGCAGCACTTCCACAGCATCATCTTCCAGGATTTGAAATAGCTCAACTGGAATTCCATCACCTCCACTAGCTTTGTTTGTAGTGATGCTTTCTAAGGCCCACTTGACTTCACATTCTAGGATGTCTGGCTCTAGGTGAGTGATCACACCATCCTGATTATCTGGGTTATGAGGATTTTTTTAATACAGTTCTTCTGTGTATTCTTGCCACCTCTTCTTAATATCTTCTGCTTCTGTTAGGTCCATACCATTTCTGTCCTTTTTTGAGCCCATCTTTGCATGAAATGTTCCTTGGTATCTCTAATTTTCTTGAAGAGATCTCCATTCTTTCCCATTCTATTGTTTTCCTCTATTTCTTTGCACTGATCACTGAGGAAGGCTTTCTTATCTCTCCTTGCTATTCTTTGGAACTCTGCATTCAAATGGGTATATCTTTCCTTTTCTCCTTTGCTTTTTGCTTCCCTTCTTTTCACCGCTATTTGTAAGGCCTCCTCAGACAGCCATTTTGCTTTTTTGCATTTCTTTTCCATGGGGATAGTCTTGATCTCTGTCTCCTGTACAACGTCACGAACCTCCGTCCTTAGTTCATCAGGTACTCTGTCTATCAGATCTAGGCCCTTAAATCTATTTCTCACTTCCACTGTATAGTCATAAGGGATTTAACTCTTCAATATACCTAATATGCAAATATCCAAACAACTAGAAATTTTTTTAAAAACCTGCTATATGAAAGTTTTAAACCTTGACAAAACAGATAGACAATTCTGCGTATTAAAAGTTGATGAGTTTCAGTCATAAATTCACTCATTCATTCAACCATCATTTATTGAACAAATACCATAAGCCAGATGCTATATCAAGGGGCTAAGAATAGAGGAGTGAATAACAAAGATCAGGGTCTTATCTCCATAGATCCCGCATTTAGGGCAGGAGGAGTTGAAACCAACTAGAGAACAATAATATCGTTATTTACAAATGTCCTGTGTAGCACAGCCCTTCCCTCATGGAACCTTCAGTCCAGGTGGGAGAAGATGTTAAGTAAGCACATGAATATTTCACTTGGACAAGTGCTATGAAGAAGTATTGGCAGCAGGGAGAGCATACACAATGGAAAGAAACCCACTCTGGGGATCAAAGGATGCTTTTCCAAAGTGACTTCCTCCTATGATCAAATTTGTTTCTTAAAAGTGAGAAAAGAAACTAGAGGTGGAGAAGAATGTTTCCCATGGGGAACATTTGCCAAAGCCTGAGGCAGAATGGTTTGTGGAGCTTTGCAAATCACACTAAGATTGGCGAAGAGTAAATGAGAGCTAGAATGGCAGGCATGTCAGTCAGTCTCCCAGGGACAAGGGCAGAGACCAGGTCGGCAAGGGCCAGGTGGTCAATTTTCATAGTTTTTTGACTTTATAGTAACAAATACATTTTAACGAGAAATCAACTTATTGAAAGTATTGAGTTAAAATAATTTCACATGTATCTCTTGTATCTCACATGTGAAGAAGAATGATCAAAATGACTGAAATATTGATGTCAACTTGACCTAAATTGTTTACACAGTATCATTTCAAGTATGTGTGTGTGTGTGTGTGTGTGGATTCTATTGCTGATAATCTCAGAATTATATAAGCCCTTTCTCCAAACACACAGACTTCTCCTATAACTATTCAAAATAAAATGCTATTTTGTGGGAAAGACATTCTTTTTTAATATTAGGATAGTTATGATCCTGATGGGGAGATGATATGAATTGTAAAAACATGACTTCCATGTTCTAGGGCAGTGCTAAACATCACATATACTTAGTTCACATGCTAAATGTCAAAGAAAGAAAACTAAAGTTACTAACCCAGATTCTGACTCACATATTTCCTTTTTCCTCATGCAGAGGCTTAATCAGGCCAACTGAACACAATAATGAATTCAATCTTATTTTATATGAGTCATCTTGAACAATAATAAATTATTCATAGACATAAGGGAAAAAATTATGCTCCTTAGTCATTTTACCATGAAGATATATACCCTTTCTGTAAACAATTAGTAGGATTCACCCTAAAATTGACTTAGATATTCCAAGGTTTAAACTTTTAAAAAGGACACTAGCAAAGCTAGATTCATTGATGAAGACTGAAAGAAACCAATGCTCCATCAGAGTAGTAGGTAACCCCTAGATCATTCTATTTTCTAAGTTCTGAAAACTTAATGGTTATGACATGAATTTGCACCCATTCTTTACATTAAGTGCAAGCTAGGAACATGCGATCATAAATTGATGAGGAAAGCACTGCACTTTGAGTGTAAACATTTCTTTCTGAGGTTTTTAAGCCTCGTATTTCAATTCCACTAAGTCTAGCTATATTTCCACTTCCTTTTTTCATAGTTTTTTTCTGATTCATCCCTCTATCACATACTGACAAATGGATGAGATAAATAAATGCATTAGTTTATTTTTCTGCAGTATAATGTCAAACTGTATAAACTATGGGTTCTCATTCCAACTTTGCCTCTAACACTATTTTCATTCTTCTTTTTTTTTTCAGAATTTTCAGGGCAGGAAATTTAGACTTCAAATGAATAACAGTTAAACTCAATCTAGTACATATTTTAGATTCAGCCTGTAAACTTTCAGAATAAGGTTTTTTTCCTCCTATGTTTTATTCTCCTTATTTCAGAGGCAAAATTAGAGAAGAAAAATAAAACCCAATTTAGATCCCTTATATAACAACGTGTTAAAATTAAAGTGTAAACCAAGTCATCAATGCCCAGTAAATGTTAAATTCCAAAGTGAGGTGTCAGATTAGTATATGCAGAAATTATAAAGGAAAGAGAAGGGGTTGTCAACACTTGGATGCACATAGAAATCACCCAAGGACCTCAAGGAACCACTGATGCCTGGGTTTCAGCCCCAGGAATTTGTATTACATTACATATGGTCTGGGCATTGAAAGTTTTTAAAAGTTATCTAAGAGATTCTAGTTGAGAACCACTATTTTATCCAATAGTAATGGTGGCTCAGTGGTAAAAAGCCACTGCACGGGCTGCCAATTGCCAATTGCCACCTGCCAATGCACGGGTTCAATCCCTCGGTTGGGAAGATCCCCTGGAGAAGGGAATTGCAACCCACTCCAGTATTCCTGGCCTGGAAAACCCCATGGACAGAGGAGCCTTGTGGGTTACAGTCCATGGGGTTGCCAAGAGTTGGATATGACTAAGCGACTGAGTACACACGCACAAAATGATTTACAGAACACTGAAGGGTTACACTTTCCAGACAAACATTGTGACTGTTCAAGAGTATTTGTTGATTTAAACCAGTAACATGATGCTTCAATTCATTAAGTCTAGTGAAATATTCATGTAGGAATTACATTTAAACTATTGAAGTAGAGACTGAAGCACCCCTCAGCTGATACTGCTATGGACTTTCTAGGAATAAAGTTTAGATGTCTTTATGGAGTCCTTTTCCTACAGAGATTCTAAGACCATAGCTAGTCCTTCTGTTACTTCCTGAATCCTAATAGTTAGGTTTGTTAATGTCTACATTGGCTAAAATTTGTTCACGTATAGAAACTGTTTTTTAAGTTTAAAAATATTATTTTTGAAGTAAATGTTATCTAAAAGTTCCAGTTCCAACACAGATCCTGTCTATTAAATCTGTCGTTATCATGATACACAGAAGTAAGAGGTTTTTTCCTGCCTGGGATCACAAAATAAGTTTCAGGTCAGGATTTGAGAAAGAATTTGAAACTGTTAGAAGTCCCTGTTATTTCCGTGGTTCTAATAAAATGAAATAAATTAAGTCCGTTTCCCTTCAAGCCTTCTACAGCTTACAATGTACCTTTAAATGTGTGTGTGTGCATGTGTGTTTTACTGTCATCTCTCACATTTTGGCACAACCAGATTTTGTTTTACTTAAATTCTATTTGCCTCTTTTTTATTTAATACTAGTCAGCTTTATTCACTTCATATATTTTAAGCAACTTCAAAACATTAATCTGACAGATGCTGTATGGTAATGGGATGGACAGATATATCAACAAGAAAGCTGTAAACACACACACACACACACACACACACATCCCTCTGGACGTTTAGAAAAGAACAGGGAATCAGTGAATGTTAATACCACCCATGTAGCAGCTTTACTAGACAGATTTCGTGTAGATGTCCTGTTTTATAGCCAATAGCCATATAAGTTCTTTCAAGGATCCCTCTGCTTCCAATATTATAGCTATTTCATTGATAGGCTCTCAGATCTCTGAGACTAGAGGACTTTTGAATTAATTAGCAGTTAATTTTCACCTCTCAATAAGCAAAGTGAGGACTTTCTTAGCTGGTGGACATTTGACAAGACTGTACATTCTTTAATGACACTGGTTGAAGACCAGTTAAAGACTTCAGTATTTCCTTCAGTTAAGATAGATGTATTATTACTTGTGTTAAGAAATTCCTCAGGGCTTCCCTAGTAGCTCAGTGGTAAAGAATCTGCCTGCCAATGCAGGGGACACAGGTTTGATCCCTGGTCTGGAAGGATCCCACATGCCACTAGACAACTAAGCCCATGCACCACAACTACTAAGTCAGTGCTCTGGAGCCCGTGAACCACAACTCCTGAAGCCTGCATGCCCTAGAGCCCGTGCTCAACAAGAGAAGCCACCACAATAAGAAGCCCGTGCACCACGAGAGAGTAGCCCCCACTAAAGCAACTGAAGAAAGCCTGCGTGCAGCAGCAAAGACTCAGCACAGCCAAAAATAAAAAATCTTGAAAAATTCTTCTCTTTCTACTGAGGTGATAACCCTAGAAAACATGAAATATAATGGTGGGAAAGCACTATGTTGTAAACTTGGTTCAAATATCACTGTAACATTTTAACAATTATTTATTTAGAGTCTCTATTGTCAGCCTGCACTTCACCATAGCTTTGCTTGTTCATAAATAAGGGCAAGAGCAGGGGGGACAAGTAGTTAAAAAGATGTTTTCCTCCCTGCAGTGGCCTCCTGGGATCCAGGAGGAGTGAGAATCTGGCAGAACTAAGGCTAGGTGGACAGGATTGAAGACATGAGTGGGAATTTGCTTATTGATTCCATATGCTTCCATCCTGATCTGCCTGACGGATTTGGTCAAGCAAAGTTCAGGAACTCCTGAAGCTAAGCTAAAGAATGTCTTCATGGATCTGTTAGTTAAATGTAGTCAACCAATAAAGGAACAGCCCCTGATAAGGAGGATGTCATTACCCCACCAGCAAACAATCCTGATACTAAATGCTAAGTCTACAAGTTACTAATAATTGAAGACATCTAAGCCGCAGATTATCATTAGCAAAATAGAGAGGAGCTGCTGAGAAGACTGAGAGGTATTTTGTTGGGTCAGAAGGTCAGACTGTTATTCCATGAATATTTATATTTACTGTACTTCAGGTATGACACAAGGGCTGAGAAGATGAAGATAAAAAGACAGACCCTGCAAACAAGGGGTCTATCGGGTGGTAGGGACACAGACCTGTAAACCATTACAGTAGAATAGTAATCAGTGTAATTATAATATGTAGAGGGAAGAGAGGAGGAAGACGTTCAGAAATGCCTAGAGAAAAAACAAGGAACTCATCATAAGGAAGATAACCTTGGGCTGAGACTTTTAGGACTTAGATAAGTCTTTATATTAGAGATACTAATGTAAGGATGACATCTTAGGTGGAAAGAATAATGGTGTACATGACATGAAGGTATAAGAATGCTCTTGGGCAAGAGGTTTGTGAGAGGATATGAAAGAGCAGTTACAGAAAATTTGGTTGATCAGGTAGGTGAAGGCCAGAGGATGAAAAGAACAGTATGTCATGCCAAGCAATTTTTTTTTCTCTAAAGGTGATGAGAAGCCAATGACATAGTTTGAACAAAGAGCTGATGTCATATTTGTTCTCAAAAGGTCATTCTTGAGAGATGCTGGAGGATGGATTGAAAAAGGGTAAAATTAAGGAGGAGAGAACAGTGAATAGGATAGTCAATACTGTGGGTAGGGTCTGCTGAGAATGGTAGCAGAAGGGATGGAGATCGATATGTCAAGAATTTATTGTGGAGCACAGTCAATAAATATGCAGACAAATTGCGTGTGGGAGATGAATATCTACAAGAAGTTTTACAATTGGAACTTGCATAACTGAGTGGATGGTAGCTGTTGCTCACCAATATAAGGAATTTCAAAAGAAGCATGTAGAAATGGGAAGATGATGAGTTTGCTGATAAGCCTCCAGAATATGAGGGCTTCATAAGATATTCATTTAGAAATGCAAAGCATCAGGAAAAGAGCCTGGCACATAGTAGATGGTCAAGATATTATGGTTCACTTTCCTTTTGAAACAAGAATAATTGTCATTAAGCAATTGAATATATGTAAATAAAACCTGAAGAGAAATATTTGGTCTCTTTTCAGTTTCAAAACTGATTCTTCCCTACTATATATTTGCACATGCTATTCCCTTCACCTAGACGATCCTGCCTACACAGGCCTCCAGGCCTTTTCATCCTTCCAGTATTGGCTGAACATCATCTAAGTCAGGCCTTTTGTAATCACGTTCAGAAACTATTACCTCCCAACTCAGTACACATCACATGTTCCTATTGATGACTTGCACAGAAAATTTCTCAATTTTCAAATACATGATTCATATTAGCTTATTTGCCTATCCCTTTAAGTTCTATTCTAAGGTGTGGAAAGAAAAAGGAAGGGGCAGGAGAAAGAAAGGAGGAAGGAAAAAGAGAAAGAGGGAAAGAACAGAAGGAAGAAAGCAATAGACTGTGCCTAACTTGGAAATTAATTATCCAATTTGTAGATATAAAAATGCCATTACCTGTTCTTATTACAAATATACGCAAAACCCACATTGTTTTCAGTTTTTATATATTTCACTCCTTAACATCTCAGAATAAGGCAGGGAATAAAGAGGAAGTTTACAAAGCACACACATGAAATTGTCGAACAGCCTCTTTTACAAGTAATGATTGCCTGAGGTTTGGGCCCCACACTATGGCAAGTGTATTGCTGATTAGAATTCTAACAAAAATGATCGGCCAGAAAGGAAATCACTCCACAATAACATCAGCCAGCTGAATGCATCTACAGCCATTGCTGTTGTTTACTTGCTAAGTCATGATGGATTCTTTTGCAGCCTCATGAACTGTAGCCCACCAGGCTTCTCTGTCCATGAGATTTCCCAGGCAAGAATACTGGAGTGGGTTGCCATCTCCTTCATCAGGGGATCTTCCCAACCAAGGAATCAAACCCATGTCTCCTGAATTAGCAGGAGGATTCTTTACCACTGAGCCATCCGGAAGCCCCATCTATAGCCATACAAGTCAAGAAAATCCTATTCAAACATCTATTACAGGCAAATCAGAGTGCCATTTTTGGCAGGTGATAGAAAATGATTTAAAGCACAGGATCTTCCTTAAATTAATTTACAATTTAGTAATGAGGGTGAGGAAATTATGAAGAACTAAACCATATGGCAGATTATGAAACAAGCTATAGAGATGCTCAAGCGCAACACCGTCAGAAGCCATAAAACTCCTTTTCCAAGTCAACAGTGTCCTTTCTTAAATGATAGTGGCATCATTTTTAATTCAAGAATAGACAAGGAAACAAACCAGAGTGCAGGGGAATAATGCAGGTCGTGGGAATGTGATATTCGTCTTGGAAATATAAAGTACAGAAAGGAGAACAATCACAGGGTCAGAAACCACAGAATAGGTTAATGGCAAACAGTACCTATTTGAAATCCATCTCCTCATCAATTTTTTGTGACTTTTTAAAGCATCTATATGAAACTGGTTTTCATAAAATCTAACAGTGACTTAACGTATTTTAAAGAATTCTGTATTATACGCACGTGATACTGTTATTACATATGTTACAATCCTCTGCTTGTTAGTTTTGACTCTCAAATACCCATAAAAGACCCATAATGCCTGTATCCTGAGAAATTACACTTGAGATTTTTATACTTTATAGTCTGTTTAATGCTTACCTTAACACTTAAAGAACTAGAACCTGAATTCAAAGGCCAGTTCATTTTCCTTAATGATATAAGAGCAAATAAAATCCACTCCAATTGTCCTGGTTCATAAGCAATGGGAAGGAGTTTTGTCAAAGTAAATAGGATGTGAATGCACTGAATGATGATATATTAAATAAGACTCCAATCATATAGTTATTTTCTCACTAATTTCATAATTATTAATTATGATCCTTGAATTTTCAGACTGAATTTTAATACATCAAGAAAAAATTTTAAACCTAAGGAAGAAATTCCATAGTAAAATATTTAAATCTAACTTGTTTAATTACAAAGCTATTCTCAGGCAAATATTTTAATAATGCTTATAACTCCCTAAGAAAATGAAATGCAAAAAGGCAAAATGGTTGTCTGAGGAGGCCTTACACTTACCTGAGAAAAGAAGAGAAGCGTACGACAAAGGAGAAAAGGAAAGATATACCCATCTGAATGCAGAGTTCCAAAGAATAGCAAGGAGAGATAAGAAAGCCTTCTTAAGTGAACAATGCAAAGAAATAGAGGAAAACAATGAATGAGAAAGACTAGAGATCTCTTCAAGAAAATTAGAGATACCAAGGGAACATTTCATGCAAAGATGGGCACAATAAAGGACAGAAATGGTATGGACCTAATAGAAGTAGAAGATATTTAAAAAAGGTGGCAAGAATACACAGAAGAACTGTACCAAAAAAGTGTTAATGACTGATATAACCACAATGGTATGGTCACTCACCTAGAGCCAGACATCCTGGAGTGTGAAGTCAAGTGGGCCTTAGGAAGAATTACTACAAATAAAGCTAATGGAGGTGATAGAATTCCTGCTGAGGTATTTCAATTCCTAAAAGATGATGCTGTCAAAGTGCTACACTCAATATGCCAGAAAATTTGCAAAACACAGCAGTGGTCACAGGACTGGAAAAAGTCAGCTTTCATTACAATAGCAAAGAAGGGCAAGGCAAAAGAATATTCAAACTACTGCACAATTGAAATCATTTCACATGCTAGTAAGGTCATGATCAAATCCTTCAAGCTAAGCTTTAACAGTACATGAATCAAGAGCTTCCAGATGTACAAGCTGGATTTAGAAAAGGCAGAGGAACCAGAGATCAAATCACCAACATCAACTGGATCATGGAAAAAGCAAAAGAATTCCAGATAAACATCTGCTACATTGACTACACCAAAGCCTTTGACTGTGTGGATCAAAACCAACTGTGGAAAAATCTGAAAGAGATGGGAATACCAGACCACCTTACCTGCCTTCTGGGAAACTTTTAAGTCAAGAAGCAACAGTTAGAACTGGACATGAAACAAGGGACTGGTTCAAAATTGGGACAGGAGTATGTCACCTGTCATATTTAGCATTGTCACCCTACATATTTAGCTTATATGCAGAGTACCTCGTCCGAAATTCTGGGCTGGATGAACCTCAAACTGGAATCAAGATTGCTAGGACAAAATCAACAACCTGAGATATGCAGATGACACCACCCTAATGGCAAAAGTAAAGAGGAACTAAAGAGTCTCTTGATGAAGGTGAAAAAGGAGAGTGCAAAAGCTGGCTTACAACTCAATGTTCAAAAACTAAGATCATGGCATCTGGTCCTATCACTTCGTGGCAAATAGATGAAGAACAAGTGGAAACAGTGACCGACTATTTTCTTGGGCTCCAAAGTCACTGAAGATTGTGACTGCAGCCATGAAATTAAAAGATGCTTGCTCCTTGGAAGAAAAGCTATGACAAACCTAGACAATGTATTCAAAAGCAGCAACATTATTTTGCCAACAAAGGTCTGTACAGCCAAAGCTATGGTTTTAATAGTCGTCATGTATGGATGTGAAAGTTGGAACATAAAGAAGGCTGAGCACCAAAGAACTGATGCTTTTGAACTCTAATGTTGGAGAAGACTCTTGAGAGTCCATTGAACAGCAAGGAGATCAAACCAGTCAATCCTAAAGGAAATCAGTCCTGAATATTCATTGGAAGGACTGCTGCTAAAGCTCCCATCCTTTGGCCACCCGATGGGAAGGGCCAACTCACTGGAAAGACCCTGATGTGGGGAATGACTGAACTGCTGTACGTTAGATAACTGGAAGTTGGTACCCCTTTGACCAACATCTCCTTTCCCCCACACCAATTCAGTTGCTCAATTCTGTCTGACTCTTTGAGACCCCATGGACTGCAGCACACCAGGTCTCCCTGTCCATCACCAACTCCCAGTTTACTCAAATTCATGTCCATTGAGTTGGTGATGCCATCCAACCATCTCATCCTCTGTTGTCCCCTTCTCCTCCTGCCTTCAATCTTTCCCAGCATCAGGGTCTTTTCCAATGAGTCAGCTCTTTGCATCAGGTGGCCAAAGTATTGGAGTTTCAGCTTCAACATCAGCCCTTCCAATGAACATTCAGGACTGATTTCCTTTAGGATGAACTGGATGGATCTCCTTGCAGTCCAAGGGACTCTCAAGAGTCTTCTCCAACACCACAGTTCAAAAGCATCAATTCTTCAGTGCTCAACTTTCTTTATAGTCCAACTCTCACATGACTACTGGAAAAACCATAGTCTTGACTAGACAGACCTTTGTTGGCAAAGTAATGTCTCTGCTTGTTAATATGCTGTCTAGGTTGGTCATAAATTTTCTTCCAAGGAGTAAGTGTCTTTTAATTTCATGGCTGCAATCACCATCTGCAGTGATTTTGGAGCCCAGAAAAATAAAGTCTGCCACTGTTTTCACTGTTTCTCCATCTATTTGCCATGAAGTGATGGGACCAGATGCCATGATCTTCGTTTTCTGAATGTTGAGCTTTAAGCCAACTTTTATACTCTCCTCTTTCACTTTCATCAAGAGGCTCTTTAGTTCTTCTTCACTTTCTGCCATAAGGGTGGTCTCATCTGCATATCTAAGGTTATTGATATTTTTCCCAGCAATATTGATTTCAGTTTGTGCTCTCTCCAGTGCAGCATTTATCATGATGTATTCTACATATAAGTTAAATAAGCAGGGTGACAATATACAGCCTTGACGTACTCCTTTTCCTATTTGGAACCAATCTGTTGTTCCACGTCCAGTTCTAACTGTTGCTTCCTGACCTGCATATAGGTTTCTCAAGAGGCAGGTCAGGTGGTCTGGTATTACCATCTCTTTCAGAATTTTCCACAGTTTCTTGTGATCCACACAGTCAAAGACTTTGGCATAGTCAATAAAGCAGAAATAGATGTTTTTCTGGAACTCTCTTCCATTTTCGATGAGCCAGCAGATGTTGGCAATTTGATCTCTTGTGCCTCTGCCTTTTCTAAAACCAGCTTGAACGTCTGGAAGTTCATGGATCATGTATTGTTAAAATCTGGCTTTGAGAATTTTGAACATTACTTTGCTAGTGTGTGAGATGAGTGCAACTGTGCGGTAGTTTGAGCATTCTTTGGCATTGCCTTTCTTAGGGACTGGAATGAAAACTGACCTTTTCCAGTCCTGTGGACACAGCTGAGTTTTCCAAACTTGCTGGCATATTGAGTGCAGCACTTTCACAGCATCATCTTTCAGGATTTGAAATAGCTCAACTTGAACTCAATCACCTCCACTAGCTTTGTTTGTAGTGATGCTTCCTAAGGTCAACTTGACTTCACATTCCAGGATGTCTGGCTCTAGGTGAGTGATCATACCATCCTGATTATATGGGTCATGAAGATCTTTTTTTGTACAGTTCTTCTGTGTATTCTTGCCACCTCTTCTTAATATCTTCTGCTTCTGTTAGGTCCATACCATTTCTGTCCTTTTTCGAGCCCATCTTTGCATGAAATGTTCCCTTGGTATCTCTGATTTCCTTGATGAGATCTCTAGTCTTTCCCATTCTGCTGTTTTCCTCTATTTCTTTGCATTGATTGCTGAGGAAGGCTTTCTTATCTCTCCTTGCTATTCTTTGGAATTCTGCATTCAGATGCTTATATCTTTCCTTTTCTCCTTTGCTTTTTGCTTCTCTTCTTTTCACAGCTATTTGTGAGGCCTCCTTAGACAGCCATTTTGCCTTTTTGCATTTCTTTTTCTTGGGGATGGTCTTGCTCCCTCTTTCCTCTACAATGTCACAAGCCTCCATCCATAGTTCATCAGGCACTCTGTCTATCACATCTAGTCCCTTAAATCTATTTCTCACTTCCAGTGTATAATCACAAGGGATTTGATTTAGGTCATACCTGAATGGTCTAGTGGTTTTCCCTACTTTCTTCAATTTCAGTCTGAATTTGGGAATAAGGAGTTCATGATCTGAGCCACAGTCAGCTCCTGGTCTTATTTTTGCTGACTGTATAGAGCTTCTCCATCTTTGGCTGCAAAGAATATAATCAATCTGATTTTGGTGTTGACCATCTGGTGATGTCCATGTGTAGAGTCTTCTCTTGTGTTGTTGGAAGAGGGTGTTTGCTATGACCAGTGCATTCTCTTGGCAGAACTCTATTAGCCTTTGCCCTGTTTCATTCTGTACTCCAAGGCCAAATTTGCCTGTTACTCCAGGTGTTTCTTGACTTCCTACTTTTGCATTCCAGTCGCCTATAATGAAAAGGACATCTTTCTGGGGTGTTATTTCTAAAAGGTCTTGTAGATCTTCATAGAACCATTTAACTTCAGCTTCTTCAGCATCACTGGTCAGGGCATAGACTTGGATTACTATGATACTGAATGGTTTGCCTTGGAGATGAACAGAGATTATTCTGTCATTTTTGAGATTGCATCCAAGTACTGCATTTCGGACTCTTTTGTTGACTCTGATGGCTACTCCATTTCTTCTAAGGGAGTCTTGCCCACAGTAGTAGATATAATGGTCATCTGAGTTAAATTCAGCCATTCCAGTCCATTTTAGTTCGCTGATTCCTAAAATGTCGACATTCACTCTTGCCATCTCTTGTTCGATCACTTCCAATTTCTGGAGCGGCTGTGAGGAGCTACCCCACGTCCAAGGGCAAAGGAGAAGCCCCAGCAAGATGGTAGGAGGGGCGAATTCACGTTTAGAATCAAACCCTGTTCCCTCCAGAGACGCTCTGAGGGTTCAAACAAACCTTGCACACCAGGACCCAGGGACCCCAGAGAGACAGAGACAGAACTGTGTTCGAGCATCTCCTGTGGAGGTACAGGTCGGCAGTGGTCTGCCGCAGGGACAGAGGCTCTGGGTGTGGGTATGGCATAAGTGCTCTTGGAGGAAGTCACCATTAAACCCACTTACATAGGACTGGGAAATAGACTCTTGGAGGGCATAACAGAACCTTGTGCACCAGGACCCAGGAGAAAGGAACAGTGACCCCACAGGAAACTTGCCTGTGGGTGTCTGGGAGCCTCTAGCAAAGGTGTGCATTGGTGGTGGCCTGCTGCAAGGTTGGGGGCACGGACTGTAGCAGTACATGCATGGGATCTTTTGAGGGAGGTCACCACTATCTTCATTACCTCCACCATAGTTTGGCCCCAGGTAAATAGCAGGGAGGAAACACAGCTCCACCCATCAACAGAAAATTGGATTAAAGATTTACTGAGCAGGAGTACCCATCAGAACAAGACCTAGTATCCCCCTCAGTCAGTCTATCCCATCAGGAAGCTTTCATAACCTCTTATCCTTCTCCATCAGAGGGCAGACAGACTGAAAACCACCATCACAGCAAACTAACCAATCTAATTACATGGATCACAGCCTTGTCTAACTCAGTCAAACTATGTGCCATGCTGTGTAGGGCCACCCAAGACGGATGGGTCATGGTGGAGAGTTCTGAGAAAATGTGGTCCACTGGAGAAGGGAATGGCAAACCATTTCAGTATCCCTGCCTTGAGAACCCCATGAACAGTATGAAAAGGCAAAAAGATAGGACACCGAAAGATGAACTCCCCAGGTCGGTAGGTGCCCAATATGCTACTGGAGATCAGTGGAGAAATAACTCCAGAAAGAATGAAGAGATGGAGCCAAAGCAGAAACAACACCCAGTTGTGTGTGTGACTGGTGATGGAAGCAAGGTCCGATGCTGTAAAGAGCAATATTGCATAGGAACCTGGAATGTCAGGTCCATGAATCAAGGCAATGTACAGCAGGGTGAGTATAATTAATAATACTGATATATGTACTTGAAAGTTGGTAATCTCATAAATCTTAAATATTCTAACCTTAAAAAAATGGTAATTACATGACATCATGCAGGTGCTAGATAACCTACGGTGGTAATCATTTTATAATACATAAGTGTATCAAATCAACATGTACATCTTAAATTTACATAATGTTCTATGTCAACTGTATCTCAATCAAGTTGTTGGGGGAAGTCATAACCTTTGAGGAAGCAAGTTTAGCCAACACCTTTACCTCTTTTATTCCTGTTGAATTCAGATAAAATTTAATGATTTCAAATTTGCATGCACAGTATAAGTTTATTTTTATAAGAATATTCTCTATCCTTCCAGATATCCTTCTCTCCATATCTATTAATAAGATATTTGGAATGAAAAATGTTATAGTTTAATTCCATTTATTAAGAAAATTTTTATTTCTTTCTATTTTGGATGAGTCCTTTTTTGTACTTTTGTTCTAATTTTGAGCATGTATAATTTATTTAAAAATTAACATCATTAATATAAAAGGCATAGACAACACTTTATTTTAAACAATTATCTTCATGCTTAAAAATTTATTTGAAAGATGTTTTGATTTGTTTTGGCTCTTCTATATGTTTTCAGGGAGTTTTACTTTGTTGTTACTTTTCTGCATTTACTTTTTTTAAAATTTTATTTATTTTTTTTAATTTAAATTTATTTATTTTAATTGGAGGCTAATTACTTTACAATATTGTATTGGTTTTGCCATACATCAACATGAATCTGCCACGGGTGTACACGTGTTCCCAATCCTGAACCCCCCTCCCACCTCCCTCCCAATACCATCTCTCTGGGTCATCCCAGTGCACCAGCCCCAAGCATCCTGTATCCTGCATCGAAAATGGACTGGTGATTCGTTTCATATATGATATTATACATGTTTCAATGCCATTCTCCCAAATCATCCCACCCTCTCCTTCTCCCACAGAGTCCAAAAGACTGTTCTATTTTAATTGTACACCATTAATTTATTTTTTTTAATTTTATTTTATTTTTAAACTTTACAACATTGTATTAGTTTTGCCAAATATCGAAATGAATCCGCCACAGGTATACCCGTGTTCCCCATCCTGAACCCTCCTCCCTCCTCCCTCCCCTACCCTCCCTCTGGGTCGTCCCAGTGCACCAGCCCCAAGCATCCAGTACCATGCATTGAACCTGGACTGGCGACTCGTTTCATAGATGATATTATACATGTTTCAATGCTATTCTCCCAAATCTCCCCACCCTCTCCCTCTCCCACAGAGTCCATAAGACTGATCTATACATCGGTGTCTCTTTTGCTGTCTCGTACACAGGGTTATTGTTACCATCTTTCTAAATTCCATATATATGTGTTAGTATACTGTATTGGTGTTTTTCTTTCTGGCTTACTTCACTCTGTATAATAGGTTCCAGTTTTATCCAACTCATTAGAACTGATTCAAATGTATTCTTTTTAATGGCTGAGTAATACTCCATTGTGTAATTGTACACCATTAATTTAAAAAGAAAGTGATTATTGTTAAAAACGGAGATGTGAGATGTTATGCATAGTACAGAAAATATTTCCATTCTTAAAAATGATGAAGATGTTAATGGTACCTAAACATTATTTCTAAATATACCCACCATTTTATCATAATTTTCTAATACCTGCTAATTTCTTTGCAAAAAGTAATCTAAGTTATGGTCACAATGACTCTTTTAATCCACTGTGATACTTAAGATTTGTGAAGGATATATTTTAATATTCCTTAGAACACTGACAGGATATAGATTTATTGTTAAAAAATAAGAATAAAGTAAAATCAGAAGAAAATGGAAAATCCTGAAGTTAAAACAGAATTTGACAACTGAAAGTGATCACTATGAGAGAAATGGAATAAAATGAGATACTTTTTTTTTTTTTTTCTAAACGTCCTTGACTATGCTTAATGACTACATTATTATTATTTGGTCTCCTTGACTGTTTGCCTCTGTTTTCGTATGTTCTCATTTCCCTGATTAAACTTATTCTTTTTTTTAAATTTTATTTTATTTTTAAACTTTACATAATTGTATTTGTTTTGCCAAACATCAAAATGAATCCATCACAGGTATACATGTGCTCCCCCTCCTAAACCCTCCTCCCTCCTCCCTCCCCATACCATCCCTCCAGGTCTTCTCATTGTCATCCATACTGTTATGTGAGAAAGACCAGCAAGTGTGCAGATAAAAGAAAGAAAGAAAGAAAGAAAGAAAAGCAGAAGGAAATTCCACTTCTACTGATTTGTGAGTAACTCCATGAGCTTCCACTGAATCCAAATCTAAACAGCATGGCAGGAGAAGACGTCTAAACCATAGATGGCTAGGACAGTGGGCAAGCTTATAGCTCATCCACTCCTGTGGTGCAGCAAAGACCACTTGCCCTTTGACTATATTCTCAGACAACAAATTATCCCTTCCTCGGTCAAATGAAGCTATTAACACATTAGCAGTATATGTTTTCTTGAAGATGAACAGCATGTTAAACGGGTAAAAATCTATTTCGATTGCACAATTGCCTGGAGCAGAGTGAGAATGGAACTTTCCAACTCCCTAACCTCATGCAGTAACCATCTTGCCAAATGCTAGTTCTCTTTCTAGTTTTATGGCCCAGCAGCTATCCTAGCAGTAAAAAGTTCTTAAGAAACCTAGTAAAACATTCAGCTGCCATTTCAAATTTCTGAGGGGAAAATCAGCACGACTGGCAGCAAACAAATTTTGCAAAGACGAAAACCACTAGACTTTATAAACTTAATCAAACAACTGTTTGACAACATCACTAAACTCCATCTCACTAAAGCCAAGATGTAGCTACAAAAATTTATTTTGATGTTAGAAGATCTTCATGTAAGCATAGAATTAACATCAAATTTACACATGTACTTAAAAATCATTAATAAAAAAAGATCTTAGACTATGAATGGAAAAGTAAAACTCTTCTAGATAGAATGTTTAATCTTTACATTTTCCCACTTATCCCTTGCCAAGCTGCAATGACAAGAAACAGAGGCACAGTGTAAATATGAGACAAAAATGTAGAAAAATGCACTCATTAGGATGAGGGCAAAGATGATTCTGGCTGTTAAAGTATGAAGAATAGTCTCCAAATTTTACTTATTTTTAAATGAGTGTAGTAAAAAATGCAAAGCAAGCTAGTAGATTTAACTCTTTCTGCCATCCAGCTGGTCTTGGGTTAGGCGTGATTTATGAGAAGTATACTAATTACATGTAAATGTATCCTTCCAAAAATGCTTTGGAAAGCTATGAAGGACTTTTAACACAGTCCTCAAAATTCTCAAAATCTCAATCACAGTCAAGAATCTGCTAAGCAGGGATTTCCCTGGTGGTCCAGTGGTTAAGAATCCACCTTGCATGGTGGTTCACCTGGTAAAGAATCTGCCTGCAATGCAGGAGGCCTGGGTTCGATCCCTGGGTTGGGAAGATCCCTTGGAGAAGGGAAAGGCTACCCACTCTCGTATTCTGGCCTGGAGAATTTCATGGATTGTATAGTCCATGGAGTTGCAAAGAGTCAGACATGACTGAGGGACTTTCACTTTGCAATGCAGGGGACATAGGTTTGATCCCTGGTCAGGGAACTAAGATCCCACATACCGTAGAGTAACTAAGCCCTTGCACCACAACTACTGAGCCCACAGGCTTTGGAGTCTGAATGACGCAATGAAAGATCCCACATGAGGCAACAAAGATCCCATGCACTGTAATTAAGACCTGACACAGCCAAATAAATAAATATGTTTTTAAAAGAGTCTTCCAAACAAATCCAGTTGGATTGCCTGGAACTTTCATTGTGTAAGCCTCAGGCACCTGTTGAAGAAAGTGGTCAGACTCTAAGTACCTTCAGGCCAAGCCAGTGCCTGCTTTTTGAGTTTCGTACCCATAGTAGACATTTTTAAATCTTTATCAAAGGAAGACCAAAATAAGGAAGTAAAGATGGAAAGCAGGGAGGGAAAGAAGGAGGAGGGAAGGAAAAAAGAAAGGACGGGAAAGAAGGAAATTAAGGAATCTGAAGAGCAAAATCATGTTCAATTTCTTCTGAGAACTGCTCAAAAATGATGTCTTATTTACATACATCTAAATACAAACTGATACAATGAGAGGAAAGCAGGATGAACTACATCAATTACAGGGCTGTATAAAGTGGGAAGCTGATACTGCAGTGGATAAATCCTAAGTACAGAATTTCTGGGGCTTGCTACTTCTCCAAGTTGTGTCATCCTTATAGGAAACCTCAGTACTGCCAATGAAGACCCTGAAGCAAATGTTTCACTATGTCTCCATACTGAAAAATAAATCAAGTCTAAAATAAAAATAACTTCATCGACCCATCCAAATGCCACATGTTATAATGCAACTTGTAAACAAACTGTAGAGACTCAGTCTTGTCTTTCTGGTTCCAGGCTGTCACAATGTCTAAGGGATCTGCATGTAGAAGGGGTCATCTTAATTGGGAGAAATTTTTATTTACCAAAAATCACAAATATTAATTTAAATAGAATATTTAAAAAATGTAAATATTCCCAGAGGTAGAGAGAATATATGAAGAGATAAAACTATAGGAACCAGGAACTAAATTTGTGAGCAGGGAGATGGTAGACTAGATTTCTGCAGACTTGTATATGCTCTTAGAAATGCAATTCTCCATGTCAACTCTTCAGTTTCTTTATAATCATGTAATATTTGCCAAGCATATACCATCTGATAAGCTGGAAGAGAATGGTTACAACTTTGATAGCTGAAAGAAATCAACCTGAAGCAAAATGCCACTTAAAACACAACACAATAAAGTGAAAAATTCTCATTGAGACAAATTATCTTATATACCCCTTTTTCCTCAATGTATTTTGGAAAGAATATTCAATGTACACTCTACCAGTTACCTTCTTTACTAGGAACTCGCTTTATGGTGTTTGTAAACTTGTTAATTTAATCCAAAGCCATGGAAGTTTTTTCAAATGACATGAGTAGCACAAAATCTCACTGAAAATAACAATTTTGTTCAACCAGCAGATTATTTTTTTTCCCATTTCTATTCAGGTAGTTTATATAGTCGGAGAAGGCCGTGGCACCCCACTCTAGTACTCTTGCCTGGAAAATCCCATGGATGGAGGAGCCCGGTGGGCTGCAGTCCACGGGGTCGCTAAGAGTCGGACACGACTGAGCGACTTCACTTTCACTTTTCACTTTCATGCACTGGAGAAGGAAATGGCAACCCACTCCAGTGTTCTTGCCTGGAGAATCCCAGGGATGGGGGAGCCTGGTGGGCTGCCGTCTATGGGGTTGCACAGAGTCGGACACGACTGAAGTGACTTAGCAGTAGTTTATATAGTACATGTGAAAATCAGTACCATTAGCAGGGATATGAGAATGGATTGATGAATGTGCTAAAAGACAAATGACTGATTTTTTTTTTCCCCAACTAAGCACAGCAGGAGCAAGGCCATTTATGGCTATTAGGAAACTTGGGAGAAATAAATGATTATCACCTTCAGTGAAGACAATGAGAACCATGCTAATATCAATCCCGGTTCCCATCAGGCTAATAAAGCAGCACTGAGACCACAAACTCAGAAACTCTCCAGTTTGTCTCAAGGATTTGCGCAAGTGACCATTGTGAGCTTAAGATGTGACACTCAATCCTGGGGCCCATGACCAGACAGTGTAACTACTGCGGAGGGTGTTAAATTCAGAAATTTGTTCCAACTATTATCGTCTGAATAAATACCTTCAAATCATGCTGAACCCCCAAATTCCATATGCTTGACATAAAATACTTAGAGAACTGGAGAGAAAATGCCCTCAACCTCCTAAATATTCTCTGATTAGCCTAAGTTCACACTTTCACCTGTTCTTGACTTCCAATAGCACTCTTTCAGACTTTGCCTATTCAGATTCAGCCTTAGTATTTCAAGTTTTGCCTAATTTCTCCCTGCAACTCACTTCCCTTCACTCCCCAAACACTGCTCTCACTTGGCTTTTCTCCTGCAGTCTTTCAAACTCCACTGTGACTCCCTCTGACAGATTCTTAAAATTTTCTCTGCACTGGCATTCTATCTTCACCTCTATTTTCTTTAGTTATTTAGTGACAGCTTTGAAATACCCTCTGCATAATTATGGAGAAGGCAATGGCACCCCACTCCAGTACTCTTGCCTGGAAAATCCCATGGACAGAGGAGCCTCGAAGGCTGCAGTCCATGGGATCGCTGAGGGTCGGATACAACTGAGTGACTTCACTTTCACTTTTCGCTTTCAAGCATTGGAGAAGGAAATGGCAACCCACTCCAGTGTTCTTGCCTGGAGAATCCCAGGGACAGGGGAGCCTGGTGGGCTGCCATCTATGGGGTTGCACAGAGTCGGACACGACTGAAGTGACTTAGCAGCAGCTGCATAATTATGAACCTTGCTTACTATTTCCAGACCTCTCTGTTGCCCTCCAGATCCGTATATTCGATACATCTCTTAGACACTTCACTTGACTCAATCACAGATGGTGACACCTGCTATTCACCACTAATATTCAGCCTCCTTCTCTTTGGCCAGTAACACAAGAGAAATTAGAGAAGCCAGGTACTTTATCCTCTCTTGCAACTAGAGTTTTCCAAGTGACAAGTTCTGGCCGATGAGATACAAATAGTAGTTTTATGCAAAGACTTCTGGGAAAGCAAACTCTGTTGTTTGTTCCCCGCCCTCCTCCCCGTCTTCTTTTTTCTAATGCCTGGTGATAGTTTAGAGCCTTTTCACATATTTCTCAGCCTTTTAGATGTCCTCTTTTGTGATTTGTCTGTTCAACTCTTTTCCTTATTTTTCTATTATGGCACAGCTTTTAATTGATTGGTAGGAATCTGTCTGTATTCGAAAACAAGTCCCTGTTGGATATAGATCTTGAAAATATTCTATTATAGTCTCTGGGTTGCTTTTTCACTTTCTTACCAGTGTCCTTCAATGAACAAAAGTTCCTAATCCTAGTGTACTCTAATTTGTCATTTTTCTTTCCTTTATGGGTAATATTTTTCAAATCTTGTCCAGAAAATCTCTACTGACTCCAGAATCATGAAGATATTTTCTATTTCCCCTAAAAATTTGGTGGCTTTAATTTTGTTATTAGTACTGAAATCAATCTGGAATTGAGCACATATACCAAAATGGGAATGAAGCAGAGAAGATTAGCATGGCCCCTGTGCAAGGATGACACACATATCCATGAAACATTCCATATTTGGGGGCTTCCCTGATGGCTCAATGGTAAAGAATCCACCTGCAAGGCGGGAGACCTGGGTTTGATCCCTGGGGTGGGAAGATCCCCTGGAGGAGGGCGTGGCAACCCACTCCAGTATTCTTGCCTGGAGAATCCCCATGGACAGAGGAGCCTGGTGAGCTACAGTCCATGGTGTCACAAAGAGTCGAACTTTTAAGCACACACACCATGTACCAACACCAGACTGTTTTAATCATCATAGCTTTATAATAGGACTTGGTATCTCGGAAGAACATCTTCCCACTTAGTTCTCCCTAAAGACTGTCTTGGCTAGTTTTTGGCCCTTTGAAGTCCATATACATTTTAGAATCATTTTGTTAGATTCTTCAGAAGTAAAGAAATAATCTGCTCTGGTTTTGACTGTGATTCCATTGAGTCCACAGAAAAAAACTGGGAAAACTGCCATCTCTTAACATTGCATTTTCCAACCCATAAATTTATTATAGCCCTCCATTTATTTGGGTCTTAATTTTATTTTGAGAATGTTTTGTACTTTATGTTGTACATAGTTAGTTGCACATATTTTGGCATATTTTGTTAACTTTATTCCTAGGTATTTTATGCTATTGGAAGTAGTATATTTTAACATTTCATTTCCTATGTGTTTGCTTCTGCTATAACTGACTTTTGTAAATGTTGTAAGTTCCTAAGTAATTATGTTTGTTTGAAGATGCTTCTGAGTTTTTCTCATTTATACTCCACTTTTATTTCTTCAGTTACAACCCATATTTTTATTTCTTCTAATCTATATGCCTACTATTTCTTTTTCTTTACTTATTACATGGGTTCAAACTTCTTTTATAATGTTGAAAATAAGTGGTCAGAGCAGGTATCCTGTCTCATTCCCAGTCTCTGGGGGAAAGGTTTCAATATTTTGCAATCAATTATATGGATTACTATAGAATTTTTTTAGATATGCTTTATAAAATTATGGAATTTCCTACTGTTCCTGATCTACTAACATATTTTATAATCACATGATTTCTCTCCCCTTTTCTGTTAATGTATTGAATCACATTGACTTTTAGATATAAATTACTTTTTCACCCCAATAATAAATCCTCCGTTTTAATCTATTATCCTTTTTCTTCATTGCCAGATTAGCAGTTGTATTCATTTGCTACAGCTGCCATAACAAAGTACCAGAAACTAGGTGATGCAATAGAAATCTATTATCTCCCAGTTTTGGAGACTGGAAGTGTGAAATCAAGGTGTGTGCAGAGGTGCTTCTTTCCTAGGACTTTGAAGGAAGGATATGTTCCAGGCCCATCTCTTTGGCTTGCAGATAGCCATCCATGTGTTCACAGGGCACTCTCCCTGTATACTTGTCTCCAAATTTCCTCTTTATATAAGAATATCAGTCAGATTAGGGCCCATTCTATTGTCTTCCTCTTAACCTCTGTAAAAACCGTATTTTCAAATAAGGTCACATTCTGAGGTACCAGGGGTTAAGAGGTTAACATAGGAATGTGGGTTGCCAAGGGAGGTGGGAAGGTGGAATGGACAGTAATTAACCCATAACAGATATATAAACATATTTTGTTTAGAATTTGTCTGTCAGTTTTCATGAGAGATTTTACTGTAATATTCCCTTGTCTTTATCTTAATATTAAGGTTATACTAATTTATATTTGCAAATTCAAATTTTTCTGATTACCACAATGATTTGGGATTTTTACATGTTTTTGTATTTTGTGGATTACTTCTTCATGTCTCATATCTTTTGCTTTGAGGATACATATTTTTCTTATTACCTGGTAAGAATTTTTATTGTCAGTCTTTCTGTCTATTGCACTATGCTGTATTTTTCCAGGAGACTTTACCTGTATTTAGGTAAACAGACATTATTAAAACATAGGTATTCACGTTTATAATTCTCTTCATGGTATCTGTTGTTTACTGTCATGTCCCTCCTAATGAAACGCCCCCTTGTGTCAAAATTATAACATTTTCAATACGACTTTCACTACACATTTCATTGCTTAATTTTTGTATCTGTATCTTTAACGTGGGCCTCTGTGATGGCTCAGTGGTAAAGAATCCACCTGCCAATGCTGGAGATGTGGGTTCAGTCCCCAGGTTGGGAAGATCCCCTGGAGAAGGAAATGGCAACCCACTCCAGTATGCTTGCATGGGAAATCCCATGGACAGGAACCTGGCAGGCTACAGTTTATGGAGCTGCAAAAGAGTTGGACACGACTTAGCAACTAAATAACAACAACATTTTTAAACATATCTGCAATTTCTCTAAGGTAACATATAACCATCTAAATTGTATCTTATATACTTAACCTGCTGCTTCTATATCATTTATTGGAGTCCAACATTTAAAGCCTGATTTGAAATGCTAACTTCATAGTATGATAAATTTATATTCAAATTATGATTACTTTTATACTTTGACATCTTCTCAATTTTCTATCTATATGTAAACTAATACTCACTTTAATCGCTGTAGTTTTCTAATACATTATAATATGCTTTAGATTAAATATTATGGCAATGTTACATATTTCTCTATACATTTCTTTTAAAATTTTGCCCATGCTATTCTCATGTGTATATTTGTTCAGATAAACTATAGAGAGTGAAGGACAGGGAATCCTGATGTGCTGCAGTCCGTGGGATGGCAAAGATTCAGACACGACTTAGCAACTTAACAACAAACTAAAGAATCCCTATTGTCAAGATCAGGAAAAAATAACATACTATTGGGATTTTTATAGGAATTGTGTTACATGTATAAACTGATGAGGTATAATTATCATCTTTATAATTCTAAGGCATCCATTGGAAAAATAGTATGTATCTCCATTTAACAATTCTAAGACTCTGCTTAAAGTTTCATAATTTTCTTCATGTAAGTCTTGTACATTCGTCATTTTGTTCTTTGGCTTTACATTTGTTTGATGGGAATAGAATATTTGGTTTCATTTTACTTCTAATTAGTCATATTTGTTGACTTTCAAATCGTGTTATTTTAAAATTTGTTTCTGAATGCTTTTTTGATATCATCAAGGAAAGCTGCTCAGATTGTATAATGTAACGTTCTAATGTACTGATTTCATACACACAGCCACATATATGTTATGCCCTGGAGCTGTCTACAGCCTCAGTATTTTAATATACTTAATTGAATTCAGTTTTCTAGCTTAAAGATTGTATACTTCAACATCCTTTATTTTTAATTTTAAATGAGTATTATTAAGAAGGGCAATTATTCTAAGTTTAAATGTTTTGCCTTCTTCATTTTCATCTCAGTAGTTCGCTCAGGACTGCAAGCTACAGAAATGTTACTGTTGCCAACAAAATGGTTATGTAGAAAAGGAAAGAACGTTCACAGCAGAGAGACATGCAGTAACATTTCTCATATGGCACACTGGTTTATATCACCATTTCTACAATCACATTAAACACATCCTCCTCATCGCAAATAGCCACTCCTATCAGCCTATCTTTTTCTATTCACTGGTCTCAGGCACACTAAATTTAAAAAGCTCACAGGCCCCTTCCCAACCTCCAACAAACCCACAAATTCAATCAATTCTTCCCTCATGATCCATTTCAAACCTACCTTTGAATTTTCTCTTTTGCTGCCAGCATCCTAGACAAGGCTCATGTTACAATAATCTGGCTTCTTTTATCATAATACTCTAATACAGGACTTCCCCAGTGGTTCAGTGGCTAAGAATCTGCCTGCCAATGTAGGTGGCACGGGTTGGATCCCTGGTCTGGGAAGATCACACATGCCACGGGGCAACTAAGCCTTGTGCGCCACCACTATTGAAGCCCATGCACCTAGAGCCTGTGCTCTGCAACAAGAGAAGTCACCACAATGAGAAGCCAATTCTGATGCTTGTTTTCCGGGCTGAGTACTAATGTTGTACTAGAGAGTAGCCCCCTGCTCACTGCAACTAGAGAAAGCCCACGTGCAGCAACAAAAACTTGGCTTGACCATTTGTTTTTTCTGAATCCTCAGTAGCTGGATTCCCTTCACTGTTCCCTGATCATATCTGATTACTTTCTACCACTGTTCCTGCAGCCACTCTTCTAACTTCACTGACTTTGCCTGCAGCCTAGTTTCCTAGAGTCTGGGTCCCCACAACGCCCCACCAGAGCTCCCCACTGAACACAACTGCTTGAGCTTCTGCTGTCTCTGAAAGGCTTCAGCCTCTGCCAAGGACCAGTCAACTATGATCTTAGAACTGGTTTGGATTCTTCTGTAACATAACTGGCCCCAGTTTCACGTCAGTCTTTGACCTTAGAAAAATGTCTCAATCCTGGTCCCATATTCAAAACACTGACCTTGGCTTTACCTACGGATGTTCCCAGAGCACTTAAATATTATAACATCAGCAATCAGTGATTGCTTAAAATAAAGAAAGAAACCTCACTTTTTTTTTTCCCCAAGGCAACTCAGTGTTTTACCTGTGTTGAAAGAGTAACTTCTTGCATGGCAGAAACAATTGATGTTCTATGTAAACTTTTGTACACTGCTTCTCACTTTTTGACCAGCCTTACCAATATTTAAAGACTGGCTTTGAACTTAGAATCCTTAATTTCAAGGCAAAATTTCATTAATTTTTTAAATGTTATTTTATTTTTAATGTTGTGACAGTTTCCACCATACACTAACATGAATCAGTCATAGGTATTCATATGTCTCCTTCTCCTCCTAAAACTCCTTCCCATCTCTCTCCCCATCCCACTCCTCTAAGTCATCACAGAGCACCAGCTTTGGGTTCCTTACATTACACAGCAAATTCCCACCAGCTATCCACTGGTGGGTAATATGTATGTTTCAATACTACTCTCTTAAGTCACCTCACTCTCTCCCTCCCCTACCATGACCATAAATCTGTAAAGAAGCTGACATGTTTAAAACAAATGGCTACACAGGGACACTAACCAGATTCAGTAATAGAAAAAAAAAATGCAGTTTTCAGTTTCCTGAAATAAGCATCTCTCATGATTCAACCATGAGAATCAATCAGCCAAATGTTTTCATTAATTTTTTTTATTGTTATTTTTTGTTAATTTATTATTATTATTTTTTTACTTTACAATATTGTATTGGTTTTGCCATACATCAACATGCATCTGCCACGGGTGTACAAATGCTTTCATTTATAAATGTTAAAACTGTGCAAATTTTTACTTCAAAGGAAGTGCTTAAAACAATACTGCAAATCCCCATGGACAGAGGAGCCTGGTGGTCTACAGTCCATGGGAGTCGAAAAGAGTCGAACGTGACTGAGTGACTAAGCACAGCACAGCATGGGATGTAAGACACCAAGAGTGAACCCTGATATAAACTATGGCCTTTGGGTGATTATGATGTGTCAATGAAGGTTCATTGATGGTGACAAATGTACCACTCAGTGCAGGATGCTGAGAGTGGGGGAGGTTGTATGTGTTGTGGGGGATGGTGGATAGATGGGAACCCTCTGTGCTTTCCACTCAATTTTTCTGTGAATCTAAAACTACTCTAAAGAATAAAGTCTATTTTTGAAAAAGAAAAAAAAAACAACATTGCTAATTGAAAACTGAAAATGTCAACACTTTCCATTGTATTTTATTATTTGAGACTGTGTTTTATGTCAAACATATAAATAAAACAATGAGAAACTTTTCATTTCTATGGTGATACTTGAAAATCACACAGAATTTAATCATGCCTACAAAAATGCTTGTTGGAAAACTGACCTCAAATATCATAGTCCATGCTCAGTCACGTCTGACTCTTTGTGACCTCATGAACTGTAGCCCGCCAGGCTCCTCTGGCCAAGGGATTTTTCAGGCAAGAATACTTGAGCAGGTTGCCATTTTCTTCTCTAGGGCAGCTTTCTGACCCAGGGATCAAACCCACATCTCCAGCATCTCCTACGTTGGCAGGCAAATTCTTTGTCACTCTGCCACCTGGGAAGCCCCTTGAAAGATACCTTTCAAGTATCATGAAAGCTCTCTAATCTGACACTTTGAAGTTTATGTTGCTTGCATTTTCTTCTGTGTGGCAGAAATAGCAAGACTTTTCTAATAACCATCAACATTGATAGAAGATGGCATTAGTGCCAAGCTTTTTTACAGCATAAGTATATAGCTACATTTTTTATGTCTATAAAAATGTGGTATTTGATAGTAATGCAGAATAGAGAAAGGGACAAATGACAGCCATGTAACCCCTAGAATTTTACATAAAACTCTATTCTTCAAATAACGTTTTTCCTAAAATGTCAAGCATTTATTTTGACTTACAAAGTCTGTTTTCCCCCAAGAGTAATTGACGGTTGTTAAGGGAAATGATTCTGCATCAGTTCAAAGCTTCTCATAGAGCCCGGGTGAACATGACCATTTCTCAATGCTTTTTGGCATCACTGAATCCACTGGCCAGTCAAGCCAGCTTGTTGTTGGTCCAGCTTATTAGAGGCAAGGAAATAGACTCTGAAGAAAGCAGTACATTCAGGATGCTCTGAAGAGCTTCCTGTCAAAAGCCAGGCCAAAGTCTTTGAGGAGAAGCCAAGAGTCAAAGCCAGGTAGACCAGAAAGAGGCACCAAGTCCAGATAGAGAAGCAGGGTCATAATAGCAGAGAAAGAGCCAAGAGTCAGAAGCCAGATAGATAGTGAATTTGAGTGTGATCAAATAGAGGCAAACAAGACAGCCTTGGCACAACTGCTTTTCAAACAGGGCAAGATCAACATGGATACCAGTGCTCTTCCAATAGCTACCATTGATATTTGCAGAAAAGGCACCACAGCAGTAGCTTCTAATATGAGACACTCCATTTAGATGACCACTTATGGAGAAAAGGTTACTAAAAGAAAAAGGAAACTGTTCCTTCCAATAATGAAAGAAATTTTGTTAAGGAATTAAAGATGAATCAGACCACACAATACACTCTGCTGTATCCATGACTCTATTGATAACATTGACTCACCTACAAATCCATAATGCAATCATAACATATGGTTATAAGACCCTCAGGCTTTACAGCATTCTGAAATACTTTCATAGTAATTGATAAACAAATTATATTTCAAATAATCTGGAAGTGAACTGTAATCTATTTTCTTAAATGAGAAACTAAGTTAATTAAACATTTTAGCTGCCTACTTATTATGTACAACTGAATGATAGATATGGTACTTTTCTTAAACAGAGTATTTTATTCATCACACCAATACCATACGACAGAAAGTTTTCTGATTAGACAGAAAAGTAAAGATAGGACTAAACATGAGGAATAATGCTTTATTTCTGCTCTGAAGGTATAAAAGTAATACTCGACATTTGTTAAACAGCCAGGTCAGAGAAGGCAATGGCACCCCACTACAGTACTCTTGCCTGGAGAATCCCATGGACGGAGGAGCCTCATAGGCTGCAGTCCATGGGGTTGCTGAGGGTCAGACATGACTGAGCGACTTCACTTTCACTTTTCACTTTCACGCATTGGAGAAGGAAATGGCAACCCACTCCAGTGTTCTTGCCTGGAGAATCCCAGGGACAGGGGAGCCTGGTGGGCTGCCGTCTATGGGGTCGCATGGAGTCGAACACGACTGAAGTGACTCAGCAGCAGCAGCAAGTGCCAGGTACTATTTTATATACTTAACACAAGTTGCCTCCTTTAATCTGAATAGTGGTTTGATTTAGTATTTACTATTATTATTCTACAGTTGAAAATAAGGTTAAAAGTCTTGAATAACTTGGTCAACTTCACAGAGCCAGTAAATAAAGGATTTATCAGTCTTTATAGACAGACAAGTAGGAGATACATACAGAGGGATGTATAGACAAAAATATTCCCACTCATTCTTACACCTTTTAAATGGCAGACTATATCACACCCAACTTAAAACTGAGAAATTAGGTAGGATTTAGAGATTAAAATAATTAGCTAGGGTAAAGAATGGAAATAGAATTAATCTTTGGCCTTAATTTAGGCTAAACTACATGAAATTCCTAGTACTTTAACATTTTGACCTACAAAAATGGTCCTCATATGACTTAATCTAATATATCCTCTACAAAGCACTTACAAGCACAATTACAGCCCTGAATATTAGAAGTCCTATTACCCATATTACCACTTTCTGTGAAATTACTAATTTGCATTGATATCTAAATTATTCATTTGGGCATGCACAGAATATTAAAAACTATTTAAAATTCAGATAGTATCTATTACTAAAATGATTTGATTCAAGTAGTAACTTAGTAATGATATTTAAAATAATCTTACATTTTACCCCAAAATTTCAAAGTATTTAAAAACCAATACATAAATCCCAGATCTCTGTGATGTGGGCAGGCGCTTATAATTATTCTTAAACAGCTTAGAAGCCAAATCATGAAAAAAATGTAAGTGGCTTCCAGCTCTTTCCATGAGTCAGTGGTGATAGTAACAGCCAGAGTTACAGAACATTATTTATTTTGTGCCATACAGTCAACTTCACAATGTCACATCAGGGGACATATTTTGTTTGGCTTTCATATAATAACTGATATCCCTCTAACACTACTCTACCTAAGTGAAAATATTAAAAATAATTTGGTGATTATAAGTAATGAATGAACCAGATGAAAATGATAAAACACTGGCAGTTCAGTTTGGCTCATCTGCATAGCAGCACCACAGCTGGTGTCCAGCAGCACCATTCTCTCCTTCAGTGCACAGTTACAGCCGCCTGCAATTGCTCTGTCTCATTTTATTCACAATCTTCCACCTGGCTCGCTTCCCTTTTAGACCTGGTCCACAGTCAGGTTAAGTGAAATTTCTTGGTTCCATTAACACTCATGAGTCATTCTGCATTTGTGAACTGTCAAGTATCTGAATTGTTTCATATTCTATTTGGCCAACATGGCATTCTAAACTTAGTACCTCATTAAATGTTATTTGAATAAAGGAATCTCTCATTATGCAAAGAGGAACTAGAAATACTGAGATGCCAGCAGGCCATAAAAGTCAAGCAACTGAATTTGTCATCTATTGAAATGCCTGCTCAAAAGCCTGAGAAAAGTGTCACTTCATGGTGACTTCACCAGCCTGTTTCACTCATGGTAAGAGATTTACACTCAGCAGAAAATACTTGTATTATACATAAAATTTTCCCTTCACATGGTCCTCTTACACAAAAATTTCCATTGTC